>NC_057919.1:33854247-34527599 GCF_018873765.1 Telopea speciosissima | reverse complement strand
AATAGGTAACTAAAAGATTTGCTACAATGTGTTTTATTATAATAGTATGATAGTATGATAGTACGATATGATATGATTTTATATAATAGTATAATATGATAGTATGATATGATATATATATACGTCGTACCCTGGAGGGATTGTTAAACCCTTTCTCAGCGTAGTGGTGACTGGTGAGCACGCAATATATACTAGAGGGATTGCTAAACCCTATCTTAGCGTAGTGGTGAGTACGCAAACACTTTCACTCCGTTTTCGAGAATGGATCATCTGCACATACCAACAGGTGAACGTACATCTCAAAGCCCCTCCTCCCATGGTTTTAGTGCACGATATCAGAACGGGTATTGGCAACCCGCAAAACCGATATGATAACGATACGGTATCGGCCTGGATTAGCTGTATCGGACAAAAATACCCCTGAATTTCCTTTTAAAAATGAGTTTTTGACCATTTTACCCCTTGTCCGTACTGTGCTACTGATATGGTATCGACACGGTATCGGTATTAGCAACTAGCAAGACCAATATGTATCGCCCGATACGGATGATAAGATACCGATACTTAGAACCATGCCTCCTCCCCTTGTCAATGGCAAAATAGAACAGGTGGTTGGCTCTCACATGTACCACCTGTTGGTACGTTCAGAGGAACCGAACTCTCTTTTCTAGTAAATTAAACGCAAAAGTTCCCTGCGGGGATCGCAGGGGCCACGTTCACGCATAGTGGGTGATGGAATGACCATCAAGCCTCCATGTATGACAGAAATTCTACCGCCCATTGTGTTGTCGCGCACTCTCTCATTGGCTAGCGCGTGTCGTGTGGCCCTACATCTAAATTGAATTAGGGTCATTGTCTCATAGACAAATAACCCAAATTTTATTGGATTGAAATGCCCTAATCCCATTTCTCCCGTGTGTAATAAAATTTGAATTAGATAAACCTTGTTCTTGCTCTTGCTCCTGCTCCTAGACCTTCTAGCACATGTAGCAATATTATGAGCTAAGGAAGGCCTTATCTATGCTAGGGGTGTCAACCGGTAGAGCTCGGTTGGTTTCGGTTGGGCCTAGCCGGGCCTTATCAATTTTACAGGCTACACCGTGTCCGACCGTTTAGGCATTCGGGCTTGCCTTGGGCGGACATGGTACGGTTTCATTTCGGTCGGTGTTCGGTCTTTAATCGGAGCAGCCTTATTCGGGGTACATGGGCCTAAACCGGGTCCAAAACGGGATAATGAGCCGTTTAACTCTAAACGGTCTCTAAACGGTGTGGGTTTACTAATTGACATGCAACCAGAATTTTAAGTTCAAACCATCACACCGTTGGGTAGTTACGGTACACCTCAACTCAAAGTCAAATAAAGTTCATCCCAACTAAAATAGTAGCACACCACTGAATAGAAGCACATCTAATAAAGTAAGTAGAGGGGAAAAAAATAGCAGCACAACACCGAATAGAAGGCACATCTAACAAAGTAAGTAGAGGGAAAAAAATTTGCAGCACAACACCGAAAGTAAGATCTAAAAACTAAAAACTAAGCTTCATTTCACCTTTGTTAGAAAAACAAACAAAAATAGGAAATTTGGAGGGAAGGGGAGGGGAAGTTTATAAGTTAAAGGGCCGGGCTGTAACCGGTCGGTCTAGGTTGGGCCTGGAATCGATAGGTCCTATCGGGCGCCCGACGGGTTAGGACCCCACACCGGGACCTCCCAATTATTAAACGTGTCGGGCTTAATCCCAACATGTTTAGTAATCGGGCTAGGCCGGGCTTTAACTGGGCCGTCTTGGTCGGGCCTATAGGGCTAGGCCTGGAATTGACACTCCTAATCTATGCCATGTACGACAGTCTTGCCGCTTTCCACTCCATGGTTATTGAACCTTTGTAATTCACAACCCACATGTTGATCAATAGAATTTTCTCTACCCCAAAAAAAAAAATTTGAGCTAAGGAAATAAAATGTTTAAGATCTCCACTTCTTTATTTGTCCATGATCTTTAAATTTCTGCTTTTTAGTTATGAGTTAGCTCACAAGGCTAGGAGGTTCAGATCTCCACTTCTTTATTTGTCTTTAGGCTAGAAGTTAGATCATTGATTGAGTCCCAATTTGGACTTGGTTCTTGTCCAATATTGTTTAGTCTTTGTCTTTCTTTCTTTCGGTGTTGGCCACGTAGTTTGTGAGTTCTTTTCTTTTAATAATGAGTTGGATTTTACTTGGCCAATAATGTGAGTCTAGATTAGACAATTCGAATATCTCGGTCAGTCCAGTATTCGGATATCTACCATGAACATACATTCCAATTTCCAATAAAACAATTTCTTTTGAGTACAACAACAACAACAACAACCATAACCTTATCCAAACTAAATGGGGCGGCTACATGGATCCGAAAGGGCCAAAAAAAAAAAAAAAAAAAAATGTGGGGGTTGGTTTAAGCATTAGTCAAAGCGAGATCCAGAACATACCATTACGCGGATCGGCTACACGGGTCCTTGACCTCCAAACAACTCTATCCGCGGTCATACTAGGATCTAGCCCTACCATATGCATATCCTTTCTTACCACTTCTCTAATAGTCATTTTAGGTCTGCCCCTACCTCTTTTAGTTCTTTCCAATTGAATCGGTCACTCTTTCTTCTTTGGTGCATCTGTGGGTCTCCTTTGTACATGACCAAACCATCTCAAGCGGCTCTCCGAAGTTTGTCCTGGATTGGTGCAACTCCCAATTCGGTTCTAATACAAACATTCCTTACTCTATCTCTTTTGGTCTTGCCGCACATCCTCCTCGAGCATCCTCATCTCCGCTACATTCATCTTATCTATATGACTCTTCTTAACTAACATTTTGCCCCATAAATCATCGCGGTCTTATTACTTGTCTGTAGAATTTCCCCTTAAGCTTAATAGGCATACGTTTGTCACATAAAACTCCCCGATGCTCCTCTCCATTTCAACCATCCTACTTTAATTCTATAGGAAACATCATCTTCTATATCACCTTCTTTGTTAAAGGTTGACCCTAGGTATTTAAAGCATTCACTTTGTGGTAGCTCTCTCTCCTCAAGTTTCACCACTTCATCATCTCTCCTGGTTTGCCGAAGTTACACCTCATATATTCTGTCTTTGTTCTGCTTAACTTAAAATCTCTTGATTCCAAGTTTGATCTCCATAGTCCTGACTTTGCATTAATCCCTTCCACTGTCTCTTCTATCAAAACAATATCATCGTGAATAGCATACACCAAGGGACTTCATCTTGAATATGTCTAGTTACATCATCCATGATGAGTGCAAACAAATAGGGGCTTAGAGCTGATCCTTGGTGTAGCCCAATTATAATTGGGAATTCACTACTTTGTCCCTCTCAGTTTTGACACTTGTCACCACACCCTCATACATGTCCTTAACTATATTCACATAGTTAATTAAGCTCCTTCTCTTCCCTAGGACATGCCAAATGAACTCTCTAGGCACTTTATCATATGCCTTTTCTAGGTCGATAAAGACCATATATAAATTCCTTTTGTGAGCTCTAAAGATTTCCATAAGCTTCCTTAGAAGGTAAATAGCTTCTCGTGGATCTCCCCGGCATAAAACCAAATTGGTTGTCCGATATATCGATATCTCTTCTTAGGTGAGCTTTAATGATTTTCTCCCAAAGTTTCATGGTATGACTCATTAGCTTAATGCCTCTATAGTTATTGTAATTCCGGATGTCACATTTGTTCTTATAAATCGGACTACAATACTTCTCCTCCAATCATCTCGGCATTTTCTTTGTATTTAGAATCTTGTTAAACAACTTGGTTAGCCAAGATACCCCCCTTCCTCCTAAGCTCTTCCACACTTCAATTGGGATCTCATCCGGTCCTGGTGTTTTGCTTACCTTCATCTTTCGTAGAGACTCTTTAACTTCGGCTTCTTCAACTCGTTGGAGCTGTCCATGGTGTGTGTTGGCTTCAAGCCTATTGCTTTCCACTTCCGAGTGACCCCATCAGTCGAGGTAGCTCCATTTAGCAAATTATAAAAATACTCACCCCATCTCTCCATAATGTCGCATCCCATATTAGTACTCTACCATCCTCGCTCTTTATGTATCTAACATGGTCCAAATCTCTGCTCTTCCTTTCTCTTATTTTAGCTATCCGATAGATCTCATTTTTCCCTTCCTTTGTATCAAGCTTTTCATAAAGTTCATCATATTTCTTCGCTCTTGCTTTCCCCATAATTTTTCGAACTTCATTTCTAGCCGAATAATAGCTCACTTTATCCTCTCCCTCGTTAGTCCTTTGTCAAGTCTTAAAATAATCTTTTTTAGTCTTAATGGCTGCTTGGACCTCATCATCCCACCACCAAGTCTCTCTAGGGCCCAGACGCATACCTTTAGAAATCCCAAGTACTTCCTTAACAACCTTCTTGATACAAGTCGTCATATTAATCCACATCTCGTTTGTATCTCCTTCAAAATCCCACCTCCCTTGCAAGGCCATTTTCTCGATAAATGATTCTAGGAGAGCTCCTTGTAACCGGCCCCATCTTATTTTAGGACAAACTTGTTTTGCCTTCTTACGGTGTCTCGTACCAAGATACATATCCAAGACCACCAGTCTATGTTGGGTGGTTAAGTACTCTCCCGGTATGACCTTACAGTCCTTACATAATAATCTGTCAGACCTTCTGGTTAGGAAGAAATCTATTTGGCTTGCATGCTGCCCACTCTTGTAGGTAATTAAATGTTCATCTCTCTTTTTAAAAAAGGTATTTGCAATGCACATATCATATGCTATCGCAAAGTCAAACACTGATGTCCCCTCTTCATTCCTCTCTCCACCTCCATACCTTCCATGAACTTCTTCATACCCTCTACGTTCTCTGCCCACATGTCCGTTAAGGTCACCTCCAATAATAATTTTCTCACCCTAACCAAACTCTTGCACTAAACCATCCATGTGTTCCCAAAATTGTAATTTAACACTGTCATCTAGTCCTGCCTGCGGACACGCTAACTATGTTGATGACCTCGTTGACTACCACCAGCTTGATAGATAGGATCCTATCGCCAATTCTTTTAACATCCACTACTTCGTTCTTAAGGTCTTTGTCCACAACTATGCCCACTCCACCTCTCCCTCTTTCGTCTCCCAAGTACCATAGTTTAAAGTTATCTAATGCCTTGGCTTTGTGACCCTTCCATCTAGTTTCTTGAATACATGCAACATTAATCCTTCTTCTACGCATAACATCTATGAGCTCTAAACTCTTACCCGTCAAAGATCCGATGTTCCAGGATGCAATAATCATTTTGATTTTATGCTTGGTGGCTGGTGCAATGTTTAAACGGTTTGATTCGGGTTTGTACAGTGCATTTTCATGTATTTAGATTATAGGATAAATTACACGTCACTCCTGATTTTCAAATGAAACTCAAATCACCCCTGGTTTAGACCCCAATATGACAAAATTAGTCCCTACAGTTAGTTTTATGCTATCAAGTGATGATGTCAGCCAGTTAAATAAATTCAAATCCCTAAACTACCCTTGATCAATGTTAAAGACGAAGGAAGGGTAGTATTGTAAATATAATTCTAATGTTTTAGTACAAGGGTAAGATAGTCCTTTCACACCAATAACTAACAGCAGACTAACACCGTTACTATAGAGGGGTGATTTAAATTTTTTCAAAAACCAACGGCTGATCTGAGTTTCGTTTGAAAACCCAGGGGTGACGTGTAATTTATCCTAGATTATATTTTGATTTAGTTATGTTATTTCATTTTGGCCATTGTAATTAGTTTAATCAATTTCGTAGTCTTGTATTTTTAGTTTAATCTCATTTGTAAACAATTTGGAATTTCTTGTAGTATTGTTTTAGTATAATTGATGTTAGCATTCTAGACTCTGACTTAGATTAGTGTAACGTACACTTTGGGTTTAGGTTCTCATACATGGGCCTAGATACCTAGTATAAGACAACTGACCTATTCAATAAGGTATATGCAATGTTAAGTCCAGGTAGAAAGAGACTAGCCCTAGGGTCGGGTAGGTTGGGTGCCTAACCCCATCCCAACTTGTAAATTGACACTTACCCAGAATTTTGGAAGTGAACTAGTCTTTTGTCCTATATGAGTCATTTAGCTTTATCTCTTCTGAAAAGAAGAGATGTGTCTTGTATCCCAGACCCTTTCACCTAGGTGGCGACTCCCACCATAGTACAAACACTTGTCTTGTTTTGATGTTTCGACCAACCGAAATCCCAGCACAACAATGCAATTTTTTTTTTTTTTTCGTTTGATGTTTCGGTGGGCAAATGGCCGTATTGGCTCTGAAACTTTAGGAGAAGCTTGTTTTAGGCTTAATAAAAATATTGAAATCTTCAAATTGTATATTTTAAAAAAAAAAACACCCAATTTGGTGTTTTGGATTTTCACCCTTGGTTGACAATAAACGTTGAACCCTTTCTACCCAAAAAAAAAAAAATCGAACCCTTATGTAATATTGACTATTCTACACATTATTTGAGTGCTATAAGGCATAATTGACACATAAAGTAAGTAAATTATGCAATAATGGATGAAGATATATAATATTGAATTAATATTTAAGAAATAGTTAAAGACTTAAAAATAGAAACTACAAAGTACAGTGAAATGCAAATAACATAGACTCATAATCAAGTACAGTGAACAATACATGTCATAAACATACTAATCGAGATCTCAGAAAACTTGATCGAAACAATGCAAGTTTGTTATTTCATATGCAGTTTCATCTCGACCATGTAAAGATCTCCAAGAGTTTTGAGATTTCACCAAAATCTCGACGAGTTTTTCAATTATACCCAGAACTATCCCGTCACATTTAGTAATCAGTCCCAAAATCAACTCCTAAAAGCATCTCATTTCCTGGTTGTTGTCCCAAATTAACATCCTTACCTCCTACGTAAGCCTATGCATTCTCTCACACCTTTTAGTTGTCTTAATCTTTATACTTTATCAATCTTTTATTTTGCCACTGAGTAGAATCTGGTTAAACTGAAGCTTAACATGTGAGCAAAGGACCTTCTGGTCTGCCTGTTTTCAACAATTTTGACCATTTTCAATGTCACATGACGGAAGTTGAACCCACTAGACTAGAAAAACCTATCCTTTGTATTATTTGGTTTGCTTCACTTGGATCGTTTTGAAGGGTCTTGGCACATTGTACACTTCAATCTTTCTCTTTGCAAGTTATTATGCATTGATAGAGTTTTTTCACTATTGTGCTTGTAGAAAGTCCAATTCACTCCAAGGTGAGAGAACATTTAATTTACTTAGCATGAATATTGTTATCACTAATTTAATTAGAAAAGGAACTAAATAGAAACTTAAACATAGTGTATCTTCGTCCAATAGATTTGTGGGCACCCACTTTATCAGCCTATGAGTTCTTGTACTGCCAATGAATTTCAATGGATTTTTGTTTGTTAAACACCTTAGCTATCCATGGGTGACTATCATAAACCCTAATATATGGATTTTCAATTGCAAAACAAAACCTGGTTGAGGGAGCTAAAAAAAATTTAAGGAGAGAGCCCGCTACTTGGTCGCATGGCCCCTACACCAACATGGAGACCAATGGGAGCATATGCCCCAAGCATCCAATATAGGGGGAGGGAAGGTCATTTCGCCCACTCATGTGTCTAGGCATAGGGAACACAACCAAACAACCTTCTTTTTCTAAAAATTTTATTAAATATTGTCATCTCCCCCCCTCCCCCTAAAAAAAACAAATGGATAAGATTGTTGGGTGTTGGTTACATGGTAAGCTGTACATAAAAATAGAAATATCCATTGTCAAAATAGAAAGATCAGTTGAGATATGACGGAATTGTATTGTCTAGATTGCCTTTTCCTTAGCACCATCCCTTTTAGCAGTGAATGCAAAAGGGTAGAGGGCATCCTATTTTTTACTGGAATTGCATGGTTGTCTTTTTCCATCTGTGAAGGCAAAATAAATAACACAAAATCTACTTTGCCATAAGAGAGAGAAAGAGAGAATCAGTAAACTACTTCAAATCCTGTAGTCACAATTCTCAAGCTTGGCTACATATGTACTTTCTAAGCAAAATAATAGGGAAGTCAATGAAAATGAACATCTGAAAATTTTAGAAAATCACTGTTTCTGAGATTACTGATTCAAGTGTATCGCACAATCCTAACTTCTTTCAGATCAATTTTCATTGCCGAAATATTACCAATCATAAATCATCAAGGATACCAAGAATCAATGAAAATTGATATGTAATCCTTCTTTTTTGTGATTTACATATAAGTGCTGGCATCGACCCTACAGAGTATCACATTATAACATTAGGAATGAATAAAACATATCCATAATATAACAATTTTGATTAAAATCAGTTTGTATTCACAAGGCAAAGATTTCTCTTGGATCTTATTATTCAAAGAAACTATGACACATTTTTCCATTCATATTACTTATCTAGATATTCTACGTCAATCCTTTTTTTAAGGTGGTCTTATTAATAACATTCTATATCCATCTTCATGTTTGATTAACTTGAACTCGTCAAATACAAGTTTAACAAGAATTTCAATAATTTATCACCCTGCTCATATGAGGTATACATCGATAATCATTGTGCAGAATATAGGTGAATAAAATATTTTTGATCTAGAAAACATGGGTTAGCCATAGAGCACCAGGGTGCAGGATGCCCAGCCTTTGACTAGCCCTGAACAAGCAGATGGAACAAACAGTTATGTGCTCTGAATAAGATCATGCTATCAAGTTCAAAGTAGATATTGCACTTATCAGAGTGAATTTTTCAAGTGACAACCCTTTTGTGCAAAAATGTTGAGGAAATGAAGATAAAATACTTGATATGTTTTCTTGTATAGTATATTATTCAGTTATTCTTGTCTTAGTTTGACAACATTTATTTAAAGATCAGTGGGAGTTTGATAATTTTTTCTTGTATTTTATAGTGATGATATTCTTGTTGTAAGTAATAATGTTACAATTTTACTTGAGAGAAAACGGTAGTAACCATTTTTTGATAAGAAGATCTTGGTGATGCCTCTTATGTTGAGGCATTAAGATTCATCGTAATAGAACTATATGTATTCTTGGTTTGTCTCAAAAGACCTCTTATGAAATAAAACAGATTTACCAATACTCAGTGAACTCAGGTGAATAATACTCTTTGTGCATCTAAGTTGGTAGTTTAATGTGACCTCAAGAATACATATAGAGTGACATTGCTTATTTTATATTTGAATAGCACATTAGGTAACTACCAACATGACCTAAAAGATCACATGTGGATATGTGTTTGTGATGACAGATGGTGCTATATGTTAAGAGAGCGTCTTACAAACACCGATGGCTTTTCTCTATGCATGTAAGGATTTGTGACTTATATGATGTCACTGTTTAGATTTTATAATTGGGGATTTTTTTAACTCAGGAAATTTGATATTTATGCTTCCTTATTAGAGAGAAAGTATGTGAGTCACAAAACTCAGTAGAGTACATTACTACAGATAGTATGATTGTTGATCCTCTCACTAAGAACTTGACTCCAAAAGTTTTCAGGAGCATGTCAGTAACATGAAATTTGTTAGTTTTTTTGATGCATTTTATTAGTGGGAGTTCTGCTTATATATACGGTTGCAACTGATTTCACATTCTTGTCTTTTGGGACATTTTTTATTCTCGAGAATATACATGCATATTTATTATGGCCATATGTTTATGTGTATACACTTATTTAATTGCCTCATAGAGAATTAATTTAGGTCATATGTGGTGTATTTACCTCATTCGGTATACGAGGTTCCAGTCAATACACGCACATCCAGTCATAAGTAAATGCATGCAGATTCTATTGTGTACACTTGATTATTTGCCTCCTTCAGATATTTGAGGCTATGCGGTGTATTTGTCTCCTATGGTATTTGAGGCCTTCAGTAAATACACGCACATTTTGTTCACTCTCAAGGACATGTACTAGTATGTTGGGACATTCGGACCCAGTCCCAACGAGCTTCCTTATGTGAAGTGTTTACGTTTGGGCGACACTTATGATGAATGAGACCTCCAATATTTATCTCATGGGGCTTATTTAATTTTTGAGCCTGGACAAATTTGGAAATTGGCATGTTGATCATTTTATTAAGTTTTTTCATACCACACTCTCATACTGTACAACCCAAGTCGGTGAGGCCATAAGCACTTTGACGTGTTAGGTCCCATGTCTCTTTAGATGTGATGATCTGCACTATTGGGTGTTTGTAGTTTCATTCGGACCAAAGCATCAGTTTTAAGGTGCACTCCATTCAACACTATCTTTTATGGCTACAATCAGTTTGTCTAAATCGGAGAGTCATTTTAAAAGTTTTTTAAAATCAAAACTTGTGATATATGCAGCCCAAGTGGAAGATTGTAAGATTTTCATAGGGTGGGTTAGCATAGTCCTACTTTATTTTAAAAAAACCGATTTAGTTGTGTTGATGGGAGCTGTCTTAATGGTATGAGTCCAATTACTATGTGTGGACCTAAAGTATTGTTTCCTTAATGGAAAAGAAACCCTAGTTTCTATGCAGGATTGGTCCCTACCCTTACCATTATAAATAGTTGTCACTGGCCCATTAAGTGACCTCTCGGAGAAAAAACCCAAAAAGTTGAGTGGAAGAGGGTAGACCAGACCAACGTAGTTCGTATGCGACAGAGATCGTCAAGAGTCCGGCTTCTATAACCATGGATCCAGGTACGCCAATCACATCCCTGAATTTATTGTATGCTTATTCATCTCCATGAATGTTCCGCATGAGTTATTCTATCACACAATTCTCAAGCTTGGCTACATATGTACTTTCTAAGCAAAATAATAGGGAAGAAAGGAACATCTGAAAATTTTAGGGAATCACTGTTTCTGAGATTACTGATTCAAGTGTATCTAACAATCCCAACTTCTTTCAGATCAATTTTCATTGCAAAAATATTACCAATCATGAAATCATCAAGGATACCAAGAATCAATGAGAATTGATATGTAATCCTTCTTTTTCGTGATTTACATGTAAGTGCTGACATCGACCCTACAAAGTATCACATTATAACATTAGGAATGAATTAAACATATTCATAATATAACAATTCTGATTAAAATCAGTTTGTATTCACAGGGCAAAGATTTCTCTTGGATCTTATTATTAAAAAAAAACTAGGACACCTTTTCCCATTCATATTACTTGTACAGATATTCTACGTCAATCCTTTTTTTTTTTGTGGTCTTATTAATAACATTCTATGTCCATCTTCATGTTTGATTAACTTGAACTCGTCAAATACAAATTTAAAAAGAATTTCAACAATTTATCACCCTGATCATATGAGGTATACATCGATAATCATTGTGCAGAATATAGGCGAATAAAATATTTTTTGTCAGGAGAACATGGGTTAGCCATATAGCATCAGGGAGCAGGATGCCCAGCCTTTGACTAGCCCTGGATAAGCAGATGGAACAAACATTTCTGTGCTATGAATAAGATCATGCTATAAAGTTCAAAGTAGATATTGCACTTATCAGAGTGAACTTTTCAATATAAATCACAGTTGAGTCGATGTTAGTCCAATATGGGAGATGGAAGTTTGCTCAGATTGGAGAGCTCATTCTCTCAAATCTAAACACAAGTTAATCGTTTCAGAAAAAATAGTCAGAAAGCATTAACGCTTGAATCACAACAAATAATTCATAACATCTCAGAAGATGAACAGTCAAAATAAAACAAAATGAAATTTCAAAGAACAAATAAGAAACAGAAACCACATAAGCATTTCAGGGAACTAATTTAGAATAAAACAATACGAAATTTTGGAGAATTGCAATGATTGAAATAGGAAAGGGTTTCTAACAAATTCATTTTTCTAAGAAATCAATGTTTAGATAAAAAAACTAAGAAATAAATGTTTAGATTTAAAAAAAAAAAAAAAAACACCAACAAGATTCCAATGGTGGAGGTAAAACCCACCCATTGGAGCGAAGAAAATTTAGTTGTTAAGGGTTTTGCGTAGCGGCAAACTCCGTGCTCCTCCATCCGTGGTGGGTTGGCATTTGAGATGGCGAAGTAGCGGGGAGGTTAAGTTTGAGATTCTTGCGCAACACAGTCCCTTGTGACATGCAGCAAATGCCCGTTATGATTAAAAATTTATATATTTATATATACGTCGTACCCTGGAGGGATTGCTAAACCCTTTCTTAGCGTAGTGGTGACGGGTGAGCATGAAATATATCCTAGAGGGATTGCTAAACCCTATCTTAGCGTAGTGGTGAGCACGCATATACTTCTACTCCATTTTCGAGAATGGATCATCTGCACGTACCAACAGGTGAACGAACATCTCACAGCCCCTCCCCCCCCCTTGTAAATGGCAAAAATAGGACAGGTGGTTGGCTCTCACATGTACGTTCACCTGTTGGTACGTGACCAAACTCTCCGTCTTCTAGTAAGTTAAAAGGGCAAAAGTTCCTTGCGGGGGTCGCAGGGGCCACGCCCACGCACAGTGGGTGATGGAATGACCGTTATGCCCCCATGTATGATGGAAATTCTGCCACCCATTATGCTACTGCGCGCTCTCTCATTGGCTGGCGCGTGTGGTGTGGTCCTGCATCTAAGTTGAATTAGGGTCATTTGTCTCATAGACACATAACCCAAATTTTATTGGATTGAAATGCCCTAGTCCTATTTCTCCCATGTGTAATAAAATTTGAATTAGATAAACCTTACTCTTGCTCCTAGACCTTCTAGCACATGTAGCAATATTATGAGCTAAGGAAGGCCCTATCAATGCCATGTATGACAGTTTTGCCACTTTCCACTCCATGGTTATTAAAAATGGCAAAAATAGGAAAGGTGGTTGGTTCTCATATGTACGTTCACCTATTGGTACGTGCAGAGGAACCGAACTCTCCGTTTTCTAGTAAGTTAAAAGGGCAAAAGTTCCCTACGAGGCCACAAGGGTCACGCCCACGTACAGTGGGTGACGGAATGACCGTCATGTCCCCATGTATGACGGAAATTCTACCGCCCATTGTGTTGCCATGCGCTCTCTTATTGGTTGACGTGTATGGTGTGGCCCTGCATCTAAGTTGAATTAGGGTCATTGTCTTAGAGACACATAACCCAAATTTTATTGGATTGAAATGCCCTAATCCCATTTCTCCCGTGTGTAATAAAATTTGAATTAGATAAACCTTTCTGTTGCTCTTGCTCCTAGACGTTCTAGCATATGTAATAATATTATGAGCTAAGGAAGGCTTTATCAATGCCATGTACGACAGTCTTGCCGCTTTCCACTCCATGGTTATTGAACCTTTGTAATTCACAACCCACGTGTTGATCAATAGAATTTTCTCTACAAAAAAAAAAAAAAAAAAAGAGCTAAGGAAATAAAATGTTTAAGATCTCCACTTCTTTATTTGTCCATGGTCTTTAAATTTCTGCAGGTTTTTGGTTCTGAGTTAGCTCAAAAGGCCAGGAGGTTCAGATCTCCACTTCTTTATTTGTCTTTGGGCTAGAGGTTAGATCATTGATTGAGTCCCAGTTTGGACTTGGTTCGTATCCAATATTGTTTAGTCATTGTCTTTCTTTCTTTGGGTGTTGGCCACGTAGTTTGTGAGTTCTTTTCTTTTAACAATGAGTTGGGTTTTACTTCGCCAATAAGGTGAGTCTAGATTTGACAATTCAAATATCTCGGTCAGTCCAGTGTTCGGATCTCTACCATGGGCATACATTCCAATTTCCAAGAAAACAATTTCTTTTGAGTTTTCCCCCAATAATCATTTTGATCTTATGCTTGGTGGCTGGTGCAATGTTTAAACTGTTATATTCGGGTTTGTACAATGCATTTTCATATGTTTAGATTATATGGTAAATTAGACGTCACCCCTTGGTTTTCAAATGAAACTCAGATCACCCCTGGTTTAGACCCTAATATGACAAATTAGTCTCTACCGTTAGTTTTATGCTGTCAAGTGATGATGTCAGCTAGTTAAATAAATTTAAATCCCTAAACTACCCTTGACCAATGTTGAAGATGAAGGAAGGGTAGTATTGTAAATTTAATTCTAATATTTTAGTACAAGGGTAACATAGTCCTTTCACACCAATAACTAACAGCAGACTAACACCGTTACTATAGAGGGAGAGATTTGAGATTTTTCGTTTGAAAATCGGAGGATGACGTGTAATTTACCCTAGATTATATTTTGATTTAGTTGTGTTATTTTATTTTGACCATTGTAATTCGTTTAATCAATTTCGTAGTCTTGTGTTTTTAGTTTAATCTCATTTGTAGACCATTTGGAATTTCTTGTGGTATTGTTTTAGTATAATTGATGTTAGCATACTACACTATGACTTAGATTAGTGTAATATACACTTTAGGTTTAGGTTCTCATACATGGGCCTAGATACCTAGAATAGGACAATTGACCTATTCAATAAGATATATGCAATGTTAAGTCCGGGTAGAAAGAGACTGGTCTTAAGGTCGGGTAGGTTGGGTGCCTAAACCCTTCACAACTTATAAATTGACACTTGCTCAGAATTTTGGATGTGAACTAGGTAGTCTCTTATCCTACATAAGTCATTTAGCTTTATTTCTTCTGAAAAGAAGAAATGCGTCTTAGATCCTAGACCCTTTCACTTAGGTGGCGACTCCCACCATAATACCAAAACTCGTTTGGTTTTGGTGTTTCGACCAACTAAAATCTCAGGAAGCCAATGCATTTTTATTTTTTTTTTGGTTTGATGTTTCGGTGGGCAAATGGCCATATTGGCCCTGAAACTTTAGGAGAAGCTTGTTTTAGGCTTAATAAAAATATTTAAATCTTCAAATTGTATTTTTTTTTTAAAAAAATCACCCAATTTGATGTTTTGGATTTGCACCCTTAGTTGACAATAAACGTCGAACCTTTCCTACAAAAAAAAAAAACAAAAAACGTCGCACCTTTATGTAATATTGATTATTCTACACAGTATTTAAGTGCTATAAGGCATAATTGGCACATAAAGTATATGCAATAATGGATGAAGACATATAATATTGAATAATTATTTAAGAAATAGTTAAAGACTTAAAAATAGAAACTACAAGGTACAGTGAAATGCAGATAACATAGACTCATAACCAAGTATAGTGAACAATACATGTCATAAACACACTAATCGAGATCTCAGAAAACTTGATCGAAATAATGCAAGTTTGCTATTTTATATGCAGTTTCATCTCGATCATGTCACGATCTCCAAGATTTTTGAGATTTCACCAAAATCTTGACGAGTTTTTGAATTATACCTAGAACTATCCCGTCTCATTTAGTAATCAGTCCCAAAATCAGCTCCTAGAAGCATCCCATTTCCTGATTGTTGTCCCAAATTAACATCCTTACCTCCTACGTAAGCCTATGCATTCTCTCACACCTTTTAGTTGTCTTAATCTTTTTACTTTATCAATCTTTTATTTTGCCACTGAGTTGAATCTGGTTAAACTGAAACTTAACATGTGAGCAAAGGACCTTATGGCCTACCTGTTTTCAATAATTTTGACCATTTTCAATGTCACATGGCGGAAGTTGAACCCACTAGACTAGAAAATTCTATCATTTGTATTATTTGGTTTGCTTCACTTAGATAGTTTTGAAGGGTCTTGGCACATTGTACACTTCAATCTTTCTCTTTGCAAGTTATTATGTATTGATAGAGTTTTTCCACTATTGTGCTTATAGAAAGTCCAATTCACTCCAAGGTGAGAGAACATTTAGCTTACTTGGCATGAATATTGTTATCACTAATTTAATCAGGAAAGGAACTAAATAGAAACTTAAACATAATGTACCCTCGTCCAATAGATTTGTGGGCACCCACTTTATCAGCCTATAAGCTCTTGTACTGCCAATGAATTCCAATGGCTTTTTATTTGTTAAACACCTTAGTTATCCATGGGTGATTATCATAAACCCTAATATATGGATTTTCAATTGCAAAACAAAACCTGGTTGGGTGACCACCATACATTTACAATAACATGTTTTATTGGGACCTCACTTGAATGAATATGAGAAGGGAGCTAAAAAAAATTTAAGGAGAGAGCCCGCTACTTGGTCGCATGGCCCCTATACCAACACGGAGACCAATGGGAGCATATGCCCCAAGCATCCAGTATAGGGGGAGGGAAGGTCATTTCGCCCACCCGTGTGTCTGGGCATAGGGAACACAATCAAACAGCCTTCTTTTTCTAAAAATTTTATTAAATATTGTCCCCTCCCCCGCCTAAAAAAAACAAATGGATAAGATTATTGGGTGTTGGTTACATGGTAAGTTGTACATAAAATGGAAATATCCATTGTCAAAATAGAAAGATCAGTTGAGATATGACGGAATTTGTATTGACCAGATTGTCTTTTCCTTAGCACCATCCCTTTTAGCAGTGAATGCAAAAGGGTAGAGGGCATCCTATTTTTGGCTGGAATTGCATGGCTGTCTTTTCCCATCTGTGAAGGCAAAATAAATAACACAAAATCTACTTTGCCATAAGAGAGAGAAAGAGAGAGAATTAGTAAAATACTTCAAATCCTGTGGTCACAATTCTCAAGCTTGGCTACATATTTACTTTCTAAGCAAAATAATAGGGAAGTCAATGAAAAGGAACATCTGATAATTTTAGAGAATCACTGTTTCTGAGATTACTGATTCAAGTCTATCGCACAATTCCAACTTCTTTCAGATCAATTTTCATTGCAGAAATATTACAAATAATGAAATCATCAAGGATACCAAAAATCAATGAGAATTGATATGTAATCCTTCTTTTTCGTGATTTACATGCAAGTGCTGGCATCGACCCTACAGAGTATCACATTATAACATTAAGAATGAATAAAACATGTTCATAATATAACAATTCTGATTAAAATCAGTTTGTATTCACAAGGCAAAGATTTCTCTTGGATCTTGTTATTCAAAGAAACTAGGACACCTTTTCCCATTCCTATTACTTGTATAAATATTCTACACCAATCCTTTTTTTTGGGTGGTCTTTATTAATAATATTCTATGTCCATCTTCATGTTTGATTGACTTGAACTCGTCAAATACAAATTTAACAAGAATTTCAACAATTTATCACCCTGCTCATATGAGGTACACATCGATAATCATTGTGCAGAATATTGGTGAATAAAATATTTTTGGTCAAGAGAACATGGGTTAGCCATAGAGCACCAGGGTGCAGGATGCCCAGCCTTTGACTAGCCCTGGACAAACAGATGGAACAAACATTTCTGTGCTCTGAATAAGATCATGCTATCAAGTTCAAAGTAGATATTGCACTTATCAGAGTGAACTTTTCAATATAGATCACAGTTGAGTCGATGTTAGCCCAATATAGGAGTTGGAAGTTAGCTCGGATTGGAGAGCTCATCCGCTCAAATCTAAACACAAGTTAATCGTTTCAGAAAAAATAGTCAGAAAGCATTAACGCTTGAATCATAACAAATAATTCATAACATCTCAGATGATGAACAATCAAAACAAAACAAAATGAAATTTCAAAGATTAATTAAGAAACAGAAATCTCATAAGCATTTCAGGGAACTGATTCAAAATAAAACAATACGAAATTTCAGAGAATTGCAATGACTGAAATAGGAAAGGGTTTCTAACAAGTTCATTTTTCTAAAAAATCAATGTTTAGATAAAAAAAAAAAAAAACACCAATGAGATTCCAATGGTGGAGGTAAAACCCACCGGTTGGAGCGAAGAAAATTTAGTTGCTAAGGGTTTTGCGCAGCGGCGAACTCCGTGCTCCTTCTTCTATGGTGGGTTGGCGTTTGCGATGGCGAAGCAACGGGGAGGGTAAGCTTGAGATTCTTGCGCAACACAGTCCCTTGTGATTTGCAGCAAATGCCCGTTATGATTCAAAAAATATATATTTATATATATGTCGTACCATGGGGGGATTGCTAAACCCTTTATTAGCGTAGTGGTGACTGGTGAGCACGAAATATATACTAGAGGGATTGCTAAACCCTATCTTAGCGTAGTGGTGAGCACGCAGACACTTCTACTCCGTTTTCGAGAATGGATCATCTACACGTACCAACAGGTGAACAAGAACGAACATCTCACAGCCCCTCCCCCCCCCCTCCCCCCTGTAAATGGCAAAAATAGGACAGGTGGTTGGCTCTCACATGTATGTTCTCCTGTTGGTACGTGACCAAACTCTCCATCTTCTAGTAAGTTAAAAGGGTAAAAGTTCCATGGGGGGGGGGGCACACCCACGCACAGTGGGTGATGGAATAACCGTCATGCCCCCATGTATGATGGAAATTCTGCCACCCATTATGCTGCTGCGCGCTCTCTCATTGGTTGACGCGTATGGTGTGGCCCTGCATCTAACTTGAATTAGGGTCATTTGTCTCATAGACACATAACCCAAATTTTATTGGATTGAAATGCCCTAATCCCATTTCTCCAATGTGTAATAAAATTTGAATTAGATAAACCTTGCTCTTGCTCTTGCTCCTAGACCTTCTAGCACATATAGCAATATTATGAGCTAAGGAAGGCCCTGTCAATGCCATGTACGACAATCTTGCCACTTTCCACTCCATGGTTATTAAAAATGGAAAAAATAGGAAAGGTGGTTGGCTCTCATATGTACGTTCACCTAGTGGTACGT
The DNA here is from genome assembly GCF_018873765.1 of Telopea speciosissima. NCBI lineage: Eukaryota > Viridiplantae > Streptophyta > Magnoliopsida > Proteales > Proteaceae > Telopea > Telopea speciosissima. Next base: position 34,508,851 of record NC_057919.1, on the reverse strand, counting down.
GCAGAGGAACCGAACTCTCCGTTTTCTAGTAAGTTAAAAGGACAAAAGTTCCCTACGGGGCCGCAGGGGTCACGCCCACGTACAGTGGATGACGGAATGACCGTCATGCCCCCATGTATGACGAAAATTCTACCGCCCATTGTGTTGCCGTGCGCTCTCTTATTGGCTGGTGAGTATGGTGTGGCCCTGCAGCTAAGTTGAATTAGGGTTATTGTCTCAGAGACACATAACCCAAATTTTATTGGATTGAAATGCCCTAATCCCATTTCTCCCATGTGTAATAAAATCTGAATTCGATAAACCTTGCTCTTGCTCTTGCTCCTAGACCTTCTAGCATATGTAATAATATTATGAGCTAAGGAAGGCCTTATCAATGCCATGTACAACAGTCTTGCCGCTTTCCACTCCATGGTTATTGAACCTTTGTAATTCACAACCCACGTGTTGATCAATAGAATTTTCTCTACCCAAAAAAAAAAATGAGCTAAGAAAATAAAATGTTTAAGATCTCCACTTCTTTATTTGTCCATGGTCTTTAAATTTCTATAGGTTTTTGGTTCTGAGTTAGTTCACAAGGCCAGGAGGTTCAGATCTCCACTTCTTTATTTGTCTTTGGACTAGAAGTTAGATCATTGATTGAGTCCCAGTTTGGACTTGGTTCGTGTCCAATATTGTTTAGTCTTTGTCTTTCTTTCTTTGGGTGTTGGCCACATAGTTTGTGAGTTCTTTTCTTTTAATAATGAGTTGGGTTTTACTTCGCCAATAAGGTGAGTCTAGATTTGACAATTCAAATATCCCAGTCAGTCCAGTATTCGGATCTCTACCATGAGCATACATTCCAATTTCCAAGAAAACAATTTCTTTTGAGTTTCCCCCCAATAATCATTTTGATCTTATGCTTGGTGGCTGGTGCAATGTTTAAACGGTTTGATTCGAGTTTGTACAATGCATTTTCATGTGTTTAGATTATAGGGTAAATTACACGTCACCCCCTAGTTTTCAAATGAAACTCAGATCACCCCCTGGTTTAGACCCCAATATGACAAATTAGTCTCTATCGTTAGTTTTATGCTGTCAAAAGATGATGTCAGCCAGTTAAATAAATTTAAATCCCTAAACTACCCTTGACCAATGTTGAAGATGAAGGAAGGGTAGTATTGTAAATTTAATTCTAATGTTTTAGTACAAGGGTAAAATAGTCCTTTCACACCAATAACTAATAGCAGACTTACACCGTTACTATAGAGGGGGTGATTTGAGTTTTTTCAAAAACCAGGGGGTGATCTGAGTTTCGTTTGAAAACCCAAGGGTGACGTGTAATTTACCCTAGATTATATTTTGATTTAGTTGTGTTATTTCATTTTGACCATTGTAATTAGTTTAATCAATTTCGTAGTCTTGTATTTTTAGTTTAATCTCATTTGTAGACCACTTGAAATTTCTTGTAGTATTGTTTTAGTATAATTGATGTTAGCATACTACACTATGACTTAGATTAGTGTAATATACACTTTGGGTTTAGGTTCTCATACATGGGCCTAAATACCTAGAATAGGACAATTGACCTATTCAATAAGATATATGCAATGTTAAGTCCACGTAGAAAGAGACTCGTCCTAGGGTCGGGTAGGTTGGGTGCCTAACCTCGTCCCTCCTCTATCACCCCATGTTCCCTTCTACCAGTTCCCCTTTTTTTTGTTTCTTCGTTTAACTGATAGAAGATGAGGGAAAAGACTTTTTGGCTGGCCCACAGTTCTACACTATGTTTACCTGCACTCCATAGTCCATCGTACTCCATTTCAATTCAAACCAGATCCAAATGCACAGTACAAGACGCAGATACAATGCACTTGTTTGAATCATCCTATACAAAATTACCACCACTTCTATACGAACACCACACCGCTGCTAGGAAGTTCAACCATCTAGAATATCCCATTCAGTTTCCTTCTTTTTCTGTTCTCTTCCTTTTCTTTACCCTTCTTTTTTTCCCATGAAAATTCAAACAGATGCCGCTCACTACCTTCTCCATCTCTTCTCAATCTTTATTACTCACTTTTTTGGTTTCTTCAATCTCTCCAACAGAATCTTCGCCAAATCCTATTGTACCAAACGATCCTTCATCCTCCGCCAGATGATGAAGTTTTTTTTCCATTGAACCGTATTGGAGTTATTAGCAAGGTAAGTACTGTCATCTCTTCCTCAACTCCAGCTTTTTGTATTGTATATTGGGGGCTTTTTCACCTTTTCTCATGTATTAGGGTTTCCATATATGAATGTATAAATAGGAGGCGTGTAGATTTATTTGACCTAATCATGAATCTCCCTTTCTCTCCATCTCTTACAATCTCTCTTCTCTCTCGAGCCCACAACACTCTCTCTATTCATCTCCAAAATGCTTGCCCCAACATCGTTCACCGCCTCATGGACCCCGATTCCGTCGTCTAACAAGTTATGTCGACGTCATGAACATGGCATCCCAAATCACTTAACCCCCTTCTATATGCTCCTGAATCCCTTAACTAAGGCTCACCTACTTGAACAAGACTACAACACCCGATCGATTATGTGCTTTGTCGCTTCTGTCATCGAGGCTTCACTTGATCTAGAGCCCTCGCAATTGCAAAAGCCCATACCGACTACCGAGGCTGCTGAAGTTATTGAAGGTTGAGTGCTTTAAGGTGAAACCTATACCTACCTCCCTCCATTGGCAGGATTGCTAGGGTCAGCAATGCCTCCAATCATAATGTGTTGAACAATTTGGTTCCTTTTATGTTTAAGTTCCTTAGTAGTGAATATTGGGTCGTGATGAAGGTTGTCACTAAGGCTTTCCTTGAAATTGCTATTGTAGAAAGGGATCGATTGTCTAAGTTTAAGACCTTGTGCCTCGCAACTTTCTTCACTGAAGTTTTCAGCGACGACTTGGCCAGCTTCATCGAGACCATAAACCTAGATGTGATTTTGCCCCTTGGCCTCACCCCATAATTCTGGTCTCCACCTCGCTAATCGTCCCACCACCTACCACCACGGCCACCTGCCATCATCCTCTTCAACCACGAGTTCCCCTCCCACTGTGGCGAGAATTTCGTCCACCTGCAAGACCATCTACATTATCGGTCGAACCAAGATTGGGCCATCATTATGAAACTGTGAAAGAGAGATGAAGATTGATTCCTTACAAACACCAATTGCCACAATCTTTCATATCCCATTACCCTATGATTCTCATCTTCTAATGGACTTGCGGAGAATGTCCGGTTAATAGAGATGAACTTGTAGTAGGAGAGTTTCCTGGTTTAGATGGACAAAGACTTGTAGTGGAAGAGTTTCACCAGTTAAACAGAGATGGACTTGCAAAGAGAACACTACTACCTGTATTTAAGAAACCACTCTATGAAATGTCCATTGCACCAATAAGCAATAGATTCTTAAGAAATCCAACCAAACGAGATGTGGTGGGAATGAATAGTAACTCTACTTCCACTTAATTTTCCCTGTTATTCCACCCCTATGTGGGTGCCACCTCCAAACTCTCCCATGCCACACATACCGCTAGCTAAATGTGGCCTTAAGGTTTAATTTCATGGCATTCAAGTGAAAATATAATATGGCAACAAGTGTATTTTGGAAAATATCTTAAAAGTTAATAAAAAAAAACCTGCAAAACTCTCTGAAACATTAAGGAGCGTAATGGGAAATGGGATTTTGGTCAGATAATTTAAAAGCATCAGCCAATCATGGGAAAATGGAAATAGACGTGTTAGAATCCAACTGTGCCTTTTTAATCTTATATACATAGATCAGGGTAAAATCCAAAAAGAAACACAAAAAAGATTTCTCCAATGAGATTACCCATTGTCCACCGATATTTAACTTCATACAAAAGGAAAAGCCAAACAGTTGGTTTCTAATTAATCATACCAACTATTGCATAAAGACCCATCAGAAGGCAAACCTCAAAATAAAGCAAAACAAATATTAAGCAGGACCATATACCAAGCATGGCTTCAATATGCAAAACCTAACCTGACTACCATCACCTTCAGCATTTCTTTCTGCATTGTCCTTGCCCACAATAAGACCTTCCAAACAACCAACTTTTTGTTGGTGGACTTGAGCATTTCTGGTAGTCATTTCTTGCTCCTTCTCCACGTGGAACTTATTAAGCTTCTCCTAAAACTCCTCGATGGAAGACTTGAGCTGTGTCTTTGCGAACTTCTTACCCTGATTGCAAATATTAAACAATAAACAGGTGAATGGGTCAAGTGAAGCAAATAAAAAAAAAATCAATTGAATGGCATACCTTGCTTATAATGTATTTGAAGTGCTCCATCACAGATTCCTCAGATAGGACATGTTCATAAGTTTTGAAAGACTCTATGAGCTTCCTTATTCCTTTCTCAGTGAAAGTCAACTGTGCAAGGCAATATGAAATATATTCCCACTGTTTGATATCTGCAACAATATGGTACCAAAGTAGTCCAAATGAATTTCCTGATCATTAGCACGAAAGAATCATTACTCTAGTCTTTAAGGAAAATGAGGACGAGGGATTAAATTCTGATTTTTTTTCACTTGAGTTCTATTTGTTCGAGGTAAAAACAATGTCAAAGAAAAATTTTCAGTTAAAATCTGTATAAAAAGATTTTATTTTAGAATTTCAATTTACATAATTTTTCACCTGAAAAACAAACACAATCTTCAAGGGGGAAAAGAAGGGACATTGTTGATTTACTGGATTATTACTGAATAAGTCGATAATGAATTTAGAAATTTTTCTCATTAAGGGGAAGGGTATCTGATTGCATAGCAGCTGAAAGGGGTTCCTACTTCCTGGCATTTTTTGCCATGTTACCTCCAAAATCTGTTGACATGTAGCTCATATTAACGCTATGAAAAATGGTTGAAACAATCAAGTTTGTTTGGAGAACAACAAAAGTTGAGAAAACAAGGGGGGAAAGTCCCATACGTGGTATGTAATACCAATGAGATAGGCCATCAGATTTGAAATGTGGCCCAACCAGGGGATTCCCTATATCCAATAGTCAGAATGGTTAAATGACCAGTCCCCAAGGAAAAAAGTCGGCCAAGCAGCAGGGACCGCTTCTGGCTAATATGCAGTTGGATTTCATTTCCCTAATGACATGGATATTTGCTAAGGTACCTCAGTTATAGTCGATACAAATGAATGTCGTACAACAATAATATTCATATATATCTTAATGGTGATTAAGAGTTACGACAGCAGCAGCATGGGTTTTAGACAGACATTGATTACTAAGTAATAATACCACCATTAATTAAACTAACAATTTTTTATTGCTTTTTGGAGTTCATAAAATATTATAGAACTAGCTTCTTTATTTGTTTTGAATATAATTGGTAAAGTGATAATATCATAATACATACTAAAGTCACCTGTCACAACCAGTCATTATCACCACAAAAATATGTGAAAACAAGCATCTCAATTGTGGAGTTGATCAAATAATTCTGCTCAAGCATCCTTGAAACTTCAAAGGAATTCAAGATGTCACAAATGTATTTCAAAATTTTGGCATATAAACAAAACTTTCAGGTAAAAGGAGATGCATAAATAGAGACTGTAGAATATTAAAATTAAAAGCAAACATACCTGTGACTCCACCAAACCTATTGCAAAGCTTTTCAACTAGAGCTTCCATTTGTTTGTCCTAAAGGAAGTTCAAAGCACAAAGAACCTTGTTATAGGTTGCACCAGGGACTTCTGTCTTTATATCAGTTAAGTCATCCATACCTTCTTGATGGAACTTATTAAGAACTGCATAATGTTGCAGAAAGCATCTTTCTCCAGGTTTTGATTGGATAATCTACTGAGGATATCCGGAAGTAAATTATAAATTGGGTTGCTGCCTGCAGTTATAAAGGAACACCCTCTGTTATGTGCCAACCATGAAATATTTCTCAATATGCAACATCACGATTTACCTTTCTTTGACAGCTCAAGAAAGAAGAGTTTTGCCAGACTTGAAATCCTCTCGTCCGCATCTTCTAACCGCATAGCCATTTCATTTATATAACCTTTCACCTGACCAAGCAATGCTCCATTATTAGACCATTGAATCCACCACTGATGGAAGAGAAAAAGTATTTAATGGTCAGAAAGTTATCAAACCTTCATCATGTCATTCAAAATGAGATGAGAAAGAATAAGGACAGCATTTTTCCTAACAGATGTTGAAGGGTCCCTTAGTCGAGCATACATGTTCTCAGTCCAGGGTTCTAAAAGATTAGGAAAACGGACAGCCAAGTCTCCCATAGCAATAATACAATTGGAACGAACAGTTTCTGATTGTGCACTCTCCACAACCGTGAACATAAATTGAAGATTTGCTCCACTGAAAATTCCATTAGTTAGATTTCAATTTTATCTTTCTTCTGAATCAATAATACACCCCAAAGGTCTTACCAAAAATCTGAATCAATAGCCATAAACCGACAGGAGTGCAAGCATTCCAGAAGCCTGAAGTTCTGGGTACTGAAAAAGGCATAATGACCATTTGGCATGTATGAGTTTATGAAAAGGACAACATTTTCCAACAATCAATGAAAATAACCAGGTAATTCTTTCAGGAATTATAGATTAATACACAGGATATAATGTAAGATGGAAAAGAAAAGGAACAAAAGCCAGTCCAACAGAACTTTGACAAGAAAGGTGTACAATGTCCTATTAAGCGCCGTCCAACAGAACCACCAGATATAATTTCTTTTTCTGCATTTTAAGCAAGTGCATCAAGTGCCATATCTTCAGAGTCAGCAAGACCTAGTTCAGCATTTATACTGTTCTCCTGCAGATCATCTCCACAGGATAAGAATTACAGAATTCAAAATACAAGTACACAGAAAATAAAAATTAAAAAACAAAAATGTTTTTATTGCACAAAAGCTAAAATTTCTCGATAAAGGGGTTTCAAACCTACATCTGACAGTAACACACGAGAATCAATATAAATAGATTCATTGTTGTACTCGCATTCGTACTTTGGAATCAACATGTCTAGGTGTACCCAATGTGATGACCATATGATAAGGGTGCCCAACCCAAACCTTAGTCATGACTCCAATTTAAAGTGTAAACTTAAGGACACATAATGCTTAAAAAGTTTATATTGCATGTAATAACATTAAAACCAAAACAAATAAACGGTTCAATTTAAAGTAAACCGGGTTTGATGGACACATAAATCCAACATACCTCTCTTCCAACGGGACAAATAGTATAAGGAGCACCTAGGGTACACGAGGTAGCCTGGCGGCCGGTAGCTTTCTTTTTTCCTTACAAAAAAGAATTTAAGGCTCCGTTTGGTTGCAAGGGAAATTAAAGGAAAGGGAAGAGAAAATTTTCAAACCTAAAAAAGAAACATTTGTAATTACCCGATGAGATTGTATAAATTACTTAAATTTCTTACCATATTTAATAATAATATATTTTACATATAATTTTTATTTTACATTTTAAACCAAAGAGAATTGGATGCAAAGTAAAATGGAATTTAATAACCAAATATGGAATGATTTGAAATTAGCAATATTGTCAGATTGAAGATAATGATTACAAAAGCTTCTTTTCTTAAATATGAAAATTTCACTTCCCTTCTCTTTAATTCACAACCAAGCAGAGCCTAAGGCTACGTTTGATAAATGTCTGAACAGTGTTCAGAACTGTTTTTTCGTTCTTTAAGAACAAAAAAACGTGATTTTGTGTTTGGCTTGACGGTTCCTTTTTTTGTTCTTTTAGAACGAACCGGAGGTTTTGAGCACCAAAAGAACGTTCTTTACAGAGAACAAGAACGATTCGCGACGGACAAAACCCGTGATTTTTCGAGACAAATCACGAAACTCATCTCTCGCTCTGCTTGCACCAAGTTTGGAGACGACGAAGGAAGGACTCCTCGCTCTGCAACCCTAGGTGAGATCTCTCACTCTCTCTCCTTCTCCGCCTCCCTCGCGCGCTGTTTCCCTCTCTCTGTTTTTCTCTCTCCCTCTTTTTCGAGACAAATCACGAAACCCGTGATTTTTTTCAATGAACTCATGGTAGAGAGTAGAGACTGTTTCAGTAGATTTTGGAGGAAAATTTGGTTGCATAAATTCTCAAGCTAGTAGTTCTTTCTTTAACCACATCGTTCAGTGCACCTTTCTTCTCCGCATCCAAGAATATGGCATTGGTTGTGGATAAACGGTCCTTGAGCTTACTCATCTTCTTCTTCTTCTTTTACTTCTCCCATGCTTTTCTTTCTACCATTCTCAAGAAACCTTAACTTTTTCCCAAAAGAGAAATCCCTAATTCTGAAAATGGGGCCGAAATTGGGTAGAACAATAGTTGAATTGGTTTTTATGAGACATTTAAATGCTCGCATGACCTCTGCAGCCCTAGATTTGTGAAGATCTTGCCTGCAACCTTCTCTTTCGTGTTGAAAGTCGCCTGATTCAAGACAAACTGCTGCTAATCTCTCCTCCGAAAGTGTTTCTTGTGTGCAATCAGACTCAGAGGTAACTCCATTCATCTTTTTCTTCTTCTTCTCCCATGCTTCTCTCTTTTCATTCTTAAGAAACCTTAACTTTTCCCAAACATGAAAGCCCAAATTTGAACAATGTAGCCGAAATTGGTTTCATATTGAGGTTGGTATTTATGCATGAATTGTATTCTTTTGACTTTCCAGTTGTTGTATCAATAGTATTTGTATCCTTCGTGGCCTTGGCAGTGTTCAGTTTTATTGTCTCAGGTTTTTGAAAGTGTTGTGACATTAATAAACTTTGCTATTTTGGGGTTGATTAAATCATTTTGCAGTCACTTGAAAAAATGGAATGAAATAATTTTTCAGTCACTATGCTGTTTTGGGGTTGATTAAATTATTTTGCAGTCACTTAAAAATATTCTAATGCCTTGAAAGTTTTCCATTTTTTACAGTATAGCTATTAATTTGGAAGGGTTTTGATTACCACAATCTACCATCAGCATCCCATACGTCCTTGTGTTCATTTAAAATGACAAATTCATCATACATCGTTAACATTTAAGAACATTCTATCAAATTTATAGGAACCTTGACAAGCAAGAGCTTCTATGCTTTTTGTGTCTTTCAAATGACATGGAGCAGGGGTGGGTATTAGATTTGAAAGGCTAGATTTGGCATTCGTTTTGATATGTCTTCAAGATTTCTGATCAGCGGAGGTTTCATTATTTTAGTCCAAAAATGATTTCATAGAGCTTCTTTGATTTTGCCCATGATCCTAAATCCCAAAGTATTAATTTAGGACTTCATAAAGCTTCTTTGATTTCACAATGGACTTCAAGTTTTCTCTCATAAGATTTATTCTTCATATTTTCTGCAACCTCAATAAACTCGATGGAAGTTTTCATACTTCTACATATGCAAATATTTTGGTTTGGGCTCATCAGCCCCAAGTTAGTAAAATAAAAAAACGTACATCAGATTAATATCAGAGGTCCAGAGCCATTGGAAGTCTCAGACAGTCTTTCAAAACCAAGTTACCCAATGGCAATAATTGCTGACTAGTTCCCTAATGATTGAGTTCAATTAAAATCTGATACAGCAACTCTGCTGACTAGTTCCCTGATGATAGAATTTTACACCTTTTATTTGGCTAGTGAACAGAGAAGCTTTCTTTTGGGTAATAATTCTCTTTCTTATCTTCTCTTCTATCTTCTTCTACCATCAAATCTCTCTTGAATCAGGTTTCTTTTCTACATCTGTCTTGATTTTTCTGTTTGTAAGTATGCTCAGTTGTCATCAGTGACCAGTTAGTTTAGGTGGTTGTTCCTGCTAATGTTTATGCTCATTTAGCTTATACTTGAACCTATTTTCTGTGGTTTTATACTCATCAGCAGTCCTCTTGCTACTAGTAATTTCTCAATCTTAAATTTCTGGAAAGATGAGTGATTGGAATATGGAACTTTTATGGGTGAATGGTTACTGTCATTGGTAACATGTGCAACAACTGTGTGTATTGGATATCTCTTTTATGAGTGATTGGATTTTTTCTCACTTGCTGTTTACTTGTCAAAATTCTCAATACATTCTAACATTGGATTTGTCTCTAATGATTGGTTTTGTGACAATGTAATTAGAAGTCAAGAAGCTTCCTTTCCCTTTCTTTGATCAATAATTTTCGGTTCTTAGAGGCATGTATAAATGTTGATGATGATTTGGTTGGCATATCTTTGGATAGGCTAGGTTCATTTTGGTAAGGTACTTGCCGAGTTTGATAACTTGTCTCAGTCGTATGTTTGATCATGTATTGATTTTTCTAGTCATTTCAATGATTCTTTTTGAGTCCATGAGTTCTTATTGAGTAAATAGGAGGGCTTTAGGTGTTAGTGTGAGAAAACTCCACTGCCCATACTTCAATTTTGGAAATCTTGCTTGTCAACTTCCTCATGCAAAGATTCATTTCATTGCGACTCTCTTGATGTATTTCTGTTTTAGATCTTCGCTCATATTCCTCATGTAGGGATTCATGCTACTTTAATATTTTTTGTTATATTTTTGTTTTGGATCTCTACTTGATGGGTCTTTAGCTCAAATTGGTAGAGCACTTGGCACATGAGCATGTTCCAAGGAGATGGTGGTTCGAATCCACCAAGGCCCTTTTTATTCAACTGTACGTAGCATAGTCAGTTATGACACTAATTTACACAAGAACCCAATTTTAATGGCATCTTTGAAATTTGAAATATTTTTATACATACTTTGGTTATGTTAATGAGATATTTTAATTTTATGCTAAGGTTGGTAAGAGAAAAGGATTTTACAAGTATTTTTTTAGTATAATTGACAAGGAAATGGCATTATTGTAATTAACATCAAATAGGGAAGAACAGGTTTTACCAAACACCATTTTCGTTATGAACAGCGTTCTTGAGACCGTAACCAAACAATCATTTTTGGTCTCAGAATGCCGTTCTAGATCAAAAACGCCAAAAAATGTTTCTAATCAAGAACGGGCGTTCTTTGTTCAAGCATTTACCAAACGTAGCCTAAAAGACGACATGTCTATGTCACTCTCACTAGTAGACAAAGGAAGGAAACTTTTTTTCCAAGTCTTCCGCTAAGAAAGATCTGTATTACCATTTAGGTCCCCCACCTAGAAGAAGGGCTAAAACGCAGAGCATTCAGTACCCTGCCCAAAGAATCGGACCCTTATCCGCTATGAAGTTTCGTTTAATTGGGAGAATCACCAACTTCAAAAAATTCCCGCATTCTAGTGTTGAAAATGGCAACGTATAGCATTGGTATGCATTGCCATGCCCCACGCCGACACTTACCTACATGTTTGTCTGTACTTAGGCTACGTTTGGTAAATGTCTGAACAAAGAACGGGCGTTCTTTATTTAGAACATTTTTTTGCGTTCTTTGTTTAGAACGGCGTTCTCAAACAAAAAATGACTGTTTGGTAAAGGTCTCAAGAACACCGTTCAGAACGAAAATAGTGTTTGGTAAAACCTGTTCTGAACGGTGTTTGATATTAATTACAATAATGCCATCCATACAAGAAAATAAAATAAAATGTGTCTTACATAACAAACTTAAATTAAAAATTATCTTATAAAAACATATTAACATAATTTTAAATATAAAATCCATAACCAACCTTACCATAAATTAAAATATAGTATGTCATAGTTAATTAAAACAATTATGACAACTTTAACAGTTAAAACGTGTATTAATCTTCTTCTTTCTTCAAGTCTAGCTTGGTAAGACCTTCAAGGATGTCTTTGAACATCTTGGCTTGATTCTCTGCAGATGTAATTGCACTCTTGCAATAACCTTTCAGATATTCCGATGAAGACGTAGCCGATACAACTGTTGACCAAGAGAGACAAACCCTTGAGACACTAGTTTGTTGACTAGATGATGAGGTTGTATCTTTTTCTATCCATTTGAAATACCCACAGCCTCGATTATCATTCTGTAAATTCATATATGTTATGAGTATCATATATAATTATGTAAATTAATGGTAAATAATGTAAAATAAATGAAATAAAATGGTTGCATGGTGATCGTACCGTAGTTGAATTTGGACAGCACCAAAATGAGCGACCATAATTTTTTTCTGTTTTCGCTGTCCCAACTTTACATTGTCCTTGTGCACATGGACACCATTTCAATTGATTCACCTAAAGAAAAAATGAATATCCTATAGGACATCGAAAATAATCTCTTCCTCTATTATTTTCAGAACTAGATGTCCATATCATGCACTCTCTTCCACATTTCTCGCATTTTGCGATAGAATGTAAATTCACATTAGTAGACATCTGCACATTCAATATGAATATTCTTAAATTACAATGACTTGATGCAAATTGCCAGTTAATAGGACAATTATATTTAACATCATAATAACAGATTCAAAATAAATATTCTGCATATAACTCATGAACGTCTATAAGTTTGTCATACCAAATTCAACATAAGTTACATAAATAGTTCCATAGTTTAGTCACAAACATATAAAGAAACTCATGTAAGTCCGGTTTCTGCCATCCTACACCTTCTAGCCAAACGACGTGCAATGTGTATCTGCACATTACTCATTATTCTTGCACTGTTTCTATGACTGAGAGTAGGCATAGATCCTTCATACGGCTCGGGGTCAGGATTTAATGGATCTATGACTACTGTGTCGTCCTCACTTAAGGCAGTAAATTCAGCGTCCGCCCTTTGTTCATCACGGATATAATTATGCAATCCACAACATGGAATCACAATATAGGCCTGGAGTTTGACTGCATAAGCTGGCATATTTCTCAATATTTTGAATCTATTTTTCAAAACTCAAAATGTACGCTCAATTACATTCCTAAGTGAGGAATGTCTGTAGTTGAACAACTCTTTAGCAGTCTTTGGGGTTCTCCCAGCTCCCTGGTAGTCGGGAATATGATACTTCTCACCACGGAATGGAGTTAGGTATCCAAGTTGATTTGTATACCCAGAGTCCACAACATAATATTTTCCTACAGACAAACTATTGTAAGGAAAAACCCAAGTTAGCAATTGAAATATTTCATACGAATTGATTTATTTTATCAGTACGATTCAATGGGTTTTTCCTTCAGGCGGGTGTGGGATCTAACGCGGGATCCCTCCTTGCGTGTTCAAATATACGACAATCATTAGCGCTGCCTTCCCAACCCGCATAAACGTACGTGAATCGCATATCAAAATCACAAATACACATCACGTTTTGTGTGATAATGCCCTTGCGGTTTCTATAACGAGTAGCGTTTTCCTTTGGGACTATGGCACTAATATGACTACCATTAATTGCTCCAATACAATCCTAAAAACAATGAGAAGAATCACCAAAACTTATCATACTTGAATACTATAAATATAATTAATTGATTTGCAATTTTTGTATTTATTGCATATTGCCTTAAAGAAAGGATAGTACTTAGGTTTTGCACGCATATCCTGTTCAATTTTTTTGACATCTAGTGGTCTGATCCTTTCTTTTGCCAGCTTTCCCATAGCTTTTAACACTCTCTTGAATGTACGGCTAATGGTCTCCCCAGAATGTTGAAAATCCTCTTGAATTTTTCGATTATATAAATCCTTACCCACTATCAGCAAAAACATGGCTATTTGTTCATCCACCCTTAAAAATCGAGTGTATTTCAACCACTTTCGATGTACCATCAATGTATATAGATTCTGAAACACATGTCTTTCCATGCAATACTCTTCATAGCAGCGATTTGCATGACCAGTCAGAACCTCATGGACCTTTATGGATCATGGATGTCTACCATCCCTACAAGGTTCTCTCGTGTATAAAGATTGTACCATAATTAAAGTTGTGGATATGATAATCAAATCATCCTCATCACTTGATGAATCATAAATGAATTGGTGTATTTGTTCCATAACTGCTACAACAACACAGCAGTATAAAAAACTTTAAATAACAGATTCTACCATAAACATAATATAATATCACAAATTTACATATTATAGCAATAAATTGTTCCAAACAGAAATTCATAGAAATAAAGCACAAGTTCTAACAACATACCACACAAATTAAACCAAACAGACTCAAATAACATATAAGTTCTAGCATCATAACAACCACAAATTCAAAATAAACATAATTATTTCAAGTTCAATCAAAACACCACACTATTCTAACTCCTCCAACAACCACATCCTCCTATCGGGCCTATAACCAATGAATGACTCCCTCCACGCAGCTGACTCCCTAATTTGCTTTGAGGCCTTCAGATACATGTCCTTACCTATATCAGGAATTTCGTCAAGGACACGAGTATATGCCAATATACTAGTGTCGATGGAAGCTGATGTGCCAAAGCCTGAAACTGCAGAAGTAGCTTCAATACTTGCTGCTGCCTTTTCTATCTTCATTTGACACAACTTTCCCACATATCCCAAAGCAGTTGAGAAATTGGTGTTGACACTGCGCCTTTGTTTCGCTGTTGGAGTCCTATCTTGGTTATGGGTAGAAGTATGAATCATTTCCTCAACCTCATCGTCTCTTAAAATATCTACATTGGTTGGAGTGTTGTGGAGTGGTGTAGTAATTTCCTCTTCAACCTCTAGATCTTCAAGTCCAGTTGTCACCCAGTCTTGCGTGTGATCTACTCCACCATCTCCACGGGCATAAGAATCTCCAAATATAATTTGGAGATAATGCCAATGTGACAATCCTTGATGCCTAATTTTTTTTTTTCATGCAGGATTGACCTATATATGATATAAAATAAAATATTAGAATTATACGATACAAATATAATAGTCTATATTCAACTAAGGAAAAATAGTAATATATAGTATTTACCACTATAGCTCTATCCCAAACACTGTCATCATCAATGGTAACTGTGTTGGTAACTGCGTTCCATCCAAAGCCTGTCATTTGGAGCAATGATTTAAAACTTCTGTACTCTATCCTCATCTTGTTGAATTTGTTCCTTATCTGTTCCCTATCAAAAGTCCTACCAAGCGTGGCTTCTAACCGAGTATGAATGTCCTCCCACCCATTCCTATTAAAGGTTGCCCCACTCTTGTTGCCAGACCTTACATTCTCTACCAAGAACCTAACTAGTATGGCAGTCTCATTGTTGGACCAAGAGACATGCCCTACTTTTGCTTTTCCTTTTGATTTTGATGCAGTAGCCATAAAATCTGAATATAGGTAACAAACAATATTAAAAAGAATATGACATACACATGCTATACACAAGGCTCTCCTGATCCATTACCAACATCAAGGCTGACTAACAAAGGAAGGGATGTATGAAAGCAAAACAAAATGAGGAGTACTAAATTATATTAAAGCAATCTCAAGCTCTAGTATTAAAATCAAATTGTGAACAGCTATGAACATTAGATACAATCAAGATAACTATATTTATACTTAGTTTTATGATCCAAAATCAAGAAACTACATGAATCGATGATCCTCCTTCTCATAATTAAATATCTATGCAAAGAGGAAAGAATTTGACAACAATGATTAAATGCTTTTACCACACAACACAATCATAATAGAGACGGGCAGCACAGTCATGGCAACTATCACCTGCGAAATAACATCCAATTTATCAACTACAAATATTTAAATTCAACTCACCTTATATACATATTTATCTCTTGCATAACAGTACCCTTCAGAAGCTATCACCGGCATAAAATTGTGACATTGAACAATATGAGAATTGCAGTGTCACACCCACACCAAGGAAATTGAGGATATAACACTACATAGATGTTTCAAAATCTCCACACTGCCTAGAAGTTAAACAGCTGAATTGCTAAGCATAACAAGCACAAACAAAAGGAGCACATGGAGAGGGCGAAAGGAAATGCAATAAAGAGGTAAAAATAGTTTTATTTAAAAGAAAATGAAATTGATTTAATAAAAATTATCATGTGATTATACTGTAGTTTGGACCAACAAAACAAACACAATTAAATTAGAGAAATTTGAAATCCAAATCAGATTTCAGTTTTACTTTTTTTTTTTTTTTTGCTCTCAGAACAGAATATTTAAACACAACTCATAGGACAAATACTAGAGATTCTACTTGGCAGATCCTCATGGTTATACACATGCATGTCTATCTATCTCATGTGTTCTATATGCAAATGAAGAACCAAGTTAGGAGAGCATCAAACTTACATGAAGGTATCAAATACTACATATCTTCCTCTTAAGCCATAAGAATCACAAGATGGATGGCCAAGAGTGGCAAGAGAATTAAAATCTGAATATAGATAACTTATCCTCCCACCCATTACCTTATGAAGACAGAGATGTTGGCAAGAGAATTAAAGTTTCTCATCTTTTCATGATAAAGTCCAAGTATATCCTTTATTTTCTTACTTTATCTCCAAGATAATATCAGAAACTTTGCACCAAAATATAAAGAGTATCCAAGCAAACAACCAATAAAAACCAAAACCAAAGTAACCTTGTTGAAATAGTAATCTTAAAACAATATAACATACCATACCACAATACTAACAGATATGTCAAATGCAAACCTAATCTAAAGCTTCAATTTTTAATGATTTTTACTTCTTCCCTGGTTGATTTCAGAATCTGAAGGTATATCCCATATACCTTGTTGTGAGACGTATGTAGGAAATAAGAAGAGGCAGAGTTGGAGAACAAATAAATGAAGAAGAAAATAGAAGGATTTGAGAAGAAAGCCTCAGAGATAACATCTGTCATTGAAGAACCCGTATCCCTTCAAGGCCCTTTCTCTCCACCTGCAATTTGTTTCTCCAAGTTCAATTAACCAACAAATCCATCTCTCTCTCTCTCTCTCTCTCTGAGACACACACACACACAAACACATACAGAGCAATTTTTGGAATATATTACCCATAGAACGTACACCAGAATATTCAGGTAAATAGAGAAAAGAAAAAAAAAAAAAAAAAACCCAACTAAATCACCTAATTACAGAGCCAATAGCATTCTTTCATAGTTAATCTACTAAAATTGAAAAGAAAAACGAAGATCAAAGACCTAATTACAGAGAGAGGGAGAGAGAGAGAGAGTCACCTTCGTTGTTGTGAACTTCAGTTGCAGATAGGGTCGTGCTAGGGAGGAAACGTTCAATTGTTAGGGTTGTTGCTCCAAATCCTGAGACAAAGGAGAAAAATCCATAGTTAGATCTTCATCCCCAGATCTACAGAGAAAGGAAGCGAGAGAGACAACGGGACAGGGAGAGTGAGAGGTAGAGAGAGCAAAGTTAGGAAGCGAGAGAGAGAGAGGGATAGAGAGCGAGAGAGAGAGAGTACCTGCAAATTCGCCTCGTCCTCCTCTTCCTTCCCCAGATGTGGCTTTTGCGTTTTCTTTTTCCTTCGAGGCTTGCTCACGGGATTTTACTCTCGTCAAACGTGATTTTTCGTTTTTTGTTCTTTGCAGACCGTCTCCAAGACGGTCTGTAAAGAATGTTCTTTACCTCAAAGATTCCTCCGATTTGTTCTTAAAGAAAAAAAAACTAACCGTCAAGCCAAACACAATTTTATGTTTTTTTGTTCTTAAAGAAAGAAAAACCTGTTCTGAACACTGTTCAGACGTTTACCAAACGCTGCCTTACACTAGGAAGGAGAGAACGATTCTGGAGTATGGACTATGGACTACCTTACAGAACAATTATGGGATACAAATCCATCTGTAGAAGTTTCTTTAAGCTGCCACTTAAAAAAAATACCAAAAATGGTCAACTTCAAAAGCTCACCCCTATTCTTCTCCCTTGCCCTTTCCCTTTCCAACCAGGTCATCTCCACTCGAATCGTCAAACTGTTTTAACTGTTACTTCAGTTTAAGATAAGATTTGTTCAAGAATGGACTTTAGAGGATTCTAATGCTTCCCCTAATCTTGTTTTTTAGTTTGTTTGGCGATTGATCCAATGTCCCCTCTTGTTTTCTGTCTATGTAACTCTCAATTACTCGTGAAATCGATTGATCCTGATATGGGTTTCTACTTTGGAAGAAAACAAATAATTGGGTACTGATTTCTAGTTGTAGCTGAGGAAGAATCATTGGCAAAGTGAAGGATAATCATGGCACTGCCATAGAGCATGACTCTTTGGTTAGCCAAGATGGTGGTGATAGCTTTGAGAGGTTGGGTCTCTTCCTGTTTAACTGTCGCCGATCGATGAGATTGCTGGTGCTCTCAGAAGCGGTGATGTTGGTCCTTTCCATGTTGGGTGATCAACCTGTTATTATTTACAATTCAGGTTCGTTGTTGGGTACCCTTTCCTTCTAAGTTTTCCACTGACGTCGATTCGGAAATCGAGTTTTTGTTTGATTTTTTTGCTGGGTTTATGTTGATAAGTCGTTAAGCGATGAGTTGGGTTCGAAATTGGCTTTTCATGTTCTACCATTAAATTCTTTATTTTTCGGTTTTTGGTTTGGTCTTTTGGTTCTGTATTGGATCCAGTTAATTTTTGCTATATTTACTTAAAGAGATCCCATTTATGTTGATTCTTGAGAGGCAGCGAGAGGGTTTCTATGAATGATCCTACGTAAGGGCTTAAACCATACTGTGCTCACTACCATAGATAAGTTCCAGTTTTTTTTTTTTTTTCTCTGTAGGAATTTCTCATATGATGCTCTCCTATATATGTGTTCACTTGGATTTCTTGAGGAAGGCCTTGGAAGGTTTGAATATACAGTGTTTCTTGATATTAAACATAATCACTAAGATGACTATAGATGCAGAAAGGTAACAGCTGATGCAGGAAGGAGATACACTTGTGACTCGAGAATTAGTAGTTAGAAAGAGGCAATGGACTGGGCTTCCTTAGTCCCCAAGGTCTGGTGTCTATGAAAGAGGGGTAAAATATCTCAATAGTTCATTGCTAAATTCGATGAGGGGAAAAAAGCAGTGTACACTTAAATACAATTAATCACTAAGTTGACCACAAAGCAGAAAGGTAACAGCTGATGCAGGAACCTATCCCCCACCACCCCCCCTTCCCACCCCCCCCACAAAAAAAAAAAAAAAAAAAAGAGACTTATGCAGAAATGAGATAATGGACTTGCTTCCTTTAGTTTCCAATGGTTGATGTTTAGGAAAGATAGGTAAAATATCTCAGTGAAAAACAAAAATAGGGCATACCCAGCCCGCCACTGAGGGATCTGGGGAGGGTCATAACGTATGCAGCCTTGCCCCCGCTTCACAGAGAGGCCGGGTAAGACAGGTAAAATATCTCATAGTTCATTGCTAAATTTGATAAAAAAAAAAATGTACAATGTAGCAGCAGTATACACTTAAATTCAATAACATGGCAGAATTAGGCTCTCTATGTACCTTTTATTGTCTTTGAACCTATACTTGAGATTTGTGACCATGTTTTCTCTCTTTTGGTTCTATTTCTGAAGGGTGATCTGTTTCCTTATGTGCTTCAGAATACATGTGTCACACTGCTGACTGACCTAGAACTTCTGTTGAGGCTCTGTAATACCTTCCCTGATGTGGACTAGTATCATTGTCCTTGTGATTACCTATAAAACTCTGATTTCTGTGCCAATTTTGAGGCAATGGTTTTAACTTTTAAATGATAAGGAGAAAATCTGGCCTTGATAGCTAGGTGTAGAACTACTGCCCAAGCCGATAACCAATAACATGTTTTGGTTCATAGCATGTACTGTGTATATGCATTCTAGGGAAAACACATCAACTAGAATTCATATACCTGACTTTATATGCTAAGTTCACTAACAAGTGTGCAGGTAACATGAGGGAGAAAGGTGTTAGACCTATCTAGATGCCCATACCTGACATAATGTGAAATAATTATCTACAATCTAATATTTTAATAATCAATACTTTTATGCCGTTGCTTCCTTGGTCGTAGATCAGCTAGGGCGCGAATCCAGCAAGCACTTGGGCTGAGTAAAGCTGATCTACAAGCACCATTGCCCGCTGGCGTGCGTTTGTGCTACCCGGTTTTAAGCTGGCTGGTGAAACTATTAGGACAAAGTCTCATTTGGAGGGGGAAAAATGAGACTGAAGAAACTGCCACACATTCGGGAGGGGAAGGAATAAACGTATTGAATGCTCCAACCTCTAGGAAACCCAACGTGGGTCCCAGAATAGGGCAATATGGATGCTGTTAAGATAGGTACCGCAGAGGTAATAATGTCCTGCGGTACATTAGTTGGTTAGTGGCTGTCACGATTAGGGGGATTGTCCCTATCGTGTTGTAGGTTAGTTTAGTTAGTAGTTAAGTCTTAGTTTGAGTCTTATTTTATTTCCTATTGTAATTGTTCTTTGACTCTTAGTAGAATTCCTACTAAGAGTCTAATTTACTCTCTTATAAATAAAACCGAGCATCACCATGATATACTAAGCTAAGTCTATCGTGGTTCAGTGATTCCCTCCTTTTTCTCCTTGTTTTTGTCTTCAATCCTTCCTATTGACTGGTTATTGATCTATCTATATTCTGTTACATGGTATTGGAGCTCCATCAATAATCAGTCTATATTCTCGATTCTGGTTTTGATAGTCTAAAAAGGTCTTTGGTCGTGGTTTGCAGCAAACTATGCTGCCTAATATCTACTTATGGCCGGGGTTAATGGTGATATGATGATAAACTAGGCTCTCTACTATCTATATTGATTGTAATGGAGTGGTTAATCGACTGAAGTTAATTTACTTACACAAACACAGCTTGCGGAAGATTCTGGATGTTTTATGGATATTTCAAATTACTTCTTATCAGGCCATTGGATTCTTATCAGTTTTCAAGGGTTGATTAACCCTTCCCAGAGGTACACTCGATTCAATGTTTGATGCAGATCAGCCTTACTGATTTTCTGGAATTGAAGTTCTCCTTCACTCCATGCGCCACCCTGTTTTTGGGTGTTTTTTTCAGATCTATTGAATCTAAAGTTACTTTTAAATCTGCCCAGCAGATTTCTCTGAGTTTTGAGGGATTTTTACCCTGATATAGCAGGTCCTTCGACCTGATTTTTGTGATCATTAGACACCTCTATCATCTTCTATTGCAAATAACCCCAAAATTTGATTAATAGCTTTTCCTGTCTCCTCCCTCATCTCCTCTGGCTCTTGGACCCCTCACCCCTCGCTCAACCCAGACATCATCTCTATGATCTGGGCAACTCTTCCTCCCTTACCCCTTTTATCCTCCACCCTTGCGGATAAGGTTATTTGGCTCCCCTCCCAATGGTATCTTCTCCTCCTCTTCTGCCTGGAACCTTTCCAGGGTCCCTTGCCCCTCCGTTCCCTGGCATAACCTTGTTTGGTTCAAAGGCCATATCCCTCGCCAGAGCCTTACTGTTTGGAGAGCCCTCAGACTTTGCCTGCCCACCCAAGCCTTCCTTATCCACCGAACCATCCCTGCTGCCCCCGCTTGTAACCTATGTTGGATTGGCCGTGAAGATATCCCTCACCTCTTCTTTGACTGTCACTTCTCTTCCACCATCTGGAAAAAAGCTTTAGCCTCTATCTGGCCGCGCAGTAGAAGGATCAGGAGTTTTGATCGCAAATGGCTTTGGTTGCTCAATGCTTTTCCTGGGAACTCTATATGCGACACTATAGGGAAGCTAGTCTTCAGCGCTACTATCCACCATATCTGGATGGAGAGGAACCTCAGGAGATGGACTTCCAAATCGAGATCTTTTGATGTGATTTGGAAAGCCATCTCCTTTGATGTGTCCTCTAAGCTCAGCTGCATCCGCCAGAGACCCTCCACGGACAACACTATGAATAGGCATATTTTGGATTTTTGGGGCCTTGATTCTGCCCTTTTGCGGTCAGTCACCTCTGCATAGGCAGGCTGCCCGCTTCCCCCCCCCCTCCAACTCTTTTTGTCGGCTGGTTGTCGGCCTTGTGGGCTTCTTTGTTCTTGCCCCTCTCCCCTCTTTGTTCTCTCTTCCCTGCCCCCTCCTGGGGTTCGGTAATATATTTATTTACCAAAAAAAAATAGCTTTTGCTGAGCTATGTTATCCTTCATATACCTGCGATTTAGGGGTAATTTCCCATCTGTCCTCTATCAATATCAGATAGTGAAGAAAATTTTGGAAGTGTTTCGGTTACAGTGAAGAATATAATTTTTGCTGTCCAGTAGTGCTTTACCTGGTTCTATCTGTTTTTGGTATTATTTTCTGTCATGTATGATGGCTGATCCCAAGTCTACCTTAGACAATGTTAATGTCTAGATCAGCACTATCAAACTCAATGGAGTAGCAAATTATCTGTTATGGGCTCATGCCGTGAATGTTTATATTACTGCTAAAGGGAAATTGAAGTATCTCCAATCTGACCCCCCTCTTGCTGATTGCAAAGAACCTTTGATACAAAATCCTACGAGGAGTGGATACATCAGAATGATACTCTACTCATATGGTTATGGAACAGTATTGATTTTGCTATTGCATCCAATGTTATGTTCCACACCACTGCCAAAAGAGTGTGGGATGACTTGAAGCAAACCTTTTCCCAAGAGAAGAATGTCTCCTTTATTTATGATTTATATATGATAAAAAATTTTCTTCAAGCAGAGGGATAGGTCATTAAATGAATACTTTGGTGCTTTTAAGGTGATGACAAAGGAGCTAAATATTCATCAACCTTTGACTACTAATATGGAACAATTGAAAAAATTCAGCGGGAGGAATTTCATGTTGTAAAGTTTATGTCTGGATTAAATTCGGATTATCAGTCTGTTAAGAGCCAGTTGCTTGCTGGGGAGAAGGTGAAAGAGTGTACCAGTGCATGAGGCTCCAGCTACTGCTAGGTCTGGGAGGGGCAAATGTAAGCAGCCTTACCCCTACTTCACAGAGAGGCTGTTTCCATGTTTTGAACCTGCAACCTGATGGTTGCAATAGTGCAACTTAACCATTGCGCCAAGGCTCACCCACTACTTACTGGGGAGAAGGTGTCATCACACTTAATATCTATTTTAACGTCTTTAGCATATAGTTACTCCTTCCTGAGGTGACAATTGTCCTTCTCCTAAGGACAATTCTGCATTTGTTGCTAGCCAAGGTTCTAATTCACTAGGAGAGGATGTGGCTCATGGGGAGGTTGTAACTGTGGTGGTGTAATACAAGCGGACAACAGGGTGACCGATCTGCTAGACAATACTCATTTTGTGGGAAGCCCAATCACACTATTGATACATGTTGAACTAAACATGGTCTCGACCAGAGTGGCCTCCCCAATTAGCTAATACCAATGTGTCTAATGGTAATAATGCACTAGTGTCTTCTGGTGATACTTATACTGCATCCTCACTTGGAGCTTCTTCCTTAGGTCTTGTGTCTAGAGATGATTACAGTCAAATAGTTAAACTTCTCCAAAATCTTCAGACATCCACAGGTGGTTCCTCATCCACAGCCACTCTGGTCCACACAGGTACATCCGCTTTGCTTACTACCACATACTCTACTCCTTGGATGATTGCATCTACTTGTACGACTGGTAAGTCAGAATTATTTTCTTCCTTGTCCAAAGCCTGTAAACCCCCACCTGTAATTCTTGCTAACGGATCCTCCACTCATGTGACTGGTCATGGTACAGTTTCTCCTATCCCATCCTTTGTTCTCTGTCCTCTATGTACTACAGTTACTGTTGATTTTTTTATGTCAGTCAAGTCAATAAATTTGTAACTGTTATGTCACATTCTATCTTTCGTACTGTGTTTTTCAAGACCTTTAGGTGAGGAGGACAATTGGTGGCGGGCTTGAGCAAGTTGGACCCTACTGCCTGAATTGCACTACCTTTTATTACTGCCACTGGTACTTTTGGTGACCTTTACCCTATTCAGTGGCACTATAGGTTGGGCCATCTATCATCCAATCTTTAGCATATGGTTCCGAGTTGCAAATCGGTGTCTCGGCTTGAGTGTGAGGCGTGTGAACTTGGGAAGCTGATCATTCTTTTCCTTCTCGTAGTGTGTCTAGAAGTCCCTGCTTATTTTCCTTGGTACATTCTGATATTCGGGGTCCTTGTCGGGTCAAAAAGAGGTTAGGAGTTTCTTATTTTGTCACCTTTGTGGACGATCATTCCTGATTGACATGAATGTATTTATTACAAGATCGTTCGGAGTTTATTTATATTTTTAAAGATTTTTATATTGAATTACATACTCAGTTTGATGCTTCTATTAAGGTTTTTCGGTCTGATAATGCTCGAGTATAATCAGCGACAGGTCTCGGATTTTTGCTTTATTCATGGTATGAATCATCAATTCAAACAAATTGTTCTTACACACCCTAACAAAATGGGGTTGCTAAAGGAAAGAATAGACATTTATTGGAGATTGCTAGATCTCTCATGATTTATATGTATGTTCTTAAACAATTTTGGTATGATGCTGTACTTACTGCATGTTACTTGGTTAACAAATGCCTTTGTTTGTTCTTGGTAATAGTTGACCGCTGTCTATACTATTTCCAAAGTCACCTATTCTTTACTGCCTCGTGTGTTTGGATGCGTGTGCTTCGTGCATAATTTACGACCCCAGGTTGATAAATTATCTCCCAGGGTTATCAAATGTATTTTTCTAGGTTACTCACGGACTCAGAAAGGGTGCAAATGTTATGATCCTCAAACCCATCGGAAATTTGCTAGTGCCGATGTTACATTTTTGAAAATACTTTGTCTCCTGCGACAAGCTGTCCTCTTGATACAAATGTTGTGTACATACCCCATTCCTACTCTAGTGACTTTTATTGAAGCTGTAACTCCATTATCTGCACCTCTGAAAGTATATCAATGGCGGAAGAAGACAGTGCAGTTTGTTGCTTCACAGCCCACCACATGATCTACGCCTCTAGCTAAAGCCTCCTTGTCCACATCCTTTGAGAACTTGCTTGTTTCTCTTCGTAAAGGTACTCGTTTGTGTATTCAGACTTCCATGACTGCTTTTCTATTGAGAATTTTGTTTCCATATCTCATCTTCCATCTCCTTTACATAGCTTTGCTCTCTCGTTATCTACCAATTCTATTTATAAATCTTATCATGAGGCATTGTCTCATCCTGGGTGGAAAGTGGCTATTGAAATAAAAGTGGATGCCTTGCTATCTAGACAGACATATCATAATGGATTTGCCTCCAGGTAAGGATCTTATGCAGCGTCGTTTGGTATATACCATTAAATAGTCTAGATGGTACAACGGAACGGCCAAAGGCTCGTTTGGTTGAGAAGGTTATACTTAGACTTACAATGTGGATTATTTTGAGATCTTCTCACTTGTTTCTCGTCTAAATTCAGTTCGTGTGCTCATCTTCTTGGTGGCCAATTTAGATCGGACCTTATATTAGTTGGATATTGAGAATACGTACTTATATGGTGATTTACATGAGGAGGTGTACATGGAGCAACCTCCAGGGTATGTTGTTCAGGGGGAAAATTCACGCAGAGTTTGTAAGTTTCTGAAGGCAATTTATGGGTTGAAACAATCACTAGAGCCTGATTTGACAAATTCAGCTCTATTGTTACTCGGTACGGATTCTCATAACGTTATTCTGATCACTCTGTATTTGTTCGGCGTCAAGGTTCTAGAGTGGTAGTATTAGTTGTTTATGTTGATGACATTATTATATCTGAGGATGATGCTACCGGAATTGCAAAGGTGAAAGCTTATCTAGATCAACATTTTCAGATGAAGGACTTGGGTGCTCTTAGATATTTTCTTGGTACTGAAGTGTTACGTAGTACGAAAGGGATTAGTTTGTCACAAAGAAAATATGTGCTAGAGCTCTTGTCTGTGACCAGTATGCTTGCTTTTAAACCAGTTAATACTCCTATGGATCTGCACCAAAACTTTGAGAGACATGATGACAAGCACTGGTATAGGAGGTTAGTTGGGAAACTTATATACCTTATTGTTACCGGACCTGATATATCTTTTGTTGTTGGAGTCATTAGTCAATTCATGGAGTTACCAAGAAGACTCATGGGGGGAAGCATATCGGGTATTAAGGTATCTGAAGAGGCCCCCAGGGAAGTGGCTCGTTTATCGTCCCCACCACCATGTTGATCTAGTCGGATACTTTGATGCAGACTGGGCTGGAGCTGATGGTGACAGGAGGTCTACCATAGGTTATTGTACATTTATTGGTGGCAATCTTGTCATTTGGAGAAGTAAGAAACAAACAACTGTGGCAAGATCAAGTGCTGAGGCTGAGTATCAGGCATTGCTCATACTGCAGCCGAGTTGATGTAGTTAAAATCACTGATGCAAGAGTTGGGTTTTCCAGCTACTAAACCTATGAAGATGTTTTGTGATAATCAAGCTGCCATCTACATTGTTAGTAATCCTGTGTTTAGTGAAAGAACCGAACACATTGAAATTTATTTTTGTGAGGAATGCGGTTATGAAGAAGTTGATTCATACACCGTTTGTTTCTTCTGCTGATCAGCTGGGCTACATGTTTACTAAACCTCTTTTTAGTTTTGCTTTCCGGAAGGGTTGCTCCAAGGTGGGCATGGGTGATTTATATGCTCCATCTTGAGTGGGAGTGTTAAGATAGGTACCGCAAGGGTAATAATGTCCTGCAGTACATTAGTTGGTTAGTGGCTGTCACGATAAGGGGGATTGTCCCTATCATGTTGTGGGTTATAGTTTAGTTAGTAGTTAAGTCTTTGTTTGAGTCTTATTTTATTTCCGATTGTCATTGTACTTTGACTCTTGGTAGAATTCCTACTAAGAGTCTATTTAATCTCCTATTAATTAAAAAGAGCATCACCACGATAGACTAAGCTGCATCTACCAAGGTTTAGGAATTCCCTCCTCTTCTTCTTCTCCTTGTTCTCTAGTCTTCAATCTTTCCTTTTGACTGGTTATTAATCTATATTCTGTTATAGATGCAACTTAGCGTAAAAGGACATTTACTGCTAAACAGTAATGCCGTTTGGACTCAAGAACAAAGGTGCGCCTTACGTGATAGGCCCAGAGGCGTTGAGTAGTCTTCAGAACCGGACTAGGTACGGATGTTGCGGTCGGAGCAGCAAAGAGGATTGGCTGCTGAGAGGCAAACCTTGAATCATAAAGGGTAGATAGGCTAGACTGAAAAGCTCGAGATTGACTGATTGAATCACTTTGTTGGATCAGGATTCAGGAGTGTAACCGAGGGCACGAATTGCATTATATTGGAGCATAGTACTAAAACTCACGAGATCTCGCGAGATTCGACGAGTTTCTCGATTTTTCAAGACCTCGAGACGAGATCTCATACGAAACAAAAAACTACCCCTTCTTGGTGAGATCTCGAGATCTCGACCTGACCCTGATCTCGACCCAGCCCACTTTGTATTAGTTTCAGATCTTGCGAGAGAGTCAAGATCTGGACTCTGTTTCAACCTGTCTCGACTGAGAGGGTGTTTGGGAGCTGCTGCCATTGGTTTTTCACCATTTTTGAGCTGGATTTCGTCGGAGAAGCTGCCCCTGCTACATACAAGAGAAAGAAGGGTCACAAACAGTCACAAGCTTAGGATGATGACATGGGTATGAAGACCATGCTTGCAAGTTTCGGAAGCATGAGTATAGATACTACTAGTGAGCGTCAGTCGTGGCATTCATCTCAACCTCATCATAACTATGATTATGGCCAGGAGAGCACCGGTTCCAAATATAGTGGCTATGGTCAGTTTGGGCAGTCAACACTTGAGTTCGACAATCAAAGCACTGGGTTAGGTTTTGTGGGCATATTCCCAATCCCAAACCAGCCACACCCATACATGCGTAACATGCCTCAATATGACAGTAGCAGTGGATCTCACGCATCATGCAACCGGCTGGTCCAACTCTTCTATACCCTAGGATAGGGGACTTGACATATGTTGATGACAATACTTATATGAGTTCTGTGGCAAACTATGTGCAATACTACAACAACAGTATGTCATGGGAAGAATATGTGGACCGACTCGTTCTGAATGAGTGAATGCATCACATTTATCGGATGATAGATCATACATGTAATATGTTAAACAGATTGATATATTGTACACTTAACAT
Source organism: Telopea speciosissima (assembly GCF_018873765.1). Lineage (NCBI taxonomy): Eukaryota > Viridiplantae > Streptophyta > Magnoliopsida > Proteales > Proteaceae > Telopea > Telopea speciosissima. The sequence goes on along the minus strand of NC_057919.1, from coordinate 34,480,803 downwards.
TTCTAATGCTTATTTAAGTTGTTTTACATTAATTGAATGCTTTGATTGCTTTCTATTACTATATTATGTGTAGAGTAGGGTATTGTAGTACATCGTCGCCTACCAACCTAGGGTCCAAAGTGAAACTCCTATTTGGACTTTGTTTTTGCAAACTCTGATAGTGCCATTGTGTTTAAATGGCCTAAAATAGGCTGAGTACCAAGTTTCAGCCCCAAAATAGGTCTAAAACCTATCGAAACCAGCCATCGAGTTGAAAAAAAAAAAAATTACCCCAACTCGAGCGAGATCTCGAGCCAACTCGGAAATTTGGCTGGTCGAAACCTGTACTCGAGACGAGTTTTAGTACTATGTATCGGAGTGAAGGAATTGTATTTGTTGGCTGATCCAAATAATTGGAGTAAACCCTTTATTAGTTTGGTGGAGGGCTGGTAGGGAAGAAGAGAATACTGGGAAGAATCAGAGTTGCAGGGGGGGGGAAGAGAAGAAATCTCATAAGAAGAAAGAGGAGGGGGTGAGGGGAGGGAAGAAATCGCATAAGAAGAAGAAGAAGAAGGGGGGAGGAAGAAGAGTACACACACACAGCCCTCAGGCTACTCAAACCATAAACTCAATTCATTCTATTCTAATCTGCTCAGCCATTTACATGTATTTATAATAAAGCAACCCAATCCTAATTTAAGTATGAAATTAAAGAGTCCTAAAAATAGAAACTACCCATCAAGGTTTAAAGTATCGGTATCGGGTATCGTATCGGTCAGGTGATTTTAAGAGACGTATCGTATTGTATCGTATTGTTTCGAAGATACGTATCGAACAATACAAATACGCATAGAAATGGTCAAGATACACATGGAAATACATTTTTGGAACAAAAAACAATATAAGTAAGCAATATATAATAAGTGTCATGCATAAAACTTAAAATGGTGAATAATGTATAACCAAACAAGTGCATTAAATTGAAATTGTTATAAAAGATGAAGTTTCTCACATGTTGTAATCGTCAATAGCCATGAAGAGTATTGGATGATGCAAAGGATGATGTTGTAGCACTCCTTCATTCGTTTTTTAGTTTAGAAGTGTGAAAAACCAAGATTAAATGTAAGATTTTAGACTCTTGGTTGAGAGTTTTCCTTCATTTTTTCGTTAGATTAGGAATTGTATCGAATCTGTGACTGAAAATGGCTTTTTTATGCAATGTAGCGATGGTATCGGTGCGTATCGGTATGTATCGGTACGTATCGGTGATGTATCGGTATGTATCAAGCCGTATCGGCCGATACGTATCGATACGTATTAAACCATCCACTGAACCCTTTACTGGACGTATCAATGGTATCGATACGTATCGGTCGTATCGTATCGTGTCGGCCCGTATCGATCGATACATTTCGATACAATTCGAGACAGTTCATTTTAAAAAAAAAAGGAGACGTATCGGTATGTATCGTATCGGTATCGACCGATACCGATACGTATCGGTCCGTATCGTATCATATCGGTCGATACTTTAGACCATGCTACCCATTACATAAATAAATCTAATTAAAAAAGAAACTAACTTAAAGCTACTAAGCCCCCCACGCAAGGACTAGATAGATCCAAAATTATAGGAAACTAACACATCGCAAAGCAGCTGGGCCCCACCAGAATATCTCTAAAATCTCTCACTCAAGGCAGCATCCTTCTCTCCACATGCGAGCTGGCCTTGGGGCCCACCAAATCTGGAGAATATTCTCCTATGCTCTTCTCCACGTATTGGCCATGGGCCCCACTCGAAATCTGGAAAAACTTCCTCTTGCATGGCATCTTCAACTTGATCTCCAAGCTAGCTGGCTGTGGGCCCACATGACCTGTCATTATCTCCTACAAATCAGCAAACCAATAGCTGATAAATCTGGGAAATAATCCCCCTTTAAATCAGCTATCTCGATTGCAATTCCCCCAAATATAGGTCTGCTGGGTCAGAAGTTGAACCAAGATAGGTTGGTTCGATGGATTTACTTAAACCCAGAATATGGGCTGAAAAACCACAACCGATTGGAGCTCCATCTCAAGTCGTGCCTGCATCATAGTTTCTTGTATTTATTGAAAGAAAATGTGTACTTGGTAAGTGGGTATCTTTTCTAGAAAAATATTTGGGTCCACCCACGCCACATCTTGTTCAATGCCATACCAATTACCTTGTTTGGTCATGTTCACCAAAGTACCATAAGAGATTTGGACTCATGTTCACTTAACTACTATGAGAGATTTGGACGGCTCAGATGCCATGTTATGAGTAATTGGTTGAGTTAGGGCTTAGGACTCCTGGACTAGTTCTGAATCCTGATTTTCAGTCCTTGAATGATCTTGCACATCTTTAGAGAATGGATTCCATGCGCTCTTCATGCTCTTTAAGAGATATATCTGGAAATTCATGAGCTTGTATGGTGATACTCTGGAAAAGAACTTGTGCTTATGTCAGCCTCAATTTCCCAAATACTACAATAGCTATTTTCTATCAAATACGTGCTTATTTTAAAACCAGATGACTTGAGTGCTTCCTTTGAGCCCCTCACCTCCTTTGCGATTGTTAGAGGTATGTGATATTGCGTATTCACTGCAAGTTCATTCTGGGTTCCATTTCTGATGAATGCATAAAATGTCTCGAGTACTCTAATTTGTGGCAATTCAAATTTCCCAAAGTGCCTTTGGCTTGACATAGTATTATCAAATGTGATATTGATGTGATTGTGTTAAATCAGGAGATGATAAGAAAGTAATGGGTAGCCAATTTCTGAAGTTGAGGTCTGAGCTTGAGAATGTAACTTTATGGTACCATTACCCAAAGGAAGGCAAGGTTTAGAAACTGGAAACTCCTATATAAAGCTAGAACATTGGCTCATGGCAATCCAAATATTAGATGTTTTAACATAGAAGTCAAGATTGTTGTCACCTACAGGGCTTCTGAAAGTGTCTAATCTGGGGACTTTGATTCCCTGACTCAACCAAATGCTTGTTAGATTAGATTTAAGTTAAAAGTAATATTAGATTTTATCCTATGACAGAACACTGGAGAAATAACTCCAAATATCTAGATAAAATTACAAAAAGACCCTGTAGTTTGAAAAAATTATGACTCTCCCTCCAGAGGGAGGTAGGCGTATTTAAACTACAGGTTTTTTTTTTGTAATTTTCCCTTCAGAGTATAAGCCAGCAATAAAGAGAGAAGAATGGAAATGAAGATAGAGAAGGAAGACTGCTAGAAAGGTTAACAATCGATATCTCCAGCCTCCCTCTCTTCCGTTATATATATGGATCAAACCATTACAAGAGAACAGCCTATAAGGCTGAGACTTTTGTAATCAGAGTAGGAAAGAGAATTGCAAGCAACCTATCTAGAATCTAAGTCTCCTAGAACAATTAAATTACCAACCAGTGGACCCAACCCATGATAGAGGGACTCCCCCTATCGTGGTGTACATAAAACACACTTCCACGACTAACCACTCCTTCTCAAGCTGGAGCATACAGAATCACCCATGACCAGCTTGGTACAGATCTTCCAGAAGGCAGGACCAAAAAGAGGTTTGGTGAAGACATCACCAAGTTGATCAGCAGATGAGTAGTAATCAGCTTGTTCATGGCAGCATGCCTTACAAAATGGCAGTCAACTTCAACGTGCTTGGTTCTCTCATGGAAGACATGATTGCTAGTAATGTAGATAGCAGCTTGATTGTCATAGAACAACCACATTAGTTCGGCTGCAGTATGAGCCATGGTTCGATACCCAACCTCGACACTGGACTTAGCCACAGTTGTCTGCTTCTTGCTTCTCTAGGTGACCAAGTTTCCTCCAAGAAAAGTACAATATCTTGTGGTAGATCTTCTACTACCACTAGCACCAGCCCAGTCAATATCAAACCTTACCAGATCAACACTCTGATGAGGTCTATAAATGAACCCCTTTCCTAGAGCCCCTTTTAGGTACCTTAAGATTTGACGGGCTGCCTCCCAATGAATCTTCTTTGGTGATTGCATAAATCCATAAACTGACTGATTACACCAACTGCAAACGATATATCAGGTTTAGTAACAATCAAATAAATGAGCTTGCCTACTAGTCTCCTATACTGGTGCTTATCTTCAAGTTCTTCACCTATCATCAATTTCGAACTTCTGATGAGGGTCCGTAGGGGTATCAATAGACTTGGAAGCAAGCATAGCCGTTTCGGTCTAAAACATACTTTCTTTATGATAGATTGATCCCTTTTCCACTGCATAGAATTTCAATGCCAAGAAAATACCTGAGAGTACCTAAATCCTTCAGTTAACAATGTTGGAGTAGATATGACTTTACTGCTGCAATTCCAGACACATTATCCTCAGATATAATTATATCATCAACATAAGCAACTAATATCACGACCTTAGAGTCATTGGGCCGTAGAAAGACAAAGTGGTCAGAATAACATCGAGTAAAGCCACGTCGAGTACCAATAGTGTTGAATTTTTCAAACCAGGCTCAAGGGGACTGTTTCAACCCATAGAGCCTTGTGTTACTTGGAAACTTTGGTAGAATTCTCCCCCTGAGCAACATACCCAGGAGGTTGCTCCAAATAGACTTCCTCATGTAGATCACCATATAGGAAGGCATTCTTATTATTTATTTGATAAAGCCACAAGTCCAAATTCACTGCTAGAGATATGAGCACGAACGGAATTCAGATGGGCAACAAGAGAGAATGTCCCAAAATAATGTACCCCGTATGTCTGAGTATACCCTTTCGCAACCAGCCATGCCTTGAGACGTTCAATAGTACCATCGGGATTGTACTTCATGGTGTACACCCAACAACACTTCACAAGATCTTTACCTGGAGGTAAATCCACTAGAGTCCATGTCTTGTGAGATAATAAGGCGTCCGTTTCGGTGTTTATAGTCACTTGCCACCCAGGGTGAGATAAGGCCTCATGATGATTGCGAGAAATAGAGTTAACAAACAAGAAAAAGGCAAAATTATGATATGGAGAGAGAAGATGAGAAATAGACACATAATCCTCAATAGGAAAGGCAGTCAAAGATTTATGAGTCCAAGAACGAGTACCTTTCTGGAGGGAAATTGGAAGGTCAGGAGGAACTGCAGAACTAGGATAAGATTGCATGGCAGGTGGAGTAGGAGCCGTACTGGAAGTAGGGGACACTGCCTTCTTGCGCCACTGATATACCTGCAGTGGTTTAGCATTAGGGATAGACCCAGGAGAGCCATCTAATGGAATAAAATTGAGAAGAGAGGATGGGAGAGAATAGATTGGCTTGTCAAGGTGACAGAGGCAACAACTCTATTTATAATATGAAATTGTTACAAATATGGAATTATTGACACAATCCTACTCAAGCACAATTAACACAATTAACATGTGCAAAATGAACCTAGACACTATAATGTATCTAGTCACACTAGGAGAACCACACAGGTAAGTGAACCGAACCATGGCTGCACTTCAACAAATAAGGGTAGGAATAGGAGGAGGATTGCCCGACCCTGCAAGAGAAGTTGGGGGGGGGGGGGGGAGCAGGAGAAGAGTAATACCATGTGTTCTCGAAGAAAGTAACATCAACAATAACATACTGCCGATTAGTATCATAATGCTTATAGCCCTTCCGAGTCCTAGAATGACTAAGAAAAATTAATTTAACAGCGCGTGGTGACAGTTTGTCAATATGAGGTTGTAAAATATAAACAAAACAAACACAACCAAAGACATGCGGTGGAAGAGAAAAAAGAGAACCAGTAGGGTAAACCATAAGGAACGGGGACTCGTTAGCTAGAACCAGAGAGGGCATCTTGTTAATGAGAAAACAAGCAGCAAGAACAACTTCACACCAAAAAGTTTTGGGAACCTGCATGTGAATCATAAGTCATCGAACAACTTCTAATAAGTGTCGATTCTTGTGTTCAGCCACCCTGTTTTGTTGAGGGGGTATAGGAACAGCTCGTCTAATGAGTATACTATTATCCAAGAAAAATTGAGAAATTGCAGCTTGAGTATATTCAAGAGCATTCTTGAAGTCAGAAATTTTGATAGACACATCAAACTGAGTTTTTATTTCATGGTAAAAATTCTAAAAATAGTAATAAATTCGGATCAATCTTTCAATAAATAAACCCAAATCAAATGAGAGTGATTGTCCACAAAAGTAACAAAGTAATAAAAACCGAACCTATTACAGACCTGATAGGGATCCTAAATATCAGAATGAACTAAATAAAATAAAGGAGGACTCCTAGAAATACTCCTGGAGGGAAAAGATGATCTATGATGTTTTCCAAGTTTGCAAGCTTCACACTCAAGACAGTTGATGGATTTGCAATTGGGAACCATGAGATGAAGCTTGGACAAAGATAGATGGCCCAAACAGTGATGCCATTGGAGAGGAGATGAACCACCAGTAGTAGTAGCAGCCATAGTAGATGGTCCTATGCCGTCCAGATAGTATAAGCTAGTCTGCTCAACCTCGCCACCAATCGTCTTCCTTGTCTGAAGGTTCTGAAAAACATTGTAAGAATGATAAAACATAACAGAACGGTTCAGAGACTTAGTAACCTGGCTAATAGATAAAAGACATAATGGTAAACTAGGAACATGAAGGACAGATGACAGTGTCATAAAAGAGGTGGGTGAAGCTGTACCACGATTTGTCACCTGTGTGGAGGAGCCATCTGCAAGGATGACAAGGGAGGATTGTGGAAGTGTGGAAATAGAGGAGAACTGATCAACCTTACTAGTCATGTGAGAGGAAGCGCCAGAATCAATAATCCACGATGTAGTGGTAGTAAGTAGGGCGGAGTTACCTGTGAGAGCTAAAGTGGCTGTGGAAGTAGTAACAGATGCCTCAAGCTGTTGAAGACCCTTAAGAATGTGATTATGATCATCTCAAGGAGCAGAGACAGTGGAAGAAGCTCCAGATGCAGATGGAATGTCGTCAGAAGACACCTTCTCCTAACAAGTTTCTACAATGTGATTGGACTTGCCACAGAAGGTACACTGTCTAGAAGATTTATCAAACCGCTGTCCAACACGATCACCTGATCCACAGCCACGGCCTTCTCCAGAGAAAGATGCACCACATCCTCTACCAGCAACAAAGGCTGATCCTTCCTTTAGAGAAGGAGAAGAATCAAACTTGGAAGATTTAGATATGCGTTGAAGACGTGGGAATGTTTCATTCAGAGAAGAAACTTTCTCATCAGCAAGAAGTTGACTCTTGACAAACTGATAGTCAGGATGAAGACTGGCAAGAAATTTGGCAACATGAAAGTCAGCCCGTTGAACCTTCAACTTACCTAGATCAGTGGTGTGAGGTTGGGGAACCTGAAGTTGTTCAATAATGCCTTTGTAACTGCTGAAGTATTCGTTCTATGACTTATCACCTTGCTTGAAATTAAATAATTTCTCATACAACTCATAAGTCCGAGAAATATTTTTCTCTTGAGAGAAACTTTCCATAAAATCATTCCACACCCCTTTTGTAGTAGTGAAACATAACATTAGAAGTAATGGTAGGTTCGATACTGTTCCATAACCATATCTTGAGTGTGGAATCCTCACGCATACAGTCTTCAATTCTTCATAAGCTGTGAGAGTAGAGTTGTTAAAATCAATAATAGGAGGATCATCAATAAGTTACTTCATCTTCCCTTTAGCATGAAAATAAACAATAAAAGCTTGGGACGACAACATGTAGTTAGAGACACGATTCAGCTTGATGTTGGTGATTGTATGTGGACATTATCCACTGGAGCTTAAGGATCAGCCATCATGAAAACTGGCAGAAAAGGAATCAACTGAAGCATGCAGCCCAAGAGGCAGCAGTAGTAGTGATGCAGACAGGCAGTAATAGTCTTGAAGCCGAGAATTTGATACCCAGGTTGCAGAAATCAGATGCGCAACACTTATATCACCAGTCTAATAAGGCAGTAATATCACCCAGAAGCAATAGGTATATAGTCCTGATAAGTAGTAGCCGGCAGCTAGAGAATTCACAAAAACAGTGTACCGCAATCCAGATATGGTCAGGTTAACAATAATCTGGAGGTCAAACAGACCTAAAAAGTGAAATGGAAGAAGGTACTGGGGTAGGGGAATATCTTCCCAAAATCTTAGTCTGATCAGATGGTTAGATCAGAATCAATTTAATGAACAATAGGTCTGATTTTTTACCTAAAAACAGAGCATCCGCAGGGAGGAGGAGAAATTAATTTTCAGAAGATTAAACCACTGAAGGATCCCAATAATTGGATCGAGTGTACCTCATAACATGTATAATCAACTCTAAAAACCTTACTCCCATCAGATGGTTGAATAGAGAGTAATTGCAGAGCTCAAAAATCTATAGAATCAGCAGCTGCAGGCTTCATAAACATAGATTTTGATGTCTGAAGTCCAGAATCTTCATAACCAGTAGTATATATATTGCAAGGTGCCCTAGTTTAATTCCATATCATCCAAAAACTAGGGCAATCTTCAGTAGATAGGCAGCATATGGTTGCTGCTACCAGAACCGAGAGCAATCTGTAAAGAGACTATCAAAACAGCTTTAGAATGAAAGAAATTACTAGTTATATTGCTCTGAAACCATGTGCCGATATCAGAGTATAAGACCAGCAATAAGAGAGAAGAATGGAGAAGAAGACTGCTAGCAAGGTTAAGAATAGATATCTCCAGTGTCCCTCTCTACTGCTATATATATAGATCAAACCATTACAAGAGAATAGCCTAGAAGGCTGATACTTTCCTAATTAGAATAGGAAAGAGAATAGCAAGCCACATATCTAGAATCTAAGTCTCCTTGAACAATTAGAAAACAAAACAGTGGACCCAACCCACTATAAAGGGACTCCCCCTTATCGTGGTGTACATAAACACACACCCATGACTTAACAATGCGCATTCCTTGGCTCTAGAGATGTTTCTTGTCCTGATATTTGGTTGTCTCTGTAGGCCTGGTTTTCCTGCATCTAAGGTTAAGAGTGAGTTCCGTCGCTTAAATGAGCTTTTGTATCCATATGACAAATCAGTCCACTCACCTTCCTATCCTCAGCATGCATCATGAGACGACTTGCTGATATCATATTTATGTCATGTTGATTGTGTTAAACAGGGATGGCCATGAAGAAGAAATACTTGCAAAGATACCATTATTTCAGTTTTCTGTCCACTTTCATTTGCCGAGCATTTTGGAGACTCGTTGAAGGTGTGAGCAAACTCATTGCTCATGACCAGCAAACATGCTGGTACTTGTGGAAATAACACTTGTTGATATTTACTTCGATTATTTTTGTATGTAGATTGGCAGCTCAAGGATTGTCATATTTATGTCAAATGTTTTTCCATTCAATAGATCATGTGTGCGTGTGTAAACTTGTGTCTTGTTCAATTTAGTGCCAAGACAGTTGGCAAAGATGTCTGCGGAGGCCCCGAGTTTTAGTATGATAGTTTGTATGGTTCAGGCAAGTTGCAGAAAATGTATGCTAAGATTCTCTTGTCAAGGTATCCAACTCACTATATGATGGAAAGAGAGTGACACATGTTGTTGATCTGTAAAATGGGATACAATAGACTACATAACCCCATGACACACAAATTTCAAATAAACCTTTAAATACAGTTTGAAGGCATGGCACATTTTTCTATTTTTTTTTTTTTTAATATTTTTTTTTAACCCGAATATTATCTGGGACCCGGGTAAACCCCTAGACTTTTATTTATATCCAAAAAAATAAGGAATCAAATAATACAAAGGGGGGGGGACATGCCGCCTTACCCCACACCCAAACTCAAACTCGCTCAATCACTCTCTTAGGACCACTTCTCGGACTTCCGAGCTCCATCACCTTCTCCTGTAGCCAATGCAAGTGGTTATCGATCGGGTATGTCGATATGCGTATGAAATGCGATGATTTTGAAGCTGCCCATTTGGTGTTTGATAAAATGGGGCTTATAGACTCAGTTTCGTGGTCTTCACCTGGACCCAGCTTCCCAACATTGTGAGCATTACAATCCTGCACTCCACTCCTTCCAAGCATTTGCATTCATGGTTAGCTCATATTCTTGGATGATGGGGTAAGGCCATAATGATCCGCAATCAGCCCCTTTTGTGGGAGTTGATTATTGGGTTTGAAGTAATGGAGCTCACAATTCAACACATGTTACCAAAATTTAATGAGTGCTGATCGGACAGTATGATACTAGATATTTACTTTACAATTGGTTTGGTATATGGGCTGGAGTGCGTTCTGTTTGCTATATCAGAAGGATGGATTTTTGTGCAGCTAGACCCTATCGCCAGCATTCCGTTGCTTTATGCACAACAAGCGATGGAGCTGTATGGGGTGCGCTCTTGGGAGGTTGTCGAGTTCATACCAACATTGAAGTTGGGGAACAGATTGCAAAGAAGCTACATGCTTTCACAGGTTTAAGCAATAAATAGTCACAGAAAATAAGCTACGTCTGGCATCGATCATCACCTGTTTGTGATATTGTTTGAACCTTGAGGACAAGGTTCTGAAGGGGAAGACAATGATACGATCATAGGTAGTTGGGTCATTGTATTGGGTTTAGTCTATTAGGGGTAGATGGGTAATTTGTGTTGTGTTAGTCTATTAAGGGTAGATGGGTAATTTGGTAGAATATGGTTATATAATGTAAAGCGAGAGATTGGGAAAGGCAATGAAGAATTAACTCTACTTCTCTCTTTGTCTCTGTCAATCTGCTTCTCTCTCTGTCTTCTTCTTCTTCTTCTCTCGTCTTCTTCCTCTGTCTCTAACTATTGACGTATCATTGGTCCGACCTGCCTTGGCTCTTCTGCCTTGGTCATTACAGATCTCTAGAAGCGAAGATTACAATATCTACGAAAACGAACAAAGCATGGCAGATTGGGAATCTTATCAAAACAAAAAAAGCATGGTAGCTTGGGAAAGCTCGAGCTGGAACGAAAAGATAATACAAAATTGCCCGGGTTTCAGGGTTTTAAAAATCAGCTAAGTGTATCCTGTATCCTGGCATTCCTGGGTATTGGGTAAGTTACAGACCGGGTCGGGTTTAGAGTCGAATCAGTAAAGATCCGTCTCAGAATCCAATTTTTACGAGCGTTGTCAACAGGTCGGTATCGGCCAGTTTCGATCGGGCCTTCATCGGTCTCACCAAAATTATATCCTCAGTACGTGATTGACCGATTAAGGAGTCGGTCTCCAAATCTCAGCATCGTGACCGACGGTAGATACTCAAGCGGTTATCGGGCTTAATCGGTCGGTTAGCGGGCTTAATCGATCTCTGTCCCATTAACTATATTCGATATCTACCCAATCATGCCTAAAAGAAAAGGGCCGAGCAGAAGATTGTCACATTCGCAAGGTATTATCACCTTTAGCTTAGAATTAAAAAAAAGGAAGAGAAAGAGAGGTTAAAAAGTATTACTCTTGGGTCTGTCGTTAACCGTCGATTGCTGCTGAATCAAAGCCCGAATCAACTCCGAGAGGCTGAATGAGAGATGAGAGGAGAATGCTGCAACTTTACAGTCATTTTTTTCACTTTTCAAGTCCCACCGTAGAAGTTACAGTGGGTGGTTGTTCAGGTTTTGCCTCACAGAATTAGTGGGAAGTAAGAGACAAGAAAGAGAAAAAAAGCCGTAGATGATGGAATAGGGTTTTAATAGTTTATTAGTTTACATCAGTAAGGTATAATATATTGTTATGCAAAGAAAGTTGCAGATATCCTTTGATAATACTTCAATTCGAGGATTGGAGATCCGGAGATCTCAATCAGATCAATTGGTTCTAACTTGAACCAGAATACAAAGAAAGAAAATGGAAGAAGAGAAAAACGATATCCAAGTCGTTTTCAGGCGAGAGAGTTCTTGAGAGAGGAGAAAAAGTGATCCCCGTTTTGGTCTCACTCCTTCTATTTATAGTTTTTTCGTATGTTTCAGTATTTTTTACAATGTCTTTCCAAAAATACACCTTACAGGTTCTTGATTCCCTACCCTTGGGCTTACATGGAACATGCTACAGTAGATCGTGTTTTTTCAATCTTTGTTTCCCCGTTTTCTCCTCGATTCTTTCTGCCACGTGTCCTCATAGGATTGGACAATGGGAAATTGTTCGCATCATTTGCCCCCCACTCCTTGTGTTTTAGGAACTGAACATAAGGAGTGATTATTCTTTCATCGATACTTATTTGGAAGAATCGTATCATCAAGGTCATGAACGGTAGCATGCCTTCGATGATCGGCTCCACTTGAATGTTCGGCTACTATGAGGACTTGCTCCTTCTCCAAACATGCTCGGAGTTGTTGGTCTTCTCTTCTGTTATTTATGGCGGTGAGTGGGGCCCATAATTAGACCATCATTTCACTGCCGCCATTTGTTACCCTAGTCTCCGTCTTTCCCAAAAAGCTCTTTTGCTGCTTCTTCCTATTTTGGGATTCTCCACTTTTCTTTGAAAAGCATTCGGGAAAGCTGAGATTTAAACTCTTCCTCTTCTGGGTACTTACTTGTCGTTTAAGCTTTCTCTGAGCGATTCGACGCATCTCCTCATCATTTCCTTTTCTTGGTTTTTGCTAATTGATCTCTACCACATGTTTGAATCTATGGAAATGATTCGGGGTGTCCCTTTCCTTTGCATCAAGGTATTTAAATATCCTGTCTCTTTAATCTTCCTGCTCTACTTCGTTGTTCTTTGGTATTCTGCCATTTTTCAAGTTCTTCAAGTGCTCAAGCTTTTCCCACTCTCCATTTGTTCATGTAAGGACTCCTTTTCACTCAGCGCCATCTCCCTTTTCGACTTCAACCCTCATTCGAGTAAGTCCTCTTCTCTGCTCCCTTGTTTAGTGATTTCTTTATTTTGCTTTAAGAGCAACGTCAGCCTCGGAGAGTCCTTCCAAATCCAACACTGAAGAAGAAGTTACTGCCTTATTTCAATAGGGGGAACGTCTATTTTATCCCCCTACGGATAAGGATCTTCCTATGTATCGTCTGTCTGGCTCCACTCAACCGTCTTGAGTACAATCTGGTGTTGGTGCCAGTTCTTCCAAACCTGGTTCTTCCAAAATGAGGATTCCCAAGAGGTCTTCCCATTCTCCCAGTCCTCCCCGTAAGAGGAAGTTGTCTAAATCAAGCAAAAAATCTGACGACGGTAGCCATCCCCCCTCTGACCCCACTAGTGGGAAGTCCATCGATGACATCCCTTCTACAATAGGGATTATCGAAGGGTTTTCTTCATTCCAGATACCATTGACCTTAGAGCTGCTGATCCCAGCGATAGGCTTAATTCTTCTTTTCCTGGAGAAATTGTTGTGATCCTAGATTCTTTCACGGCGGGATTTCGCCTTCCATTCCCTTCTTTTGTTTCTTAGCTATTGACCCATTATCAACTGGTTCCATGTCAGTTAGTCCCCAATTGCTGGAGGATGGTTTGTGGGTTCATGCTTAGGTGTATAGGGCTGCGTCGACCTGTTCGTCCGCTGCTTCATGCTCAGCGCCCACAAGCACCACACTGGCATATATACCCTTTGCCAAAGAACTTCTGCAATTCCGATCATGGAGACTCCTACATCCTCTATTCATGCCTGGAAGCAGAGATTTTTCTGGGCCTCCTATACCGATCTCAGTTTCCCCAGTCAATGGGGTTATCCTAAGGCCAGTAAGGTGAATAGGACTAGTCCCTTTGATCTTGAGGATGAAAAGACCTTGGACATGATCATGAAGAGTGGAGAGTCCAATGTCATCACCAATAAGCAGATTGATGCCTTTAATATGTCTGAGATTGGTAGAGTCCATCTATTCTCAGTTTATGTTTGCTGCATGCAGGATCATATCAATACCTTGTGCTAACTCTTTGCTTTTCTTCCTCATCATCACATCTTTTGTGGTGGATTTGTCTGAGACCCTGGATTATCTCAAGAAGGGAGATGTAAAGCTTTTCGGGAAGAGTTTGGCCTTTTAGCCTCCCACTCATACCAGGAAGAGAAAATTTAAGGCAAGCTCCTCGGCGAAGGACCCTATGGAAGATTTGGCTAAGAAGAAGGGAGGGACTCCCCGTACTTCCGAGTATGAGCTTGTTGACTTTGGGTCTACAGTTTTAGACCTTACCGATGATGATGCACACGATGGGTCCCTCCTGGAACCTTAAAAAAGTCCTTCATCTTTTGTTAAATTGAAAGAGATGGAGAGGAAACAGAACGAGGAGAAAGAGAGGAAGCTAAAGGAAGAGAACGAGGGGAAGGACCCTCAAAACAAGGACGATCAGAGAAAATTGTCAAATGTGTTTGTTCCTGAATGGGAGATTCAGGTTAATCAAGAGGTGTTGGGTGATGAGGCCACTACCGAGCACATGCCCCAAAGATGTATTCCTCCCGCCGACTGTCATACCATTCATGGGATGGGGAATGAAACATTGGAGAGAACAACGTGTGCACGGCTATATGAGGTAACATTTCTTCTATCAATGGTCCTCTTCAGCGTTGCATTTTTATCTCTGTTTGTAAATTCATTAATCCCCTTCTCCTTAGGCTGTGGCTTACGTGATCGGCATGGTTGAGAGAGGTAGGGAATTGTCTCAACTTTATGCCAATGCTGAGGAGAATCACAAAGAGCTCTCCCAAAATTATAATGATCAGGCTTCTCTGATCTCTACTCTTGAAAAAGAAAAAGAGCATTTGCTATTGGAGAAGAAGGTCGCCGAGGACAGGGCTAAGGACAATGCTCGGGATATGGAGAAGGCTCAGGAAGATTTGAAGAAAGCCCAGTCTGAATTGCAAGCCGCTTTGAAGAAGACTACTGATCTGGCTGTCGATCATCAGAAGGAGATGGAGCTGAGCAGGAAGAAACTGGAAGTAGCGGAGAAGGCTGCCCTAGAGGCCAAGGAGGATGCGGGAGTCGACTATTTAGCATCTGGGGAGTATAAGGCGCTTTACCATGAAACTGTTGGCACTAGTCTGCTTCAAACAACATATAAGATTTGGATGAAGTTGTTGATTCGTGATCCCTCCTTTAACTTTAAGGACATTCCCGAGATCGAGCAGATGAAGGTTTTGATGGTGAAGGGGAAGTTTACTCCCGTTCCCTCCATGGGTGTGAAGCCTGGGATTCAGAAGAGCAAACCTTTGAACACAAATTCTTCCAAGACTGGTGTTGCATCCGATCATGCCAAGGCCACAACTATACCAACAATATCTATGGCTGGAACAGCTTCTCAGATTAGGTTCAATCCTTCATAGCTTCAAGGCCTTGCCCTAAAGCCTGGTTTAACTACTCATCAAGTCAAACCCTCTGATCATACCTTAGCTCGGGCTACTGGTCCTTCTACATCTGTTTCTAACCCTATCTCTGATCAAGTGGCAATTGACAAGCAAGATTCCCCCCGCCTCTATTTAATTTTGATGTTTTCTTATTGTATTTGGTTGAATCATTATCATGAATGAAGGAGTTTCTTATAAGACTTGTCTTTTTCTTGCCTTGTTTGCATTATTGCATGCCGATCACATCTTAAGACTTTCCTTCAAATATTTACTTATAGGAGTGTTTCGGTGTGGTCGGGGAAGTATCTGATTCCAACAACCGAGAAACCGAGCTCCTTGATCGTCTTAAACAATATGAAAAATCCCATGTTGCGTTGTCCAGGCAATATAAACGTCTTGAGAAGAAGATCGAGTATTATGAATCTTTGGTCAGTTGGGAGAAAGAACTATCCAAAAAGTTGGGGTACGTTGAGGGTGATATTGCCGATCACATCTGGTGAGAAAAGTATGTTGCTGCCAACCAGACTATAGCTCATGTTCTGAAATCAGTTGTCTTCCAACGTTTTTATGAAGATAAGATTGTGGAGGGTTCTCAAAAAATATATGACCAGATAAAAGTTGTTGCCCCCCACTTCCAATGGGGAAAGATAAAATTGGGCTTCTACCCGAGTAAGCCGTGGATACCACCAATCTTGGAAGCTTCTTCGCTCTCGGCTCCTCACTTTGAGAGTCCACCTGGTCGGCCTCCCCTAATTCCCCCACGGCCTGGGGTCATGGATCAATGAATAGTGATTTTTCTAGATGATTATGTAATTCCAAGTTTATTTTTGTAATGTATGGATCATCGTTTTGCTCCGAGCATGCTGATTTTCCACCCTTTAATGAGTTAACTTTCATCCTTGGTCATTCTTTGCTCTATATACTTTGAACTTGGCTTATGCCCATTAATGGCTTGTGCTCCACATTTCTTTCGTATTGATCACTGTGTTCGAAAATCTTCTTCTTTTATGTACGATTTGGCCAAAGCGACCTTTGGGCTTCCAATACTTGTCATTAATTTTCCAACCAACAAACGCTTCGTTTACGGAGTTGTTATCGAGATTCAAACTTTGAATTGAATCGTTGCCTCTTCCCAAGAAATCTGGTGTCAGTTACTATTTCACCAATGGCTGATGAACACGTGGCGACTGTTGATTTACTAAATCTTTTTGTAGTTCCCCACTATTTCCCAGGATAATAGGTTGATGCCACTTGGCCATTCACGATCTTCTGTGATTCGACCTTTTGAGATTCTGCCCTTGGAAAATCCTGGCATTTGGGAACTCCAATCCCTTCTTCTAATGCGGTCATCTCTTTCTCTATAAACAAGTCCTCTCCTTCCTTAGTCTCTTTTATGTTTCGCCTTCTACAGATATGGCTTTTTCTGTTTTCTGGCCCTCTCGCTTCAGCCTTTTCTTCCTTCTTCTTCTTTGGTGTTATCTCTGCCATGGTTTCTGTTTTATTGTTCTAGAGATCGTTTCATATATCTGGAAGCCTCCTTGGACCCTTCACTTCGCCCCCTCGGCCTTGCTTTTCAGTTGACAATAGGGTTGCAGCCTTGCTTCTCAGTTGACACGCGGTGTCATTCATTTCTGTAGGCTGCAAACCCTCAGTTTGCTCCGCATGACCAGGCCCACCTTCTGCCTTCCTCGTGTGGGAGCAAACTGGTGGGGGATCTTGGGGCGGTCATTCCCCTCTGCTCCGAACCTCGTCAGAATTCGAGGATGTTGAGGTTCTTTGGGTAAGCTTACTGTCGGTGGCACTCCGGTGCCTTGCCCTATTGCTGCTTCTTCTTCTTTTCTTGGGGTGGTTCGGGCCCCATGGCACACTCATTCTGTCTTCAGAGGAGTAGAGTAGAGCCGGTGAGGGGGCTCGCAGTTGGTGAAGAACTCCTCTGAGGTATAATGGAACTGAAGGATGCTGCCATTGGGGAAGCTAGTGGTGCTCATGCTGATCTTGATCAGCTCGACATCTCATCTATGGCTACTCTCATGCAACACCTCAAGGTTCTCCTCCTTGTGGCCCTCAGCTTACCAAGCATGGCCAATCCAGTTGCTACTCTTCGAGCTCGTGAGTTAGGCTGAGTTCGCTGCTACTTCACTTCGCTGAGGAAGGGGAGGTTGCAAGATGGTCGAAGGAAACTAGACTCCTTTGTAACCTTGCTCGGGGAGCACTTTCCATTTTTCCATTTCCATGTTGTTAAAGTCATGTATATCTCATTTCCATGTTGTAAAATCCAATCATAAGATGAATAAAATGCCCTTTTCATTTATGTCTATGTCTTCCTTTCATTTTTGTATGAAATTTATTTTGGGAAGATTGGCTGTTGATTATTCCTGACATCCATGCTTCTGTTATATTTATTTTCATCATATCTTTTCTCATATTACACCCAACTGGATGCATAGGAGGTTGTCCTTTGTTTAAATAACTTTAAATTAATTATGACTAATCCTTCAACTTTGATGCTCAGATGCCCATTTTCAAGTAAGACCAAAAATGAACTTACTGCGCTAATCCAAGAGAATTGAAACGAGAATGCTTCTAAGGCCTAGATACCCTGATCTGAAAATGTCGCCATGATCTGAAAACCAGCATTCTTCATGCAGTGTTGTTATTAAGTTCTGAAGACCATGGCATTCTTTGTAAGATATCTTAAGGCCTAAAGGCCATGATTCCTTTTGTGCAAACTTCATTCTGGTGCCGCTCCCTTATGGTCGGATGACCATGATTCTTTACTGGGGAAGTGCCCCTATGGTGCAACTCACCATTATGGTCTGAAGACCATGATCCTTCATTGGGGAAGCACCCCTATGGTGCAACTCACTATTATGGTTTGAAGACCATGATTTCTTCATTGGGGAAGCGCCCCTATGGTGCAAATCACCATTATGGTCTGAAGACCATGATTTCTTCATTGGGGAAGTGCCCCCATGGTGCAACTCACCATTATGGTCTGAAGACCATGATTTCTTCATTGGGGAAGCGCCCCTATGGTGCAAATCACCATTATGGTCTGAAGACCATGATTCTTCGTTGGAGAAGCGCCCCTATGGTGCAACTCGCCATTATGGTCTGAAGACCATGATTTCTTCATTGGGGAAGCGCCCCTATGGTGCAAATCACCATTATGGTCTAAAGACCATGATTCTTCCTTGGGGAAGCGCCCCTATGGTGCAACTCACCATTATGGTCTGAAGACCATGATTTCTTCATTAGGGAAGCACCCCTATGGTGCAACTCACCATTATGGTCTGAAGACCATGATTCTTCCTTGGGGAAGCGCCCCTATGGTGCAACTCACCATTATGGTCTGAAGACCATGATTTCTTCATTAGGGAAGCACCCCTATGGTGCAACTCACCATTATGGTCTGAAGACCATGATTTCTTCATTGGGGAAGCGCCTCTATGGTGTAAATCACCATTATGGTCTGAAGACCATGATTTCTTCATTAGGGAAGTGTCCCTATGGTGCAAATCACCATTATGGTTTGAAGACCATGATTTCTTCATTGGGGAAGTGCCCCTATGGTGCAACTCACCATTATGGTCTGAAGACCATGATTTCTTCATTGGGGAAGCGCCCCTACTGTCTGACCCTGATTTTTCCTTCGAAGATCTTTGAAAAACATTTCATATGCTGATGACTCAAGAGATGTCTTCATTGATTCTATGAACATGATAAGATTGTGGACAACTTCTGTGAATGGATAAAGGCTAACCTTTACTGGTAAAATTTTCTCAAGTTTTCTGAGTTCCATAATCTAGGTATAGGTACTCCCTCCAAAGTCTCCAAATGATAAGCTCCTAAAGTGACTTTTTTGGAGATTCTGTATGGTCCTTCCCAGTTTGGTGCTAACTTTCCCATTGTTCTGGGGTCAGATGCCTCCATCTTCCTCAGCACTAGATCCCCAGGGTGATAAACCCTTATTTTTACTCTTGTATTGAAATGGCGAGTTGTTTGTTGCTGATGAGCTGCATTCCTCATTTGAGCTATTTCCCTAATTTCATCCAGTAGGTCTACATTTCCCCTTAACTCCTCATTGTTGGTGTCTGGGTTGTACAACTATACTCTGAGGGAAGTTTCCCCTATCTCCACTGGGATGACTGCCTCTGTCCCGTATGTCAGCCTAAAGGGCGTTTCCCCTGTTGCCAATCTGGTGGTTGTCCGATAGGCCCAAAGTATATTTGGTAACTCTTCTGCCCATAACCCTTTCGCTGTATCCAACTTCTTCTTGATTCCATCCAACAAGATTTTGTTTGTTGCTTCTGTGAGGCCATTAGACTATGGGTGTGCCACTGAGGTCTTGCGCAGCTGGATTTCAAATTGATCACTGAATTCTTTGAACTTGTGTTCAAATTGTTTCCCATTATCTGTAATGAGAGTCTTGGGAATCCCATACCTGTAGCTGACTGAATGTAAGAAAAACTTCCATACATTTGCTGCTGTGATCGTAGCTAGGGCTTCTACTTCAACCCATTTAGTAAAATAATCCATTGCCACCACCATGAACTGCCTTCCTCCAAATGCTTTTGGGAATGGTCCCAAGATATCCATGCCCCATTGAACAAATGGTAATGGGCTAGAAATACTTGTCAGCTCTATTGCGGGCTGGCGAGTGATCGGGGTGAAGGTTTGGCATTTTGTGCATTTGCATTCGAAGTCCATTGCTTCTTTTCGTAAATGTGGCCAAAAGTATCCTTGTCTAATGATTTTATGCGCCAATGCCCCACCACCTAAGTGTTGTTCGCAAATTCCTGTATGAACTTCTCTGAGGACATAGTCAGCCTCAAATGGTCAGAGACATTTCAACTAGGGCATTGAATATGCCTTCTTATACAATACCTCACCAATCATGGTGTATCGAGCTGCTCTCATCTTGATCTTCTTGGCCTCATCCTTATCTTCTGACAATGTCTCTTGGGACAAATACGCCATAATAGGATCCATCCAATAGGGTTCATGATCGATGGACATCAAATCTTCATTTTCTTTTATGCACGGTGCTCAGAGGATATCTATATACACTACTTAGTTTAAATCTTGGAAGTCTGACGTGGCTAAGCGAGATAGCTCGTCAGCTGTGGTATTTTCTGATCAGGGAATTTGGTGTATCTGAAAAAATGTGATCTCTGTGATCAGCTGGCATACCTTTTCTAGGTATTTGGCCATGTGTTCCTCCTTGGCTTCATATTCCCCCTTCACTTGGTTGACGATTAACTGGGAATCACTATGCATGATGAGATTTGTTATCATGAGGCTTTTTGCCAGATTCAAACCTGGTATCAATGCTTCATACTTAGCTCCGTTGTTGATTGTATGAAATTCAAATCTCAGAGCACTTTTTATCATGAAACCGCCTGGACTAAATAACATCAGCCCTACTCCACACCCTGCTTTGTTTGAGGATCCGTCAACAAACAACATCCATGGATTCTCTAATGCTCAGCCCTCTTTATTTTCCATGGGCATGGCTTCTTCTGGCAATGTGCCTTCTACCATAAAATCCGCCAAGGCTTTGGCTTTGATCGCTGTCCGCAGTTTATAGTGTAAATCAAACTCTCCCAACTCAATCGACCATGCTACCATCCCACCAGAATGATCGGCCTTTGCCAAGATCTTCTTCAAAGGCTGGTTTGTCAACACTTCAATTGTATACGCCTGGAAATATGGTCTTAGCTTCCTAGCCGCCATTATCAATGTAAATGCATACTTCTCAATATTACTATACCTTGTCTATGCATCCACCAATACCTTATTCACATAATATATTGGCTTCTGAATCCTACCATCACCTTTCACTAGGACCGCTCTTATTGCTTTGGTGGTGATTGCCAAATAAAGTTGGAGTACATCTCCTGGTTCTAGCTTTGCCAGCAAGGGTGGTCTGTTCAGATACCTTTCTAGATCGACAAATGCCCTTTGACATTCCTCTATCCAGTCGAAAGTTAGCTTAGCTCTTTGGTCTGCCGCTCTTTTGTTCGATTTTTAAGGGTTTTGAAGAATGGCAAACATTGATCACTAGATGAAGAGATGAACCTCCCCAGGGCTGCTACTCTTCTTGTTAACTCTTGCACTTCTTTTACCCTCCCTGGTGGGGTCATGTCCAGTGCTTTTATCTTGGATGGATTCGCCTCTATACTCCTTACAGAGACCATAAAACCCAAGAATTTCCCCGTTGTCACCCCAAAAGCACACTTCATAGGGTTGAGCATCATTTTGGTCTTCCTTAAAACTTGAAAGGCTTCTTGGAGATCAGAAACATGGTCGGATGCCTTGATGCTCTTCACTAGCATATCGTCTACATAAACCTCCATATTCCGACCAATTTGTTCTCGAAAGATGAGATTCATGAGACGTTGGTAGGTAGCTACTGCATTCTTCAAACCAAACGACATTCTTTTATAGCAGTAGTTATCTCTTCAGACCATAAAGGAAGTTTTCAGGATATCTGGCTCATACATTTTAATTTAATTATATCCTACATTTTAATTTAATTATATCCTAAATAAGCATCCATAAAACTTAGCATTTAATGGCCAGTTGTTGCATCTATCAACAGATCAATATAAGGCAAAGGATAATAGTCTTTAGGACACACTTTATTCAGATCTATGAAATCAATACACATGCGCCACTTGCCATTGCTCTTAGGCACCATTACAACATTAGAAAGCCATTTTGGATATACTGCTTGCTCAATGAATCCTGCTTCCAATAATTTGTCTGCCTCTTCTGCCATCTTCGTCTATCGCTCAAGAGCAAAGTTCCTCCTCTTCTGGAATACAGGTTTGGCGCTGGGGCAGACGTTCAACTTATGTTATGCTAGCTCTCTATCTATTCCAGGCATGTCTGTCGTTGACCATGCGAACACATCTGCATTCGCTCTTAAGAAGTTTATCATCTTTTCCTTCAGTTCACCGGATAACTTCGCTCTTATCTGCACAGTTTTGCTCCGATCTCCTTCATGAATCTCAACCGAGACTAATTCTTCTGCAGGCTCTGATCTTTCTTGATCGGCATTCTCCCGAACATCTTCCAAAGCAACATTGAATGTTTGTGGACTCTTCCCTTTGACCCTTAGGTATGTCTCGTAGTACTTTTGAGAAGTCTTCTGGCTTCCTCTACACTCTCCCACACCATTCTCAATTGGGAATTTCATCACCAGGTGTGGGGTAGAGACTATGGCTTGCAAAGCATTCAGACCTGGTCTACCGAGAATTCCATTATAAGTAGAATTGATTTTTACGACCAAAAAATTCATCATTACCGTGGATAGCTGGGGCTCCGTTCCCACGGTGACTAGGAGTTCAATAGATCCTTCTACCTACACAAGAGCTCCATTGAACCCATATAGGGGTGAATCTATTCTTTTCAGCATCTCTGGAGTCAACTGCATCTTCAAGAATGCGTCAAAATACAGGATATTGGCCAGATTGTGATGATCATCTTCACTACCAGTGCGTCATCATGTGGTGTCTGAATATTGGCCAGATCCTCGTTCGAGAAGGTAATCTGATGATCAACTCTTCTTTTCTTGCTTTCTGTTTTAGTCAAACATATTGTGCGTGCATAATTTTTCCTCGAGTTTGAAGATTCTCCTCCTAACCCAGGACCTCCGAGGATGGTTGCAATCTCCCTAAGGGGTTGGTTCTCTGAGTGTCGTGCTCAGATGCTCGGACTTCCTTCTCCTCGGGCAGACTGCTTTCCTTTATCTTCCACCTTCTGCTCTCGGCTCTCAGGCTTGCTATGCCCTCCTTCTCTTTCTCTCTTCACAAATTTATTCAATCTACCCCTTTGGATCAATGCTTCTATTTCATCCTTCAATTGTCTACACTCCTCGGTGTCATGCCCATGGTATTGATAAAATCTACAATATTTATTCTTATTGCGTTCAACAGCAGGCTTGACCATCTTGGTCGGCCTACGTAAAGTTAATCGATCTCTGACTTCGTTCAGTATGTACGCTTGTATATGAGTGAGGGGAGTGTATGACTTTGGTTTCAAGTCACTTCTCGGGACCCATGCACGATCTTCCCTTTTCCTTTTCCCCATGCTCTGCTCTTTGCTCTCCACCAACTTGTTGCTGTTGATTGGGTGTTCCTTTTTGTCCGGTATCTTCCTCTAGCTTCATGATTCCTTTTGTTGCTCTACAGCAAGGATCTCCGACAGATTGATGTGTTTTTCACATCGTGAGTAGAGGTCGAACATGTCTTTCAGCTCTTCCATGATCAGAGATTCTTTTAATTTCCTGTCTCTGATTCTGCTGCGGAGAGCTTGGAATTTCACCATGGGATCCAGATCTTGTACTTCTAAAGCCTCCTTATTGAACCTAGTGAGGAACTCCCTGATTGATTCACCTGCTTGTTGCCTGATAGCTAACAGATTCCCTGCAGTCTTTTTGTGGATTCTACTACTCATGAAATTAGCCAAGAAAGCTCTCCCTAGATCTATGAAACTAGCCAGAGATCGAGGCTTAAGATGTGAGAGCCATTGCCTCGCTGATCCTTTCAGAGTTGATGGAAATGCTCTGCACATGATCACATCAGAAGCCCCTTGCAAATACATCAATGATTTAAAAGTTTCTAAATGATCTTCTGGATCTGCCATTCCATCATATTGCTCTATCGGCTGCATTTTGAAACCTTTTGGCAATCTCTCTAACCTGATCTGATCTATGAAGACCAGATCCATAGTGAATTGTATCTCCTGACTTGATTTGGAACTTTTCTTTAGAACTTCCTGCATTTGTTCTTGCAACTCCATTACTCTCTTGTTCAAAACCTGCTCTCCTGTTGTCATTTGCGATCCAACTTTCTTGTTATCGCCTCGCATGTTGTACACTGGTTCACACACATAGTTAGCATTGCTATGGTTTTCACTGTGCTCCGGAGACAAGATCCATTCCTGATCTGGATCCAGTAGAGGAATCTTTTGAGGAATTCCTTGCAAAATTGTACGCTGTAAGTTCACCATTTCTTCCATCTGATCCTTCCACCTTGTTTGCATCGCATCGAACTGCTCCACCATGACATAGCGTGGTGGATCTCCGGTAGTTCTCTTCTACGAGTTTCCTTTCGCCGGATTGTTCTCCTCTGAGATTACATCACCTTCTCAGTCTTCATGAACTCTCTTGATAGGTGGATCTGGCATGATTATTTTCGCGCCAGCGGCATTGATTGCCTTCGCGGTCTTCGATTGATTTCGCTTGTTTGTCATCATGGATCTTCGCGGATTTGAATCTCGTTCCCACAGATGGTGCCAAAAATGTTATACAAAGAAAGTTGCAAATATCCTTTGATAACACTTCAATTCGAGGATTGGAGATCCGAAGATCTCAATCAGATCAATTGGTTCTAACTTGAACCAGAATACAAAGAAAGAAAATGGAAGAAGAGAAAAACGAGATCCAAGTTGTTTTCAGGCGAGAGAGTTCTTAAGAGAGGAGAAAAACCGATCCCTGTTTTGGTCTCACTCCTTCTACTTATAGTTTTTCGTATGTTTCAGTATTTTTTACAATGGCTTTCCTAGAATACCCCTTATAGGTTCTTGATTCCCTACCCTTGGGCTTACATGGAACATGCTGCAGTAGATCATTTTCTTCAATCTTTGTTTCCCCGTTTTCTCCTTGGTTCTTTCTGCCACGTGTCCTCATGGATAGGGCGATCCATCCCATACTCGAATGCGTAGCGGAAACAAATCGATTCAGGTTTCTTTCACATCCTATGAATAATCAATAATTAAAATCAAGCGGAATCAATAAAGAATTGATAACCTGGTGAGCCTCAAGTGTTGCTCCTCCAATAGACAATGGTTTTCCTCCAATGAGCACTCCAAGTAAACAGATCTAAACCTCCAATGGTGCAACCAAGGTTCTTCAAGCCAATCCCAGATGCTCTTCAGTTCTTCAAGCACAGATCTGGGTTTCTAAAACCCTAACTCTCAATCACAATAGAGAGAAACAAGAAGAAGAAGAAGAGATCACAAGAGGGAGAGAGAGAGACCAAAACACATCCAAGAGGGGGCAGCTAAAAAACGTGGAGACTGTGTGCCCCCTCTGCGTTTTGTCCCCTTTTATAATAATAGGATTTTAATTAAAACCCTGGATGGATTAAATAAAATCCAGTGAGAGTCTGACTCTCTCTCTCTCTCTCTGTTTGGTAGTTCTGTTTAAACTCAAAGTGCTTCTAATTGGTGAAGAAGAAGAATCTAATAGGGAATGATTTAATTAGTTACTTTATTTAAATTTATGGATAATTACAATTAGCACCATATTCATTAATTAAACAAAGAACCAATTAATTTTAGAAAATTTCAAATAACTCCCTACATGATAATAAATTATCATGTACAACCCCCCCACTAATCAACACCAACATTATGGAATCTAGGGCATGTACACTTGTACTGCTAAACCCCATTCCATAGTACATGTCCATATAAGAATGTCAGTGCATTTGATCGGGTCCCGCAAAACTCGATAAAACACTTTGTTCAAATAATCATGTAATCTATTATTTTATGTAACATAGATTTTGCAAAAACCATTTCCAAAACAACACTGGATCCAGATACCGACCCGACCATACATAGACAATCTCACTCTTGGTGTTCCCCAATCGGGCAGTGGTGACCATGTTGAGTAACTCCTTCACTCACAAAGTGTTCACGCATTCCCAGAACATCGGCTTTGACTCACTTGAGTCTCAGTCATAGATGAACCAAAGAATGAGATCACACTTTACAGCGACAAGGTTCTCTCAGGTAAAGGGTGTCGGTGACACATGTCTATCCATTCCTACATCTGGCAGTAATACATAAGGGAATCGACAAAGTAGATTCTTTGCCAATACACACATCAATCATGTGAGTACTCGCATTTGTACCCTGACATCACATGTCTAGGCATACCCAATGCAACGACCATATGATAAGGATGCCCAGCCCAAACCCTAGTCGTGACTACCATTTTAAGTAAAACTTATGGACACATAATGCTCAAAAAGTTTATATCGCATGTGATAATATTAAACCAAAATATATAAAAGTTTAATACAAAGTAAAATCGGATTGAACCAGACCGAACCGGGTTTGATGGACACACAAATCCAACAATCTCCCACTTGTACATCAAAGCCAATTTTGCATACATTTTAAACTCATGCCCTCCATGTGTTTTTCAAACACTCCAGGAGACAAACCCTTTGTCATGGCATTTGACACATTTTCAATTGTGTCCACTTTGGAGATACTCACGTCGCCCTGCTGGATAATCTCTCTGATGAGGTGATACTTTAGCTGCACGTGCTTATTCCTCTGATGAGCCCTAGGCTCCTTAGCTTGTGCAATGGCCCCTCTGTTGTCACATAATAGGGGAATAGGACCCTTCACAAGGTGAGGGACAACCTCCAAATCTGATAGGAATTTCTCAAACCAAACACCTTCTTTTTCTGCATCGCAAGTTGCAAGGTATTTTGCTTCGGTAGTGGAATCGGCTATAGATTTCTGTTTTCTCCGCCACACAATGGCACCTCCACCCATTAGATATACCATCCCAGACGTGGATTTTCTATCATCCTTGTTAGTTTGGAAATCCGAGTCTGTGTAACCCAGAACTGACAACTGATCAGATCCAAAAACCAAGAAATATTCCTTAGTCCTTTTCGGGTGCTTGAGGATATTCTTGACAGCACTCCAATGCTCCCGTCCAGGATTAGATTGGTAACAACTTACGATACCTACTGCATAGTAAATGTCCAGCCTCGTACACAATATAGCGTACATAAGACTCCCTACTACAGAGGCATAGGGAATCCTCTTCATCTCTTCAATGTCTGTCTGAGATTGAGGACATTGAGATCTGGAAAGATTGACTCCATGTCAGAAAGGGACAGTTCCCCGTTTGGAGTTCTCCATGCTAAATCTGGCTAGGACTTTGTCTATATAGATAGCCTATGACAAGCCTATCATCCTTTTCTGGCGATCTCTCACGAGTTTGATCCCAAGGATATAGCTAGCTTCACCAAGGTCTTTCATCGAGAACGTTGTGGATAACTACTGATGAAAGAAACCCCACATTGTTACCCATCAGCAATATGTCATCTACGTATAAAACTAAAACTACTGTACTCCCACTGATCTTCTTATAAACGCATGGTTCATCCATGTTTTGATCAAAACCAAAAGATTTGATTGATTGATCAAACCTGATGTTCCAGCTTCTGGAAGCCTGCTTCAGTCCATAAATGGACCTCTGCAATTTGCACACTTTTCTTTCTTCCTCTAAGGAAGAGAACCCCTCTAAGGAAGAGAACCCCTTTGGCTGTTGCATGTAGATTTCTTCTTGAAGAAACCCATTCAGAAATGCAGTTTACACATCCATCTGCCAGATCTCACAATCAAAGTGTGTGACGATAGCCAATAAAATCCTGATGGACTTCATCATCGCCACTGGTGAAAAGATTTTCTCATAGTCTATACCCTCTTTCTGGGTATAGCCCTTTGCTACCAGTCTCGCTTTGAATCTTTCGACCTTTCCATCCGCGCCCTTCTTCCTCTTGAAGATCCATTTGCATCCAATCGGCTTAACGCTAAGTGGTGGATCGACTAGAGTCCAGACCTTATTGGAATGCATCGAATCGATTTTAGAACGCATTGCCTCCAGCTACTTAGTGACATCAACATCCTTGAGAGCCTCAGAGTATGTTATCGGATCATCACCCGATTCAACCAATCCATGTGGAACTCTTCCACTATTTATTCCTCTTCGGTTAGAAGAATAA
The DNA here is from genome assembly GCF_018873765.1 of Telopea speciosissima. Lineage (NCBI taxonomy): Eukaryota > Viridiplantae > Streptophyta > Magnoliopsida > Proteales > Proteaceae > Telopea > Telopea speciosissima. The sequence continues at coordinate 34,452,696 of NC_057919.1, read as the reverse complement.
GCCTGGTAGGTGGTCTAATAGTTCTCCCACTGCGTCGAGGTTCTTGAGGTGTTAGTATTTCAACGGGTATGCCAATTGGTCTCACTTCTGGAAGTGAAGTTTCTGAGTTATCTAATAACTCTTTAATGACTATAGTTTTGGACCTCTTGGTCAACATTTCTTCCTCCATAGATGTGACGTGTTTACTTACTATGACCTTCTGGTCAATCGGGTCATCGAAATAGTAACCTATCGTGCCTTTGAGGTAGCCTGAGAAATAGCATCTTGAAGTCCTGGATTCTAACTTGTCTGTCTGTTGCTTTTGCACATGTGCTATGCAACCCCATACCCTAAGGTGTTAAATACTGGGCTTTCGCCCTTTCTATAACTCAAAGGGTGTCTTGGCTATAGACTTAGATGGAACCCTATTCAAGATATAAATCACCGTCTCTAAAGCGTACCCCCAGAAAGAGAGAGGCAGCTCACTATAAGTGAGCATCGTTCGGACCATATCCAATAGGGTCCGATTACGCCGTTCGGATACACCATTTTGTTGTGATGTTCCTAGATTAGTTAGTTGACTAACTATCCCTTGCAATATGAGGTATTCTTTAAACTCATCCGATAGATACTCCCCTCCACGATCTGATCGTAAGGACTTGACGCGTTTATTGAGCTGTCTTTCGACTATGGCTTGGAACTCTTTGAATTTATCAAAGTTTTTCGATTTTCTATGCATCAAGTATATGTAACCATATCTAGAGTAATCATAGGTGAAAGTTATAAAATACTCATACCCATACCTTGCTTGTATGTTTATGGGTCCACACACATCAGTGTGTATTAACTCTAACAAATCTGTGGCTGTTGTACCTTTATTGCTAAAGGGTTTCTTGGTCATTTTGCCCTGAAGGCATGACTCACAGGTAGGGAATGGTTCCACCCTCAAACACTCTAAGGGCCCATCTCTCACCAATCTACTGATTCGGACCAAATTAATGTGACCTAATCTTAGATACCATAGAGATGTTGAGTTCACTGGAGTTGCTTTCCGTTTCAAATCAACATTCAAAACAACATTCGTTCTAACAGGGCAATCTAGGAATTACAGTCCACTTTGCACATAATTAGACACCACAAAAGAATTATTAAAACGAATAATCAATTTAGAATTAAAGGAAAAACTATACCCGTCCAAAACAAGTTTTGAAACTAAATAATCTTCCTCTTAAAGAGCGTACATAGTAGCAATCCTTTAAAACTAAATTAGCAGAACTAAAATTTAAAATAAAAGTTCTCATTGCCATCACCATGGTTTCAGCTCTACTGCCCATCCAAAGATGCACCTCATTTCTTTCCAGATTCCTTGTCTCCTTGAACCCCTGCAAATCATTGCAAATGTGAACAGTGCAACCACTATCCACCAACTAAGAGTTGGTCGGTTCAAAAGACAAATTAGACTCATAAAGAACGTAAACATCACATGTACCTTCTTTAGAAGCCTTAGTTTCATCTAGCTTTTTGTCTTTCATAGTAGCCAGGAATGCACGATAGTTCCTTTTCCAGTGACCCTCCTTCTTGCAATAGAAGCACTTGCCTTTACCTTTATTGTCAGACTTCCCACCCTTGGGTTTCAGGGGCTTACCCTTACTTCCCTTTTTCTTCTTCTTCCCATTTGAAGAAGACTTCACATCAGTTGCATTGACCTCAGCCTTGTCCTTTTTCAAGGAAGCTTCCGCCTCTACCAATGCGTTAGCAAGCTCGGTGAGCTCCATCTCCTTATCTGACATCTTGTAGGACAGCTTAAAGGGTGCATAGGCAGAAGTAAGTGATGCCAAGATCACATCGATCTTGTATTGCAAACCAAAATCAGCCCCCATGGATTCCAGTTTCTCAAACAGATTGATCATTTTTATGACGTGGTCCATCACTGGAGTCCCTTGGGACATCTTGGAGTTATAGATTTGACTCACCACATCAGAATAGGAGTGTGTCAACTGCTTGTTGATCAATTCAGCAAGCTTATCCATTTTACCCCTGGAGGTCCGTATATCCTTGACCGAATCCCGAACTGACTTTTTCAATGATCCTAGGATATAAAGTGATGCCTTGGAATCCCTTTTGAGAAAATCCTGCATCTCTTCATGTGCCTCAAAATTATTTGGGTCGGGTTGTGGAGGAACTTATTCATCGAGAACTATGTATAGTCCTTCTGCAGTCAGGAGCAATTTAATGCTCCGGTACCAATCGACATAATTTGTACCATTTAATTTATATTCGCTAATGAGTGTTAACAGATTAGAATTAACGGCAACCATTGAGTAATAATCTACACATGTACAAGTAAAAACACATGCATATTAACAAGCACTGATAAAAAATTGAGCATACACATCAATGGTCTTTCATGATTTAGGTCTCCCTCATGACCAAAAAAATGAATTGGATACCTACAACCTTTGCATGCATAACTTACCCTGTCGGGAGTCATTATACACACCGTGGTAGTATGGAATAAGCTGTCCGCCTCATGGGCTTCTAATATTTTTTTCCACCTGGGTGTCATGCCCAGATCCTATTGGCTAACATACACCCAAGTCATACATTTACCTATTGCATTAGTGAGAATCATGAAAGATGGCCTACTGTTGCAGTGCCCTCTCACTATCCATATCCTAACGTATCTAGATAGAGGTAAATTTAGATAACCATGTGATAACGAGCCTGGTAATGTTTTATCGGCGTATGCGGGGTCATAACACACAATCTCTACATTTATCTTCAATAGGAGGCCATGGACATGTCTACTGACTTAGACTAGTCCATATCATACATGTATTATGATTAAAGAGGGATTAAGCAACTCTCACATGTATCATGGATGGAATAAAATAACATAATTAATCAACATTAATTAAAAGTGATTATGGGATTGCGGCATTTTTATTAGATGCAATTAAAGAACCCTCCCAATAAAAATAAAACTAATAATTTTCTTTTAATTATGGGTGTTGTAGACACTGAATTTTGTCACCCCCTTGCGATGATGACGACGGGACACGGACAATGGACATCACACCCCTTTTCATTTCCTAAGACTAAAAAGACAGGGCCCATGGGCCCAAACACATCCAAAATCCCACGAAAGCCCATTTAAGGCTTAAAAAGTAGGAAGAGGGGGACCACATTGTCTACGGCGCCGTGGACAGTGCCCCACGGCCCCGTGGAGGCCTCCCATAGCAGTGGTGTACGGAGCCACGCCACCGCGGAGGGTTATGACATCAGCGGGATGACGTCATCCACGGCGCTGTGGACAACTTACCTGATGCCGTGAAAATGGGACAACTCCTATAAATAGGAGGGTCCCCCTCCCCTCATTTCAAGCAATCCCAAGCTTAGGGAGACCCTCCCAACTCGATATTCCCCCTCTTTCAGGCCTTTGTGAGCGAGTTTTGATCGGTGTTCTGAGTTGTGGGTAGATCCGTCGATTACCCATACATCCGAAGAGCGATCCCATTCCGGTCAAGTTGTTATTCTGTCTGCATATGGATAACGAGAGTTTCTTTTTATAGCCGTTATGTTGTTCGATTATAGATAACGAAACTTCCTTTCTATTAGCCGTTATTCTGTCCGCTTACAGACACATCCAAAGAGCCGTTATCTTGTTCGAAGAACCGGTGTTGGTTTATTCGTCCGTCTTCCCCTAAGCCAGGGGATTGTCAAGATCTGAGGTATACCCCTATGAAGGTATGATCATTGCATTTTAGTTGTTACAATGTAGTCTTTTGTGTTTTTCCGTTTTAATGTATATATTGTAAATATAGGTATAATGTACATTATATAGCCTCATTATCATAGAAAGAGAGAATATTCGCCCTTTTAGATTCTATAACAGAAAGATCGGTTTTTGTCGGGCAAGATGGGTGTCTAACACCTTCCCATGCTTATAACCTGACCCCTTACCTGAATCTCTGACCAGACCATATGGAATCATGTAGCCCGTTTCTATTCATAACGGATAGGGCTACACCCATCAGGTCCTAGGCCCTAACCCTAGGTGGCGACTCCTCCTTTTATTTTAATATTTTTATGAAGTATGACCCTTACCCCATGATAATGTATCAAAATGATACTCCCACATTACCAGACCCAATAGTCTGTCGTCAATAAGGCTGAGGACACCCCGTCACCGGGGATCGAGGTACTTACAGTGGCGACTCCGCTGGGGATAAGTGGATAAACATCCATTTGAGGTCAAGCTTTCTAAAAATAGATGCTACCAATAAATGCAAGAATATTCTCTCCAATTTTGTGTGAAAACCTGTGCGGCTAACTTTTTCGTGTACCAACTACATCATGCATAGTACTCGAAGTGAAATCAAACGACGAGAGTACTCCCTATCGTACCTTTACCCTCGGGGAGGTGAGGTACGTCTTACTAAGTACTCTGAGATCGGATGATGGCCGCTTCCTGCACCACTTTCATGCACACACACACAGCATGGGAACACACTTACCTCGTGGTTAGTCGTTGGACCCTATGAGTGGTCATGGGTAATTCGCGGTGAAGCCACAGCCTTTGATATTTACTGTACGAGTTTAGAATCACCAGCGAGGGTAATCACTAGTGCGCTGTGGGGTGCTTTCGGCACTCAAAAAAAGGCACTAGCACGATTACTCTGAGATTGTGTGACCTACTCTCTAGGTATATCAAAAGAACCACGTACCCGCAATTTGTGACCATGAGCGATAGATATATTGGTTTTATCAAGGGTGACCTTTTTCTGTCCTATCAGCCTACCCATTGCATGCATCATGTTGGAAAATAGACCATATATGATTAGGGTACAACACAAACTAACCCGTGTTAGCCGTAAGAAGGACCGAGTTTAAGGCCACCTGATGATTAATCTAGTCTCAATATGAGACGCCGCCCCGAGTAGGGAATTCCATAGTCCCGTAATAGTCCCTCGAAGAAAGATGGAGGTCCACTCCCATCTAATGGATTCCTACATGTCCCTTGAAAATGGGGCACCTCGTATTGATTCAAGATATAATCATCAGGAATCTGAAACTAAGATTTCTTCTTTGTTTGTTTATTTTTCCTTTTAAGAAATGTTTGGGCGACGATGGCATTTGAAGTATGGTCTGAAGGAGTTTCTACAGTATTAAAAATTCCGATGACAACTTCGATTACTTAAACCAAAAAAAAATGATAAAAATAAAATACAAAAAAAAATGATAAAAATAAAATTAAAAAAATGATAAAAATGAAATACAAAAAAAAAAATGATAAAAATAAAGTACAAAAAAAAACTTGTCCTCGATTGTTTGATTTTGGAAATTTTTTATCCAAATAAAACTCACTCTTAGTATCTAAACTAGGATTTCTCTTTTTCGTAGAGGCACAAGTCCATACCCAAAAAAGAGCCGTTCTCACCAATCTGGGCCCGACAAGACGTAAGGCTGACCCAAGCCGGTCCATCATCCTTTTTAAGTTCCCCGTCCTCTTCCCATTCATCCAGTTCATCGGCTGAGATATCATTTGAGAGCAACATTGATTTAATGGGCGATCACCCATTTGAAAGTCACATAGAGCACCAAATGGAGAGACTGCAAACAGATGTGGCAGAAATGTGGCAACTCGTGGAACAATTGGCGTAGTCAGTCCATGAAATTTTTAAAGGAGGGTTCACAACTGGATCCGCGGAACGAGAAGTAAGAAGAACTACCTTTGTGACCCCAGAACTCCGAGCACCATACTGGTAGAAGAAGAGGATGACAGTCAATTTTCAGATCCCCCTGAAATTGATGTGGAAAAGAAAATGAGAGAAAAGGTTGAAGAGCTTGAGGTGGCAGTCAAAGACAAAGGTGAAGAAGAATTGGTGTTCTTCCCCGAAGGAAAAATCCCTGAAGATTTTAAGTGGAAGTTGGACAAGTTCGACGGATCAGGCGACCTTAGAGCTCACCTCAAGATCTTTGCCACCTTTGCTAGATCTTGGGGATTTACGAAGAATTAGCGGAGCTGGGTCTTTCTGTATTCCCTGGCGGGATCCGCATCAAAATGGTTGACTCAACTGGATCATACCCAGACCCGATCATGGGCATCTGTGGTAAAGGCCTTTATAAAGTAGTATTCATATGATACTGAGATGGACATCACTAAGAAGGAGCTAGAGACTTTGCTCTAAGAAGAATTTTCAAATTTCATTGCGGGATGCAGGGAGAAGGCTGCAAAGATATGGAATTATCCCACAAAAAAGGAACAAGTAGATATCTTGCTTGAAAATTTGACCTTCGATGCACTCATGACCACTGGGGAGGAGATGGAAGATAAAATCTTCAAGGAGAAACAAGCATCGGGTGTAAACCGAGAGGCTGCGGGAGCTTATTCTGGAAGGAAAAGCCCAAAAGCAAAAGGTGTAAATGCCGTAGGAACAAGCCGCCAGACGGCAGTAGTGTAGGTGATGACTGCATGGACCTCACTATTTGTGATCTAGGCAGAGCCGAAACCTCCCAAAAGAGCCTTCAACTTCAGAGGAATGACGCCAACACTGTTGTTCACCAAGCTCTAGAAAGAAGGAATGATTGACTCGGTTCCCCCTAAGCATGTGGATCTGAACAATCCACCTACATGGTACAAGTCCAATTTTTATTATCACTATCATGACCAGAAGGGACATCACACGGATAGGTGCCTACTCCTCAAGCATGCAATTCAAGACTTAATCGATGATGGCAAGGTCAAACTTCAAGCTGAGTAACAACCAAGTATGACTGCCAATCCTTTGCCAACTCATGGAGTGAATGCGCCATAGGAGGATTCCAAACAATGGGATCCCACCCTTTTGACCAAGACAATCGCAAGGAAGAAGAGGTTAATAGACGCACGTGTTTATAGGGCTAATGGGTCATCCACGAAAATCATGAAGGAAGGAGAGAACTTTCCTTATTGTGAAAACATGAGCCATGGTTTCAACCAGGGTTTGAGACATTCTTCAAAGATGAAGCAGATTGGGTAGCCGTGGGACCAAATCAAGCAAGCAAGACTGGAATCCAAGAGGATCAGGAAATTAAGGGGCTATTCAAAATGGCAACAATTAGTAAGGAAGAAGGAGGGCCAGCACCTTAGTGTCTCATATAACCTTTGCAAGGATCCATAGAAAATTGAGCAAGGATAATGGAAAATTTCCATGTTGTTGAGTCTAAAGTTGTAGCCAGTTCTGATGTAGTCCTGTCTGAATCTGTTTCTGAGTTTGTATTTCCTTTCCCAAAGAAGGTTGGAAACTTCCAGTCTGTTGAGTCCGTCTGTACTCCCTTTCTTATCATGAATAAAATTGCTGATTTTAGTATTACTCATCTCCCTCTTCTTTTTAACGATAATGTCTTTAGAACAATTGGAGCAAAGAAAAGCTCAACCTGTCCAAGAGGATACTCATCCTATAAATCTGGGAACTGATCAATGCCCTCGAATAATCAAAATAAGTATCCCGAATGCCCTCTCTCCTCAAGAAATTCGAGAAAAGTCTTCACTTGGTTTTATAAGGACATGCCTGGCATCGACCCAGGAATCGTGCAACACATGCCACCTATATACCCAGACACTCGCCCTGTCAAGCAGAAGCTGAGACGGGTATGGCCAAAAGGGAGCGGGGAGGAAGTCGTCAAGCAATGGAATACAAGTTTCCTTCAAGTGACTCAATACCCTCAGGAGTTGTCCGATATCATCTCAGTTCCTAAGAAAGATGGGAAGGTCAGAATGTGTGACTTAAATAAGGTCAGCCCTAAGGATGATTTTCCATTGCCCCGTATCGACATACTGGTTGATAACACTGCAGGCCATGCCTTGCTGTCATTCATGGATGGTTTACCTGGCTACAATCAAATCAGCATGTGCCCAAAGGATCGAAAAAGACGGCTTTCACCACACCATGGGGAATAACTACAAGGTGAAAAATGTTGGGGCAACGCATCAAGGAGCAGTTACGACCATACTGCGCGACATGATCAACAGAGTGACAAGGCCATTTTGCAGGCAGATCTTGATAAAATAAAAGCCATCACGAAAGTGCTTCCATCAAGGATGGAGAAAGAAGTATGAAGGTTCTTAGGCCACATCCAATACATCATCAAATTCGTAACTCGCTTAACTGCGATGTGCAAACCCATTTTCAAGCCTCTAAGAGAGAAAAGAGCAAAAAAAGGAAAAAAATGATGAATGAGAATTCCAAAAAAAAGAGAAAAAAAATTGAGAATTCCCAAAAAAAAGAAAAGCAATGAGGATTCCAAAAAAAGAAAAGAAAGAACGAGGAAACTGGCCCAACATACGGAGGGCCAGTTAAGAATGGGAAACCCCTGATATGAGCTGATAGAAAATGCCTTGAATACTTCACGAAAGGAAAGAAGAAGCATCTACAAAAGCACCCTACTCGATTCTTTCTCCAAGGAAGCATGCAGTATAAAAGGTCTTATGATGACATTCAACTGCTATGCGCAGGTACGGAACATGCTCAGGCCACTATGGAAGAAATTCACCAAGGAGTCTGTGGACCTCATGTGAACGTAAAAATGCTCATCAAGAAGACCCTTGGGATGGGGTATTATTAGATAACAATGGAAGTTGACTGTGCCACTGCCGTCAAGGGATGCCCCTAATGTCGGATATTTATACACATTTTTCCTACAGAGTTACGTCCTTTGAATGCCCCATGACCATCGTTCTTACTTGAGGAATTGACGTGATAGGAAAGATAAATCCAAAGGCTTCCAATGGGCACGAGCTCACCCCTAATTATTTCACCAAGAGGATGGAGGCTCAATCTTATGTGGTCCTAACCGCTACTAAGGTAGCAAAGTTCATAAAAGAAAACATCGCTTGCAGGTGTGGTGCACCTCAACAGTGGATTTCAGATCAAAGCTTGCATTTCCAAGGAAAGGTGGAAGAGCTTTGTGCTAAATTTGGCATACAAAGGCATAAGTCTGCTATCTACAGGCCTCAAACCAACAGGGCAGTGGAAGCAACTAATTAGAATGTGAAAGTTATATTGCAAAAGATGGCAGATGCACACAATGACTAGGCTGAGAAGTTCCCACTAGCCTTATGGGCTTACCAAACATCAATTCGGACCTCGGTTGGGGCAACTCCATATTCTCTAGCATATGGAGTAGAGGCCGTTTTACCTGTGGGAATTCAGGTTCCCACCTTTTGAATAATTGTTTGCCAATTAACTACCAGAAGAGGAATGGACGAGGTCTAGAAACTAATCTCTTGAATGAAAAGGGAATGAAAGTCATATCAACAAAGAATGGCTAGAGCGTCCAACAAGGGGGTATACCCTCGAAATATCAAAGAAGGAGGTTTGGATCTAAGGAAGCAAAGGGCCCCGACACATGACCCAAGGAGAAGATTTTGACCCAGCCGAAGTGGTCCTCATAGAGCGAGTGCGGTATTGCCAGGAAAAGCGGTGCATCTCACTGACCTTGAGAGGGAAGATTTTGGGTTTGATTATCTAATTAACTTGAACTACGTTCGACCTGATTCCTCTCAAGGGATACGTAGGCAACTCAGCATGTTCGAGTGCGGTCTCAAAAAAAAAGAAGAAAGAAGAACCAAAAAAAAAAAAAGAGGGCCTTGTGTTAGTCCATTCTATAATCCCGCCAACCGGCGTCCCCTGCAAATATGGTAGATCCCGCCACTTGGCCTTCATGATCTGTCCTTTTAACTTATAGTGTACCTAGGGTTGTTAGGGGCTGGCTATTAGCTGAAGACTTATTAATATCCATGGTATTAATAGGATCCTTGATGCAAGGATTATGCGAGGACCAAAGAAAGAAGGGCTAGACAAACAGTCACGTCAATGGACCCTCCGTTTGCATGTGAGTGGTCCTACGTTGCTAGACGATCTCAATTTGTCGATACTTGGGAGAATCAGATCTTTCAGGCTTCATCATGATTCGCTACGAGAAGCATCTAAATGATGGAATCCTCGGTTACATGTCTTCCATTTTGGGAAGGTTAGGATAACCCCACCTCTTGAAGAATTTCAGGCTTGCATATCATCAAGGAAAGTTGTTCCTCCTGGTCATGCAGAAGGAGCAACTTTTCAAAACTTTGGAAGATTCCTTCATCATGGACAAGAGGGAGATAAAACAAATTCCCAGACGTGGTCAAGATTGGTGGAATCAACCCAGGCCTATGCGCTGCCAAGCAAGAAGGGCAACACAAGGATTTCACGAGATCCAAGATTGAAAAGAATACTTGGATGAGAGGAATGTTCAAGAAATCTAGTGGGACTGTCATCAGAGATGCCAGGGTGCGACTACGTGGGATTCATGGGTTTGACTCACATCAGTACCAGAACAGTTTAAGTTGAAGAATTTTAAACCTCCAGAGGCCTTGACCCCAAAAATGGAGATTCTGCTATCATATACATGTTGCAAATAAGTGATGTCAGCTTGATGTTTGAATTACCTTTTCAGTATCCATGTATCAATAAAACTTTGTGCTTCTAGGGAAAAGAGAAGTCGTTGTGATATACAAAGGAGAGTGAATCCAAAGTCATCCAAACGATCACAATAAGTTGTTCCTCCAAAAAAAAAAAAAGTATATATACACAAAACCCAAAAAAATAAATAAAAATAATGTCACTCTGAGTTGCAGTTCTCCACTGAAAGGCTCATCCCGGAACCTGCGACGGCATCTTGGTCCAAACAGAGAGCCTCGATCTCAGCTCTGGCACGAGCTAACTCAGTCTGGTATCTCTCTGAGTCGAGCCGATTCCTCTCATACTCAGCCTGATGAAACGCATCCTGATCCCTCTGAGAAAGGAAAAGAAATAAACAGTGAATAAAAAAAAAACAAAACAAAAAAAAGAGGTGCATAAATATAAGGAAAGAAACTCACCCAGTGGCGTATCATGTCCCCTCTGGAAATAATGACCTCATCCATGTTGGCCATCATGCGCCGCATGTCGGCATACCGATCCGTGGTCACCTAGAAGAGTAGAAAGGGAGAGATAGAAGGAGTGAGGGTTTTCGCTTTGCAAAAAAATAAAAAAAAAGATAATAATAATAATAAAGGAAATCTCCTTACCCCATCATATGGGATAGAGATACCGAGGTCGCTGTCCCGCGACCTGGGAGGTCTCAACTCGATGTCAGACATACTCAAATCAGTGGGTCTGACGAACCATGGATGGTAGCAGGGGATGTGGTCATCCATACCCGCCAACCGCACAGGAGGGAATCCTCCAGAAGTCTCCGCCTCAGGATCTGCCCCTGCCGTCCGAGAGACAAGCGAGGACTGTCCAAAACTCCAAGGGAAGAGGGGGCAGACAGGGTACTGCAAAAGAACCTAAATCAGTTAGCATGATTCAATAAGTTTTTTTGGTTGATTGACAAAGAGTAAAGAAATCATACCTGAGGACCCTTCGGAGTGAGAGGGACGCAAACAGTCTCCTGGAAAAGAAACGCTGGGTAGTCCCCGATAGTAGCCAACTACGCCCCCAGCTCGCGGACCCTCAAGCGCTGAATCTCCTCCGGCTCCAAGAGAGAAGGAGTGTGCATGTGAGCTGGAGGAAGACAAGGGATGAGTCTCTCCTCGGACCACTGCAGGGACACCCGCTCCCCCAGGAAGAAGGAGAATCCCCACGGACCCTCAAAAAGGATCCGTCGGGAATAGAGAGCGGAAGCCTGAGCAAATAGGATCGGCTCAAGGAGATATTCCGGAAGGTAAGGTCAAAGGGAGACTTGCCAAACAAAAAAATGTATAAGTACAAAATCAGAATTGAAATAAAAGAGAGTAGTCTTGAACTCACATCCTCAAGCCGCAGCTTGTTCAGGAGGCCCTGAACAGAAGGAAGATCCTTATGGTGGCCGCTCTTTAAGAGAGTTCCCTTGGACCATCGCCTGGCCCTAGGGAAAGTAATACCCTGGTCCTCACCTCCCTTAAAGAGAGGAGTCCGGAAGCCAAGGACCTCGTAGCTCCATGTCTGCAGAAAAACAAAAGAAGTCAATATGTTTGGATAATAATAAAGTTGTTAATATAAAAAAAAAAAAGAAAAAGGAGAAGAGAGAGTGAGAAAGACTTACCCAGATGACATAGGAGCACCCGATGAGGTTCGGGGAACTCAGGACTAGGAAGTCCATCATGTAGAGGAGGTGGGCATAAGCCGAACCTCCCCAGTCATACCCTGCTGTGAGGTCGAAGTCCTTGAAGAAACGACAGAAAGCGAGGTCGACGATCACTGTCCTGATCATATCACCGAGCACGACCTCAGCTAGCAGATAGAGGAGGAAGCACCGGGCCATTTGATCGTGCCGCTCCGAAGGCGACTGATCTGTCACCCCCTTCTCGTCCCATACCTGCCTCATGGTGGCAGTAGGAAGGCCGCTCTGGGTGACCTGGATCCCTGTCATGCGCCTCCAGTAGTCAAGGCGATCCACCTGGTCCTCTGGGGCCAATGCCACGGGTGCCCCTCCAAAGGGAAGCCCCGTGATCATGTAGAAATCGAGAGGTGTGATAGTCACCTCTCCTAGTGGGAGATGGAAGGTATGGGTGCACGACCACCACCTCTCCACTAGAGCCCAAATAGTCAGGCTATCTAACTCCCGGATGGGGCAGGCAGCGATGTGCCCCAATCCAGTCCGTCTCACCTGGGATAGTACCTCCGGGCAGAGCCTCCTGTACCACTCTCTCACTCTCTCCATGCCACAATACTTCTTTGGCATCGGAATGGTCTTACCCTGCAAAGACATAAAAAAGAAATTTTTGATTAGATTCCAATAAATAAATAAATAAGCACAAAAAAGAGAAAAATAAACACAAGAATCTAAGTCGAAACATGACTGAGTCTGAAATTTTAAAGAATTGTCTCGATTTATGTGCCTAAAAATGCCTAGGTCGGTATTTTAGGGCCTTGCCTCGATTTACATGCCAAAAGATATACGATTTGGTATCCGATGGCTTTACCTCGATTTACGTGCCTAAAAATGCCTAAGTTGGTATTGTAGGGTTTGCCTCAATTTACGTGCCAAAAGATACCCGATTTGGTATCTAACGGCTTTACCTCGGTTTGTGCGCCTAAAATACCTAAGTTGGTGTTTTAGAGTTTTGCCTCGATTTGCATGCCAACAGATACCCGATTTGATATCTGATGGCTTTGTCTTGATTTGCGTGCCTAAAATGCCTAAGTTGGTATTGTAGGGTTTCGTCGAGATTTGTGTGCCAAAAGATACCCAGTTTGGTATCTGACGACTTTGTCTTGATTTGGGTGCCTAAAAAGCCTAAGTTAGTGTTGTAGGGTTTCGCCTCGATTTACATGCCAAAAGATACCCATTTTGGTATCCGACGGCTTTACCTTGGTTTGCATGCCTTAAATACCTAAGTTGGTGTTTTAGAGTATCGCCTCAATTTGCATGCCAAAAGATACCCGATTTGGTATCCGACGGCTTTGTCTTGGTTTGCATGCCTAAAATGTCTAAGGTGGTGTTTAGAGTTTTGCCTCGATTTACATGCCAAAAGATACCTGATTTGATATCCGAAGACTTTACCTCGGTTTGCATGCCTAAAAAACCTAAGATGGTATTTTAGAGTTTTTACCTCGATTTGTGTGCCAAAAGATGCCTAGTTTGGTATCCCTTGATTTGCGTGCCTAAAAATCCCTAAGTTGGTGTTGTAGGGTTTTGCCTCGATTTATGTGTCAAAAGATATCAGCTTTGGTATCCGACGGCTTTACCTCGATTTGTGTGCCTAAAATATCTAAGTTGGTGTTTTAGAGTTACCTCGATTTACGTGTCAAAAGATACCCGATTTGGTATCATACAGCTTTGCCTACTTTCGCAGGCTTAAAAAAATGCCTAAGTTGGTGTCACATCGGTTTATGTGCCTAGAAATGCCTAAATTACGATATTTGGGTCCCTACCTCGATTCACGGGCCTTAGGACGATCATGACAGTAATTAATAAATAAATCCTACGATGGCATTAATCAACGGAAAAGGTAAGGTAAGTATGCTTACCTCCTACGACTGTCCCCAAATGGCGCAGCAGATGTGCCGAGAAGTGTCCTTTAGTGTCGCCCTAGATGGGTACCAGCCCGCCCGATCGTTCGCATCGGTCGTGCCCAAGAGAGGACCGTGTGAAGACTGACGAGATCGCCTGCGGAAGGCCATCTCACTCAAAAGTCTTAAAATAGAAAAAAAGGGCAGAGTTCGAGAACAAAACTGGATAAGAGATATAAGGGGGGGACCCCAATTATAAATAGGCAAAGATGGCCGGAGCCACGGCGCCGTGGAAACTTCCATGGCACTATGAGAAAAAAAAAATTCAAGACAGGCCCTAAAGAAAAAATATTTTCAAGAAATGCCCTAAAGGAAAAATATTTTCAAGAAAGGCCCTAAAGAAAAAATATTTTCAAGAAAGGCTCTAAAGAAAAAATATTTTTAAGAAAGGCCCTAAAGAAAAAATATTTTCAGGAAAAGCTCTAAAGGAAAAATATTTTCAAGAAAGGCCCTAAAGAAAAAATATTTTCAAGAAAAACCCTAAAAAGGAAAAATATTTTCAAGAAAATCCCTAAGGGGAAAAACGGGAAAAGCCCGAAGATACCCTAAAAGTCTAGGGAAAAACCCCAAGATATCCTGAAAGTCTAGGGAAAAACCCCAAGACGCCCTGAAAGTAAAAGGGAAAAACCCCAAGATACCCTTAAAGTCTAGGGAAAAACCCCAAGATACCCTAAAAGTCAAGAAGAAAAACCCCAAGACGCCTTGAAAGTCTAGGGAAAAACCCCAAGATACCCTGAAATTCGAGGGGAAAAACCCCATGACGCCCTGAAAAGGGGAAAACCCCCAATATGCCTTGAAAGTCGAGGGGAAAAACCCCAAGATGTCCTGAAAAGAGGAAAAACCCCAATATGCCCTGGAAGTCAAGGGGAAAAACCCCAAGACGCCCTGAAAAGGGAAAAAACCCAATATGCCCTGAAAGTCGAGGGGAAAAACCCCAAGATGCCCCCTGTCCAGGGGAAATCCCCCAAGACGCCCTGAAAAGGGAAAAAAACCCCAAGATGCCCTGTCGAGGGGAAAAACCCCAAGACGCCCTGAAAGTAAAAGGAAAAAACCCCAATAATAAAGATTTGGTTTTTCCGAGTTTTCTTTTGAAGTTTATCAAAGGATTTCATCGTGATTAAACCGCCTATTTTGGCAACTCTGCCGTCTTTGAGCAAAGCGTCACCAGTACATGCTCTTAGTGACAAAATTAGTTGGTCTTTTGTCTTTACCCTTCGGCTATTGGCACAAGCCTTGGCCAAAGAGGGACAAACTGTAGACACTGAATTTTGTCACCCCCCTGGTGATGATGATGACAGGACACGGACAATGGACATCACACCCCTTTTCCTTTCCTAAGACAAAAAAGACAAGGCCCACGGGCCCAAACACATTCAAAACCCCAAGAAAGCCCATTTAAGGCTTAAAAAGTAGGAAGAGGGGGACCACATTGTCCACGGGGCCGTGGGGCACTAGTAGGAGGAGGGAGACCACATTGTCCACGGTGCCGTGGACAGTGCCACAAGGCCCCGTGGAGGCCTCCCACGGCAGTGGTGTACGGAGCCACGCCACCGTGGAAGATTATGACATCAACGGGATGACATCATCCACGGAGCCGAGGACAACTTACTCGGCGCCGTGAAAATGGGACACCCCCTATAAATAGGAGGGTCCCCCTCCCCTCATTTCAAGGAATCCCAAGCTTAGGGAGACCCTCCCAGGTCGATTTTCCCCCTCTTTCAGGCCTTTGTGAGCGAGTTTTGAGTGGTGTTCTGAGTTGTGGGTAGATCCATCGATTACCCACTTGAGTGTGGATAGATCCATCGATTACCCACTCGAGCTGTGGGTAGATCTGTCGATTATCCATACATCCAAAGAGCGATCTCATTCCGGTCAAGTCACGATTCCGTCTGTATACGGATAACGAGAGTTCCTTTTTATAGCCGTTATTCTGTCCGCTTACAGATAACGAAACTTCCTTTCTATTAGCTGTTATTTTGTCCGCTTACAGACACATCCAAAGAGCCGTTATCTTGTTCGAAGAACCGGTGTTGGTCCATTCGTCCGTCTTCCCTTGAGCCAGGGGATCGTCAAGATCTGAGGTATACCCCTATGAAGGTATGATCATTGCATTTTAGTCGTTACAATGTAGTCTTTTGGGTTTTCCCGTTTTAATGTATATATTGTAAATATAGGTATAATGTACATTATATAGCCTCATTATTATAGAAAGAGAGAATATTCGCCCTTTTAGCATCTATTACAAAAAGACTGATTTTTGCCGGGCAAGATGGGTGCCTAACACCTTTCCATGCTTGTAACCTGACCCCTTACCCAAATCTCTAACCAGACCATATGGAATCATGTAGCACGTTTCCATTCATAACGGATAGGGCTACACCCATTGGGTCCTAGGCCCTAATCCTAGGTGGCAACTCTTTATTTTATTTTAATATTTTTATGAATTATGACCCTTACCCCATGATAATGTATCAAAATGATACCCCCACATTACCAGACCCAATAGTCTGTTGCCAATAAGGTTGAGGAAACCTCGTCACCGGGGACCAAGGTACGTACAGGTGCATCAATCATGCCATGGATGCCACGGTTCGATCATCTCCTCCGCCCGATCACGACTTCAAAGTAAGTGACTTGCATCTCCATAAGCTTTGAGCGCCACATGTGGATCACCATCAACATGCCCTGGGAGTCCTAGCTCCTCTAAAATTACAATGGAAACCTAAAAAAATTGTTCTATTCACTTTTCTTTCCATAATAAAGAAACCCCGCATAGAGAAACCAACCCACCATTTTGGGCTGCCCATGGGGTGGAGTACATATGTTTATAAAAAAGAAAGGGGGAGAGAGAGAAGCATCACATCCACCTATAATCCCAATGCATCACATATATCAAATTACCATCCAATTTATTAATAAGTCAATCTCATAATCACATTATAACATAATATCATGCATGGGCATCATTAAAGCAAGCAAACAAAAGCCATGGATTTCTTCAATTATTGAACCATCACATCACATGTGATAACATGTATCCAAGCCCTTGATTAATTAAAATCATATTTTAATTCCAAGTGGGTGGAGAGAGGGATCTCTTCACCCATCTATTTTCTCAAAAAACAAAACAAAATAAAATTCTGTTTTAAAAAAGAAATACCCTTTTTTTTAAAAAAATTTAAACTGGAGGGTAAACAAAAGAGGCGCATGCAGCCTACATAGGCAGTCCGCGTGCGCCAGGTGCACAGCCCGTGGGGCTGTCCCGCAGGCCATAGCCGCACTAGCAATAGCCCGCAAGCCACCACCCGTAGGCAGCAGCGAGTAGGCCACCACCCATGGGCATGGAGGGGCATGCGCAGAGGCTTGGCAGTGTGCGTTCCCCCCCCCCCCACATCATATTGATATAATTTTAAATATATATATATATATACTATCAACCCCACTTTTTTTTTTTTTTTTTTTTTTTTGGTTGAGACTATCAACCCTACTTGGATATAAGGCTTTCAATAATTGGAAAAACAAAACAAACATAAATCCATCATCACATGGACAAGTTGTTAAATCTAACAACCTTGTAACTACCCATGTGCACATGGGAAGGTTGTTACAACAACCACATAACTACCCATGTGCAAATTCAATCAAGAATTTGAAACTTGCATCCCATACATGATAATTACATTAAACAATTAATTATATGATATTCATGGGTGAGAAAGGTGGCTTTGATATCACATTGTAGGTCGAACTACGGTCCATGGGATCAAGGCTATGTTTCGAGATCCCTAATTTAGGGAACTCCAGGGTTGTCCCTGGGGAACCGTAATCTGGCATGGGCACCCCGTTTACAATTTTAGGGTTAACCATGGTCGCCCATGGTATGTCCATACAGGAACCCTAATAGGGTTTGGTGTGACAAACCAATGCCCAGTCCAATCATCCATATTTCATCTCATGGATAGGAGGAAATCCTCATGAGAGTTGGAACTTAACCACATGGAAGTGATGAAGTCTGCAAAGGATTTGGCAAAGACGTTATGGATTAAAGGGTAGTTTCATTCCCTAGTGTGTATGAGATCCTCAACTTTGCAATCTCTATGATCTAATCACAACTTCCATTAATAACCTCAGTATTGATCATAGAGACAACTTTAATTCTGAGTATTACGTCAATCACTGCATATTCCCGATGGCTCTCCATGAACCAGCTCAACTTTTATAAAGTCCCAACCAAATCCATATCACATACTAACACTAATCGGCTAATGGGTAAAGGACGTATCCGTCAATCTCACCAAACCAGAACCGGTTACATACTCTGAACCACAACCCCCCCCCCCCCCCCTTTGGACATGCATGTACACCATCCCAGAACCCACGGACAATCTAACCACTATTTCAGATTGGTGTTTCGATCACCTTACCAAGGAAGGTGGTTGGGCAACCGTAATCTTATCTAACAGACAAATCATCTCTGCCCATTTGAATTTTGGTCATACAAGTTCAACCCAAGAAGCTGATGAGGCTCGGAGGATCAAGCAATCAGAGTCACTGGTGCACCATCAATGGGAAGACAAAGTAGAAATTTGGACGGATTCTGTGGAAATAGTCAACAGAATCCAACGACCGGAATCAAATCCATGGCCTTGGGAGCTATATTCTCTTCTATTTGACATCCAAACTGATTTAAGCAACTTTCTCTCTTTTTGTAATAAGAAAATGGACAGACATTATTATATCCATATTGCTCTCACAAACTAGCATTTATGGCCAAATAAAAGCACGGGGATGTAACAGACAATATCGTTAATCTTTACTATTCTTAGCTTTTAAACATTTTCATTTTCAGCAAAAATAAAAAAATGGCCGTTAGCCAAGTACCTATATAAGTAGTGCCATAATCAAACAAAGCAATCAAATACTCGAAGGAAGACAAAAATCAAAGCAATTAGGTGTCACTTTCTTCGTCAAATGGGCGGGCTGATTGCAAAGAATTGGTGGATCTTCTTCAACAGGGAATGGATGAATCAATGGCCATGGGAGCTTCTTACTTTTTTACTAGATATAAGATCTCTACTAGGTTATTTTGAACGTTTAAGGTTTTGTTAAACAAGACAGATGATATTTGCTAGGGTGGAGAAATTATCCAGATTTGTGTATAAAGATGTACTCTCTTTTATTTCGTTTTAATAGTAGTTTTTATTTGTCATCAAAATCAAAAAAGAAAACAGAATTCTCCAAGTTGCCATAAGAGATGCATGTATATATTGAACTCATTTGCGGGTACTGCTCTCATAAGTCTGCTGAAGGAGGTCATCATAGGGGTCCCTCCGTCCAGGTACTTGGCTGATCTGAGCATCCCATGCGAGCTGTGAATTGTGGCGTTCAAATGTCCAGAACCCATAAGGTCGGATGGGTAGGCTCCACATTTCTTTAGTCTTTTTGCAGCGATCCTGCACTGTATAAACATGCTCCCGGAACTGCCGATCCCGCTCCTTTGGGTCCTCCATCATCCTCCTTATCAGATTCTCTGCAAACTCCATTACAAATGCCATCTTACTTCTTATCTGCACTCAACACAACCAAGTCAATTATTTATATCACAAACACATTTCCATGCATCATGATATGTATGCTGCATAGAAGGGTAATCTACTATAATACCAAAAGCAATTTGGTTCGGTATGTGATTGGGATATATTTTTTCTTCCACAGAGATCCACAAATTACTTCTTTTCTATTGGAATGGAGATCGTTTGCAAAGTATGGGAACGAACGTAGTAGATATCTTGCCTCACTTGGTTCTTTTATACCTTGGTACATTGGCATGCTAGATGTGATTATTTTTGGTCGCCAGGTCTGGCATCCTGAAGGTGGAGGGGCTCGTGTCCTGACATTGAGAGCGAGAGCGAGAGAAATAAGCTTTTAGGCACTTTTGTTTGATCATTCAACCATTGTGGAGGGGCTCATGTCCTGGCTCTGCTGCTGAACAGAACTTCAGCTGCTTCTCGGACCTGGTTCTGCCTGTGGAAGGCTCTCTCCTGGGCTTCGGGAGCTGCTGGTACCATCGGAAGGAGCGGCCCCTTGCTCTGTTGCTGGCTTTTTTAGAAGCATACCAGGTTTGTTTGCAGGTCTGTTTAACTTGATCTTTTTTTCTCACAACCCTTGCTCTCCATCTCTCTCCAACCCTGCTTTATCCCCATTCTTCGACCCTCACCCTTTACCCTCTCTACCGCCTCCACCAATCTCTGATTTTCAGACTTCAAACACTCACCTTCTCTACCGACTCTACCACAACGGTGGGATTCCTGTACTTGCCTTTCCCATCCTGTAACCATCATCGGTTCTCTTCCCCCATACTTCTTCCCACAATTTACATATACCCACCCCAACATCGACCCTACCTATATCCATCCCTGATTTTCAACCTCTTCCCAGATCAGGTGCTCCGGCTCTCACTCACTGATTTTCAACCCTCTGTTTTACCTACATCCATTCCTGTTTGACTAACGGCACTAGGACACTTGAGCCAAGAGCTAGAACCAGAACCAGAAACTGTGATTCTATCCCCTTCACCTTCTCTACCGCCACCACCATCACTAGGCCCAGGACCTGAACCTACTACCCCAGCCCATCACGCAGTGTTCGGTCATAGAATAGGAGGATAAGGGTACTGTGTTGGGGCAAGTGAAGAAAAAGAGAATAATTCGATCTAGTGCCCAGATATTTGGGGTTTGGGTTACTAATTCGGAAACCAGTACAGCATTTCCCTCGCAAGGCCCTGAACACCTTTTGCAACATATTCCCTGCAAACCCTTATAATGAGCCCTTTGGATTGCTTGAGGTAGTTGACTTTCTGTTCTAGTTTGATCTTAACACATTAGACCACATTTTATTTTCATTTTTGTTACTACTTTTGTTTGTTGTTAAATTGAATTCCTATAACCCGTGATTTATATTTGGTGTCCTGTTCACCCATTACCTGGTTTATCCTTTGTTTATCTATTTACATTACGTTTCCGCTCTTTTTGTTTATAATCTGCATGTATATAACATAGTTCAACGCCATCTCTTCTTTGCTCGTTAGTTTGCCGTTATATATCTGTTTGTTATTGAATTTAGCCGTTTCATTTTGTTGGGCCTGATCTGCTGTAGCCTTGATAGCATCTTTATATTCATGTTGTACTACCTGCTCCTCTTATTGAAGCTAATCGGAACCTACCTGTTTACTCGATCAGCATTATTTGTTTAGTTTTAAGCACTGCTTTACCAGCTCTGTGCATTACCCTGCTCGAATATACACCTTATTCTACATATTGAGAGTGTATTTTAATGCATTAGGTGTGTCCTCTCCTTTATACCCTTTCACCTATACTTTTCTAATATTTATATTTATTTTCCTATAGTGGTGTGTCAGGTCGGCAGCCGGCACTAAATATATCCTGCCAATCACCTTTTGCATGGATCCAAATTACTCTGCAAACCCCTGAGGTTTGTCCTAAATACAGTGCCACCCCGGGTTTCTAAATTATACACCTGACACCTTTTAGTGGATGGTGTTAATAATAAAATATAAAATACCGACTTTTCCCTTCTATTTTTAACCCCCCCGTCTTCCTCTATTTGCAGAGAATCACCAGAGGCAAATCGTCTGCTTTGGATCCTCCACAGCCCATATCAAATCCAAAAACCCTAACCTCACCTCTTCTCCTGTTAACATCTCCATGCCTCAACGCACAAATGTGACACAGTAGTAGAAAACATGGTGAGAATAAATGTTTCCTTTCAATCTGAGCAGATTCCTGCTATTATTTTTTTCTCTTAATTTCCAACATTGTTATTTCAGGGACCTTCTACACACAAAGCAGAGGTGGGATGACACATGTAAACAGCTACATGCTGTTTTGGGAGAATTATGTCTCATTTGTGACCTTCAGTGGGCAGGGCCCGAGTATCAAACTCAACTGGGAGTATCTTCTCTTCCACCAGAGGTTGCTGAGGAACTATTTAGTTGTGAATTATCGGACAAGGAAACCTGTTCTCAAGCTCTTAGTCCAGATTTGACGAAACTGAAGAAGGCTAGTGTTGTGATAGACAATAAGGTCACAGGGGACACCCGATCCGAAGAAGATCTCCATTACACAGAAGGAAAACTGAAAACGATACCAAAATAAATAAACAGAAACCCTAATAAAGAGAGTGTGACAGTATATGTGAGAGTGAAAATAAATAAATCTGAACCAAATTTGAAAAAACAGGGGGTTAAAAATAGAAGATTTTATGGAAAGAACGAATTAATGAAAATCTGCCTGTTGAGATCTCTGAGCTCCGCTCATTTCTGTCGCCACAGACAGACAATAGAATGGATTTTGGATTTTCAAATCCGAAACTGAGAAATCTGGCCTCTGGGTTGAGAATTGAAATGAAATTTTTGTTTCTGAAGTTGAATTTTTTATTAGATTTAAAATTTTTTTTTATTATTTCTTTCCAGGGAGAGAGAGAGAGAGAGAGAGAGGAGCAGACGTACGCAGAGCAGAGAGCTCGAAGAATCCATCATTTGAAACGGACGCCATTATCATGGCATTAGAGACACCCGTCTCTCATGAAGCTTTGTGATTCGAGTAACAGGAAAAGGGGGTGTGAAGTTAAGGATGCCCTATGGGCAAAATAGTAAGCTCACACCCCATTAGGGGTATATTTGTCATTTTAAAGCACCAATGGCCACCAACACATCAGCAACTAACGGAAATGCTCTAACGGAGTGGGGCTGACTGTAACAACTAACCTAAACTCAGGGGGTCTGGATGTATAGAAACACAGGGGGTCGCACTGTCTTGAGGGCAAACCTCAGGGGGTCGCAGTGTAATTTTCCCTTTTTTTATTGCTCTCATGTATTTTCATCCTCTTTCTACTACAGCATCACCTGTAAGCGACACATCAAACCGACGCCCGAATGCGGTGATAAGTAGACCAAGGGCAAGTGAGAGGAAACTTTGCAGCCTAGAAGCATAGGATTAGATTAGCTTCTTGGATCCTTAACCGGTGAGAGCCTGGAGTTAGTTGATGTTATGAGGAAACGAAGGATAAATATCGCATGTATCCAAGAGACAAGATGGAAGGGTAACAAAGCTAAGATGTTGTATGACTTCAAACTTTGGTATTCAGGAGATCATAGTAATTGTGGACAAAGATCTAAAGAATGATGTAGTTGAGGTCAAAAGGCTGGGAGACAGGATTATATCCATCAAACTGGTTTTGGAGAAAGAGGTTGTCAATATTGTTTGCGCTTACGCACCACAAAAAGGATTGGATGTAAGTAGTAAGAGCCAATTTTGGGAACACTTAGATGAGTTCATGCAAGGTTTTGGCAAGGATGAGTCGATTATTGGAGGGGACCTCAACGGACATGTTGGGAGTGACCGTAGAGGATATGAAGGTGCCTACGGGGGTTACGAGGTTGGGGAGAGGAACGAGGAGGGGACCTCAATCCTAGACTTTGCGGTTGCGTATGATCTTGAGTTACACTATGAAACTTTGGGAGAAGGTCATTGAAGCCTGTTTGAGAAGAGAGACTCGTATCTCGGTGAACCAATTTGGCTTTATGCCGGGTAGATCTACGACAAAAGCTATCTACCTATTGAGGAGCCCATGAATAGATATAGAGATATCAAGAAGGATCTCCATATGGTCTTTATTAACTTGGAAAAAGCCTATGACCGAGTCCCTAGAGATCTAATCTGACATGTGCTAGTGAAGAGAGAGGTGTCGAGTAAATATGTGGATGTAATTAAAGATATGTATGAAGCATAGTTGTCACGGCGTCACGGCGATCCAAGTCGGTGGAGGGGTGTCACGTCGATATATCGACATGTCGCCCGCCATGGCAATGCCATGGCGAGCATGTCGACCATGTTTTATTTTTTCTCTATTGTTTCTCAAGTTTTAAGAAGAAAATTCAGATATCGAAGAAGAAATCGAAGAGGGAAAAAAGACAGGAAGAAGAAATCGAAGAAGAAATCGAAGAGGGAAAGAAGAAATCGAAAGAAATCGAAGAGGGAAAGAAGAAATCGAAGAGGGAAGAAGAAATCGAAGACAGGAAGAAGAAATCGAAGAGGGAAAGAGAGACAGGAAGAAGAAATCAAAGAGGGACGCCATGGCGTTGATCGCCATGCAACCTTCTCCAGCGCCAGGACGCCATGGCGGTATGGTATAAGGATGTGGTGACTAGTGTGAGATCTGTGGGAGGTCAGGGCAAGGAATTCCCAATTACGATTGGGTTACATCAGGGATCAACCTTAAGCCCGTATCTATTTGCGCTTATCATGGATGACCTAACCAAGAGCATTCATGAAAAGGTCTCGTGGTGTATGCTCTTCGCCGATGATATCGTTTGGGTGGATGAGACATAAGCAGGGATTGATGCTAAACTGGAGCTATGAAGGTCAACCCTCGAAACAAGAGGCTTTAAGATTAGTAAAACGAAGACAAAGTATATGATGTGTAATTTTAGTCATACTATGATGGATGCTGACATGGTCCGAATTAAGGAAAGAGAGATACCGCAAAGTGACTATTTTATGTATCTGGGATCTATCATAATTAAAGAAGGAAACATAGAAGATGATGTTTTACAGAGGATTAAAGTGGGATAGATGAAGTGGAGAGGTACGACCGGAGTGTTGTGATCGATGTATTCATTTAAAGCTTCAAGGAAAGTTTTATAGGACTGTTGTACGACTGGCTATGATGTATGGGGAAGAATATTGGGCAGTTAAGAAGTGTTACATTGAGAAGCTATGTGTATCAGAGATGAGGATTTTAAGATGGATGTGCAAAAAAACTAGGAAGGATAAAGGATTGATCATATTCGAGCCGACTTGGGAGCTGCCCCGATCAACGACAAGCTCCAAGAGAGTCGTTTGAGGTGGTATGGTCATGTTCAACGGATGCCTACGGACGCCCCAGTAAGGAGGAGTGATATGATTCCACGAAGGACTTGCATTGTCTAGGTCTTATACCAAGTATTACCTCGTATAGAGCCTATAGGAGAGCAAGGATCCATGCAGTAGACCCCATTTAGCTGAGTTTCTCCTGACTTCTTGTGTTGTGCCTCTTTTCTCTTACTTTCATCTTTCATTTGTCATTTTCCATTTCTCATTTCTCATCTCATTCCCCATCACTCTTTTCCCATCTCTTCATTCCTCCTGTAGATTATGTGAAGGTGAACTGTGATGCAAGTTTTTGTCAACAAGATAGAAAAGGGGAACATGGTTTTATTTTCAAGAATTCTCAGGGGCATGCTTTACGTGCTATCTCTATGCCGGCTGCATTCCATACAGTTATGATGGGAGAAGCATTGGCCATTCGGTCAGCCTTATTGGAAGGAATTTTGGAAGGGTATGATCACTTGATGGTGGAATCAGATCATAAGGATATTATTTCCTACCTTCAACAAATAGAATGTCTTACACCAATGGATATAAAACCTTCTTTGAATGATATTATTTATTTATCGTCCTGCAAGATGTATTTTCTCTTATGTTCCAAGGGAGCAAAATAGTTTTGCTAACTCCCTGGCAAGGAAGGCACTGTTGGTGACATGTACAATAGTTTAGCCAAATACCGATCCGTGGATTGTGGAGTTATGTTCCTCTCCACCCATGTGTACTACACGTTAGACTCAATAAAGTTTTTTCTTTCCACCAAAAAAAAAATACAACACACTTGACATAAGTAGGACTTTGAAATACATAATTTGCAAATTGTTGGTAAAAGTAGTTGTTCACCATTATCCTAAGCTTCCCTTTTAGCACCTACCTCTATAATTCCCTCTGTAACAGCTACAAATGCAAGTTTAACAAGTTGGGCATCAAACTGTCAACCCAAGCCACACCCCAAGCAGGGACAATCAACCTATAACCCACAGATCAACACAAGGCACTCAACCCCAAGCCAAACCATGTCAATTTTACATAGATCAACAAAATCGAGGTTCATCCAAATACATGCTGGTTGATTCAAGCTAAGTTGAGTTGGGCTTGGCATAAAATTGTTCATACAAATATGGGGGAAAAAAAGTGGAAAGAATTCAAAAGTCTCATAAACTAAACAAACCACAACCCAACAGATCAAGCACTGAACTTGACAATGAAACAAATACATACACAGCATATTTGGATTTAGGAATATTTCGGAATATGAAAACTTTGGGTTTCTGAACCCAACGTCCCCTAAAGAAAAGAAAAACTAGATACCCTATGACTTCCACGTATAGAAATCAATATAACAACGTATTGTTTTTATCTTATAAGATATAATATTACGAAGGCTAGTTTTAAGACATGGCAAAGGAGTAAGGATATAGAGGATCTTAAAAATGTATAAATTGGACAGAAATGAAGCTAAGAAGATTTTGGGAAAAGCAAGGCGAAAAAAATGAAAATTTTTATAACAATCTAAGCACAAAGAAGGGGGGAGGGGGGGGGGGCGGGAAAGCTATCTATAAGATAGCTAAAATGAGGGAAAGGAAAAGTAGAGACTTCGACCATGTTAGATGTATTAAAATTAAAGAAGGTGAAATACTAATAAGGGATGAGGGTATTAAGGAGAGATAAAAAGATTACTTCTACAGCCTATTAAATGAAGACATTTTGAGTAATAGAGACCTAGACGACTACGTTACCCATCAAGACACCACATGTCGTAGATATATACGAAAAATTAGAGTGTCTGAAGTAAAAGAATCTTTAAGGAGGATGAAAGTGGGCAAGGCACCAGAACCAGATGGGGTCCAATGGAAGTGATGAAGAGCTTAGGAATCCAGAGTTTATCTTGGCTAACCAAGGTGTTTAATAAAATTATGAGCACAAGGAAAATGCCAGATGAAGGGAGGAGAAGCAATATTGTTCCAATTTATAAATATAAAAGTGATATTCAGAGCTACAATAATGTTAAGAGGCATAAAACTAATGAGTCATACTATGAAATTATGGGAGAGAGTTATTGAAACTCACCTGAGACAAGAAATTACTATTAAGGAAAACCAATTTGGTTTTCTGTCAAGAAAATCCACGACAGAAGCTATTTACTTAGGAAACGCGGGGAAGGATTTAGTAGGGCTGCAAAAGGGCCAGGTCGGACCGGGCTTTTTAAAACCCCAACCCAACCCTGAATCCCCTTAGCTAAGCCCGGACCTGCCCTAACACTGACTCAGGGCCTAAAAACCTCGCCCCAGGTCCAACCTTGCTGAGCCCAAGCCCCGCCCTGATTGGGCCAGGCCAAAACTAGTCGGGTTGACCCTGATTGACTGATAGAGATCGAAATATGAAGAAAAAAGACCAAAACACTGTTCACGTGAACAGTGTTACAACCAATATTTGCCTTGTGTGGGGATGCTTTTTAGAAGATCTTGTGGGCCCATTAAGTGGAGAAAGATCCTATCCTAATGCTGCCAAAGTTTAGTTTCTATTTTCAGTTTTAAAAAGTTCATTTTATTTCATTTAGGTAGCTTCTAATTTTAGTTAGTTTCTATTTTTATTTCTGTGTTTGTTTAGAAGGCTGGATCCTATAAATCCTTGGTAGTTTCTATTTTCCTACTTACTATTTTATTTTAGGAAGTTTCTACATTCTCACTTTCCTTTTTTTTTTAAGCTTGCCTAAGCTATAAAATTAGTACCCATTGTAAGAAAGAGTCATCAATTGATTAATGAAATTTACAAGCAATGCTTGCCTCCAATTCTGAGAAAGAATTTGCCTTTCAACAGCTGAGATAGCTGTGGGTGAGAGACCCAAGGCTGAGATAGCCTAACCCCCCCCCCCATCCCTATCCCTATCCCCCTTTCTATCTATCCTTCTATTTTCCTTTTTTGTTCTTCCAATCGACCCCTACTGTTGCTGCCATCTTGTGATGGCAATAAACTGCTGCCGGAGAACTCTTTGAAGACTTGAATCAATCGACAATCATAACCAAGTACTGCTGCTGCTGCTGCTGTTTACACAATCAAGGTGAAGGACTGATGCACCTGCGATCTCAGTTCTGCCCAGAATCTGCTGCAAACTTCAAACTTGAATAAATTCACAACCAGCAGTTAGAATTGGCTGATATTTGGTGCACAAACCACCCATGCTTAGGCCTTCATTCGATCCTACTTTGGAGACATTTCTTCTGTTGGTTTGATCCTTATTCACTAAGTTACTAATTCTGATTTAGTTTCTATTTTGGTGTTCTGCTGCAACTATTATTGATCCTACTGTATGATGTAGAATCCGGGGGGGGACTCTTGTAGGATCGATCTGGAGGGCAACCCAAGAGGTGTCAGATTGCTTGAGACCTCAAAAGGTGGTAGGAGAATGGTTATAAACTCAGATTCAGGTGTAGGAACAGGCTGTTGTAATGAGGATATAGGTAGGCTGAAGATAAGAGTTGCAAATGCTTGAAGTTGAACAGTCACTTACCTGTAGTTTCAAGAGGACAGGTCTGATGAGAGGTTTAAAGGTGGGGAATACGGGAGAGGATGGAGATGCTTGATAAAGAAGATAAGTGTAGAACTGGAGATCCAACAGTCTACCAGCCTTGGAGTCCACCTTGGCTGCCAGCAGAGAGATCCCACTCTAGATGTATTTTGCTGAGTCCCACAGCCACTTAAGATCCACAAGCAAAACTCATATGAGAGCAAATTTAAAATCTGGAGGTTACCTAGAGAACCCTCCCCATGATTTATATTTATAGAGAAGATGGCCGAAGCCATCTTCATTATAATCCTAGTCATCAAGTCTAAACATAAAGGGGGGGTAATTACCAATGACAATAAATACAAAGATACTTGAAAACTTAAAAGACTTGGACTAGGAATACGAAAAATTTACTCTAAAAACTAAAAGACTAATTAAACTTCCTAGGAAAATAAAAAGGCTAATTAACTACCTAGGGAATACGAAAAAACTCAAGAAATGAAAAGACAAAGACTAAATAAAGTTGGGCCCACATTGGCCCTTACAAAAATATCCCACATAGGCTAGGCCTGGCAACCCACGCAAGGTTCGGTGCAGATACCACGGCTACATCTGGGCTTGGGTTGGTTCTCCTGGGCTGCAGACTTAGTCTGGGGGCCAAGGAGGCCTGGGCCTGGGTCTAAGCTGGTACCTTGTTTGATTGGGCCTGGGATGGGCTTGTCAGTGGCTGCCGTGGCCTTACATCACTGTAGAGTGGTTCTTAGTTGAACCCCTTCTGCATTATTGACCCTTACCTGTTTGCCATTTAGGGCCAGGCTAACCCTGATCCTAACGCTGACCCTGACCCTGACCCTGACCCTGTTTTGCCATTCAGGAGGCATTTATATTGGAAGTTCTTCCACCTCCACACCAAACCCACCAGCTTATAATTCATCTACTAAACCAATGATTCTATGCATACATTTCAAGAGAAAGTTGGAAACAAACAAGGGGAACCAATTTCAGAACTAAGAGATTGCAGCAGGCCTCTATTCCTAATCTGAACTCATTAACCAATGCAGGGCTAGTAGAAGGCAAAAAGAGATGGCAAGATAGAATTATGGGGAATTGTTCTTAACTTAATTACAGAATAAAAAAAAAACTTCCACATGATGTTACGTATAAAAGGCAAACAATGTTCTAAAGTCTCCACATTTCAACTACTATTAAAGGTTTCAGACAAGCTTATTAATGAAGAAATGTAAAACAAATGTTCAGAATGTTATCCATCGAAAACACAGCTTGCCAATCCCTGAAAACATCAAATTACTGCACTCCAAAAAATTTAGGATGAAATCCCACCAACCAAACCCAACCCTAAAAAAAAAGTAATAAGAAAAAGGAACAGATAATAGAAAACTAAAGGAGAGTGTCACCATAGATTTCAATATTCTATTGCAAAATAAAGCAAAATTTTCAGCTTCCTCACTTCTGTGTGCTAAAAAATATATTCCAAATGACCACAGGAAAAGACAAGCCCGATCTATTACAAAAGAACTACGGTGTAATGTACAATTCCCAATCATCAAAGGAGAAAAATAAAATCACAGAAGGGAAAATCAAGAGGGGGAAAAAGAAGTAAGACAAAACGTGAATCAGAATCATGAACCCTAATCAGAGATTCCATTTTTAATCAAAATAATTTAATGTTAGGTCGTTTACTTGCTTGTGGGTTCCGATTTGATCGCTGTCGGAACTTGCAGCGTTTCGGTTGGTAGTTGGCACCCAGAGAGAGACAGAGAGAGAGAGAGAGTACCTGTAATGCCGGAACTTGCAGGAGCAGGCAAACAACTATCGATCGGTTGAAGCCAAAAGTTTAAAACGAAATAGGAAGTCAGGATTTGGGAAGTGCGAAGTGCGAACTCCATAAAGGTGTCCGACCAAAAAAAAAAAAACTTTAAAGGTCAATATAATAACTAAGGGTCCATTTATATACGTCACGAAGCCGAGTGAAAAGAAACTTTTCACTATTAAAAGGATCTTTAATATGTCACGGACCAGAGTGAAAGAAACGTTTCACTATCAAAGGGCCCTTTTATACATCACGAAACAGAGTGAAAAGAACGTTTCACTATTTTTTTCTTCACCTCGTTTTTATGTTGGACAATTGTTAAAATACATGGGTAATTATATAATTTCAATATATTGGAGTAGCCACATTTGGTCAGGTCTTCTTCCTCCTTTCCACTCCCCCTCACCCCCTCCGTCGAACGGTAGGTTTCCGAAATAATATCTTGACAACTGTGAAATTGAATAGGTGATAGTCGAGACCTATTTAAGAATAAGATTGAAGATGAAGAGTAGGAAAGAAGTAGCGTGGTTCGGTTGAAGCTTCAACCTACGTCCATGATCAATGATGTTCCACTGTATTTGATTTTCAATACAGTCCTTAGTTACATAGGGTTGGGTTGCTCTTAAGTGATTGAAGGTTCTCTTATGTCCAGCTGGTGCTTAGCTAATAACCCGCGTTTCCCATATGTTTCACACTTCTCTTTACGAGCTGTTAGCGCAAGAAGATTGTGATATCTTATACGCCCCCCGCAAGCTCAAGGGAGTGGAGTCACCTTGAGATTGGATAAAAGAATGCTGAATCGTTGACTAGAGAGTGGTTTATTGAAGATTTCCACGAGTTGGTCTTTGGTGGATAGAAAACGAATGTCAAGATTCCCTACTACAACCTGTCTCGAACAAAGTGAAAGTCTATATCAACGTGTTTTGTACGTGCATGGAAGATAGGATTTGCAGTGAGATAAGTTGCACCAACATTATGACATCATAATATCGGTGTCATGGAAGGAATATCTTAAGCTCTTTGAGCAAGGATTGGATCCAATGTTAGTTCAGCCACAACATTGGCAATGGCTCGATATTCAGTTTTTGTACTTGACCGAGCGACAGTTGCTTGTTTTTGCGAGCTCCATGATATGAGATTCCAACCAAGAGATATCGCAAAACCTCCAGTTGATTTGTGATCATCAGGGTAGTTGGCCCAGTCTAAATTTGAAAAGGCTGAAAGACTTAAAGTTGTATGACGATGAAAAAGAAGGCCATGAGACATAGTGCCCTTTAGATACCGTAGAATGCGCTTAACGACTAACCAATGATCGGTGGTCAAACTATGCATAAAGTGGCAGACCTTGTTTATTGCAAATTGAATATCTAGGCGCGTCAAAGTTGCATATTGGAGAGCGCCAATTGTACTCCAATATAAAGTGGGATCATCCATAGGGGTGCCAACAAATTTCGTGAGCCGTGTAGAAGGAGACATTGGTGTAAAGACAGTTTTACAATCTGTCATTTGTACTTTGGCCAATAAATCAAGTACATATTGGCATTGAGAGAGATGCAAACCGTTAGGTATTGTGCAACACTAACACCAAGAAAATACTGGAGTTGTCCCATATCCTTTACTACGAATTTTGCTCCAATAGTGGAAAGAAACCAAGTTACTAGAGTAGTGCTGCTTTCAGTGAGAATAATATCATCGACATAAATCAGAATGTAGATTGATGGAGCATCCTTGTGATAAGAAAAAAGTGAAGTATCAGTTTGGGAGCCTTCGAATAGCCTATCAAACCAAGCACGTGGGGCTTGCTTTAGGCCATAGAGAGACTTATGTAATCTGCACACATGCTGAGGATGAAGTAGATCAATAAATCTTGATGGTTGATTATAAAAACAATCTCATTGAGAACCCCATGCAGGAAAGCATTTTGTATGTCTAGTTTCCGAATTGGCCAAGAATGACTTATAGCTAGGGAGAGAACAAGTCTAATAGTTTTCAGTTTGATAATGGGGCTAAAGGTCTCGTTGTAATCAATCCGCCTATTGATTGTAGCTATTAGTCACAAGGAGGGCTTTGTAGCGGTCTATAGATCCATCCACCTTTTGCTTTATGCGAAACACCCATTTACATTCAACGACATTATGAGAGGGATGTGGTGGGGTGAGAGTCCAAGTTCCATTCTTTAGGAGCGCAGTAAACTCACAATCCATAGCTTGACGTCACTAAGGAGATCAGTTGGCCAAGGTAAAATTGGTTGACTCGACTGTGTCAAGGGTGGGATCTGACTTGGTAGTAGTATATGCTTTGGGGCGTCGGGTACCATTCTTAGTTCGGGTAATCATCGGATGTTAATTTATAGTTGGTGGTGTGAGGACAAAATGACAAGGCGGGGGATCGCCACATGTCCTCCACCTCATCCCTCTATGGGGGAAAAGAGAGAGGTGAATTGAATGTTGGAGTTGCCACCTAGAGGTGGGTCTAGAACCCATAATGTAAATGTAATGACTCTCATGCAATACCTTTTTGGGGAATGGTCCATTGGCCTAGGTACGGGTCAAGTTACGAACCGGGGAAGGTGTTAGGCAGCCCAGTCCGCCCAGACTTGCTGGTCATTCTATTGCTAGGCATAGGTAATTTTTTGAATTAAAAAGTAATACCACAAGCGCACAGGTTGTGTGTAGATGTAGGTCGATCACAGGGAGGTGAGCTCTATGGAATAATAGTTCTAACCTAGGCAAAGTGCACTAATCAATTGGGGTTGTCAAAAATTAAATCAAACTAGGCTAATAATAATGCAAAAACAATGAAAGTAAAACTAAGCAAATTAAACTAGCAAAAATAGAATGAATATAAAATAGAATGCAATTAGAACTAAATTAAACAAAGTGATATGGTATGAGAAAAAAACAACCTAGGAATTGGAATCCACCATGAAATCTAAGAAACAAGTAATCAAATTGATCCCTAAATTGCATGCATGAAATAGGTCAATAGAAGATACGGGTCTCTAAACCAAATATATCCTATGAGTAATTCACAACACACATTGCATAAAAGATTGCAGGCAAGACTAGATTGGAAGTTAACAATTACGCATACGATTGGAATCAATGGCATGAATGATTTAAAATTTTGCAATTTAATTTTGGTTGCATGGAAGTTAAATTAATGGGAACCAATTAATCACCCTCTTCTCTCATGGTTTCATCCAATCCCCAAGTTGGGTGATTTAGTTAACCATGATGAAGAGGGAACAACAATAAAATAAAGAGAAACAAGACATGGAACTCAATGAAAATAAAGAGAGATAGAATAATGTTACTGAATAAACTCGCATGAAATAATCCAAACTTTTGAATACAAGCTCCAATCCAAAGCTCCAAGTAAGCTTCAATTACAGCCCAAATCGATGCTCCAATTACAATGTAAATTCAAAGCTCCAACTACAATTCAAAGTAAACATAAATCCTAAACAATCAGTCTAATGCAGAAAAATAAACTAAGCTAAAGAATTAAAAAAAATAAAGAGAAAAGGAGAATGAGGAGGCGCTGAATCTGGATTTCAGCACTGGTTTTTTTAGAGAGTTACAATCCCTTTGGTAGGGGGCTGTGAGGTAGTATATATAGGAAAAAAGGAGAGAAGGAGAGGAGGGCGGTAGGTTTTGGGTTTCCATATTTTAGATAGGAGAGAGTGGGTCCCGCTGGGAGGGAAAAACCGTGTGGGAGAGATAGGATTTTTTTTCCTTTATTTCTTCTCCATTCCTATTTCTCCTCTCAAACTTGCGCAAGTCTTCCCTTGGCCGATTCTTCTTTGTTGCCCAATTTCTTGGTCAAACCTCTAATTTGAGATGAAATCTCTTCAATGCCCTTGGGTCTTCAGTGAAACTTCTTCCCATCTCGCCCTTGATCATATTTGAGCCGGTCCATGGGTAGACTGGTGTCTAGATTGCATCAAATCCTTCCATTCAGCATCTTTTATGCGCATGACCGTGTAACCTGCAAATGTGAGAAAATCACATTATGTAGCTACTATTAATCATAGATATGGAATTAAAATGCACAAATAAATGGCAATAAATTTATAAATAATGGCCTAATCACACTCCCCAACTTGAACTTTTACTCGTTCCGAGTGAAATAAAGATAAAGGAAGAAAAGAAAAAAAAAACAAATCAACTCAACTCAATCACTTAAGAACAAGCTAATATCCAAAATCCATAAATCATAGCAAAGACTCTAAAGACTTGCTATTGCATTCAATACAGACTTAAATAAAGAACAAAACATTCTTCCAGGTCAAGCAAATTCTCACTTATACACTTAACTCCACCCATCTCAAGTACTTTGTAATTCAGCCCATTCTTTTCTTTCGTGCAATTCTTTCCAATATTTTTTTTCTTTTCCGCACATGCTACTCAAGTTCGTGCAATGTTCTGGCCTCTTAAACTTTCTAAATGGTCCTTGTAGCGAGCTTTAGGCCAATTACTCTCAAGCTAGATGGCTTTAAGGAACTAGATGTAGAACACCCCTAGGGCTTACTAACTCGAACCAAATAGGCTACAAGCCAAAACTGAACTAGTGAGCAATATCTCAATCATATCTAATCATCCCAACTGTTTGACGTGAAACTCAATGCTTGTGGCAAAGAGGCCTAGTTACTAAGAAGGTGATTTTAACTGCATGATTATTATTATTAATTTTTTAGGCTTCATAGATATATTGAAACATCCTTAGCTTACAATAGATCAAAAATTTTAAAATTTTCAAGTGGAAACTCAACAAACAACAGAAGACTATAGTGTTCAATGTTTAACTAAGCGTTTAGGGAATCTACAAATCTCAAAATCCAAGCTATAACTCAAGAATATGAAGTTTGAATGCTCAAAAATGGAGAATTGTGCTTATCTTTTTTTTTTCTTTTTGTCTCCCCCAATGGCATGCAATATAATATAAAAAATAAAGAACAAGGGAGAAACAAATATAAACAAGAGGAAAGAGCAATACAACCTTGTGGATTGAAGTGCAACTACCAATAATCTGCTCCAATCCATACGCCTGACTCCTCCTCTTACCTGGAGAAACTACTAAAACAAAAACTGAAGTAAAATGGTGGGTTGCCTCCCATAAGCACTAAGATAACTGTTGATAAACCAAAAACATATGGGCCAATCCCAAGATGCCACGTGTCTTGACCCAAAGAGGAGCCCAGCTCAAGCCCGGTCGCGACAGAACCAGTTCGATAACCCAAGAGGAATAGGACCTAAGAGGCCACCCCAAAGGCCAAGTCTACCATGCAAGCCACGGGGTCCAACTATGACGTCATCGGCAAGATCTACATTATCCCATCGCTAAAAGATCGTAACTGGAGGTATACCAAAGGGAGGACTTTCCCAAAGAGCTATAAGCCTAACCAAACTCAACATGAGAAGAGGATGCTTAGGGAACCTCTTCCCTACTAGGACTCTACATCTCATGAGGAACTATTCCAAGTACAACTCTATTACGTGATAGATTCTTCCACGAAAAATACTTATCACCAACTGGGACTCTCCACACCTCCACACTCAACTATAAATACTCAGGTGTTCCAACCCATTATTCATCTTGAATTCTAGTAATTCATTTGTTGCTGAGAGAGATCTAACTTAGGCATCAGAGAGTCCTAGGCCAGAACCACACCGGTTCTCCCTTGTCCCTGACGTCCTTTTATAAGTTGCGGCACCTGAAGGACCTACCAGAGATTTCTAGATGCAAAAGATTGATGCCGTCTATGGGAACGACGCTAGCCGACGTTTCTACTAGCTCGCTTCCTCAAGTATTCAATGGCACCGCGTAAGAAGGCCGCTCCCTCCACCAATGCTCCGAGGGAGTGGAATGAGACGCCACCACCGGAGAGCTCTCATCGGAGAGCCAATAATCATGAACTTCAAGAGACGGAGAACCTAGAGATCGAGCATGCCGACACGGGAGAAGTAAATCTCAATAACGTAGTAGCTGTGGAGGCTGTACCTGACCCAAACGCGTCGGTAACTGTGGGTCAGATTAATGACTTGCAGAGATAGATTCTCTAGGACCAAAACCTTTTTTGAAATTATTTGAGGCAGCGGGTGACTTCCCGCAGGAGGGTAGTGCCACTGCCGAGGACAGAACCAATCCCTCAACAGGAGCAAAACCCTAGGAGGTCACTCCCTAGAGGTGAAAGATCGGAGAGACTCGTGAGACGCACAAGTTTGACCCATCAGCAAGGAAATCCTTCACATCATCACATGAGAATGGCGGATCTACCGATCCGATCAGAACATGGGGAATGACAGACGCATAGATCGGTGGAACCTAATCAGGATGGTTAAATCAGAAGATCGGTATTCCAAGGGCGACTAAGAGGAAGTCGCACGCCAAGGCCGAGTCGAACATATCGTGAAGAAAGTCCCTCATGTTCATGTCAAGGCTCGTCACCTCGTGACCACTCATCACGTCGTGACCACTCGCCATCACGTCAAAACTCACGGTGGGAGGAAACATTAAGGAGGGGTCAAGAGCGGGTTCGCAGTGAACGCGCAACCAGGCATGATGGACAGTCGTGTGATGAGGAGCTAGATAAAACACCGGCTTTGACTTGCTTGAGTCTCAGTCATTGATGAACCAAAGAATGCGATCACACTTTGCAGTGACAGGGTTCCCTCAGGCACAGGGTGTCGGTGACACATGTCTATCCCTTCCTACATCTGGCAATAATACATTAGGGAATCGACAAAGTAGATTCTTTGCCAATGCACACATCAAACATGTGAGCATTCGCATTCGTACCCTGACATCACATGTCTAGGCATACCCAATGCGACGACCATATGATAAGGGTGCCTAACCCAAACCCTAGTCATGACAACCATTTTAAGTAAAACTTACGGACACATAATGCTCAAAAAGTTTATATCGCATGTGATAATATTAAACTAAAATGTATAAATGTTCAATACAAAGGTGAACCGGGTTGAACCGAACCAAACCGGGTTTGATGGACACACACTTGTCCAACAATCTCCCACTAGTACATCAAAGCCAATTCCCAATACATTTTAAACCCATGCCCTCCATGTGTTTCTCAAACACTCCTGGAGACAAACCCTTTTTCATGGCATCAGACACATTCTCAATTGTGTCCACTTTGGAGATACTCACGTTGTCCTGCTGGATAATCTCTCTGATGAGGTGATACTTCCGCTGCACGTGCTTGTTCCTTTGATAAGCCCTAGGCTCCTTAGCTTGCATAATGACCCCTCTGTTGTCACATAACAGGGGAATGGGGCCCTTGACAAGGTCAGGGACTACCTCCAAATCTAATTGAAATTTCCTCAGCCAAACACCGTCCTTTGCTGCATCACAAGCTGCAAGGTATTCTGCTTCGGTAGTAGAATCGATTGTAGACTTTTGTTGCACACTCCGCCATACAATGGCACCTCCACCCATTAGATATACCATCCCGGACGTGGATTTTCTGTCATCCTTATCAGTTTAGAAATCTGAATCAATGTATCCCATTACTGAAAATTGATCAGATCCAAAAACCAAGAAATATTCCTTAGTCCTTCTCAGGTACTTAAGGATATTCTTGACAGCACTCCACTGCTCGCGTCCAGGGTTAGATTGATAACAACTTACCATATCCACTGCATAGAAAATATCCGATCTCGTACACAACATAGCGTACATAAGACTCCCTACTGCTGAGGTATAGGGAATCCTCTTCATCTCTTCAATGTTCGTCTGAGACTGAGGACATTGATATCTGGAAAGACTAACTCCATGTCGGAAGGGAACACTTCCCCTCTTGGAGTTCTCCATTCTAAATCTGGCCAAGATTTTGTCTATATAGATAGCCTATGATAAGCCTACCATCCTTTTCTGGCGATCTCTTACGAGTTTGATCCCAAGGATATAGCTAGCTTCACTAAGGTCTTTCATCGAAAATATTGTGGATAACCACTGTTTTACTGATGAAAGAAAACCTACATCGTTACCAATAAGCAATATGTCATCTACGTATAGAACAAGAAAACATACTGCCCTCCCACTGATCTTCTTGTAAATGCATGGTTTATCCATGTTTTGATCAAAACCAAACGATTTGATTAATTGATCAAACCTGATGTTCCAGCTCCTGAAAGCCTGCTTCAGTCCATAAATGGACCTTTGCAATTTGCACACCTTTCTTTCTTCCTCCAAGGAAGAGAACCCCTCTGGCTGTTCTATGTAGATTTCCTCTTGAAGGAACCCATTTAGAAATGCAGTCTGCACATCCATCTGCCAGATCTCATAATCAAAGTGTGCAGCGATAGCCAATAAAATCCTGATGGATTTCATCATCGCCACTGGTGAAAAGGTTTCCTCATAGTCTATACCCTCTTTCTGGGTATAGCCCTTTGCCACCAGTCTCGCTTTGAATCTTTCGACCTTTCCATCTGCGCCCTTCTTCCTCTTGAAGATCCATTTACATCCAATTGGCTTAACGCCAAGTGGTGGATCAACTAGAGTCCAAAGCTTGTTGGAATGCATCGAATCGATTTCAGAGCGCATTGCCTCCAGCCACCTAGTGGCATCAACATCCTTTAGAGCCTCAGAGTATGTCATCAAATGATCATCTGATTCAATCGATACCATGAAGAACTCTTCCACTGTTTCCTCTTTGGTTAGAAGAGTAAGCCTGGTGGGTGGTCTAATAGTCCTCCCACTGCGTCGAGGTTCCTCGGGTGTTGGTATTTCAGCGGGTATGTTAATTGGTCTCACTTCTGGAAGTGACGTTTCTGAGCCATCTGGTAGCTCTTTAATGACTACTGGTTTGGACCTCTAGGTCATCATTTCTTCCTCCAGAAATGTGACGTGTTTACTTACAATGATCTTTTGATCAACCGGATCATAGAAATAATAGCCTATCGTGCCTTTGGGGTAGTCTAAGAAATAGCATCTTGAAGTCCTGGATTCCAACTTGTCTGTCTGTTGCTTTTGCACATGTGCTATGCAACCCCATACCCTAAGGTGTTGAATACTGGGCTTTCGCCCTTTCCATAACTCAAAGGGTGTCTTGGCTACAGACTTAGATGGAACCCTATTCAAGATATAAATCACCGTCTCTAAAGCGTACCCCCAGAAAGAGAGAGGCAGCTCATTATAAGTGAGCATCGTTCGGACCATATCCAATAGGGTCCGATTACGTCGTTCGGATACACCATTTTGTTGTGATGTGCCTGGATTAATTAGTTGACTAACTATCCCTTGTGATATGAGATAATCTTTAAATTCATCCGATAGATACTCCCCTCCACGATCTGATCATAAGGACTTGATGCGTTTATCGAGCTATATTTTGACCTCGGCTTGGAATTCTTTGAATTTATCAAAGGCTTTCGATTTCCTACGCATCAAATATATGTAACCATATCTAGAGTAATCATCGGTGAATGTGATAAAGTACTCAGATCCATACCTCGCTTGTATGTTTATGGGTCCACACACGTCAGTGTGTATCAACTCCAACAGATCTGTGGCTCTAGCACCTTTATTGCTAAAGGGTTTCTTGGTCATTTTACCCTGAAGGCATGACTCACAGGTGGGGAATGGTTCCACCCTCAAACTCTCTAAGGGACCATCCCTCACTAATCTATTGATTCGGTCCAAGTTAATGTGACCTAATCTTATATGCCACAGGTATGTCGAGTTCACTGGAGCTGCTTTCCGTTACAAATCAATATTTGAAACAACATTCGTTCTAATTAGGTCAAACTACGGTCTAGGGATCAAATCATAGCTCCCTAGGGAAACCAATTATAAACCAATTAGGGTATTGCACGCCCTGGGTTATCCCATGGTGTCCCATGGGTGCCCCATTTAATTTTTAGGGTTTCCTATGGTTGCCCATGGGAATCCTGATGCATCCCTATTAGGGTTTCTCCTTCCCTATTGTGTACCATAAAAATTTTCATCACAACAGGGACGGAGAAAATCATCTCTAGTCCATCACATGGCAAGAGGGATCCATCCCATACTCGAATGCGCAGCGGAAATTAATCGATTTCAGTTTCTTTTGCATCTTATAAATATTAATAATTAAATAATAGAAGGAATTAATAATGAATTGCTAACCTGGTGAGCCTCAAGTATTGCTCCTCCAATAGACAACGGTTCTTCTTCCAATGAGCGCTCCAAGTAAACAGATCTGAACCTCCAAATGGCACTACCAAGGTTATTCAAGTCAATCCCAGATGCTCTCAGATTCTTCAGCACAGATCTAGGGTTTCACAAACCCTCACTCTCAATTGTAGTAGAGAGAAAATAGAAGAAGAAGAAGAGAGATCACAAAAGGGAGAGAGAGTGACCAGAACGCAGGAAAGAGGGGGCTAGGCTAAAACGTGGAGCACTGCCCCCTTCCTGCGTTTTTTGGTCTTTATATAGAGCTAGGGTTTTAATTAATCCCTGGATGGATTACTTTAATCCCAGTGAGAGTCTGTCTCTCTCTCTCTCTCTCTCTCTCAGTTTGGCAGTTCTGTTTAAACTCAAAGTGCTTCTAAAAGGGGAAGAAGCAGAATCTAATAGGGAAAGTATTAATTAGTTACTTTATTTAATATTTATGGATAATTGCAATTAGCACCATATCCATGAATTAAATAAAGAACCAATTAAAATAGCAAATTCCAAATAACTCCCTATATGATAACAATTTATCATACACAACCCCCCACTAATCAACACCATCATTATGGAATCTAGGGCATGTACACATGTACTGCCAAACCCCAATCCATAGTACATGTCCATATACGAGCGTCTGTTCATCTGATCGGATCCTGCAAAACTCGATAAAATACTTTGTTCAAATAATTATAAATAATCTATAATTTTATGTAAAATAGATTTTTACAAAACCATTTCCAAAACGGCACTGGATCTAGATTCTGATCCGACCATACACAGACAGTCTCAATCTTGGTGCTCCCTAATCGGGCAGTGGTGACCATGTTGGATAACTCCTTCACTCACAAAGTGTTCACGCATTCCCAAAACATCGGCTTTGACTCTCTTGAGTCTCAGTCATTGATGAACCAAAGAATGCAATCATACTTTGCAGTGACAGGGTTCCCTCAGGCATAGGGTGTCGGTGACACATGTCTATCCCTTCCTACATCTGGCAGTAATACATGAGGGAATCGACAAATTAGATTCTTCGCCAATGCACACATCAAATATGTGAGCACTGGCATTCATACCCTGACATCACATGTCTAGGCATACCCAATGTGACGACCATATGATAAGGGTGCCCAGCCCAAACCCTAGTCGTGACTACCATTTTAAGTAAAACTTAAGGACACATAATGCTCAAAAAGTTTATATCGCATGTGACAATATTAAACTAAAATGTATAAATGTTCAATACAAAGGTGAACCGGGTTGAAGCAGACCGAACCGGGTTTGATGGACATACACTTGTCCAACAGAGATCCCTCATGGGACCCACCTATACACTTCTAACTATATTCTCATGAATCCTCAGACTTCAGAATCTGTATGAGAGTACGTACACCAAGGTAAACCTTACCAAAGACACCGAACGATAAGCAAGCAAACTGTGAGTGGGCTTTAGGTGATGGTTGGGATTGATATATCTATTATAACTATATAGAGTACATGATGGTTTTATGTTTGCATTCATTCTTACCATATCGCATCTTTGCATATAAAACCATATTGGATATGAAATGATGATATACGGATATGTTTATCTTACTTCATTAGATTGGGTTACGGTGTCGGAACCCTAAAAATTATTATTATATTCATTGCTTACCATCCTGGTCTATATGCACTGTGTTGTGCTAGTACCTGAGTACTAGATGGAATGGGATGTTGATGCACCCGAAATACCTCTTGGGACGATAGGACTTGCATGAAGTATATCTGTGGTTAGGACTTTTATTCCCTCATGCTACGACCCTTGCCAACAGGAGTTTATGTGTTGGATAGTCTAAGCAGC
Organism: Telopea speciosissima; assembly: GCF_018873765.1. Taxonomy (NCBI): domain Eukaryota; kingdom Viridiplantae; phylum Streptophyta; class Magnoliopsida; order Proteales; family Proteaceae; genus Telopea; species Telopea speciosissima. The sequence goes on along the minus strand of NC_057919.1, from coordinate 34,410,356 downwards.
TGTTGCCTGTGGAGGAGAGAGAGGCCAGGTTAGGGATAGTGATGGCTATCGGGGTTTGCCATTGGGTCGTCTGATGACTTCTACCAGCGTAGGCTCCATCGTGATAATTGAGGTTTCACTGGGGCAATAAGTCAAGTGACCCTCAATGTCGCCCGAGTTATCACAGTAGCATATACCATGACTTAGATTGTTTGTTAGGTGAAAAATATATTTAACATTACATGCATTATGGATTATGTGTGATTGTGTGTTTGTGCATTCCCCTTTTCCCCTCACTGGCTCAGTGGAACTAAACCCCTGTGTACACAATTTTTTAGATTTTGATGCAGATGGTGGCTATCTGGCTGACCTAGAAGCTCAGTCGGCAGAGTATGATAGTATTGGCGTAGAGGAACCAGAGTTTGTGTCAAATGAACACGGCGACGGTTGCCCCTGTGATGATTGTGCTTATGGGCACTGATGTTGTTGGGGATTGTTACCACTTTTGATTCTTCTGGGGCTTCGTGCCTATTATGACATTTTCTGTAATAACTTAGTAGTATTTTGGGTAGTTATGTCATGTTCAGTCGGTAGTCAGTGTTAAACTATTACTGTATCACTTAGCCTGTTGAACATATTGTAACTGCTTTATGTAAATATTGCTTCCGCTCATATTAACTCTGACAATGAAGGGAATATTATTTCTTTTTTTATGCAAATGTAATCATTTGGGTGGGTCCTTGGTTGTTGACTATGGCTTGGGACACTGTGTCGTTAATCCTGGTAGGAATTGGAGTAACGTGTGTCATCCTAATCACCCTCTTGACTGTGCTTATTGCCTTAGCTTGGGATAGGGGCGTGACATAGTCACATTCGGAGACCACCCTCGGCATTTTACGATCATGATTACCTACATGGTAGTAAGGTCAGTCGTATCCTTTAACAACATCCTAGGATGACAAGCCCTAACTACCCTGAAGGGAATAGTATCATCGATACACCTGAAGATGAAATTCCCAACAAAGAATAGCATTGGCGAGATCAAGGGGGACTAAAAGAAGGCTAGGGAGTGTTATGCACTATTTGTCAAGAAGAATAACGGCGACACTCGAGGGATGGCTCTATGCATAGAGAACTCCATTAGCGATCAGAGAGATGAGTTCACAGAACGAAGAGGAAGGCCGGTGGAAGACTTCATCCCATTCCCTCTTAGCGAGGATGGACCCACCAAGATAGTGCAGGTTGGATCGTTGCTGGATGAAGCACAGAAAGGTAAGTTGGGGCGACTCTTGAAGGAGACCTCGGATGTCTTCGCATGGTCGGCCTACGACATGCCAGGCAGACCTCGTCACATTGCCAAACATAAGCTCCAAGTGGATCCAACTAAGAAGCCAATCCAATAGAAGCAGAGGAATTTTTCCTTCGACAGACAAGCTACAATCAAAGAAGAGGTCGAGAAGCTGAGTTATTCAGGGTTCATCAAGAGGGAGAAATTCCCTACTTGGCTCACAAATGTCATGATGGTTCCCAAACCAAACAGCAAATGGAGAATGTACGTGGACTATACCGACCTAAACAAGGCATGCCCCAAGGATGAATACCCCTGCCAAGGATCGACCTATTAATTGATCCGACTGCATGTCATGAGATGCTGAGCTTCATGGACGCATACTCAGGCTACAATCATATCCTCATGAATGAGGAGGATGAGACCTACATGACATTCAGGACCGATCAGGAGAACTACTATTACCGCGTCATGCCATTTGGGCTAAAGAATACAGGAGCAACCTACCAGAGGATGGTCAACAAAATGTTTGAGGCACTGATCGGGAGCAACATAGAAGTGTACATAGACCATATGCTCGTGAAAAGCGTCAAGGCCGAAGACCATTTAGCCGATCTCAAGGAAGTGTTCGAGGTATTGAAGAAGAACCAAATGAAATTGAATCTGACAAAGTGTGCCTTCGGCGTAACCTCAGGAAAGTTTCTAAGTTTCATGGTCTCGACCTGAGGCATAAAAGCTAATCCGGTGAAGATCAAGGCCATCCAAGAGATGTCGCCACCCCAAACCGTAAGAGAGGTGCAAAGGCTGAATGGAAGGATAGCGGCCTTGACGAGGTTCATGTCCGGAGCTAGGGACAAGTGCCTGCCGAGGTTCATGATGGAAGAATGCCAGAGAGCCTTTGAGGAATTAAAGAAATATCTAGAGAGTCCACCGTTGCTGGGGCGACCAGAACCTAATGAGGAATTGCAGCTCTATTTAGCGGCAACCCTAGTAGCGGTAAGTGCAATATTACTGAAAGAAGAAGGTAAATAATAGAAGCCCATCTACTACGTCAGCCACGTGTTGATCGATGCAGAAACTAGGAATACCAAGATAGAGAAGATAGCCTATGCGCTCGTGATTGCGGCAAGGAAGCTAAGGCCTTAATCCAAGCCCATACGATCATCGTACTCACAGACCTACCATTAAAGAAGGTGTTACACAAACCAGACATATCGGGGCAACTGATCACCTGGGCAGTGGAGTTAAGCGAGTATGACATCAAATTCCAACCTCAAACAGTAATCACAGGTCAGGCCCTAGTGGACTTCATCATCGAATGCACTTTCTCGAAGACCGAGCAAAAAGAGGTAGGATATGAGGAGCATGATCGAGGATCATGGGAGATGTTCGTGGACAAGTCGAGTAACGAGGCAGGAAGCGGAACTGGATTCATAATCACCAGTCTAGAAGGTTTTTTAGATTCAATATGCACTTCGATTCACCTTCCAAGCCTCAAACAACGAGGCCGAGTATGAGGCATTGCTTGACGGACTACGAGTCGCAAGAGCAATCCTGATCACCAACCTAGTTGTCCGAAGTGATTCCCAACTCGTGGTAAACCAAGTAAACGAAGAGTACGAGGTAAAGGATGAACGCATGGCAGCCTACTTAACGTGAGCTCGTGATTTAGTAACCAATTTCGAGTCCCCCGGATCGAGAATGCTGCAGCAGATGCCCTATCAAGGCTCACAAATAATGAACTCTAGAACTTGGCCAGTGTGGTATACATCGAGGTACTTCATAAACTGACATAAAAGGAAAAATAACCCAACGCGATTGAGGAAGGGCCAAGCTAGATGGATCCCATCGTCAACTATCTACAGAATGACATATTGCCCGAGGATAGGTTCAAAGCTAGAAAAGTGAAAATCCGGGCAAGCAAATGCACGTTGATCGATGGAATGCTATACAAGAGAGCGGTCACGGCACCGCTACTTAGGTGCCTAGGACCTGAGGGAGCTAAGTATGCCTTAGCAGAAGTGCATGAAGGAATATGCGAAAGCCACATGGGAGGGCGAAACCTAGCCTATAAAATCCTACGTCAAGGATTTTATTGGCCGAAGATGCAAGAAGAAGCCATAAACTATGTTAAGGCCTGTGAGAAATGTCAACTATTTGCCCCAGTACCTTATCAGCCGGCGACGTAATTGACTTTCATCCTTAGTCCTATACCATTCGCCATGTGGGGGATAGACATTCTGGGAGACTTCACACCAGCATCCGGGAATAGAGAATACTTGGTGGTGGCGATCGACTATTTCACCAAGTGGGTCGAAGCTTAACCATTGGAAAAGATAACAGAAAAAGAGATGGAAAAATTTGTTCGCGACAAAGTGATCAACCACCAAGAATTCTCGTCACGGATAATGGGACACAATTCAACAATCCTATATTCAAGACCTTCTGTCAAACATACCGCATTGACTTCTAACCCATCTCCGTAGCTTACCCACAGGCCTATAGCTAGGTAGAGGTAACAAATAGAACGCTGCTCGAGGGAATCAAGAGGAGACTAGATGAAGCGAAGGGGAGATGGGTAGAAGAACTTCTCAGCATCCTATGGGCATACTGAACAATAGTGAGGATACCCAAGGGAGAGAGCCCATTCCGACTAGCATACAAAACCAAAGCCCTAGCACTGGTCGAGGTCCTTGCCTTGTCACGTAGAGTCTTGCACTTCAACGAGCGAACATACGATGATGGACTTCGAGCGAATTTGGATTTCTTGGACGAGGTTCGTGAGAAAGCATTACTCCGGAACGTGGCATACTAGCAGCGAACGGCCAAGTATTATAATTCAAGAGTCAAAGAGAGTTTGTTCCATCAGAGAGATCTAGTTCTAAGGAAAGCTCAGGCATCACAACCAAGGAAGGAAGGAAAGCTATCGGCAAACTGGGAAGGGCCCTACATAGTTTCCAAGCAGATACGACCAGGGACATATCGCTTGAAAACTTCGGGGGGCAAGAGGATAAATCGACCGTGGAACTCTGAACATCTAAAAAAATTCTACCAGTAAAGGATTAGCCACAAGTAGTTTAGTTTGTTTTCATGTTTCAAGAATTTTTTAAAGTTTTTTCAAGTAGGATTTTCGAAGTTTTTTCCAAGTTGAAGATTTTTAGCTGCACTTCTCCAGATCAAATTCGCACAAGCATCAAGGACATTGGCCACGAGGCTCTATGCCAATCAAAGCCATCGGTCGCAAGGCTCTATGCCAACCAAGGCCATCAGCCACGAGGCTCTATGCCAATCAAGGCCATTGGCGGCGAGGCTCTATACCAACCAAGGCCATCGACCATGAGGCTCTATGCCAACTAAGGCCTTCGGCCACATGGCTCTATGCCACCAAGGCCTTTGCCCATGAGACAACAGACAAGGGTAAATTGTAATACATACGAGAAAAGAAGTAAGACTCAAGCACAAAGATTCAAAGTAAAAATAGTACTGAGATTATGAAAGCCACTACAAGCACATGCCAAAAAAACATTCTATTACATAAAGAAAGAAATAAAATCAAGGCTCAATAGGAGCAATGGTGACATCAACGCCCTCCTCCGGACAAGGGGGAACTATGCTCCGGGACCAAACCACCTCAACGCCCTCCTCCGGACGAGGGTCATCCGCTACCATCTCGTCAGTATCCACAATAGCGGAAGAGGATGAAGGAGAAGGAGCACTGGAAAGCTGAAGGGGAACTATGCCCGAAGATGGAACCACCTCAACACCCTCCTCCAGACAAGGGTCATCTGCCACTATCTCATCGGCATCCATAGCGGCAGGAGGAATATAGCTCTGAAACTCCCTAAAGTCGTAACCGGGAGTTCTCCCGAGGACAAAGCCCATGGTGTCATTTATACCCATAGTATAAACCTCATCATTGTACATATAGAACATATCCTCACAGGCACGGGATACCCGAAAGTCATCCATGGCTTGCTCATGGGCGTGGGCAAGATCGACATCATGCTTCTGCCATAGGGCGCGAAGCTCGTCCTCAAGGGCTCGGACCCTACCAGGTAACTCGGTGGTCCCAACCTCCAGAGTAGCCTTTTGGGAAGACAACACATGAATCTCCTCGGCCATCTTCCTCTCCCGGGCAGCCCCCTCCCCACATGCTGCTTTTTGCCCCAAGACTTCCCTCTCCAAACTCCGCAGGCGTTGGGCATGTTGAACGTTCTAGAAGGTGTACTTCTCGAAGCGTAACACCACCTTGGCAGTTCGGTGATGAACCTGCAACCAAATTAAAGTCAGCAAACCATCAACATACAAAAATGGGAGAAAAGAAGATAAAGAGGAGCAAACTCACAGAAGCCATGTCTCCATAGAGAGACCGCATCAGCCAAGAATCGCTCATCCCCTGTATGAGCTCACAATCGGCGGGAAGCCGGCTCTTATCCACCCACTCTCTAGCGATCTCCTCGCTGGCCGTGATAGAATCCCCATCGTGGAATTCCTATGGAAGGATCAGGGCAGAAGGGGTTGGAGCATCCTCATCAGTGCCTACTAAAGAAACCACCCCCTTACCTTTGGAAGGGGGAGGAACGGCAGCACCAGAAATAGCAGGAGGAGAGGCAGCAGGAGTTGGTCGAGGAAGCTTGAACACAAGAGAGCCCTTCCTTGCACATCGAGGACCGGGACCACCCTTTTTCTTGGTACCCACCATAAGGACAATGCTAGGCATAGACGTCAGAGGATCAGCTACGTCAATATCCCTTGCCGTAACCGGAGTAGAGGGGGCATCCTTGCGGGGACGTGAGGCCTTAGTAGCCCCCATCATAACCGCCTTCCTCTTCGCGGCATTGGCGCAGAAGCGAGCAGGGTCTGGCAAAAGATCCACTGACAACATAACATGAGAAGAAAATAAGTCAGCATCGAGAAAAGCAAACAGGAAAACAAGGTATAAAAGGTGAACAAAAGACCAATCCAAGAGCTTACCAGGACTCAACTTCCAAACGAATAGGAAGGCTTCTAACTCCAATTGACAAACATCGAACTTATTGCCTCTCAAGCAACAGTTGAGGGACTCATTCTCAAAGTCATTACGATCATGGAACAGTTTGCACCCTGCAAGTCCATCTCTTCCCAATAGGTCCGAAAGGAGCATTGGGGGATAGAAGCAAAGAAAAATCGGTCCCTCCAGCGTTGACCGAATTGGACATCCCCTCGAAGAAGTCAAAACTAGCAAAGGAACCCAAGGGAACGATGATGAAAATGGTACCACCCACCTCCTCCCCTCAATGTATAAAATGTAGGAACAGGGGAATAGTAGCAGCATGACCGAGCCAAGTAAAGAACACGAAAAAACCTAGAATAACCCTCTAGGAATTAGGTAATAATTGCCCAGGGGTAAGATGCTAGTGGTATAGTACCAACTCAGCAAAGTGGAGAATGGGGAAGCGAAGATCGTTAGCGAAGGAGATCACATACAAGCATATCTCATTGGCTCGGTGGGAAAAGGCCAGATCATTATCCCCAGGGATGCAGAGAACTATGCCGGGGGGGATGTGATACAACTAGCAAAAGGACGACAGATCAGAAGAGGTCAAGGAACTATGATAATGTCCAATCCCAGTAGCCTCTGTAGCAATGACAGATACGCCGGAATCTTCCCCATCGGAGTGACCATCCGAATCTGGGCTCATGAAAAAATGGACAAGGCTAGTGGCTCCCTCCCCCTCATCACTGAGTATAGGTCTAGGGGAAGGCAAAGGGGAAGGGTGTCCACATCTGACTCGGACGAGGATGATGCAGCCCCGCCGACATCAGGTCTTCCATAAATATCGTCAAAGTTAGAGCTACTCGACATAGCAATGGGAAGAGAAGACTTACTCAAATAGAGCTCCTGGACACCAAGACACCCCAACGATAAATCGAACTACACCTGTGGGAAAGAGCAAGTTCAAGTTAGTATTCAAAAAAAAGAAAAAAGGGAAGAGAGAGAGGGAGGAAGAAGGTAATCGTTGAACCTTAACAGAAGGAGAGATAAGCCCAAAACACGAAGCCAACAACCGAGGTCACGGGTGACGAGGTTACGGGAGACGAGCGCGAGCGAGATCAGGGGCAAACAAGGCACGGGCGACGAAGCGTGGAGATCACGGGCGAAGAATGTTGGTCGATGAGGCTCGGGCAATGAGCCCACAGGTGACGAAGGCTGGGCAATGAGGATGGGGGGCCGGATGACGAGGCTAGGGTGACGCACCCGCGGCCCATAAGGATCGCAGGCGATGAAGGCTGGGTGACGAGGCTCGGGCGACGAGGATCGCTGGCATGGGCATTGAGCGAGTAACAAGGCATGGGCGACGAGGCTCGGGTAATGAGCAGGCGACAAGGCACGAGGGACGAGGCTCATGCAACGAGCGGGCAATGAGTGGATGACGAGGCTCGGGCGACGAGGATCGTAGGCTAGGCGTGCATCGGCGAGCATGAACGATTGTGCATGGTCTACGAGGATCGCGGGCTGGACGACAAGGTTTGGGCGATGCAAGCGCGGGATGAGCACGAATAACGAAAGTAACTAGGCAAAGCCCCAGGCACAAAAAAAAAAAGAAAAATAATTTCTCTCAAAGAGGAGAAAAGATAAACACTTGGGGGCAAGAAAAATGGACTTAGCAAAAGGAGTGAAGATGGGTAGAGCTTCAAGGAAGAGAGAGAGTGAGGAAAAAGTGAAAAGCAAGAAAGTAAAGAGAGAGAATGAGGAAAAAGTGAAAAGCAAGAGAGTGAAGAGAAGAAACAAAAAATGTGGGCAAAAAAAAAAGAAAGAAAAAAGGTTAAAAAGTGTAATAGGGGGGTTTTGAACCCCTCACCTCTCCCACTTACTAAGAAGGGAAGAAGCCATCTACTCCCAAAAAACAAAGTTCATCCAACGGTTACAGATGCTCATCACAAAGCTCCCTCCAAGAAGCTTTATTTGTAATAAGCCCCTCACCAGATTAAAAATTACAATACAGATGCTACTCTCTTGAGCACTTTGTTCCAAGAGAGTGGGGGGCAAGTGATAAGCCAAAAATATACGGGCCAGTCCTGAGATGCCATGTGTCCTGACTCGAAGAGGAGGCCAGCTTAAGCCTGGTCGCGACAAAACCAGTTCGATAGCCCAAGAGGAATAGGACCCAAGAGGCCACCCAAAGACCAAGTCTACCATGCAAGCCATGGGGTCCAACCATGACATCATCGGCAAGATCTACATTATCCTATCAGTAAAAGATCGTAACTAGAGGTATACCAAAGGGAGAACTATCCCAAAGAGGTATAAGCCTAACCAAACTCAACACGAGTAGAGGACGCTTAGGGAACCTCTTCCCTACTAGGACTCTACATCTCACGAGGAACTATTCTAAGTACAACTCTACTACTTGATAGATTCTTCCACAAAGAATACTTCTCACCAACTGGGACTCTCCACACCGCCATACTCAACTATAAATACTCAGGTATTCCAACCCATTATTCATCTTGAATTCCAGTAATTCATCTGTTGCTGAGAGAGATCTAACTTAGGCTTCGGAGAGTCCTAGGCTGGAATCACACCTGTTCTCCCTTATTCCTGATGTCCTTTTGCAGGTTACGGCACCTGAAGGACCTACCAGAGATTTCCTGACGCAACAACTGTCTTTAGCCAAACAAGATAAAAAGTGAGAACTTTACTCCCCAACTTAAATATTACTAGTCCTCAAGCAAACAAAATGAAAGAAAAATAAAGGAAAAAGAAAACCCTAACTTACTTTCGTAGGAATCATGATTGCACTTAGCATGTGCAACAAGCCTTTAAACCCCTAGGTTACCCCTAGTGGATGAGTGGTGTCTCATGAGTGTTTGCAGGGAATGAACACACAAAATTCCAATGCTTAAAAGATATGATCATGAATAAATTGGCTTATAGAGATCCATGACCTCTTCCATATCAGCATATGGCAACTCCATAAAAGGCTTCAAATGTTGACCATTAACTTTGAAAATTGCACTGGTGCTGGGATTCAAACTTCAACAACACCATGTGAGAACACAATGTGCATAATGTATGGACCATCCCATCAGGATCTCAACTTTCTTGGAAAAATATGTAACCTAGAATTGTAAAGCAAAACCTTATCACCAGGTGTGAAAGACTTCCTAAGAATTTATGTGTCATGAAAAGCCCTAGTTTTGCCTTATAAATTCTAGAGTTGTCATAGGCATCATTGCGAAGCTCTTCCAATTCAGCTAATTGGAGTCCTCGATGAGTACTAGCAGTAGGTAGATCAAAGTTAAGCTTCTTGATAGCCCAAAAGGCTCTATGTTCGAGCTCAATCGAAAGATGACACGCCTTCCCACCATACGCAAGGTGGTATAGAGATTATCCAAGATCAGTCTTGAACGCCATTTTGTGAGACTACGGGGCATCCACAAGTCTAAGGGACCAATCCTTGCAAGTAAGGTTGACAGTCTTTTCTAATATCTGCTTAATCTGCCTGTTGGATACCTCAACCTGGGCACTGGTTTGAGGATGATATGGTGTAGCCAGTTTATGGGTGATCCCATACTTCTTCATAAGAGTCTCAAATGGTCAATTGCAAAAATGCTTGCCCCTGTCACTAATGATAGCGTGGAGTGTACCAAAATGGGAGAAGATGTTCTCCTTAAGAAAGCTAACAACCACTTTGTGGTCATTGGTCTTGCAAGCAATGGCTTCAATCCACTTGGAGACATAGTCAACAACTAGAAGTATGAAAAGATTACCAGAGGAATTCAGAAAGGGGCCCATGAAATCGATGCCCCACATATAAAAAATCTCAACCACCAGAATTGGGTTGAGTGGCATCATATTGCGCTTTGAAATTCGACCTAAAGATTGGCAAGCACTGTAGGCCTTGCAATATTCAAATGCGTTTTTGAAGAGACTGGGCCAATAAAATCCGTATTGTAAAACTTTGGCTACAGTCTTCTTCGGACCAAAATGGCCTCCACATGCCTGATCATGGCAAAAAGATAAGCTAGAAAGGTTCTCATGATTAGGAACACAACGCCGGATAATCTGATCTGGACATGTCTTGAATAAATAAGGGTCATCCCAGAAAAAGTGCTTGACTTAGGACTGGAACCGATACTTATCTTGGGTGGACCAATGGTCAGGTGTCACACCCGTAGCTCAATAATTGATAATATCAATGAACCATGGTTCACTAGAGACCGCCAAAAGCTATTCATCAGGGATGCTCTCGCTGCCTGGAGAATCAACAGTCAAAGAATTGGGCAACTGGGATAAATGGTCTATAACTAGATTTTCAGTATCTTTCTTATCCTGTATCTCAAGATCAAACTCCTGAAGCAACAAGACCCACTGAATGAGATGGGCCTTAGCATCTTTCTTCTGCACGAGATATCTAATAGCTACATGGTCCGTGTAAATGATGACACGAGAACCAATCAAGTCGGACCAGAATTTCTCTACAGCGATTACAATAGCTAAAAAATCCTTTTCGCTAGTGGTGTAGTTAAGTTGTGCATCGTTAAGAGTCATACTTGCATAATAAATGACAGAGGGCAGCTTGTTAATCCTTTGCCCTAAAATGGCCCCAATAGCAAAGTCAGATGCATCACACATCAACTCAAAGGGCTCAGTCCAGACAAGTGGTGGCTGGATAATGGGTGCAGTGGTCAACTCCTTTTTCAAATGCTCAAAACTCTCGAGACAGTCTTTAGAAAACTCAAAGGATTGATCCTTAGCTAGTAAAAGCCAGCATGCCCTAGGAAGGAACGAATGTCCTTGACAGATCTGGAAGGCGGAAGATCTACAATCAGATTTACCTTGGCTTTATCAACTCTAATCCCATCCTTGGAAATCAGATGTCCAAGAACAATGCCCTCTTTCACCATAAAATGGCTTTTCTCCCAATTGAGGACCAAGTTCTTCTGTCTACATCTCTCTAAAACGAATCGGAGATGATGAAAGCACTCAGAATAGGTGGATCCATTAATAGAAAAATCGTCCATGAACACTTCAAGGAATTTTTCCACCATATCTGAAAAGATGCTCATTATGCATCGTTGAAAAGTTGCAGGGGCATTGCATAGGCCAAAGGGCATGCGCCAGTAAGCAAATGTTTAGAATGGGCATGTGAATGTAGTTTTATGTTGATCCGCAGAGGCAATGGGGATTTGGTTGTAACTAGAGTATCCATCTAAAAAGTAATAATACTCATGGTCAGCTAGACGCTCTAACATCTGATCAATAAAAGGCAAGAGGAAGTGGTCCTTCTAAGTGGCCGCATTCAGCTTACGATAGTTAATGCAAACTCTCCATCCCATTTGAATACGAGTTGGAATCAATTCGTTGTTAGCAGATTGAACTATTGTTATACCAAATTTCTTTGGCCCAACCTAGACTAGACTTACCCATTAGCTGTCAGAGATGGGATAAATGATCCCTTTATCCAGCCATTTCAAAATCTCTTTTTGAATGGCTTCTTTCATTACAAGATTAGCCCTTCTTTGAGGATCCCTAAAAGTTTTGGAACCCTCAATAAGATGAATATGATGTTGATTTATAAAAAGGCTAATTCCTTTGATGTTAGCCATTGTCCATCCTATATCTTCCATATTTTTCATTAAGAGCTTGATCAATTTCTCTTCCTGACTTGCAGTCAAATCAGAAGCAATGATGACTGAAAGAGTTTGATCCTTACCTAGGAAAGCATATCTCAAATTGACAGGCAACTCCTTTAACTCAAGCTTAGGGGGCTCAGTAATAGAAGGTTTGGGCATAGAGGTAGATAGAGGTCCAATGGGCTCCACAGGTGGCTAGAGACTCCAAACCTCAGACATAATTCCCTCATCAAAACCGCCCAGCTGGTCCAAACACTCTTAAAATCCAGAATCAAAATCAATCTCAAAGTCTGTCTGAATGCATTCGAGGATTTCTTGAAGCATATGTACTTCCTCCTCATATAGGTTTGGTTGCTTACCCAACCTAAAGACATTAAAGTCAACAGAGGTGCTCCCAAAGGAAAGTTTCATGATACCATTCCTGCAATTGATAATGGCATTGCTAGTGACAAGGAAAGGTCTACCAAGAATGACTGGGATCTGGTCCCGAATGTTGGCTACTGGTTGGGTATCTAAAACGATAAAATCTATAGGAAATAGAAATTCCCCGACTTTAAGTAAGACATCCTCAACCATGCCTTTTGGAGTCTTGACTGATCTGTCCGCTAACTGAAGCATGACAGTAGTCGGTTTCAGCTCTCCTAAGCCTAATTACTGGTAGACAGAGAAAGGCAAGAGATTAACACTTGCTCCAAGATCAAGAAGAGCATGGTCGATCTTCGTGTTACCAATGACACAAGATATGGTTGGGCAGCCCGGGTCCTTATATTTAGCTACCACTGGTGAGACAGAATGGAGCTAACATTTGTAGCCAAGAAGACTTTCTTAGGCACATTGGTTGTTCCCTTTTGAGTGCATAAGTCTTTGAGGACTTTAGCATAAGCGGGGACCTGAGAGAATGCATCCAACAAAGGAATGTTGATCTGCACATTCTTGAAGATATTTAGGATTTTGTCTATGGAAGCAGTTTTCTTGTTATTCACCAATCTCTTTGGGAATGGAGCAGTAGGCACATAGACTCGCTCAGGCTGCTCTTCAGTAATGGTTTCAGGTTCCTCGGATGAACCTGGCAAAGGAGATGGAGTACTGACCTCAATAGTAGGTTCCTTGGGATTTTCAAGTGATACAGGAACAACATCCCATGTGTACTCACGACCACTCCTTAATGCATAGATAACATTATAGTGATTGGAGGGCTCTCGTTGTTGTGAATTACCTTGAATTGAATTCAGCGAATTAGGTTATCCTTGTTGAGTTAAATTCAAGTTCCTGCGATTCGGATCAAGTTGACTTGGCATCTTTCCTTTTTCCCATTCATGTAAAGCCATAGCTAGTTGGGAGATTTTCTTCTCCATATTATGTTGGCTTGTCATGAAGGTATTCATGAGAAGTTCCATACTTTTCTCTAAAGAACTGATCCTAGCCGACTCACCCACTTTTGGAAACCCAGGGGGTTACAAATTTGGAATTGGGGGTGGTGGCCTAACAAAGTTAGAAGGGGTATTGAACCATTGGGGAACAAACTGACCTTGACTTTGAGGTGGGAAAGTAGATGGTCCTACTTGATTATTGCCTTGGGTCCATGAGATATTGGGATGGTTCCTCCAACTTGGGTTGTAGGTATTGTTGTAAGGATTGTTTTGAAGCATGGCATTCACATTCTCATGGGTTCCTTGCATATCAAAGATATGAGGGCATTCCTCCATCACATGGGCTGGAGATTGGCCCCAACTACACATAGGTACATTATGACTCACCTGATTTACTGGGGAAGGTCCCTTAACAACTATGGCCTCTAGTCTCTTGATGAGACTATCTAACTGAGCCTCCTTGGCTACAGTTCCCTCAACAAAGAATCCCTTTCCCGCCAAGGCTCTTTCACTTTCCTGAGTTGATTCCCACTCACGGGTCTTTTCGGCCAGGTTGACCAAAAAGGTCCAAGCTTCATTTTCGTCCGTAAAAGATGTGAACCCTATTGGGCATATAGACTCCTGCATTGCTTGGTGTGGTAATCAATGCCCTCGGCACAAGTGCCATTGCTCAAGGCCATGGTGAGGGTACTCTTGGAGAAGATTTGTGAATCTTTCCATGAGCTTGGAAAAGGATTCACTAGGTTTTTGCCTAAACTGTATGATGTCATTCCTAATTTTGTTGGTCTTATGCATTGGGAAGAATTTCTTCAAAAATTCAATGGTGAATTCCTCCCATATGGTGATAGAATTAGTGGGCAACCCATACAGCCATTTCTTCGCTCCATCTTTGAGCGAGTAGGTGATAAATCTTAGTTTCACAGCACCATCCGTAAGTTGCTACATCTTGATGAGAACGCACACTTCCTCAAATTCCCGAAGGAAGAGGTAGGCATCCTCAGAAAGCAGTCCATGGAAATGGGGTAACATGAACTGAGATTTGAGTTCAAAGTTATTTCCAGTGGCCTCTGGTTAACGTATGCATGAAGGTTGTGCCGCCCGAGCGGGATAAAACCTATCCCTAAGAGTCTTAGCCATGATTGGTAATTCTATTCGCTCTAAACGGCCTTTAGAATTCCGATGCCAAATACTCATGCACTGCTCAGGATCACTAGCAGCGAATGCAACACTAGGGCGAGGTTGACCCTAAACTAAAATAACTAATTTTTTTTTTTTATCTAAACTAAAACAGAAAATAAAAGGCACTCTAAATTAGTTAAAAAAAATGAACATAGAAATGTCGTCTCCCCGGTAACGGTGCCAAAAACTTGTTTGAATTAAAAAGTAATACCGTAAGCGCACAGGTTGTGTGTAGATGCGGTTCGATCACAAGGAGGTGAGCTTTATAGAACAACAGTTCTAACCTAGGTAAAGTGCACTAATCAATTGGGGTTGTAATACCCTCGTTTTGGACTAAGGGTAATTTGGTCTTTTTACCTAATACAGGATTAGGGCAAGCTGATATGTATGAGTTTGGACTAGCTGGAGGTGTACACATGCATGCATGGTAAGTAGTGTGTCTTAGTGTAACACCCTCATTTTGAGTTTATTCCTTGCCTAAGTGTAGAAATAGGGTTTTATTTATAACATATATTATTTGATTTGGAAAATAATTCACAGTTAGTAACCTAGCCTAGTGCTTAGACATTTAATTCAATTTGTTAGAGGTCTAAAAAATCTAGAGGTGCAATTAAGTTTTTTTTTATTTTTTATAATTTTATAGGGCTTAGAAGGGGCTTCCACGATTCCAACTTGGGAGGTCTTAGATTTTAGCTAGGGAAATGTTATGGATTAATAAGGAAAGGTGAGGTGGCAATCTCCAATTGGCTGGAAACTCAAACTTGGAGAAAGAAAGTCTTCATAAAATAAAATCCCAACAAAAAAAGAATTTTAGCTAAAATTAAATTACCTAATCTAAAATTTTAATTTAAAAAATCTTAAGTCAAGATTCCTTTTAAAATATTTTCATTGGAGGACAAGTAAATAGATATAGTTAGAGACAAAATTGGATTCTCCCTACCTTCTTTCTTATTAGGATTAAATCTCCATAATTAAATCCCAATAGTCATTCTTTTTATCATAAATTTGAGAGAGAGGGAGTGAGAGAGGGAGAGAGGAAAATTCGTGGACTATAAAGAGGAGAAGAAGAAGAAGAGAGAAAACGAAGAAGGAAGGAGAAGAAGGAGATTCGGACTGTGCAAAACCAGCAACCTGATGTCCAATTTTGACCATTTTTGGATTCGAATTGGGAAAATCTTATTTCATAGTAAAACGTATCATCATATCTTATCTTCGCAACCCAGCCTGAATTAACCCAAACGGAGATTTGAGCAGAGAGATATCGCTGATTTACTGAAGGTAGGTCATTCTATAAAAAATCTATGTTTCCCAAATCCGAGTTTATGCAATACCTTGATGTTGATTTCATCATTACCTCAATCATAGGACTCCATTAAAGTGATTCTGAATTAGAAAGAGATATATCAATATCATTGAAGCATTGATTCGAGGTCATTTATAGAAACCCTAGTCGCTTCACACAAGGTGAGTAGATCTTCAACCATTATACTTGATATTTTCCTTACATACAAAATTTGTTTTGAAATATTATTTTAAATCTATAATTTAATTTTAGATTGAGATTTATCATGCCAAAAATATATTTCATTCATGTTTTTTACTAAATTAAATTGTTCACACATGATTGCTTGCAAGGAATGGTGATTTCCTTATGATTTAATTCACATATGTGTGAGCAGAATTTTAATAATGTCATGTTTATAGACTAATGAATCCAATGCCTATTTGTTGATAGTATGACGAAGGTCTATGAATGATTCTTCATGATTATAACCTAATGCATGATATTTTTGGGTGACGCACTTAAATCTAATTTTTTATTTGATTTACCGATTTATATTCTATTGGAATTGAAGATGCTTGATGACAACTTTGTGCAAAGATTTTGCCAAATCTTCTCGATTTTGCCAAATCTTCTTGATTTATGTATTGCATTCTATGCCATGATATGTTGATGAAACTCGATTTATTTCTAAGTTTTTTTTTTTTCTTTTACAACTCTTGATTAAATGCTTTAGTGTTTGGAATATAGGGAGTTGCAAACCCTAAGTTCTGGACTTGTTGTATAGCTTTATGTATAAGCATGGATGTTCTTTTCTGTTACCTTACCGACATGGGTTGAAGTGTTGGGGTAAAGATAAGTCGACGGGTTTTTGAGCTACGGGCTTACCCTTATTGGAGCTATATGGACTACTAGAAAGAGGGAGATGATCAAAAACTCTCCAGGAGGGCTGGGGCAAGTTTGGTCACTAGTTTCTTCATTAGTTTCTTGATGTTGAGAGGGGATAGTGGTGTTGTAGTTGATCATAGCTGGAGTTCATATGCCTCTATCATGAGGGCCTTGACCAGTGTATGGTAACTAGCTCACACTAGTCCATTAGGAAGTGATGTGTTTGTTATTTTACATTCTTTCGATATATCTTTTGTCGATTGTTGTTATATATACTTTTCATTACGGTAGTGGTGATAAGCAAATATGGTTATAATCATTTTATTTTGTTTTTTTTCGGATCTATATACACATATTATTGTATGTCTTTACATTTTGTAGTACTTGTGCATGTTTTCACACCTATATAGTTGTTGTGGATTTACTTGCTAAGCTTTTTCCGAAGCTTACCCTCACTACTTTTCAGATGAACAACTTTATGAATGCAAACCTGGATGTGAGGATGTACTAGAGGAGGAGGTCCAAGAGGACGAAACGTTTGGATTAGAAGATGACAACTATTATTAGAAACTTTACACTTTCTTTCAATTTTAGAAGAACTCATAATTTGTTTGAGTTTAATTTAAGTTTTGGGGGTTGTAACCTTTATTTCAGAATTTTAAGTTTAATTTGAAAATTGTAATAGCTTAGTTTAACTACCCTACTTTAGTTGAAGTTTTAATCTATATATTTTAGACATGTGTTTGTGTTTTGGTTCTACTCCGGTTCATATCTCCTTGACATAAACGATCTTGTGGACCGTCAATGTCCCTAAATCGCTAGGGTGATTTTGGGGGCGTTACAGGGATTGTCACAAATTAAATTAAACTAGGCTAACAATAATGCAAAAACAATGGAAGTAAAACTAAGCAAATTAAACTAGCAAAAATAGAATGCAATTAGAACTAAATTAAACAAAGTGATATGATATGAGAAAAAAACAACCTAGGAATTGGAATCCACCATGAAATCTAAGAAACCAGTAATCAAATTGATCCCTAAATTGCATGCATGAAATAGGTCAATAGAAGATACGTGTCTCTAAACCAAATATATCCTATGAGTAATTCATAACACACATTGCATAAAAGATTGCAAGCAAGACTAGATTGGAAGTTAACAATTACGCATACGATTGGAATCAATGGCATGAATGATTTAAAACTTTGCAATTTAATTTTGGTTGCATGGAAGTTAATTAATGGGAACCAATTAATCACAAGTCACTCTTCTCTCATGATTTCATCCAATCCCCAAGTTGGGTGATTTAGTTAACCATGATGAAGAGGGAACAACAATAAAATAAAAAGAAACAAGACATGGAACTCAATGAAAATAAAGAGAGAGAGAGAACAACGTTACTGAATGAACTCACATGAAATAATCCAAACTTTCGAATCCAAACTCCAATCCAAAGCTCTAAGTAAGCTTCAATTACAGCCCATATTGATGCTCCAATTACAAGGTAAATTCAAAGCTCCAATTACAATTCAAAATAAAAATAAATCCTAAACAATCGGTCTAATGGAGAAAAATAAACTAAGCTAAAGAATTAAAAAAAAAAAATAAAGAGAAAAGGAGAATGAGGAGGCATTGGGTTTCAGTGCTGGTTTTTGTGGAGAGTTCCAATCCCTTTAGTAGGGGGCTGTGGGGTAGTATATATACGAAAAAAGGAGAGAAGGAGAGGAGGGCAGTAGGTTTTGGGTTTCCTTATTTTAGATAGGAGAGAGTGGGTCCCACTAGGAGGGAAAAACTGTGTGGGAGAGATAGGATTTTTTTTCCTTCATTTCTTCTCCTTTCTTATTTCTCCTCTCAAACTTGCGCAAATCTTCCCTTGGCCGATTCTTCTTTGTTGCCCAATTTCTTGGTCAAACTTCTAATTTAAGGTGAAATCTCTTCAATGCCCTTGGGTCTTCAGTGAAACTTCTTTCCATCTCGCCCTTGATCACATGTGAGTCGGTCCATAGGTAGACTGGCGTCTAGATTACATCAAATCCTTCCATTCAGCATCTTTTATGCGCATGACCATGTAACCTGCAAATGTGAGAAAATCACATTATGTAGCTACTATTAATCATAGATATGGAATTAAAATGCACAAATAAATGAAAATAAATGTATAAATAATGGCCTAATCAATAATGGTATAACATGCTTTGGGGCAAAGAATGTGAAATGCAAGAATGACTGCAAGAAAGTAAAATATAGGGGAGGTGTAGAAACACATACTCGGAGGTTCGGCTACAGAGCAAGGGTTTGTATACGGGAACTAAAATAAAGGACTCAAAACCCTGATGACCTAAGCATGACTGACACTATTCTAAATAGGATGAGACGAATGAATGAGAACAACGATGATAGTTTAATGCATGTGCATGGAGATACCTGAAAATTGAAAATAAAGCATGGAAGCATGTGTGCATGGTGTGTATGCATGAGGGAGTCTTAGACTACAGGGGATGAGGATCATGGAAAGATGCATTCATGGAGGTGAGTAAAACATAAAAGAAAATAAGAAAACGAGTGTAAGTGATCACTATCTAGAGAGATGGGATAACTTTCCTCCGAAGATGAAAAACAAAATAAAAATGAAAACAACGTAAATTAAAGAAAACTAAAAAGTGAGATAAAACCTACCTAGTTTGAAGATGACCAATTCAGAGGTGTGGAGGTTACCTTTTTGTAACTCGGGAGATTTGTACGTTGAGCAAGTATCGTCGCTTGTGGTGGCTTCTCTTGTCTCTTTGTATGCGAACACTTCGTTGTCAAGCGGAGATCACCGGATGGATGTCTTTAGACTTGGATCTTGAAGTTTTAAGTGGGAGATTACAACACTCAAGATGTGGGAGAGGCAATAGGCTAAGGCTAAATGAAGGGCCAAAGGCTAGAGACTCAAAGCTCTTGAGGGGGAGTTAAGCTTGGGGTAAGTAAGCTCCAAACAATGGGCAATTGGACTAGAGACCCTCTTCAACGTGAGAGGGGTGTATTTATAGATGTAAAGGGGTGTGTGCACTCCCAAATTCGTGTAGGGATGCCAAGGTTGATCTGGATCGTCCAAAGGATGGGTCTTTGTATCGACGGTGGGTGTAAGGTCAAGGTAAGAGCCAATGGAATGGGGGCAAGTGTTTTCTTGCCTTAGGAGGGGTTTCTTGGGGCCTAATGACGTGTTTGGTTGGAGGTTTCTGAGGAGTCAGATTCTGATTTTGGATCAACTTCATACGAATCTAGTTCAGGTGGATTCGTAGTTGAGAAAAAAACTGTTTGGTTACCCTGAATCTGTTAGTTGGATTCATCCTAAATCCATATAAAAAACTGTTTGGTTACCCTGAGTCTGTCACTTGGATTCTACTTGAATTTTGTCTAAAAAAATATTTTAACCTTGTTTTGTTATACAACATATGCATACATTTAATATGACTTTATAAAAAATAAGATAACCAAAATATTGAATTAAAATTCTCAAAAGAAAGTCTTTCCTAATTTTTCATGTATCCATAAAAATTTCAAAATTAGCACTAAGTGGTGTTATGTTTCTTCAACAAAGCAAAACTCATAGTACCGGCATTTTCAAACAACAGAGATCTCTATATATGGTAAAAAAATCCATATCCATTTAATTTAAGTACATACGTATAAAATTTTTGTCAAATTTCAAAGATGCCATTAAATTTGGGTTCTTGTGTGGATTAGTGTCATAACTGACTATGCTATGAACAGCTAAATAAAAAGGGCCTTAGTGGATTTGAACCACCATCCCTGGAACATGCTCATGTTCCAAGTGCTCTACCAATTTGAGCTAAAGACCCATCAAGTGGAGCTTGGAATTTAATCAACAACAAATAGAGCCACTAACTAAGATGACATGACATTCCAAGACTGATTGTATAATGCTTTCTAGTCTAATGAGCTCTCAAGACTGATAGGAATGGACCAAGAGGACATGACATTCCAAATTTCTCCAAGAAATGAGACCAATGTAAGAGCAGTAGAAATAAATGAACAAGTGATTCACAATATTCCATCTTTGTTCAGTTGAATCACTAAAATTGCTTAATGTAGTGTCTCCTCAAGATAAGATCAACTACTATGAAAATTTTGACCTATGGAATACCAATCCAAACAGTGTTCAATCCTAGTCAGAGAATAGCCGGAGATGGATGAGATAGTGTAAATAGGAATGCAAATCTGAGAATCACTGTTAGACTCTTTGCGGCCCTCTTCCAAGGCTTGTAGATCAACTTGGGTCACACAGATGAGATCTTCATCAGTTAATAGCATATGTAGGCTAGATCCACTGATTCTTGAGGAACCTAGTTTCAGCAAGTCACTATTGCCATTCTAAAACTTTATTTACACCTAGGTGATCATTTCATCTTCATTAGAATTCAAATATTATTTTTTTAACCCCAAAAAACGCATTTTCCTAGCTGTGTAGTGTTGGCATTTTTTGCTACCTTAAGAAATCCAAACTGCAACTAAAAGAGATGTACAAATAAAAAATTTCTCCAAATATCATAAAACCTACACTACTAAAGACACTTTTTTACAAGACTCCCAAATAGTAATCTAACAACAATTAAAACTCAAACAGAACACCTGATAACTCTCTACAGAAAACAAGGCACTTTTCAGATGGGTTTCCATCTTTCCCCATTGAGGTCAGTCCTCTCCTTGATTAGCCACTATAAAGCTAGAACTTTTGCCCAACTCACTGCTTGGACCTTTAGCCATGTGGTAATCACGGCAGGGGCTTCACATCAATTGCATTATACCACCAAACATTGAAAATGGATCCTTAAAGACCTCTTAGAAAATCCAAAATATGCAGTAGGAAATAGTATCTAACTACAATTACACTAAAAATAAGCTATACTGGTATATATTCAGCCCTAAGAGACCATCTCTCAATTTTAATATCAGTTCCATACCTCAGTTTTAATTATGTCCATATATTCTATTACTTTGGTCATTGTGATTCTGGATTTCTGTAGGTGTATTATTGTTCTCTAACATTAACCCAGAACTTCATCGTGGCAACAACTACAATCTAAAAAAAAAAAGAAGACAAAGTCTAGGGCTAACCATATCTAGATTTTATGACTCTGAGTCCAGGTATATCATTTGGCAAAACTATGAGGGATGGTGCCTTTAAATGATTCAGCCATGTGGGAGCTAAGTTGGTAGAACAAATAGCATTCCTCCTTTTAAATCCTCAAAGGCTGAAACAAAGGAGGACTCTGCCGGAGATGAAGGGGCTACTAAAAATATTGATAAAAAATGTCATAATTGAAGTCTGAGTTGAAACGGTGGTAGGACAGAGACCATGAGTAGAAAGAGATGATTCGACACAAAACCCAGCAAAGCAAATATTGCATTTCTATAGCCGAGCCATTTCAATTAAACTCTTATAAGCAAGCACCAGATCAACAAAAACACAACCAGCTAAGCTTAGGAAGGAGAACAACCACATCCATACAAGTATGAACATCACCACTGAGTACTAATTTACGATTGAAGCTGAGAATTCAGTTTTAGGCCTCCGATAGAGGAGTTGAGCAACAAATTGCACTCCCTTTTGATTTTTTAAAACCCTATATTAGATTTTTTTTGTTCCAATGAATCGAAGCTAGGGTTTACAATATGATGGAAAAATTAAAAAAGACGCCTTCTAATGGAGTCCTGTTCAGAAGAAGAAGAAGAAAGGAGATTACCTGCTTACGTTGAACAAGATGCAGATGGTAGCAAATCTCTTTCACTACAGCCGAGGCTTGCGTTGCTTCTCTTTTCCCTTCATTTGACTAACCGTAAGGTGGTAGCTCGAGGTCACAGAAGCTGATGGAGAGTTACTGGTAAAATTCCTCTTCTCTTCGTTCGACCCTTACGATAACG
Organism: Telopea speciosissima; assembly: GCF_018873765.1. Lineage (NCBI taxonomy): Eukaryota > Viridiplantae > Streptophyta > Magnoliopsida > Proteales > Proteaceae > Telopea > Telopea speciosissima. The sequence goes on along the minus strand of NC_057919.1, from coordinate 34,387,822 downwards.
CAACCTAAATGAAAGATTCTCCGAAAGTTGAGCTTGAGCTCAAGAAGGAAGAGTTGTTTCACCGCTAGAGAAGGACCTTCTTTCAAGATCGATTTGCCTTACAACGGAATCGCAGAGCAGTTGCAGATGTGCGCCAAGAGCTTAGAGAAGGGTTTGTGTGAGAGAGGAACTTGAGAGAGATTAGAGTTAGTCTCAATAGTTAGAATCCGCTAGAATCCACTCTTTAAATACCAAGGTCATGAAACCTGGATTCATTTTAGAATAAAAAATGGACTCCGGTGGATTCTTGGATTCCAACATGGAACCGTGTTCCGAGAAACCAAACACGATAAAAAATATCAAATCTGGATTCTGTCAAATCTGATTCCGTCGACACCTCCAACCAAACACGCTATAAGGGAGCCAAGATTGAGATCAAAGGTGCCAAAAATAGGCTTGGTCACGAAAGAAACAAAATCGGAGAGAAAAATGACAAGTTTTGGCTTCTCGGATTTGCAGACATTCAATAGTGAAATTGTCCGAGTTGACATCGAAGTGGGTGTAGACACTTCATTTTGTCTTCCCCCCCCGGAGGTTTCCCATAATGATGATGAGCACCCTCCAAGACCTAGAGTCGGTGTATTTGTGGATGTAACGTCAGTATTTACTGCCCGAATCCATATACCAATCGTCTATCCCCTTGCCGGAGCCCAAACCAAAGCCTCCAAGCCCTCCAAGAACCCCTGGAAAGGATAGCCTTTGACCCAGACCTCTTGGAACCAGCCTGGCCCAAGCAACCCATACCATCCTTGTCAACACTGGAACCTGGATCGACACTCAAAGGCCCTGAATCGACATTGAACCCGCTTGCCATCGACATCGAGCCATACCCTTTCACTGTCGAACAAAATATCTCTAATATCTATCCTACTTCGACATTCAGACAATGACATTCGACATCCAAACACCAACCCTCGATGTCGAGTCCTGATCATCAACAGCAACTCGATGTGGACCATACCCCACTTCAATCTTGACTCGAGAAATTTCAATGTCAAATCTCTGCAAATCCGAGAAGTCCAAACTTGCCATGTTTAGCCCCGTTCTCGATTCCTTTCGCGACTAAGCCTATTTTTGGCTCCTTGGATCTAAATCTTGGCTCCCTTAAGCCCCAAGAAACCACTCCTAAGGCAATAAAACACCTGCCCCCATTCTACTGGTCCTTACTTTGACTTTACACCCATCGTCGATGCAAAGACAACAATCTTGGACGATCTGGATCGACCCAGCCATCCCTACACGAATTTGGGAGTGCACAACATGGAATCAAAACTCGGTCGAAACCTATCGAAATCGTCGAGACAACTCGGTTTCGACAGGTTCCGAGATGAGTTAACATGGAACTTTTAAAAATCCCTTGTTTCGTCCCAGTTTTGACCATTTCGGTCCAGTTTTGACCAAAACCAGAGGGAAACGGTCGAAATGGTCAAGGCTAGGTCCCAGCAAATTAAAAATCTTTACTTTTTCTAGATTTAAAAAGTCCCCTTTCAGAGTTAAAGCAATGTAGATGAGTTTTGATTGATTCTTTTCCCCATATATGCATTGTTTTATGTATGTAAATGGGTGAAGAGGTTATCATGATTCACGGGAATGGTGGTTAGTGTTGCGTGTGAAAACCTCCGATGCTCGATTCGCCCACGAATGAACCTGCAAAAACCAAGCGATGAGCACAAGAGAACCGGTATGGCCCCGACCTAGGACTCTCCGATGCTCAAGTCAGGTCTCCAATACAACAGCGTAACTGCGTCGTAAAAAGCCAGATCCTCGATGGTGTTCCATACCTGGGTATTTATAGAGTGAGGAGGAGATGAGGCGATTGGGAGAATCCTAGTATGGTAGGAGTCCTTCTTTCGGAAGGTTCTCCCGCGTATAGCGGAGTGGAGAGCTATTTTTGGGGTCGGACTTTTATTAAGGTAAGAGTCCATGTAGAGTGCGATTCCGTGTTGTGCTGGGATCGTGGTTCGATCCCTATCCCGTGATTCTCGGGATGTGCTGACGTGGCCCGGAGGTCCCCGGTGGGGTGCTATGGTAGCTTCAGTGGAGGAGGGCTTCATCCTCGGAGGTCGGCCCTGGGGGTCGGCAGAGGAGGTCGGCAAGGGAGGTCGGCCCGAGAGGTTGGTCTCGGTCGTAAGCTCGGCCAGGAGTCTATGGCTGACCTGTATGAGCTCGGCCTCAGCCACCGGCTGGCTAGCTTGAGTCTGGCTCTGTCGGATGACTTATCGGAGATGGGGTCGGCCAGATCTCCTGCTTGGCCCAACTAGGTTCTCGGACTGAGGTCGGGTCGGCCATGTGACAGCCTTTGATAGGAGGGGTGTTTTATGCCTCATCACAGGCCCCCCCACTCATCAGGAGTCGGCTCGGCACTAATGAGTGAAATTTCCTGGACTGCTTGTCTGGAAAATTTTTGTGGTCGAGCCGAGCTTATTTTTTGCCGCGAATTTGACGTTACACGTTCTGACGGTTGGGTGTCAGTGCCATGTCAGCAGAGTCATTATGGCAGGCTCGGGAATTCGAAACATCCTTTGATCTGGGCCGTTGAACCATGCTGAGCTCTGATCGGCCATTGGATCATTAAAACCCAAGGATTATAAATAGGCAACTCCTAACTATTCATTCCTCACTGCTCTAAGTTATTGACTTCTCGGCAAGCTTGGATTCTTCAGCTCGGTAGCGCTCAGTGTTTACTTATTCGTGATCAGCTCGGCCTTTGCTTCGTTCGCGCTCAGCTCACCCTTAGCTCATCTTCAACCAGTAAGTCATCTCCGCCCAGTATGTCAGTTGGTAGTAGTCCTATGGGCGAGCTGTTCGCCGGGGCGGCAGAGGGCGCGAGTCCGAGCCAAGAGCTCCCCGCTCGCTCTCCCACCATAGACCTATTGGGCTCGACCTTGGATGAGCCCGATATAATGGAGCTTCGTCAGGCCGAGGTGGCCGAGCCTCCGTTACTCTTGGAGTTTGACCACGCGGCCCACCCAATCGCCACAGACTGAGCCGAGAACCCTGGGTCATCCTCATCCGATGAGGAATCAAGTGAGGGAGATTCGTCCGAGGTGGGGGTTGGCTCGGTCAGCTCGTCCGCTGACGCCCCTGAGCCCGAGGAAGGTAGTGTCGGCACCATTCCAAGCACGATCACGGAGGCCAACCTCGACTATCTGAGGACGACCTATGCCATCCCCGAGGACATTCAGCTCTGAGTTCCCAACCCCGGGGAGATGGCCTGCTTCATCAGGCCCAGCGAGGTGGCTTTGTACGAGACGCCCTTCAAGTATCCGTTCAGGCTCCCTGTTCTCGGCCTGGTGGACCAGATCTTGGACCACTTCCACCTGTCTCCTGGTCTGCTGGTGCCAAACTCTTGGCTGGCCGTTTATGGCTTCTACGCCTTATTCTGCGAGATGGGCCAAGGTGCGAGCGTGGCACTTTTCTCTCTGCTCTTCTTCTTGAAGAAGTCTCTCGAGAAGGGGTGGTACTATTTCTGTCGTCGATCGGGGAAGAGTACGGCTCTGGTCGGCCATAAATTTCTGGTCGACACGCCGACCTTTAATAAGTATTGGAAGCCTCGTTTTTTCTTCGCTTCCATTCCCAACAGCCCTCTCCGAACCGAGTGGAAGGAGATGAACCTGAATTACGTCAATAGGGTACTACCCCTGACCGAGAACGAGATGACCTTGCTTGACCTGATCCTCCAGCGTCCGCCCTTCGATGTCCTCCAGCTTCAGGATGAGGGGTTTCTTCAGAGGTGGCATATGACCCCTGGTAGGAGCCCGACCCGAGCCCGTCTCTGTGGTCCGAGCTGACCCCTTGACTTAGTCTTCTTTTTTGTTTCTACTACTATTTTTTATGTTCTCGATTTCTCTTGCAGTGGTTGGCCACATTCCCCCAATGGATACAGCTCGGCTAAGGGCCGAGACCCTGGCAGATCGAAGGAAGAAGAATATTGAGAAGAAGTCCCGGGGCGAGTCTTCCAAAGCCCCCAAGGGCAAGGCCGTGATGCCGGGGCCGTCAGACGCTGTGGTCGGCCTTGAGGTAGAGAAGAATACGGGCCCAGCGGGGTCCCCGAGGAAGATGAAAGGCATAAAAGGCGAGAGGAGCCCGCCGAGAGACATCAAGCGTCAGAAGCTCTCGGTCAATCTGACGACTGGTGGTCTTCCGTCCGTGGCTTCGCCCACCAACATCTCCCGATACGTCTTGGGGAGGGCCTCGGCCAGCAACATTCCTGTGAGGCCGACCTGGTGCCTCTTTCCAGGGGACTCGGCATTGACGTCGGTCGCACATGCCAAAGAATGGCTGGATGCAGGTCGGCTTCCAACCGACAAGGAGAAACTCGAGGCGCTGTCTGACCCCGAGCTCCTCTCCACTCTGTTCCAAGATTTTAACATGGTAAGTTTCCTGGTCGGCTCTTGCGATTAGATATGATCTGTGTAGCCTATCTTGATTTTTGTTCTCATGCTTTTTTGCAGGGCTTCGCCAAGGCGGTGGAAACCATGCTTCGCTTTGAGCGGCTCCTGACCGAGAACCATTCCTTGGGCGTTCAATGCAAGAAGGCCTATCAGGATGCCCAGGATGCCGTTCAGAGGCGTCGAGAGACCCAAGAGAAGCTCACTGCTGCTGAGGCCGAGGTGGAGAGTTCTCAGGCCGAGGTGGTCAGGCAGAGAGAGAAGGTCTGAGCTCTACAGGCTCAGCTTGCCGAGGTTAGGGAGAAGGCCAAGGAAGATCTCGCCACGGCCCAGGTCGAGGCGGTCAGCGACTATCTCCAATCAGAGGAGTATAATGACGTGTGCCATGAGATCAGGAAGCCTCCCTACGCCGAAGGTTTCGAGGCAGGCCGAGCTGAGCTTTTGGCCGAGATCAAGGCGATGTACCCTAATCTCAATCTCTCCCGGTTTGATGATGACGCGACTACCTTCGCCGGGGAGTTGGGAGATGAGGAGGGAGCTGAGGTCACCCAGGCTCTGCCCTTTGAGGAGCCTATTCAGGCCGACATCTTCCCTCTAGATGCTGGATCAAAAGACCCTTCTGCCGAGCCTACTGCCGTGGACACCGCCGAGGTCGCCTCCAAGTCCAACGCCGAGGAGATTGAGGTGTAAAATTTATTTTTTTTGGGCCGGACTGCCCATCTTGTAACCATGCCGATCAGTCAGATTACAATGAATGAAAAAATTTATTTTTGCTAGAATTTGTCTAAGTGTTTTAGCTCGGCGCTCTTGACCTTCTTTTCCTTGTGTACTCTGTTCTATTTGTGGTCGAACTACCGAGTCATTTTGCTAGCCGAGCTTAGGAACTTGTCTCTTTTTTACCCATGCCTCATGTGGTTAGCGGCTGCCATGCCATGCCCGAGGTCAATGTGATCCTCGCCTTAGTTGGTTAATTCGTCGTTCCCTTTGGTCCGATTGGACAGGCTATCATACAAACGGATGCGTGACCGAGCATCCTTCCTGGCCGAGCTTTATGCCTTAGCTTAGTTTTGAACTTTGTTAGGCTTGGCCAAAAAGGGGGATGTTTGCTCTTGAGAGGTCGGCCGGGTCTATGAGGGCCGGTCTTACGACTTGGCTGCCAACCTATGAGGGTCGGTCTTTGAGGTCGGCCACGTTTATGAGAACCGGTCTTACGACTTGGCTGCTGACCTAGGAGGGTCGGTCTTTACGGTCGGCCAGGTTTATGAGAATCGGTCTTACGACTTGGCTGTCGACCTATGAGGGTCGGTCTTTGAGGTCGGCCAGGTTTATGAGAACCGGTCTTACGACTTGGCTGCCGACCTATGAGGGTCAGTCTTTGAGGTCGGCTAGGTTTATGAGAACCGGTCTTATGACTTGGCTGCCGACCTATGAGGGTCGGTCTTTGAGGTCGGCCAGGTTTATGAGAACCGATCTTACGACTTTAATTTAGGAGCTTGCAAGTACGTTAAGTGGTGGAGAAAGACTTTATTGAATCAAAAGTCAGAGCTGAAGCCAAATACAAGCATTATCAGTTATTGGAAAAACTTCTTCAAATTTTCCGAGTTCCAAGGTCTCGGTACCTTCTTGCCCCTCGGAGTCTGCAAGCGATACGTGCCAGGGCGAATTTGCTTGGAGACTATGTACAGGCCTTCCCAATTTGGTGCTAACTTTCCTTGTTGCCTCGGCTGGGATGCGCTAAGCTTTCTAAGAACAAGGTCCCCTTGACGGAAGTGCCGCTCTTTTACTCTTGAGTCATAGTACTTTACCGTCCTCTGTTGGTATGCCGCGTTCCGAAGTAGGGCATTTTCTCGAACTTCATCGAGGAAGTCAAGGTTGGCTCTCAGTCCATCTTCATAGGTCTTCTCATCGAAGTTGAGCACTCGGTACGATGAGGCCATAATTTCATCCGGGGCGAGGGCTTCGGTCCCATAAGCGAGGCGAAAAGGACTCTCCCCGGTTGGAGTTCTTACTATCGTCCGATATGCCCATAGGACACTTGGGAGTTCTTCCACCCATCTCCCTTTGGCCTCATCTAACCTTCTCTTAATGCCGACGAGTAATGTTCGATTGGACACTTCTACTTGTCCATTTGCTTGCGGATGAGCTACTGAGACGGGTCGGAAGTCAATGTAGAAGTGTTCGCAGAACTCTCGAAAGGCCGGGTTGTTGAATTGGGTGCCATTATCAGTGATGAGCACTTTCGGTAATCCAAACCGGTAGATGACCTTGTCTCGAAAGAATTTCTCCATGTTCTTCTCGGTGATGGTGGCAAGGGGCTCAGCCTCGACCCACTTGGTGAAGTAATCGATCGCCACTACCACATACTTTCTGTTCCCCGATGCCGGGGTGAAATATCTGAGAATGTCCATTCCCCACATAGCGAATGGGATTGGGCTCAGCATTGAAGTCAACTTTGTTGCTGGTCGGCTTGGGATTGGTGCAAACAGTTGACACTTCTCGCACATCTTCACATACCTCATGGCCTCTTCTTGCATTCTTGGCCAATAGAATCCCTGCCGAAGTATCTTGTATGCAAGAGCTCGGCCACCCATGTGACTCCCGCATATTCCCTCATGCACCTCGGCCAATGCGTACTCGGCCCCCTTTGGTACAAGGCATCGGAGAAGAGGGGCCAAGATTGCTCTTTTGAAGAGCACTCCGTCAATCATGGCGTACTTGGCAGCTCGGATCTTGACCTTTCTCGCTTCGTCTCGGTTCTCCGGGAGCAAGTTATTCTCCAAGTAGTTGACAATGGGGTCCAACCAGGTCGGCCCGTCCTCTTCAATGTGCTTTACGCTTTCTTCTTGTAAGGAGGGCTTCTCCGAGATTTCTATGTACACTGACCGGTTCAGATATTAGAGGTCGGCCTCGGCCAACCTGGACAGGGAGTCAGCCGCGGCAATTTCTTTTCTCGGTATTCGAGTCATCTCAAAGTGCTCGAGTTCGGAAATCAGATCTCGGGCTCAGCTCAGGTAAGCTATCATCCTTTCGTCTTTCGCTTCATAGTCTCCATTGACCTGGTTGACCACGAGTTGGGAGTCTCCTCGACCTTCAACTGCTTTATGCCCATTGCTTTGCTGACTCGAAGCCTAGCTAGAAGGGCTTCATACTCAGCCTCGTTGTTCTAGGCGGGAAACTTGAACCTCAGGGCATATTGGATCAGAAACCCTTCGGGGCTTACCAGTATCAGGCCGGCCCCGCTTCCTCCGGAGTTCCTTGAGCTGTCGACATTCACGGTCCAAGTCAGGTCGGTCGTGGCCCCAACCTCTTCTACTATCTTTTCCTCCCCGACCTCAAGGTCGGGCCCTGTGCATTCGGCGATGAAGTCGGCAAGGGCTTGTCCTTTTATCACCGTCCTCGGACGATAGCTTATATCGTATTCACTTAGCTCGACCACCCAGGTAATCAGCCGTCTCGAAACATCGGGTTTGCACAATACCTTCTTGAGTGGCTGGTCGGTCAGTACCGCGATCGGATGAGCTTGGAAGTACGGCCTTAGTTTTCTTGCGGCCGTAACAAGAGCAAACGCTACTTTCTCGAACCCGGAGTACCTTGTCTCGGCATCAACAAGAATGTGGCTGATGTAGTATATGGGTCTTTGAGTTCGACTCTCTTCCCTGATCAACACCGCGCTGACCGCTGCAGGGGTAGCGGCTAAGTAGACTTGGAGCTCCTCTTTTGGTTCGGGTCGACTGAGAAGAGGCGGGTTCTCCAAATATTCCTTCAGCTCTTCAAAAGCTTTCTGGCATTCGTCCGACCAAATGAAGTCCTTTGGGTTCTGAATATTCTTAAGGGCCTTAAAGAATGGTAGGCACTTGTCTCCAGATCTCGACATGAATCGTGCCAACGCCGCCACTCGTCCGTTTAGCCTCTGTACTTCTCGGATCGTCCTTGGTGGGCTCATCTCTTGGATGGCCCTGATTTTTGTTGGATTGGCTTCGATGCCTCTGATAGAGACCATGAAGCCGAGAAACTTTCCCGAAGTCACGCCGAATGCATATTTGGCGGGGTTCAGCTTCATTTTGTTCTTCCTTAATACGCCAAAGGCTTCTTCCAAGTCGGCCAAGTGGTGTTCGGCCTTCAAACTTTTTACCAACATGTCATCCACGTAGACTTCCATGTTCCTTCTGATCTGCCCGCAGAATATATAGTTCACGAGGCGCTGGTATGTCGCTCCGGCGTTCTTCAATCCAAACGGCATGACCTTGTAGCAGAAATTTTCTTGGTCAGTTCGGAATGCCGTGTATGACTCGTCCTCCTCATGCATCATGATTTGGTTGTACCCGGAGTACGCGTCCATGAAACTCAGCATCTCGTGACCTGCCGTGGCGTCGATCAAGAGGTCAATCCGAGGTAGTGGGTACTCATCTTTTGGACAAGCCTTGTTGAGATCGGTGTAGTTGACACACATTCTCCATTTCCCGTTCGGTTTGGGGACCATGACGACGTTAGCCAACCAGGTCGAGAATTTTTCTTCTCGGATGAACCCTGATCGGCGAAGCTTCTCCACCTCTTCTTTGATCGCGGTTTGTCGATCAAGTGCGTAGTTCCTTCTCTTCTGCCGGATTGGTTTTCGACCTGGATCTATGTGGAGTCGGTGCTCAGCTATATGTCTGGGTATGCCCGTCATGTCGGCAGTCGACCAGGCAAAGACATCGGTGTTCGCCTTCAAGAAAACTCTGAGCTGATTCCTTTGATTTTCATTTAGTAAAGATTCGACCTGGACCACCTTTGCCGGGTCATCTTCGCTGAGATGAAATGGGGTCAGGTCTTCCACGGGTCGTCCTCTCCTCTCGACAAGCTCATCCCGCTGATCCTCGGGGAGATGCTCGACGCACATTGCCATTCCTCGGATATTACCCTTGTTTTGCTTGACGAAAGTAGCATAGCACTCCCGGGCCTTCTTCTGGTCGCCTCAGACCTCGTCGACACCGTTCTCGGTGGGGAACTTCATCTTGAAGTGTGTCGGGGAGATGATGGCTTGGAGAGTGGTCAATGAAGGACGGCCGAGTATGGCGTTGAAAGCCACTGCCGACCGTACCACCATGAATTTGACTTAAATCGTCGCCTGGCATGGAGCTTGCCCCATCGTGACCAGCAGGTCGATTGAGCCTTTGATGGTTGCGGCAGCTCCCGAGAACCCGTGAAGTAAGGTGCCTTCTGGCTTGAGCGCTTCGTCGCTGAAGCCAAATTATCGGTATGCTTCTAGTGACATAAGGTCCACGAATGAGCCAGTATCAACCAACACACGGTGGACGGGTCTGTTCGCAATTTCTACTTGCACCACTAAAGCATCATCATGAGGTAAACTTATACCTTCGAGGTTGGCTTTGGTGAAGGAGATCGTCGCCGCTGATTTGAGTCTCTTGGTGGGCATCTCGGCCACTCCAATGAACCGCGCGTTTGCCTTAGCCTTTCGAGTAGTCTCTTGTCCGGGCCCCCCGAAGATAGTGTATATGGGAGCCCCCTTGTCACTGCTTGGCCCGGATCCATCCTCTTTCTTCTCGGCTCGGACTTTATCATCATCTCGTTCGACTCGCCTGTTTTCAGCCCTAGGCTCGGCTCTTCTTTGATCTCGTTCTTCAGGCCGCCGACCTCCACGCTCTTCTCGGTCTCCTTTGACATATCGCTTCAAATGGCCCGCTTTTATCAGCTCTTCAATTTCTCTTTTCAGCTGATAATAATCCTCGGTGTCGTGACCGGTGTCCTTGTGGAACTGACAATATTTGTTGGGATTCCGAGATGACCCCGCTTGCATCGGTCGGGGTCGACAGATGTACCCCCCGTCCTGTATTTGCATCAAGATCTCCTTGCGCGAGGTGTTCAGTGGGGTGTAGTCGGGGCTCCGAGCTCGATCCGACCTGTCAGCTCGGCGATCCGTCCTGGGCCGTTTATCTTCCCTACGGTCTTCTGTTGTCGGCCTTTTCTTATCGGGCCGGCCTTCATTTCCCTTCCGAGCCTGGAGGACCTCAGCCATATTTGCAAATTCATTGCATCTTTCTAAGAGCTCGGCCAGGTTTCTGGTCGGCTTCCGGGCCAAGTCCTTGATGAGGTCCATGTCGGCCAATCCATTGCTCATAGCCGTATGGGCCGTGGCCTCATCCAAATCCTTGATATCTAAGGATTCTTTGTTGAAGCAGGAGACGAATGCTCGGATCGATTCGTCGGGCCTTTGCTTCACGCTGAGGAGGTTGACCGTGGTCTTCTTGTGTTTCATACTACTCTGGAAGCGCATGACGAATGCTCAACAGAGTTGAGCGAAGTTTTTATTGAGTTCGGCGGCAACCAGGAGAACCATGAGGTCGCCGCACCCTTGAGGGATGCGGGGAAGGCTCGACAAGAAACGATCTCGGTTCCCCCGTACATGATCATCATCGCATTAAAGTAGTTGATGTGATCGGTCTGGTCGGTCGTCCCATCATATCGGTCGAATGGGGGAGGTTTGAACCCGTTTGGTAGTGGCGCGGTCATGATCTCGGGAGGATATGGGTGTCGCCCGACCAACGAATAGGCGTCCGGGGTCGCTTGTTTCTTCAACCCCTCCACTTGCTCCGCCAAGTCTCGTAGCCCCCTCTCCAGCTCGGTTTCAGGTGCTCGGCCAACTGGCTCCTCGACCCATGGTCGGTACAGTCAGCCATCCCGTTGTGGTCGGCCATTCTGGTCAGCTCGGTCCTCGCCATCCTTTCTTGTTCTTCTTTCCTCCTGGAAGTTGGACCCACGGGGGCTCCCTTGCTGTTCTTCTCGGGCGGGCGAGCCTTGACGCCGGGGGTTATGACGAGGTCCTTCTCCTTGTCTCGCAGCGCGTCGTTCATTCGGTTCTTTCCCTTGTTCTCGGACTCTTCTCGGCTGTTCGTCCTCTCTGAGCCGCCCAAAAAATATCGACCTCCTTGCTATCGAGCCGGCTGGTTTGATTTCCTGCCCTGCTCGCGGGCTTGGGCGATGCTCTTGCTCATCCCACCGAGCGCCTCTGCTAGGGCGTGGAGGTGGAGTCTTCTGACGAGATGGGTGTGAGGATGCGGCTCGGTTAGGCTCGGCCCTATGTCGGCCACCATTTTGCTGTAAGTTCCTCTCTGCGTGGACCGGAGCTGGAGGGGGCGCGGCCAGCGGTTGACCCATCAGCCCAACTCGGGCCATCTGGTTCATGAAGGTGCGCAGCATCTCGTTGGTGTGGAGCATCTGCAACTGCAAGTCCATAACCTGTCGATTATTTGCCGGGGCTTCGGGGTCCAAACTCTCCGACAAGGGTGGCGGTGCTGGTAGGCCCATCCCATCCAAGCTTGGCTCGACCTGTATCCGGCCAGCCGCGGTCGTGGTTAGCACCGCTCCCCCATTCCCGCCATCCGGTGGGGGAATGGTGCCCTTGATGGGCTGCGCACCCCCTGCTCGAGGGGGTCTTCTGTTTATCCCCTGCCGAGAGGCTTCGGGGGGAGGGGATCGCCTCGTCTGCCCAACGGGTTACGGCTCGTCCGTCCGGGAAGTCGAGCCATGCTGCCCTGACCTCGTGTGCACCATTATTATTGCTCTTGGAATTGGTAGGAACGACGATGCTTGTCGATGTCGTTCCCACAGACGGTGCCAAATCTGTTGCGTGTGAAAACCTCCGATGCTCGGTTCGCCCACGGATGAACCTGCAAAAACCAAGCAATGAGCACAAGAGAACCGGTATGGCCCCGACCTAGGACTCTCCGATGCTCAAGTCAGGTCTCTAATACAACAGCGTAACTGCGTAGTAAAAAGCCAGATCCTCGATGGTGTTCCATACCTGGGTATTTATAGAGTGAGGAGGAGATGAGGCGATTGGGAGAATCCTAGTATGGTAGGAGTCCTTCTTTCAGAAGGTTCTCCCGCGTATAGCAGAGTGGAGAGCTATTTTCGGGGTCGGACTCTTATTAAGGTAAGAGTCCATGTAGAGTGCGATTCCGTGTTGTGCTGGGATCGTGGCTCGATCCCTATCCCGTGATTCTCGGGATGTGCTGACGTGGCCCGGGGGTCCCCGGTGGGGTGCTATGGCAGCTTTAGTGGTGGAGGGCTTCATCCTCGGAGGTCGGCCCTGGGGGTCGGCAGAGGAGGTTGGCAAGGGAGGTCGGCCCGAGAGGTTGGTCTCGGCCGCAAGCTCGGCCAGGAGTCTATGGCTGACCTGTATGAGCTCGGCCTCAGCCACCGGCTGGCTCGCTAGAGTCTGGCTCTGTCGGATGACTTATTGGAGATGGGGTCGGCCCGATCTCCTGCTCGGCCCAACTAGGTTCTCGAACTGAGGTCGGGTCGGCCATGTGGCAGCCTCTGATAGGAGGGGTGTTTTATGCCTCATCAGTGAGCTAGCAAGAGGTGGTTCTGATCATCGACCTATTTGATCAGAATCGAAACCAGAAGATTCAGGTGAGTTGGTAATTCAGTTTTTGATTTTTTTTCCTGTCAATCTTTAATTTTGTTTAGTTTGAGGAGTAGTTTTTTTTTGTTGGGTCTTCAGTTTGACCTGCGGAGATTTCAGAGAGCTTTCTAGTGCTTCGGTTTGGTAGCTTCTTGGATTTCTAGGGTTCTAAAAAGATTTTAGGAACTGGGTAAGAGTTATTTTAAGTTCATTTATAGGTATTGCTTGAGTTCGGAAGTGAGGGAAGCAAGGGAGAAAAAGCATTTGATGGTTTGGTACGGGATTTGCTATGAATAGCCATTCTTTGTATATGTGGTTGTTCTTATTTTCCTCCACAAATGTTTTCTTGATAAATAGGAGATTTCCCCCCCCCCTTCTTTAAGCTTCTATTTTTTAGGTTGGGTCGACATACCATTAGTTGATTGTTACTTTTTCAAAATTCGGACTTTCTAGTCGAACCAAGCTCTCTTCATTTTGGTTAATTCCATGTGTCAGTTTGCTAGGATACGTATGTTGTGCATTCGAAGGAACGGTTTCGTAATCTTTAGTGGTACGCTGCTCGTGGATTAGACCCACCAAGAAACTCCGCATGGAATTGAAGAGGGGCATCTTAATGTTTTATTTGGATTCAATGTATTATTTAGGGTTCAAGTACTTTATAATTATGTGAACTAATTATAAATTTTATAATACCACTTTAGTGTCTATATCGTATCAGCGTGTACGTTAGTAAACTTGGGTCAATAATCACAAGTACCATTTTTAGTGATTTTTTTGTGAATGTAATTAATGGATTGTGTTTAAAATGTGAAAAATAGACAACCTGCAAAAAAGCAGACCTAAAAAACCTTGTTTTGGGGTCAAAACCTTGGTTTCCCCATCAATGGAAAAAAAATCCCAGGTTTCGACCGAGATATGGTTGAAATCGAGATTAACTCCATTTTTGGCTGGTCGAAACCCGAGTTTTAGAACCTTGGTGCACACACCCCTCTACACCTATAAATACACCCCCTGTCACGTTGAGGAGGGTTACATGAACCTTACATGCACTTCCTATGAGCTTGGCCTAGTCATTAGTTTAGAGACAGTGCTCCCTTATTCAAGAGCTTTGAAGTCTTGGCCTTAGCCTACCACTTCCTTCACCTCTTGAGTGTTATAATCCTACTTGAGACTTCAAGATCACGGCTTGGAGACACCAATCCAGTAATCTCGGTGCTTGACTACAAAGTGTTCGCATACAAGAGACAAGAGAAGCCCCCTATAAGCGGTGATACTTGCTCAACGTACTAACCTCCTGAGTTACAAAAGGGAAACGTCCATATGATAGTATTATACATTACTAAGATTGGTCTTGAGCTTACATCCAAAAATTTTCATCAAGAAGTCCATTATCTAGACCCTAGTTGGTTCAGAACTTATATCAACTACCATTGATCAGAAACCAAAAATCTTTCACTTTTTATTCATTATTGTGTCTTATTACAATTTAATGCAATATTTCAGAATTTTATGGATTGCGAATCAAATAATTTTTAAATGTAAGCATGATTTTGATTGACGACATATGTGTTAATATTCATATGGAATTGAGCATATATTGTTAGGTACTTGACTAATGCATCAAAAGCTCAAGCCCTTTAACCTATCCCATACTAAGCCGGCTCAATCTAGCATCCATACACTAGATCGAGCCAAATTAGGCGCTTAACAAACCACCACGCTTCTACAGTCGTCATCCTTGGTAGCTCTCACTCTGGCGGTAGGTAGCCCTTTCCAAGCGGCTCCACTCTGTCGTAGGGTTTCTGCCTGGCAACAGGTATCCCTTTCTTGATGGCTTTCACTCTACTTCAAGTAGCCCTCTCCTAGGTAGCCATTTCCATGACTTGAACCCGTGATGTGGTGTCCGGCTCTGATACAAAATATTAGGTATTTGACCAATATGCCAAAAGCTCCAGAGCTAATGAAATGCATTAAATCAAGCCCTTTAACCTATCCCATACTAGGCTGGCCGAATCTAGTGCCCATACACTAGATCGAACCCCATTAGGCACACACATAACACATATTGTCATCTGTTGGCTGGAACGTAGGTTTATAAGATATTGATGAACTTTAATTATGTGTCTTTTACTTCTGAAATTCATTGGTGACGACAAATTGTGCAGGTGATTGTCAATCAATGTTGGTTCTATGAATAACATCACCATTAATGTCACTGCCGGATCAACATTTTTAAGGCATGTAGAGTTGCCTTCCAATATATTATTTTAGTGGATCGAGTCTTCCTCAAATTTTTTCTGGCATTTACTATCGGGAAAAAAATGACCAACATTTTTTAAGGCATGTAGTGTTGTGGGTAAGGCAGTGCATCATCATCTAGTGCTGCATCACTATTGTTGCCGCTGAATACTGCATCACCATCCATTGTTGTTGCCTGCTTGTTGTGATACCCGCAAGTTCATTTACCTTCACCTAAGAATTGTAGGTCCTTAGGTCATTGAAAATTGCAGCTTCTCTCAAGTCGTTGGAGAGTTGAAGTCTTGATAAGTCACAGAGATGAAGAAGGAAACGTTCGGTTCAAACTTCAAAGGCTTTCTCGATTGTAATGTTTCAAAAATAGGTAAGCGGGGTTGGGTTGGTGGTGTTTTAGTGCAAGGGGTAAAATAGTCATTTTATTTTATTTTTATTTTTTTGGAGATTGGGACCTTTTATATATAATTTACTTTTTAGGGTATGAGGAATAGGGGAATTTTTATTGTATGCGGTTCCTGACCAGTGCGGTTCCCTAGTGCCTCTCACAAGAGGGTGGACCCCACCGAGGCAGAGTGTTCGATCAGGTGCCCCAGGTGGGTCCCATCCTTAGTTAGTAAGTTTGCGTATTATACGTGTATCCAAACATTTACTTCAAAAAAACGTATTATGTCGTATATATCCGTATATTTGCTAAAAAACACGTTTTTTGAGTGTTGCAGTTTTATACCCGTATAAATGCGTATTAAACGCGTATAATATATTAAAAAACAAAAAAAACTAAAGGTAAAGTGAGAAAACACGCGAAACCCCTTCAGTTCCCAAAAAGGGTAAAAAGCTCTGGTCGTCTCTTCACTCTTCGAACCCTGGCAGTCTGCTGCAGTGCTGCTCGATCACCTGCTTCGTCTCCGTCTCCATTCAACGGCGGCCGGCGAGACTTCATATAAGGTTCAATACCCCCTAGCCCCTGCTCCCTTCCTATTCTCCGTCTCCGTTCAGGGCTAATTGCAGCGGTGGAGTGGCGGACAAGCTCTGTTCCTCTTCCATTCTTTGCCCCTTTCTCCTCCTCTCGCTCCTGTAAGTTATACTATCTGCTGTGAATGTAAATAGCATTATTGAATGTTAAGCCCTTTGTGATTTTTTTTTTGGTCTCATGTGAACATGTCTTTCTGCCGCTTCTTATTTCTTTACTCCTCAACCCCCCTCTTTTTTCTCTTGGTTCCAGTGTTGTGTTAGTCAATATAACATCTTTTTTATTTTTCAATTCGAAACCCAGATGTGAATTAATGAAAGAACCCAAGTTCTGATCATCATTTCAAACCCAATAACTTCAATCTTAAAACAGCTTTCCGTTTTGGAAGTATTTGAAGCTTAAGTAATGGGAATAGGTGGTGGTGGCCTGAGTGTTTTGACTAATTTTTAATCAATTATACTCAAATCAAGCACCATTGCTTTAGAGATTTGGAAATGGCAATTGCAGATTTGAAGATTTATATAGAACAAATAACCCTGCTAAGCTATGCTACAGGACAAAGATTCTAAAAGAACCACCCACTTTAATCCAGAATAAAGGTGTACTTGCATTGGTTCGATTTGCTTTTTTTTTTTTTTTTTTTTTAAAATTTTAAAGTACATTGAATGTTAATCTGAAGATTTAAGCTTAGCTCTCTGATTAAGGCTGTAATTAGTGGAAGTAACTCAAGTTGAGAACAGAGAATGATAGAAAATTCTGGTTACCCAATGCTTCAATTATCTTGGAGATATGACGATCGTTTCTGATTTTGGTTAAAGATTCTAAAAGAACCACACACTAAAATCACTGTGTATATGCTATTATTTTGTTTATTAGGTGGTGAATGTCTGTTACATAGTGAATATATGCCCGTATTTTTACTTATAGAGTGGTCGTATTAAACACGTATTAAACGCGTATCGTATTATTTCCGTATGCGTTTTATTACGTCGGATTTTTTAAAAGTATTATTGCCGTCTAGTCCATTTAATTGTCGTATGTATCCGTTCCCGTTCAATTGCCATTCCCAAACCTACTAACTAAGGTCCCACCCCCTTCTTGTGAGAGGCACTAGGGAACCACACCGGTCAGGGAACCGATAATGATTCGGAATAGGGAGGGGGAAAGGTACTGGAGACTGGAACTCGAGACCTCCTGGTGAGCATGGGCATGGTTTTAATATTGCGGCTTAGTTTAAGGGAATCCGGGGGTTTGTAAGAAAAATCCCCATAATCACAGCAAAATTCTTTAGGGCACTTTTGCTCGTAGACTACACTTTCAGTCATCTCTAAAATCAGGATTCTCCTGGGTTTATTAACTGAGAATACTACGGATAGAGGGGGTTTGCTGTTTCAGAGCTTAGATAATGGAGGGAGAGGTTGAAGGGGCATCATTGGCAATAAGCGACAAGATCCCACGCTCAAAGGCGCAGCACATAAAGAAGAGAGCACTCAGAAATAAAACTCTTTCTATTACCTTCGATGACAAGGATCTTAGGTATTTTGCTTACTTTTTTCTGAGTTAAAAAGTCTAGGTTTTTCTTCCATTAACGCGATTCTTGAACTTGGTTGTGGTTGAATAGGGACTATGTCGGTGGGTTTCATAAGAGGAAGAAGAAGAGGAGAAAGGAAGCGCAGAGAAACCTACAGGAGAAGGAAAGACTCAAGCGTATTGGGGCCCGTAAACAGGTTCTAATTCCAATTCTACCTCACATTTTGTACTTTTAAATTGGACCTTTTTAATTGAGAAGATGGTCTTTTTGTTTCTGAGAAGTAGATGTTAATAGGTTTATGAGAGGGTTTGAAAGTATGTTAATGGTAGTGTCTTAAGAAGTGTTTAGGAATTTTATTTTTGAATTCTTTGGCATTAAAATGGTTTCTATTCGAAGAAGAAAAATGCATTCATGGAAGCAGAGCTGAAACAGGAGTAAGAAATTTTGGGTTAGGATTAACAGTTTGGAGTCCCCCTTCTGTGAGTATTAAGTTTGCTTCTTCCAATTTTTAGCTAATTGTTGTTGAATGGGAAATGGAAGTCAACCATTAATGGATCTTTGCAAGTTTTGAAGAGGTGGGTCTTGTCGTTTCCCATCCAATTACATTACCAATTACACCTCTGTCATTTTCCCGTCCAGAACTGTTACGCATCTTATAAAAGTGCCCTTCTTCAGCAAGTCAGCTAGTACTCTCTGTTAATGTATTTTCAAGTTTCAGTTATTTATTGAGCCCAGACACCATAGGATATCATCAACTGAAGTTCTGATGATATTCATAAACACTGTAATGTGGTTACATCTTTCACGGCCTCATCATCCTCTGTTCCAGCACCGAAGCAAGCAAAATGCCAACTTTTGACATCAGTCCACTATGCAGGGAGCAATTGTAAATAAAATAGCTAATCTAGGCATGCTTCTAAACTTCTGAACCTGACAAATGAGTAAAATGGTGTTTGAACCGGTTTTTTGCTGCCATGCATATTAACATTTTTTATGTTGAGGATTATTAACTGAAATTTTTATCTGCAATGGTCGCTCGCAAGTCATCACTTGCAAATGGCAAGATGGAGAAAATACCATTACAATCTCTGTAGAGGTAGTGAGGTACCGCTTGTTGGCTTCATAAACAATTTAACTGTCCTGAATAATTGGAATTTCCATTCACCTCATATTCCCGCTTTGCTTATGGGCGAATGGTGAGCTCATGTTATTCTTTTCCTGCTGTCAGACAGACTCTGTTGCTTTCACCCATCACCAAAGAGCAAGCTACTAACAATATTATTTAGTTTTTCCAACTGAATTAAGATCCAGAATCTGTATCATGCTCCTCAACTTTCTTCAGCAACGTGTGTTACAATTTCTCCTGATAATGAATGTGCAACTGCTTTAACATCATCCTACCTTGGCTTATACAGAAACACCTGTAGTTATCACTTCCAGACAGCAGCTTCGGTATGGGTGGATGCGAGAGCAAGAGCAATAACCAAAAATTGAAAATTAGCATGGTTTGATGGAGATCTAGCCACCTAAGGATTAGGGATTAGAAAACCAGATTCAATAGAAAATCGGCTTCAGTCAATCAGATGTTCAGATGAGGCCAGTATTGTGGTCAAAGGTTTACCCTTTGACTGAGGAACATTCCTGCAAGGTTTGACTTAAATCAAACAGATGGATAAAATATGAGAGAATCCTTGTTGAGGTAGGAAAAGCTATTTCTGCAGAATTGATGATCACAATTGTGGGTTTAATGCAGTGATAAATTAAGGTTCAAATAGCAGATTAATTAGAAGCAGAAAATATGACCAGATTAGCCCACCAAATAACATGAATCAGAACCAGAAAAACAGGCTTCAAGATAACCATAATTTTAGGGGAAAAATCAGTGACTTGCAGAAAACAGATCCGATGGTCAATAATTTTTGGTCTAGTGTTCTGCTTAATTAGTGACTTCAAAAATATAAGGCAGATCCAATGAACAGATTTGAAGATCCGGAGTTTTCCTATTCAGGCAAGAAATGGATAACAGAAAAAAAAAAGGATGGCAAGGTAGAAATTTGAAAACAGATTCTGAAACAAGATTTAGAAAAGATCAACTCAGTTGAAAATTCTGAGATTAAGATCAATATGGTGAGTCATAATATGGTATGTGGCGACTCAGTTCCGGCCCCTGCAGTGGTGACTCAGTAGGTCCAATTGGTGGTGATTCCAATCAAGGCTTTTGTGGTGATTGCAAGTTCATATCCCTTATAACTTCTTATTCTTCTTTCTCTTTCTTTCGCCGTCTTATCAAGTCAGTTCTTTAATTCCTTTCCTGCACATGTTACTTTCCTAAATTTTGTCTATAGTTAAATATCATAGTAAGCCTCTTCTAGTGACGAAGGAGACGAGGTGAATTAGAACGTTTTCATGGTCCGATCGTTATCGGTGCGCTCATTCCGAATTTGTTTGTACCGCCCAGAAGGGCACGAAAGAGAAAGTAATGTAGTCCTAGATAGGTAGGAGACCTACTAGGAGCCAAACAACAGGATCAAATAACAAAAGGGGCTGCTGGTTCAAATGGACAACACTAGGATTTAGGCCAATTCCTAGGGTTTGGGTTGGATATTGGGAAAGGGGTTTATAGGGTATTAATGGGCAGGTCTAGGGGTTCAATATGGTATAAAAAGGTTAGGGTTTAGATGAGTTTTGAAAATTTGCAATTTTGGGCAGAATTGAATTTTAGGGTTTTGGGTTTGGGTTTTAATGGAGCAAGGAGATGAAGGGGTTAGAGTTGGAGTTTGGGGCTGAAACTTGGATCGAGTGTCAACAATGATGTAAGGGATGTATGCTGAAAGTTTGGTTTTAAACCGATGGACAGATTTGAAGTTATGGAGGTTTCCTAATAGAAGTAGGAGAGAGGGGTAAAACTATAATTTCAGACAATCGGCTGGGTGGATGGTGCTAAAATTTGAATCGAGTCTCTCTTAGGGTTTGAGGAAGGCTCGATCAAATTTTTAGCAGGTTCTAATGGTTAGATTTGGTCAGGTAGAATTCTCATGAAAATCACCTTGTATGTGACCTTCTTGAAGGAAGAAGAATAGTTGCAGAATTTCTTACTTGTTGCAGGTCTTCAATGGCAGTAGCTTTGAAGATGAACAATGGGGTCTCCCAATCGTCACGATGCAAGGAGTCGATTGAAGATCCACCAATCCCTTCCACCTTGAGATCCACAAGGATATACACTCACAAAGAGCAGCAGCAATGGCAGCAAGCATAAAGCTAATATTTATTAATCAAATTCGTATTCAATGCTGGCCTCCCTTACAAAATTATATAGAAGACTCAAAAATAGACTTAGACACTAAAAAGGAATGGCCTAACCCAATCCTTAACCTATTAGGTAACTTAAACTGACTAGGAAACTGAAATAGACTCAAAATAGTGTCCTAATCCAGCCCAACTAAACAACTAAAAGAAAAACTAATAAAATCACTTATATTGAACCATTGGTTGAATCGGTTCAATTTAAAACACCAAATAAAAAGCTAAGTATGGAAATAAAACTAAGTATGGGAGCTAATCCCGTATGCAACCTATTTACCCATATTTGAGGCTCATAAAAGTGGCATATTACATTAGAAACTCTTGGGATCAAAGGCCCAACATGTATGTAACCCAACCCTAGACTTATTCCTAATAAAAGAAGCCCAGTTTGGTGATAAATCTACATCAACTCTCCCCAGCTTGAAAAAATTCGTCCTTGAATTTTGTAGTGATGAGGGGGAATCAACATGTGATCAGCACCTTTGACCATCCCCAAACAGAATTCCGGTGAAGCAGGAACATAAGGAATATAGTCTTCAAGGTGTGGAGCTTTCTCTTCGAAGAACCATGGTGGCATATCAAAATCTATGTGCTCTACCTCTGAATCAGCACCAACTGTGAATGCCCTATCCATAGAGTCTTTAGTGTTAGCAACCTTCTCATCTAATACTTGAGATACAAGCTCCACCTCTTCAAGAACAACATCTTGAATATCATTGATCTCCTGTGGAATATTCTCAACCACCTCTTCATCTTCTGCTGTTTCAGCTTTGTCTACTTTGACTTCTTCAACATAGACCTCTTCAGTAGAATCTTCCACATGTTGACTTTCCATCTTTGAAGCTCAAGGCATTGGTTCTTTCTTTTCATCACAATTCACTGTGATCACTTCAGCTTTGTCTTCAACTTGTGCTCTCTCAATTTCTGTTGGCAATGTACATTTGTATTCAGCCGCTGATTTAACACTGGTGATGTCAAATTTCCAACACTCTTCAACTTGCAAACGGAATCTCATTGATGGAGGCTTCAAGTTGTGATGTAGTCCTAGGTAGGAGTAATCCCACTAGGAACCAGGGTAATAGGATCAATAGCAAAAGGGGTTGCTGGTTTGAATGGACAACACTAGGATTTAGGTTAATTCTAGGATTAGGGTTGGATATTGGGAAAGGGGTTTATAGGGTATTAATGGGCAGGTCTAGAGGGCTATTATGGTATAAAAAGGTTAGGGTTTGGATGAGTTTTAAAATTCTGTAATTTTGGGCAGAATTGAATTTTAGGTCAAAATTAGGGTTAAGTTAGGTTTAGGTTAGGGTTGTCTTATATGGTAATGATAGGCAGGTGTAGGGAAGTCTAATGGTATAGGTTTTATGATGTTTGAGTGAATGGAAGTAGGTTAGATGAGTTGGACAGCAAGATAAGGTTATTGGAGACAATTCCTAATGGAGGTAGGAGTAAGGGGTTCTAGGGTTTAGGGTGATGGGGGTTTGATGAAACTTGGATCGAGTGTCAATAATGATGTAAGGGATATATGCTGAAAGTTTGGTTTGAAACTAATGGACAGATTTGAAGTTATGAAGGAATCCTAGTTAGGGTAGGAGTGAGAAGAAGAAGGTTTAAACAATGTTCAGATTTCAAACTTACTGGATCTGAAGAGATCTTCAATGGCAACAGCTTTGAAGAAGAACAATGGGGTCTCCCGATCTACAAGATGCAAGGAGATAAGTAGCAACCCTCCTGATCTTCACGATGCAAGGAGTCGATTGGAGATCCACCAATCCCTTCACCTTGATATTACTCACAAGGCAACCTTGATATTACTCACAAGGTACACTCACGATGGAGAGAAGGCAGCAACAAAGGCAGTAAGCATAAAGCTGAGTTTTTATTAATCAAATTCGTATGTAATGCTGGCCTCCCTTACAAGCTTATATAGAAGACTCAAAAATAGACTTAGACACTAAAAAAGAAAGGCCTAACCCAATCCTTAACTTATTAGGTAACTTAAACTAACTAGGAAACTAAAATACTAAAAGAAATAGACTCAAAACATGGTCGGACTTTAGAGTCCTAATCCAGCCCAACCTACATCACATGACCACTTAAGTTGTCACATGACCGCTTAACCAAGTCACATGATCACTTAAATTGAACCAATTGGATGCAACCAATTTGAACCAGTTCAATTAAAAAACATAAAAATAAACTAAGTATTGGGCTAATCCCGTATGCAACCTATATACCCATATGTTAGGCCCATAAAAGTAGCCTATTATATTAGAAACCCATGGGATCAAAGGCCCAACATGTATATAACCCAACCTTAGACTTATTTCCAATGAAACAAGCCCTATTTGGTGATGAATCTGCATAAACTCTCCCCAATTTGAAAAAATTCGTTCTCGAATTTTGTAGTGATGAGGGGGAATCAACATGTGATCAGCAGCTTTGACCGTCCCTAAACAGAATTCCGATGAAGCAGGAACATAGGGTATAAAATCTTGAAGGCGTGGAGCTTTCTCTTCAAAAAACCATAGTGGCATAACAAACTCTATGTGTTCGTTTTCTGAATCAGCAGCAACTGTGAATGTCCAATCCATAGATTCTTCAGTGTTAGCAACCTTCGCATCTAATACTTGAGACACATGCTCCACCTCTCCAAGAACAACATCTTGAAGGTCATTGTTTTCTTTTGGAATGCTCTCAATCAACTTTTCATCCTCTACTGTTTCAGCTTTGTCTACTTTGTTCTCTTCAATGTATACCTCTTCGGTAGAATCTTCTACACGTTGAACTTCCATCTTTGAAGCTTCAAACATGGTCTCTTCTTTTTCGTCACAATTCATTGTTACTTCATCTTTATCTTCAACTTCCTTTGGCAATGAAAATTTGTATTCTCTATACCTGTATTCCTTGTGAGCTCTGTACCTTTCTGCCCTGTGCCTTCTATGAGGTCGGTGAACTTGAGAGTGTAATTGATATATGTCCTTTTCCATTGGTATGTTGTTGTTCCTTACTGGAGTAGTTTGGTGTTGCTCAATTCGTTGCAACGTTTCGCTTATAGTCCTTTGACCAGCATGAAACTGCTGAAGCATCTCCAGAATTTTGTTCAAAGAGTCGATGGAGACAGAGGTAATGGGCTGGTTATGTTCATCCATGGCTCTGATACCAATTTGATGGAGTCCTAGGTAGGAGTAATCCCACTAGGAACCAGGGTAATAGGATCAATAGCAAAAGGGGTTGCTGGTTTGAATGGACAACACTAGGATTTAGGTTAATTCTAGGATTAGGGTTGGATATTGGGAAAGGGGTTTATAGGGTATTAATGGGCAGGTCTAGAGGGCTATTATGGTATAAAAAGGTTAGGGTTTGGATGAGTTTTGAAATTCTGCAATTTTGGGCAGAATTGAATTTTAGGTCAAAATTAGGGTTAGGTTTAGGTTAGGGTTGTCTTATATGGTAATGATAGGTAGGTGTAGGGAAGTCTAATGGTATAGGTTTTATGATGTTTGAGTGAATGGAAGTAGGTTAGATGAGTTGGACAGCAAGATAAGGTTATTGGAGACAATTCCTAATGGAGGTAGGAGTAAGGGGTTCTAGGGTTTAGGGTGATGGGGGTTTGATGAAACTTGGATCGAGTGTCAATAATGATGTAAGGGATATATGCTGAAAGTTTGGTTTGAAACTAATGGACAGATTTGAAGTTATGAAGGAATCCTAGTTAGGGTAGGAGTGAGAAGAAGAAGGTTTAAACAATGTTCAGATTTCAAACTTACTGGATCTGAAGAGATCTTCAATGGCAGCAGCTTTGAAGATGAACAATGGGGTCTCCCGATCTACAAGATGCAAGGAGATAAGTAGTAGCCCTCCCGATCTTCACGATGCGAGGAGTCGATTGGAGATCCACCAATCCCTTCACCTTGATATTGCTCACAAGGCAACCTTGATATTACTCACAAGGTACACTCACGATGGAGCAAAGGCAGCAACAAAGGCAGCAAGCATAAAGCTGAGTTTTATTAATCAAATTCGTATGTAATGTTGGCCTCCTTTACAAGCTTATATAGAAGACTCAAAAATAGACTTAGACACTAAAAATGAAAGGCTTAACCCAATCCTTAACCTATTAGGTAACTTAAACTAACTAAGAAACTAAAATACTAAAATAAATAGACTCAAAACATGGCTGGACTTATAAAGTCCTAATCCAGCCCAACCTACATCACATGACCACTTAAGTTGTCACATGACCGCTTAACCAAGTCACATGATCACTTAAATTGAACCAATTGGATGCAACCAATTTGAACCGGTTCAATTAAAAAACATAAAAATAAACTAAGTATTGGGCTAATCCCGTTTGCAACCTATATACCTATATTTTAGGCCCATAAAAGTGGCCTATTACATTAGAAACCCATGGGATCAAAGGCCCAACATGTATGTAACCCAACCCTAGACTTATTCCCAATGAAACAAGCCCTATTTGGTGATGAATTTGCATCAAGTTGTCTTCAGATTTGAAGGCTTTTTGGTGGTGATGTTGTCGATGGGAATTTAAGTTACCTTGTTGTAGAGCTCTGAACGTTCGTGGGAAATATTTCTTACTCAGATCTTCTTTCATCTCTACCCATGTAACTGGTTCTCTACCACGATAGTCAGGATAATCCATGTGGGTTCTCCACCAATTATGTGCTGGTCCCACTAGCTTGGTATGTGCCACTCTCATTTTCCTATGCTCAGGCAAATTATACCAATTAAAATAATCATCTAAAGCAGCTAACCAATCACAAAATACCTGTGGATCTGGTCTGCCATCATAGTCTCTCAACTCATACGCCTCTGGAGGTCTACGGCGTCTCCTGTAATCTCTGTAGCCTCTGTTCCTATCTTTACTGTGATCTTTGTACCTTTCTCTGTCTTCTCTGTATTGATCTCTCCTTGGGGCTCTTTGTACTACCGAATTGACTTGATATCTGTCCTTTTCTAGGAGAATGTTGTTGTCCCTATGAGGGGTAGTCCTCTTCTCTTCCAATCGTGTCACCTTTTCATTCAACTTCTGTAGCATCTCCATTATAGTAGCCATAGGATCAGGTGGAGGGGGCGGAACTGGATTGCCTTGTACATCCATGGCTTTGATACCACTTAATGTAGTCCTAGATAGGTAGGAGACCCACTAGGAGCCAAACAACAGGATCAAATAACAAAAGGGGCTGCTGGTTCAAATGGACAGCACTAGGATTTAGGTCAATTTCTAGGGTTTGGGTTGGATATTGGGAAAGGGGTTTATAGGGTATTAATGGGCAGGTCTAGGGGTTCAATATGGTATAAAAAGGTTAGGGTTTACATGGGTTTTGAAAATTTGCAATTTTGGGCAGAATTGAATTTTAGGGTTTTGGGTTTGGGTTTTAATGGAGCAAGGAGATGAAGGGGTTAGAGTTGGAGTTTGGGGCTGAAACTTGGATCGAGTGTCAACAATGATGTAAGGGATGTATGCTGAAAGTTTGGTTTGAAACTGATGGACAGATTCGAAGTTATGGGGGTTTCCTAGTAGAAGTAGGAGAGAGGGGTAAAACTGTAATTTCAGACAATCGGCTGGGTGGATGGTGCTGAAATTTGAATAGAGTCTCTCTTAGGGTTTGAGGAAGACTCGATCAAATTTTTAGCAGGTTCTAATGGTTAGATTTGGCCGAGCAGAATTCTCACGAAAATCACCTTGTATGTGACCTTCTTGAAGGAAGAAGAATAGTTGCAGAATTTCTTACTTGTTGCAGGTCTTCAATGGCAGGAGCTTTGAAGATGAACAATGGGGTCTCCCGATCTTCACGATGCAAGGAGTATATTGGAGATCCACCAATCCCTTCCACCTTGAGATCCACAAGGATATACACTCACAAAGAGCAGCAGCAATGGCAGTAAGCATAAAACTAATATTTATTAATCAAATTCGTATGCTGGCCTCCCTTACAAACTTATATAGAAGACTCAAAATAGACTTAGACACTAAAAAAGAATGGCCT
The DNA here is from genome assembly GCF_018873765.1 of Telopea speciosissima. Taxonomy (NCBI): domain Eukaryota; kingdom Viridiplantae; phylum Streptophyta; class Magnoliopsida; order Proteales; family Proteaceae; genus Telopea; species Telopea speciosissima. The sequence goes on along the minus strand of NC_057919.1, from coordinate 34,360,911 downwards.
AACCCAATCCTTAACCTATTAGGTAACTTAAACTGACTAGGAAACTAAAATGGACTCAAAATAGAGTCCTAATCCAGCCCAACTAAACAACTAAAAGAAAAAATAATAAAATCACTTAAATTGAACCATTGGTTGAACCGGTTCAATTTAAAACACCAAATAAAAAGCTAAGTATGGGAGGTAATCCCGTATGCAACCTATTTACCCATATTTTAGGCCCATAAAAGTGGCATATTACATTAGAAACCCATGGGATCAAAGGCCCAACATGTAGGTAGCCCAACCCTAGACTTATTCCTAATAAAAGAAGCCCAGTTTGGTGATAAATCTGCATCAGAAAGGGATCCAATACCAAGATGCCTGCCTTTAACAGAGAACTATTGCTTTATATATGCACGCTATTTATTGCCGTAGGGACATGAGCACATTCTATATTCTCCCGGATGAGTCGAACCGATTCAAAACTGACCTTCCCTGATGTTAGCTAGCTCCCTCTCCCATGAAAGACTTTCTCTCGTCGTTCTTCCTTCAATCCAAGAAGGCCGTCCGTTCCTTATTCCATTCGACGTAAGATCCATTGACGTGCGCAAGGCTTCGATAGGAGTGTCGCTTCGCTTTGTTCGGGGGAAGAACCATTACATAATATATGCAAATTCACCGTGACGCGTGCTTGCTTTGGGCACCACCCCGAGCACAGCAGAATGAGAAGGCTCAGTGCACTAGCCTAGCGCACTCAAGCAGCTCAGTTTGCTTTCCTTTATTCCCGTTAAAGCGCTCTAGTTGGGTTAGGTGACGCGCACACCGCATGTTGATTGCATTCGATTTCATTATGGATAGTGAAACTACTAAAGAACGGCAAAGGCATGATTTGCTTTTCCACGGTCGGAGGGAAATTCTCATTCTTTTTCAAGGTCAGTTGGTAGGTGGGATGAAGCCATAATCTTTACCCAACGTCTGGAGGGTTCCCCCTTGACATGCTAATGAGTTTCTATAGGCCTAAGGGATCAGGTTCAGAAACTCAGTTGAAAACCAGAAAGAATCATGTGGAGGGGAAAAAACCAGTTTCAAGAAAATGTTAATAACTTGAAATAAGAAACTCAGATGATCAAACAGCATTGGAATCAAGTATTAACAGTAAAATATCAAGCAGAAACAAAACCATTAACTATAACTGAAAATTGGAATCAGATTTGACACAGTTGTCAAGGTGTCGCCTAGGTGTCCAAGCAGTTTTTTTGGGGTCTAGGCGACTGTCGCCTTAGTGCAAGATGCTGGTTTTATTGGTATCGAACCAGGTTTGGGACTTATTTATGCCAGATATCATTTAATTAAGCATTTTTTACTTGAGATATCATTCAGAAATAATATCTTAAGATGAATTCTCAATTACAATTGGATTACATCAAGGATCAGCTTTAAGCCATTATTTGTTTGCGCTTATTATGGATGACTTAACCAGAGACATTCAAGATGAGAGTTCCTGGTGTATGCTTTTTTGCTGATGATATTGTTTTAGTGGATGAGACAAAAGTAGGGATTAATGCCAAGTTGGAGTTATGGAGATCAACCTTGGAATCAAAAGGTTTTAAGATAAGTAGAACGAAGACAGAGTATATGGTGTGTAAATTTGTTTACACTAGGATGGATAATGAGGTGGTGAAAATTGATGAGAGGGAGATTCCGTGGAATTATTATTTTAGGTATCTGGGCTCAATCATAAATAAAGAAGGTGATATAGAGGATGATGTTTCACAAAATATGATGGATGAAGTGGAGACTGGAGAGATGCGCCCAGAGTGTTTTGTTATCAACATATTCCTTTAAACCTCAAAGGAAACTTTTATAGGACAGTTAGACGACTGGCTATGATGTATGGTGCAGAATGTTGGGTAGTTAAGAAGCATCATATAGATAAACTCAGTGTAGCGGAGATGTGGATGATGAGATGGATGAGTGGCAAAACTAGGAAGGATAAAGTAAGGAATGATCATATTAGAGCTGGTTTGGGAGTAGCTCTGATACATGATAAGCAACGAGAAAGTCGTTTGAGATGGCATGGCCATGTTCAATGGAGGCCTTTGGATGCTCTAGTATGGAGTAGTGATTTGATTTAGATTGAAAGGCATGATAGCTTAAGCCTTGTATTAAGTATGACCTCGAATAGAGTTGATTGGAGGGCAAGGATTCATGTAGCCGACCCCATTTAGTTGGGATAAGGCTAAGTTGTTGTTGTATTATTCATAAATGAGAAAATACCCCCTATTTGAATCAAATAAAAATAGTGAAAATCAAATTCCAAAAGGATAAAAAGTCAACCCCCCAAGTTCAAGAACAAAAACTGGATTGTCGGCAGTAGGTGAAATTTTCAACTTTCAAATGCTAGGATTCTTTGCAAATATAAATCTTCTATAAATCCTATTATACCAAAATATCACTAAAAACCAAAAGAACGATAAAATTTTCTTTTTGTTTTGACGCCTAAAAATCTATTTTCATTCAGGGCAAATTTAAACAGCATTCGTGCACACCAAATAAGGTTTGACCAGAACACAACTTCTTCAATATAAATGAGATTTAAGCAATCTTGCATTTGTTGGAAAGTTGGTTTGCGCTCTACCTAATACAAAAAGTCTATAGCCTTACATTCTTTTAAATAAGAACTGAATACTGCTTACAATAGGAAAAAAAAAAAAAAGAATTGAGGTAAGCATAGGAACTCCCATCCAAATAGGTATAGGTATCCCATAAGACAAACTCTTAGCTATAATAGGAGCTCACTAGATTAGAACTCTATCCAAAGTAGGAATAGGAGTTTTAAATAAACAAGGCTCTACCCAAATAAGGAATTAAACTATAACTTACTGAAATAAAACAACTCAAATATACACATGGTTTGAAGAAGATCAGAACTGAACCTGGTTCAATCTTGAACCAGAAGATGGCCCAAAACAGAACTGCATGACTGAGTTGACTCAAAACTCTCTGACTAAGTTACCGAGTTAGGGTCTTCCTCCTTTGGTATTTTGTAGAGTACCTTACATGGTACTGATGTACATCAACTCTCCCTCGCTTGAAAGCATTCATCTCCAACAAATGGTGAAAGGACATGTAGTGATCTTACAATTCCGGATTGAGTTGCTTGGAATCATTGGCACATATCCATATGCAGTCAGTTCTTGGACGACCTTTTCGTTTGATGAGGAAGGAATGGTAATCTCCTCCCTTTCGAGTGACAGTATATTCGTAATCCACAATATCCTCTTATCTCATCTTCAATGGGTGGAACAAACTGGGGCAGCCATAAGGTATGTTTTGTATATCCCTCGTCAGAGTGGTGACTCAAGTAGATCGTAAGATCGGCTGCATTGAAGATATTGCTTATGGCCATACCAGCAAACAAGTCAAGCACATAAGCCTTTAGTTCCAACCTTTTTAAGGACCTTGTAGGGTCTCATTTTCCATAGGTGGAGCTTCGTGTTGGTGCCAAGAAGAAACTTCTCAGGAGCAATGTGAACCATCACCATTTCTCCAAGTTGATGCAGACACCTCATCTTGTCACTCTGGAGGCTTGCACATTGGTGATGAAATGGTGTTAAAGGCGTGCAAGGCCTTGTTTTAGTAGCTTCAGAGGTCTTGTATACCCTTGAGCAGCATTTGGGATCATTTTAAGAATTTGACCAAAAATAACCAAAATTTTGGCTTGGTTTTGGTTTTGGAAATTGAAATTTCATTTGGTTCGGCTTTGGTTTTAGGCTAAAACTGTTGATTTGAACCAAAACGAATGAAGTATAACCCGTATAAGTTGAACCCGAACGGAACCTAAGCCATCCTAAACCCTAAAAAGCTAAAACACGAGTTCTGAGATTTCAGTTTTGACTTCGTCTTTTCTGCCCTCCATCTTCAACTATCGACTCTCCTCACTTCTCTTTTGCAGTTCTGCACTCATGCTCGTTTCTTCTATCATGCCTTTCTTCTTATAGGACAGTACGAGACATCTCCAAGTCTCATATGAACCGAAGAAGTGAATCCTACAAAACTGAAAAAGTTAAACCGAATTACCAATGAAACCAAATACAGTAAACTCAATAAGAACTGGGTAAACTGAACCATTTTGGTTTGAGGTTATGAAAATTATTTGATTTCGTTTTGTACATATTGTATCGTTAACTGAACCAAAATCGAACCAAAAAACCAGAACCGAACCGATTGACACCCTTATCTTTTTATTCTTCCAATTGGCCACTGAAATCTGCATCATGTTTCTTATATAATTCCCTACTATCTGACATTTTTGGTGAGAGGAACCCTGAAGTAGAAACTTCCTGCAACTGTAATTTTACTGCTCCACAAATTATTGTCGGAGACCCTACAAATGTATCTTTTGAGTGTATAATCTAATGGAAATGGGAACTGTATTAATTTATTTCCTTTGTTTTGTACTTGATTTAGCTGGTCTGTGAGTTGGCTGAGATTAAAAAAAAAAGGTGCCTGGAGACATTAGTATTGAACAAATGAGTAATATAAAATAAGAGGATCACTATCTAATTAGAAATTAACAATCATCTTAGGTGATCTGAATGGTTGTAAAAGTTATAACATCTGATTCTGAACCAATTGTAATGGATTCACCATTTTTTGTTAGTAGGTTTGCTGGGGATTAGCAAAGGTAGGTTAAAACTCAACCAGACCTTGAGTTTAACCAGAACTGGCCGTACAACTGTTGTTCAAATTGTTCAACCTTCAGCTAGTAAGACTCCAAACCTGAAAGTGGTTAAACCCATTTGGTCGAGTGACATTACCAGGTTTGTGAGTCCCACTAGACATTATTTCATTCAGGTTTGCATTCCTTACCTGGCTTTTGTGTATTCATTGCAGAGGAAACTTGAGAAAGAGCGTGTTCTAAATGGTGGAGTTCAACCATCCAGTGATATAGGACCTGATGAAAGTGGTGATGGCAATGAACAGGAAGAAGAAACTGAGCTGACTGCATCAGTTTCTGGTATGATACATTACCATAACTACAAATTAGAATCTCTGAACTGGGGGGGGGGGGGGTTGGGATGATTTTGTCTTACATATTCTTTAACTGTTTGCAAGAAGAATGGAGCAAAGAGTCTGTGAGATAAAAAAAAAAAACACCCTTATAACTGATGGCTGCAATCATCTGGACTATAGGATGGCTTTAGTGCATTTTATTTGTAAGTTTGATACCAAGTGGTGACTTTCCCATTCCCTGTGTGTGCCTCTAGTTGTTAATCAATGGTGCACAAACCTCCCGGGTCACGGATACAGTCTTACCACCTATGATTTCTTGTTGTTACTCCTTAGCTAGATTCTACAGTTAATTTTTCTACTTTTTCTAACTAGATGATTGTGTTTTATTCTCCTCGCCCTCTTTTTTGGCAGGGACAAAATCGTATAGCAGTGGAGACATGAAAATAACAGTAACAACCAGTGAGATATCTCATGAATTCAATGAGAGTTTGAGGGAAAAGACACAAGTAATCCCTAGAACAAGTACAGAAGGTGAAAAGAAGCACAACATTCCCGTGCAAAAGAAGACATTCAAGAAATTCTCAAAACATAAAACACCGAGAAAGCCACAAAAGAAGAGAAGAAATGACAAGGAGGGAAAGAAGAAGAAGAAGCACTAGAAATTATTTTTCCTTTCAAGTTATCCAGCATGGATGCTGCTCAATTTATTGGAAGATTTGATGATTGGAGCAGCAAATGAGTTGTACTAACTGCGGAATAATCCAAGATCTTTTAGCTCTTTTTTTCTCAATGTAAAATAAGACACAAGTTTCAACTAAGATAGACACAAATGTTTTCATATCACTTTATTTTCAACTAAACACCTCAATTAAAAGTTCTTTGTTTTTAATAATTATTTTTTGGGCAAGAGATCGCTACCTGGTCTTGTAGCCCCTGCACCAGTGTTGGGGGGCCATTTTTTTTTTTTTTTGATGTAGAAGAAAATTTTTATTAATAGAAGATAGAAATGTCATTAGTTACATTCCCTTGCAGATATTGAGTCCTTGCAGTATGTGCTAGGCTATGTGCACTAGTGATCACATGCCTAGGGTTTTTCAGAATATAAACCTTATCAAATTTCAAAAGCATAGTTTTAATATTAAATAGAATTGTAAAGAGCTGCCATGGCCAAGGGTATTTCTCCATGTCTGATAACCACTGTACCATGTTTAGTGAATCTGTTCAGACTTCTATTCTTCTGCCTCCCAGTGAAATTCCACTTTGGATTCCTTGTTCAATTCCTCTTGATTCTGCTTCCTGTGCTGTTCCTGTGCATCCAAAATCCATGGTTGTAGAAATGAGTTCATGATTATAAAAAATTGCGGCTGCCCAACCCCCGATCCCCGTGATATCATCATGGCTACCATCCTTGATGATAACATAGTCTAATTCAGAAGTAATGCAGCAGTAAAACTCCAAAGTTGGTGGGCTTGGGTTTGTATTAATGTTAGTACTACCATCTTCTTGGTCTTGGAGCCACCCAAAAATCTGCAGATCCCTTTCCCATTTCTTGATGTTGTTGATAATGATTAGAGGGTGTACTTTCATTCCTTGGAAGAGAATTTGGTTCCTTGCCTGCCATAGGAAATATATTGTGATGCATACCACTTTAAGAATACACTGTTTTTGATCCTTGGAGTATGCATTATTGATAAGAAAGGAATGTAGGAGAGCTTTTAGGTCTGTAGCTTGGAGAGAATCAGTCCTTAGACCTAGGGATCCCGCTGCCCAAATTCTTTTGGAAAATTCACAAGAAAAGAGCCAGTGCCAATCCGTTTCATCGCATTGTTTACACAGTGGACAGCAGAGGTCAGTGTTACATAACTTCTGGATTCTCTGTTTTGTGGGTATTCCTTTCTTCAAAATCCTCCATCCAAAGAGTTTGAATTTTGGGTGTAATCTAAGATTCCAAATACCTTTCCAGATTATGGTATCCTCAGTGGGTTGGTGTGTGAGGAATTGAGCTACTGATTTGGTTGTGAACTGTCCTGATTTATTGTGTGTGGTGGTAAGAAAATCTGAATGTGGTTGAAGTGGAAGTGGAATTTTAATGATGGCATGGGCTATTGGAGGAGGGAAGATGGAGTGAATTAGAGGTTGGTTGGTTCCATGTTTGATTGATGATAAGGTCTTCCACTTTTTTGGAGGATGGGTGAGGGGTAATAGAATCAGGAATGAAATGGCAAGGTAGGGTAGAGATCCACAGTGAATCCCAAATGAGGGCTTGTTTACCGTCTCCAATTTTCCAGCAGCAATACCAGCGGAGTTCCTTCATTATAGAGCATATGCCCTTCCAAACCCATGATGCATTTTTCTTTTTAAAGGAAGTGCATGTAAGGAGAGAGGTATTAGGAAAGTATTTAGCTTTCAAGGTTTGTACCCACAGTGGGTCAGCTTCAGTCAAAAGCCGCCAACCCAATTTCATTAGTAAAGCTTTATTATGGGTTTGTGAAGATCGAAGGCCCAACCTACCATATTGTTTGGGAGAACAAATGGATTTCCAGGAGATTAAGGACAGTCCCTTTTGCCCGTTATTTTTACCCTTCCAAAAGTTTGCATTGATGGAGTCAAGTTGGTTGCAGATGGACTGTGGAAATGGGAGACAGGACATCAGGTACGATGGGACAGAGTTGAGGACAGATTTGATGAATACTGTTCTGCCAGCTTGTGACAGTAGGTGACTACGCCAGCAGCTTAGCTTGGAGCGAACCCTGGATATTATACCTTTGAGACCCAAGGTTTTGGATCTGGGCTGGATGAGGGGTGTTCCTAAGTATTTAGCATTCAGGTCCATGTCCTTCATTCCCAGTTGGTTTTTAATAGCAAGCTTTTGGGTTGAAGGTACATTGCTACTAAAGAACACACTGCTCTTACCCAAATTGATTTGTTGACCAGAAAGGTCCTCGAAGAGAGCAATAATGGATTGGAGGGTAGATATGTCCTCACTAGTGGCTCGACAAAACAGAAGGGTATCATCTGCAAAGAAGAGATGTGTGACTTCTGGGGCACCTTTGGCAATTTTGATTCCTTTGATCATGTTTAAGTCTCTATAGGTCTGGATTAGTCTAGAGAAGCATTCCATTGAAGTGATGAACAGTTATGGGCTAAGAGGGCATCCTTGTCTGAGTCCTCTAGAAGGGTCAAAGTTATTAAAACAACTCCCTTGGATTTTCATGGAGACGGTGCAAACCATGAATTTGCAGGTCAGATCATACCAAAGATCAGGGAAACCAAGATATTCAAAGATGGCTCTGATTAGTCCCCATTCTATTCTGTCATATGCCTTTGACATGTCGAGTTTTAGGGCTATGTAACCAGTTGCTCCCCTCTTTTTCTTTTTTAGGAAATGAAAGATTTCTTGGGCAATAATGATATTATCACTGATTTGCTTTCCTTTTACGAAGGCAGATTGTAGCGGTGAGATGAAAGATCCAAGGAGGGGTCTTAGGCGGAGGGCCTTGATTTTTGCAATGATCTTATAGGAGACGTTACAAAGGCTAATGGGTCTAAAGCCTTCAACAGAGAAAGCATTATCTTTTTGGGTAATTTACACATACCACCCCTGAGGTTTGACGAAAGGATGATTTTACCCCCCAGTTTTGGAAAATTCTGCGTACCCCCCTGAGGTTTACAAACGGTAACAAATAAACCCATTCCGTCAGTTTATAACTAACACTGTTAAAATCAAAAGGTAAAGTGATAAAAATGCCCCTTAAAAAAAAAAAAAAAAAAAAAAAACTGCAACTCATCTTCCCCAAATCGATTGGGGAAGATGAGTTACAGGTATCCCCATCGATTGCTCCATCCATGGCTTCTAATGGAACATCTCGATTCCTTTCGTCTTTTTCTTTTACTTCTTAATCAGAAAGAACAAAATTTCATCTGGGTCTTCATCTCCTACAAATATATCAAGAAAAGTTCCAACTGCTTACCCATTGATCGGTCACATCTTTGCTGCTCCCAAGAATCGAGACCTAATGATGCCATGGATAGCTGAGGTTCTCCAAAACTCCCCAAATGCAACCTTCACTTTCAAGCATTTTAGCCGTCGAAACATCATAACTGCCAATCCCGCCATCGTCCAACACATCCTTAAGACGCAATTCTACAAATACCCCAAAGGCCCCTTCTTTCACAACAATCTCTACGACTTACTTGGTTCTGGCATCTTCAACGCTGACGGTGATCGCTGGAAGTTTGAGAGACAGATCTCCAGCCCCCAATTCAACACTAAGTCCCTCCGCCAATTCGTCGGCACCGTCGTCGAGGCAGAGCTCTCCGAATGCCTCCTCCCTCTCCTCTCCACCGCCAACACCGAGAATTCTGTGCTCGATCTATAAGACATCCTCCAAAGGTTTGCATTCGACAACATCTGCAAAATCGCTTTCGGTGACAATCCCAAATCTCTCTCGCCGTCTTTCCCATAGCTACAAGCCGAATTTGCCATCGCGTTCAACGAAGCTGTAAAATTAATCACCGGATGATTTCCTACCATGTTTCCAGTAGTGTGGAAGATGATGTGAGCACTCAATATTGGATCAGAGAAACAATTAGGGTTAGCAGTCTCTCACATCCGTCAATTCTCTAGAAGCCATAGATGGAGCAACTATCTTTTTTTGAAATAAGAGTGATCCGGGTATGGTTGATTCCAGGTGGGAGATATTGAGTCTCAAAAAAAAGTCCTTGACCAGTTTAAAAATATCATTTTTTATCATATCCCAATGAAATTGGTAAAAGAAAGCAGGGAAGCCATCAATACCAGGTGCTTTGTAGGCCTCTATGCTAAAAACAACATTTCTGATTTTATCCTCAGAAGGTGTGGATGTAAGGAATTCGGCTTGTGTGTGGGGGATGCAAGGATTGAAGAGAGATGATATGAAGTCAGGGTCAAGAGGGTCCATGGAGGAAAATATACGGGTGAAATGATCAGAAAGTTTTTGTGCCAGCACCGAGGGGTCAGTTATTTTTTCACTTGTGTCCGTCACAATAAACATCGAGTTGTTGGATCTTAAGTTTGCCTTGGCTATGGAGTGATAAAACTTGGTATTCCGATCTCCATCGGCTACTTACAGAAGACGGGATTTCTGCATCCAAAAAATTTCTTCAGCCTCAAGAAAGTTCATGAGTTCAGTTTCTTTCTCAGCTAGAAGAGCAGCCGACTCGTTGAAAGGTGGAAGGGATTCAAGGGATTGAATGGACTAGATTAGATGGGTTTTTAGGTTTTCAATTTTGTTGAAAGTGTGGGTGTTCCATTGCTTAAGACGGGTTGAGATTCTAGTAAGTTTGGTTGGCAGATTATCATACAGGGATGGGTCCCAATTTGAGTTAAAGAAGTGGACGAATTCGGGATGTTTGGTCCAGGCTTCTTGGTAATGGAATAATTTCCTATAAGTTTTCTTGTGTGGGGAGGTATTAAGGAGTAGAGGTCTGTGGTCGGACCCAGTCGAGGGTAGGGTTAGCAGGTTTGCAGAAGGGAAGGTGATGAGCCATTCTGGAGAAGCCATATAACGGTCCAGGTGTTCGAGGATGGTTTGTGGTGGCTTTTGCTTGTTGGACCAGGTGTACCATGATCCAGAAGGGCATAATTCTTCCAGCTCAAAGTCATGGATTATGCTGGTAAGAACGTTAGCAGATGTGTGAATCATAGGTACATCTCTTCCCCTGAATTTATCCTTAGGTACGAGAAGTTCACTAAAATCCCCTATCAGAACAAAGGGTATGGTTAGAGAATTAAGCCAGGTTTGAAGGGTAACCCAGAAAAGTTATCTTTCGACGGATTTGGGTGGGGCGTATAAGCAAATTAGGCATCAAGGTGATGTACCCAAAGGATCAGATACCGTAATGCAAATGAGTCTTTCAAACACTTCAATGTTATGGGTGATAAGATTAGGTTTCCCCAAAACCCAAAGACCCCCACTGTATCCCCTAGAGCCCGACCCTTCAACAAAGACAATGGTAGAGTAAAATTTACAAGCCCCTGGTAGCGATTTGAAGCAAGGGGAAGTACTTTTAGTTTCACACAGAAAAATAAAGTCAGGATTGTGCTTGAAAACATGGTAACTACGAGAGCGCCTGGTGATTTTATTTTTCAGTCCTCTAACATTCTAGCTAAACACAATCATGGTTAAAAGAAGAAACACAACAAGAAGATCTACTGTAGAACTTGAAAGTTTAAAAACAGAAAGCTAACAATAAAATAAAAAAGACAGTAATGAAATCGGACCAAGGCCCATGGTGAAGGCAAAAAGTTACCGGATCTTCATTGTTTTCAGGCTCCCTGCGAACACTGCTAGGTCCAGCATCTTCTCCAATGCCAATGGTCCTTCGTTTATGAGAAGATCTGTGTTGCTCCACTTCAGATCTCAGTTCGTACACCAGATTCCTCATTTGGGTTGGCAGAATACTAGGAATTTTAGAGAGGTGAATGAGATTATTGGACAGTTGTTGGAAGATGTCAAGCTCAGTTGATTTTTTCTCATCAATAAGGAGTTCATCCCTCTTTCTCTTTCCTTTCCTGGCTATAGTAGCATCGGTCTGCCCCCTCACCTCATCATTGTGAGCAAATCACGTTCAGACTTCCTATTATTGTTCGAGCTTCCTGCCATGTGGTGTAATTCCTACAGTGTTACATCTGCGCCCGGATTTACTATTAATTATAATTTCTCTCTCCTGTGAAGTGTAGATTCTGCTGTCGTGTACGTTGGCAAGCTATTTTCCCTTGTGGTTAAACCAAGCCACAAGATCATTGACCAGTTCACGGGCCTGCCTGTGGAGGAGAGGTTCCTTAACCGGTAGTGGAGAAGATTTATCGATGATGACTTCGTCGATCATCCTCCTAGCACTAGTCCTCGGAGTGAAGAGTACCGGAAGGCATTCCCTGTATCCCCACAGCTAGACACCTCCTTTGACGATGAGCTTAGCATCACGATTGGGAAACTATTCGGGATCATGAAGGACACATCGTGACGGTCGGGGGTAAGATACTGCCCTTGTGAGTATTGGTATGTTTTCCCCTTGTTGGCCTTGAAGTGTGGGCCAAAGCCCGACCAATTTTCTTAAGTTTCTGCCCTTATAGTAGCAACGGACGCACGAGCGGACTCACTAAGACTGAATCCACCCGTTAGTCCGCCCATGCTGTTTAAGGACCCTGTGTGTTTCTTGGGTGGGACCCACACCCCATGCCCCGGACATCCTAACTAGACACCTAAACAAGGTTTGGGCCTCACCCTAGTTCTCCTTAACTTGTGGGTTGCCATAAGGGTGGACCCATTAGCTAAATAGACCTCTTGAATGAGTTTTGACTCATAATGCCCTAGCCAAACAGGCCCTAAGTGGGATATGATTTAAGACTAAGGCTTAGTCTTCAAGCCTCATTACTCTCTATACCAACCTAAAACGTGGGAGCTGTGGAGCATTGAAGGCTTGTGGAGGAGAGCTTGGAAGGGGACTGTAGGAGTGGAAATCATCCATTAAACCATCCTTGAGGTAAATGCCCTCACCCTTCTCCCTCTCTTTTCCATTTCTAAGTTTGGAGAATCCCTTGGGATCAATTCTAAGCTTGGGGGTTCTCTTGGAAACCCATTAAACCTCATTGAATGCTCCCTTTGAGACCTTAATCCTCTTCCCTGAATGTTTCCATGGATTATTTAACCTAAATGATGTTCAAGCATTGAAAACCTAGCTCAGGTTAGGAAGAACCCTGGGGATGGATCCAATCTTTTGATTTTCCCCTAAATCATTTAAAGGGCTATGTATATTGGACCTCCAACAAAGGTTTGGACTCATCTCCTTAACCCTAAGACCTTTATGGATCCATGAATGAAGGGCTGGAGGTGATGATCTTCACAGCTTTCAAAGGTATGGCGACGGATGAACGATCGGACTCACTGTCGTGCATCCACCTGTTAGTCCGTTCAGCCTAACCTGGCTGTTTATTCTGGGCGGAGCCACGAGCAGACCAACTTGAGTGAATTCGCCCGTAGCTCCGGTCGCTCTCGGGAAAATCTCAGGGTTTGGACGGATGCACGAGCGGATCCATGTTTTGCATCCTCCTATGAGTCCGTTCCATGTATTTTCAGGGTATGGCCTGGACGGATCCAGGATCAGACTCACCTGGCTGACTCCGTTCTTGCATCCGCCCCTACTGTCTTGACCTAAACTTCAATTAAACTGTTGGGACCCTTTGTGGGATCCACCTATATACTTTTAGCACTACTTTCATGCAGCCTCAAACTTTGGGATCTGTACGGGAGTACGTGCATTAGAGCAAACCTCACCGAATGACAAACAGACGAACTATGACTGGGCTTTGGGTGATGTTTGGGCTTGATATATACATGTAGAAGTATAATTACATAGATTATACGATGGTGTATATGCTGCATTCATTCTTGCTATGTTGCATTCTTGCATATAAAACCATGATTTGTATGAATTGATTATGTGCAGACATATTGCTTTAATTTATTATATTGGGTTACGGTGCCGGGTGTGCCAGTGCCGGAATCCCAAATTTCTTATCATTATATTCACTGCTTGCCATCCTGGTCTGTATGCACCGTGCCGTGCTGGTACCCGGATACTAGATGGAATGGGATGTTGATGCACTCAGAATACCTCAAGAAAATAATAGAAAATACATGTAGTATATCTGTGGCTAGGATTTATGCTCCCTTTTACTACGACCCTTGCCAACAGGAATTTATGTGTTGGATAGTCCGAGCACCTGATGTCTGTGGAGGCGGGAGAGGCCAGGTTAGGGGTAGTGTCAGCTATCGCGGTCTACCACTGGGTGGTCTATGGCTTCTACTGGCGTAGGCTCCCTTGTGATAATTGAGGTTTCACTGGGGTGATAGTATAAGTGACCCTCAGTGTCTCCTGAGTTATCACAGTAGCATATACCATGACTTAGATTGTTTGTTAGGTGAAAAATATACTTAACATTAGATGCATCATGGACTATGTGTGATTGTATGTATGTGCACTCCCCTTTCCCCTTACTGGCTCAGTGGAGCTAACTCCCTGTGTACACAACTTTTAGATTTTGATGCAGGTGATAGTTACTTGGCCAGCCTAGATGTAAAGTTGGCGGAGTACGATAGTATTGGCGCAGAGGAGCCTAAGTACGTGTCAAAAGAACACGGTGATGGTTGCCCCTGTGATGATTGTGCTTATGGGCACTGATGTTGTTGGGGGTGTTGTCTCCTCCTTTTGATTCTTTTGGGCCTTTGTGCCTGTTATAAACACTTTCTGTAATAACTTATTATTGTTTTGAGTAGTTATGTCATGGTCAGCTGGTGTCAACACTAACTATTATATTATCACTTAGACAGCTGAATATACTGTAATTACTTCTATAAATATTGCTTCTGCTTACGATAACTCTGACAATGAATGGAATATTTATTTCCTTTGCTTAAATGTAATTATTTGGGTGGGTCCTTGGGTGGTGATTATGCTTTGGGACACTGTGTCGTTGATCCTGGTAGGAGTTGGGGTGACGCGTGTCATTCTAATCACCCTCTTGACTGTGTTTACGGCATAAGGTAGGGATAGAGGCGTGACAACGTGGTATCAGAGCGTAATATTCTGTACAAAACACGGTCCACCAAGGGCTCTTAATTTACTCTATACAATAGGATCTAAATTAAAAGCTTTTAACAGGCATAATTAAAATGTGTGCAAAACGTAGGAAGAAGACTAGCTAGGGAGAAATTCGAGAACCATAACGAATAATAGGGACAACTTGAGAGTTTAAAATAGTAAATATAAATATAAATATATAAATATATATACATATATAGTGTAAACTCCAACTACATCCAGTTGTCTATCACCCAAACCTCCTGTGGAGGCGAGCCAACTACACACAAATCATAAGTAAAGTTCCCCAAAATTACAACCAACAGAACCATAATTACATATTAAAAAAAAAGAGAAGATAAAGACAAGTTATATATTGTTCACAAACTGCCAACGAAACCAAGAGAAGAAACTGAAACTAGGAAAAGTCAATATAAACTCCAGCAGACTTGGGGCCTAATCCCCCATCTCATTGTCACTGTCCTCGTCCTCCTCATCATTGCCTTTATTTGTACAGGTAGGCATTGATGTCGTGAATATCCTTTTCCACCTTTTCGAAGCGATGGCTGTGAGAGGCAAGTTGTCCATGGATACCTGCGAAGCCCTGTATCATGTCTGAATTGAGCTTGGCCATGTTGGTGTTCAACTGGCCCAGAACATCAAGAACAACATCCATATCTGAAGTCCTAAAACTGGAGGCACCAGCAGCAGCCTGCACTGGAACCTCTCCTTTGTCCTCATCACTGGCCTCTTCACCCACATCTCCACCACCTACTGGAACCACTGGCTCCCCATCACTATATGTGTCAACAATGATCTGCATGCGGGCCAGGGAGTTCCTCCCAAAAGGTTCCTTATAGCTCTCACAAGGTGGTTCATCTTTCAAATTGACTTGGAAATGCTGAAGGATGCGAGTAAGGAGTCTTCCATAGGAAGGGTCTTCTCAATTCTGGACTTGAATTGAACTTGCTTCATATGGTTGACAATGACATAAGGCAGACTTATTTGGGTACCTTGATGCAAGCAGTACCCCAGAGTAGCAGACATAAGGGAAGGCTCAGTGTTGTGCCCCTTGATTGGCACCAAATTGGATTTGGCAATCATAGTCAAAATCCGTTGAGAATTCCCAAAGGTAGTCATTTTAACCCGGTGATCAAACCTGTCATTAGTCATGGTGTTATACAGGTGCTGGTACTCTGCTAGAGACATGCAAGTTTAGGGATCCCTCCCAAGTGGATGGTACACCCGGTTCCCCATAGAACTGATTCCTAAGATGACTCCCAACTCGATCTCATTAAAGGAGATTCTGACTCCCTTCACAAAAAAATTGATTCGCAGCCTCCTTGCATCCTCTAGAACCACTGTCAGGTTGGAGTAGAAATGCCCGATCAGCTTGGGGTAGTAGTACCTGGGCAAGATCAACATGTTGTACCACCCTAAATGCTCAAACCTTGGCCCCACTTTAAAGGCCACTAGCTCCTCCACGATAGCATCTCTGCCCACCTCAATCTTTCTTCGGCTAAGCTTTCTAGTGTATATAGATCCTCTGCCTCTGCCGATACAAAGAAATTTGCATAACAGGGGACTGGGGCTGGAGCCAGTGCTGCTGCTTCCGTAGGAGCCCTATTTCCCCTGGTTCGAGGAGCCATTCTTCTGCCCAAATGATCTACACACACCAAATAAAATCAAAGAACACAATGTGAGTGAGTTATCACTCAAATGCTAATGAAATAGAGGAATTCAAAACAAGATGAAACAAACCATTGATTTACAATCACTAGGATAGTAGAAGGGAATTTAAAAGAAAAGTAATATATATATACCCAAGACTAAGAATACAAAAAGAAAAATTCCTTCTCAAATAACAAGATATGGGAATTCCTTTAAATTTTCATGGAGACATTAACATGGGTGTCAAACAAGTAATAATACACCAACAAATTACAATTAACCCATGTAAGGTGGGGAGCATAAACAACACATTGTATATCCAAAGACAAGACACCAAAACAATGGGATATTTTCAGTTTTGGCAGGGATTGAACTAACCCTAGCCCTAATCGATGGGTATCACATGTTTAAACATGATCACAAATAGTTTTGAAACTTAAAGGAATAAGAAAAACAAGATTCCCATATCTTTCCAAGCAACAAAACCCAATATTGAGAAAAAGGGAAGAAAACCTAGTTAAAAACCCTAGGAGAAGATCAAAAATCAACTCAAAAGATCCAAAATGGGGAGGTAAACACATACCTTGAAGTTAGGAGAGGAGGTTTGGGGTTGGAGAAGTCCCCAGCCACGATTGTAGGGCTGAAAATTTCGAGCAGATGAAGTCTAGACTCCTCTTGCTCTGTTCCTCCGCCCTTAACCAACAAGCCAAAATAAAACTGAAACTGCGCGGTTAGTATTCTTATGAAAATTTTTGAGCGGACGCACGACCGGACTCACTATCGTGAATCCGCTGAGCATAAAAATCTTGACCTTTCATCTTTTGTACTGAGTGAACGAACGAACGAACGAACGGAACCACGATCCAAGGATCCGTCCGCTAATCCGTTCGACCCAGGTCCTCTCAGCCAATGGACACCCTGAAAATGGATGAACGAACGGACTCACATTCCGCATCCGCCCGTTGGTCCGCCCAAGCTAACTTTGCGAACGGAGTCACAACCAGACTCAGAGGATTTGATCCATCCGTGGATCCGTCCATGTTCTAAAGGGCTATTGGCCTATATTTTTTGCCCAGCCTTACTTTTAGGGTCCCTAGTTCCTCTTGTGTGATGTTACACACACTTTATATAGAATTGTGCTTGCTTCCCTTAAGGTTCTTTACCATACACTTGATTCCTTATCTTTGTGCTAACATGTGACGCATCTTAAATATATCAGGTGCTAAATCATGGTCAATACTCGCAACCGGAATCGTTCCCCTCCTAGGGAAGACGCCGGTAATGTTTCGAGGAAGGTTTGCCTACACCGCCTCTGGTGAACATTAATACGGATGTTGCCGCACTCCTAGGGAACATTCTGCGCGATATGTAAAGGGAACATCGGGATTCCCAGATAAAACAATGCACATTTATGCAGAATATGACTGCCCAGCTTCAAAATGTTGGTCAGGAAGGACCAAGAGTGCCACCTCTGGTGCACTAAGTCCCAAATCCCACAGCTAACACCCCTCCTATCATCCCTCCTCTTAGGCCGGCTGCAAATGAAGTTCCTGGAACACAAGTGAACCGAAATCCACCTCCTCCCCCTCCGGCTGCCTTACCGATCAGAAATGTGATACCGGAATGGGCTGATGCCTCCAAACTTTCTGAGAAGTTTCAAAAGCATCCTCCTCCTACTTTTTACAAGTTGATCCATGACTCCATGTTCCCGGCTACTTGGATACGGGACCCCGAAAGGATCTTTGAGGTGCTACCGTGTAGTGATCTCGAGAAGATTCAATATGCTACCTTCCAACTCCGAGGTGACGCTGATGCTTGGTGGCGTTCCTCGAAGGAGCATTTCTGGGTCAAATACCCCAATGTAACTTGGGATCAATTTAAGGAAGCTTTTCTTGAGAACTACTTCCTAAGAAATTTTCTAGAGAAGAAAGAGATTGAATTCATGTGCCTCAGTCAGGGATCCAAGTCGATCTTTGAATATCAACAAATCTTTGAGGAGTATTTCTACTTTACTCCGACACACTTGAAAACTGACGACGTGAAGGTAAGAAGGTTTGAAAGAGGGCTTAGAGCCAGCCTGAGTACATCTGTGGTACAACACAAGTACCCCACCTATGCAGAAGTGGTTGAAGCTGCCAAGTTGATAAAAGATCAGCAGAGGGAAAATAATAGGGCCATACAAGCAGGCAAGAGGCCAATGTCATCTCATAACTCTAGGGGACCCAACAAGTTCCAGAGGAGAGGGGCTTACACCCATGTAGCTCCAATTCAGTCCCGTAGACCCGATGCGGCTCAAGTGCCTAAAGCTACATCTGCTCCTTATTACGGGACCCAGACTCTTGTTTGTTACAACTACAAGGAGTCTGGCCATATGGCCAAGGATTGTCCACAACCGCGACAACCAGGTCCATGGCCAGTTATGACTTCCAGGGCATCCCAGGCCAAGACTGCTATTCGTCCACTTGTTCCTCCTCCAACAAGCAAGACTCAGGGGCGAGTTTATTCTGTTACTCATGAAGAAGCCCAGTCTGACCTTGGCGTCATCATAGGTATTGTACTCAACCACCTTAGTAAAATTTCTTATGTTGAGTTTATCATGCTTGGCTATTCGTTGTTATCAGGCATGATTTCTGTGTGCTCCTTACCTGCATATGTGTTATTTGACTTGGGGGCGTTACACTCCTTTGTATCTCCCTCCTTTGCCGAGAAATTACCAATTGAACTGGCCAGTATGGAGCAAAAGTTAATAGTCAGTACACTGACTTGAAGCAAGGTCGAGCTTGACCAAGCCTTTAACTCTTGCCCTGTTCGAGTGAGCAACCATGGGCTTGAGGCCAGTTTGATCAGTCTAGATATGAGAAACTTTGATGTAATTCTGGGAATGGATTGGTTGTCCACTCACGGAGCTAGCCTGATTTATGTTGAGAGAAAGATACTCTTCAGGACAGGAGAAGATAATGAATTTGTGTTCAAGGGTAGCCAAAGTAAAAAATCCTAGGAAGACAATCATTTTGGCTCTCCAAGTTCAGAAGCTCTTAGCATAGGGTTGTCAGTGTTACTTAGCCTCTGTGTTGGATACTGAAGCCAAGGTCACACCTATGGAAGAGATAAGTGTAGTAAGAGATTTTCCTGACATCTTTTCGGATGACCTCACACGGTTACCACCGGATCGAGAGACAGAATTTATGATTGATCTGATGCCCGGTGCCGCTCTAGTGTCTAAGGCACCATATAGAATGGCCCCATTAGAACTGAAAGAACTTCAAGAATAGCTTAACGATTTGCTGAAGAAGGGTTTTATCAGGCCAAGTGTTTCTCCATGGGGTACACCGGTCTTGTTTGTCAAGAAGAAGGACGGTAGTATGAGTATGTGCATTGACTACCGTGAACTCAACAAGCTTACGATCAAGAATCGATACCCGCTGCCTAGGATCGATGATCTGTTCGACCAATTGCAAGGCGCAAGGGTATTTTTCAAGATTGATCTCCGCTCGGGGTATCATCAGCTAAAGATTAGAGGTAGTGACATTAGTAAAACCACGTTTAGATCGCGATATAGACACTACGAGTTTCTGGTTATGTCCTTCGGACTGACCAATGGCCCGTCAGCTTTTATGGAGCTAATGAACAAGGTATTTCACGATGTGCTGGATAAGTACGTCATCATATTTATTGATGACATCCTAGTCTACTCCAAGAGCGAAGAAGAACATGCTGATCACTTCGTTTTGTGCTGCAGCGCTTGAGAGAAAAGCAATTATATGCTAAGTTTAGCAAGTGCGACTTTTGGTTACAGCAAGTGGCTTTCCTAGGCCATTTGGTATCTATGAAGGGTATTGAAGTTGACCCCAGCAAGGCACAGTCAGTAGTTGACTGGGAGACACCCAAGAACGTGGCAGATATTCACAGTTTCCTCGATCTAGCCAGCTACAATATCGAGAACTTTTCAAAAATCTCTGCTTCTATGACTCGACTGACCTGAAAGGGAGTGAAGTTCGAGTGGTTAGGCGACTGCAAGAGAAACTTCCAGGATCTGAAGCAACGACTGGTTTCAGCTCCGGTACTTACCATTCTAAATGGTACCGGAGGGATGGTAGTCTATTGTGATGCATCTAAAATGGGCCTCGGCCGTGTTTTGATGCAAGATGATAAAGTGGTAGCCTACGCTTCTCGTCAGCTGAAGGATTATGAGAGAAATTACCCGACTCATGACCTAGAGTTGGCGGCTATGGTCTTTGCTCTAAAGATCTAGAGACACTATCTATATGGAGAGAAGAGTGAGATCTACAGCGACCATAAAAGCCTCAAATATTTCTTTACTCAAAAGGAACTTAATATGAGACAGAGGCGCTGGTTGGAACTCATGAAGGACTACGATTGCACCATCCATTACCACCAGGATAAGGCAAATGTTGTGGCAGATGCTCTTAGACGAAAATCCCAGACCTTATCCATCGCATCCTTGGCTGTCAGTAACGAGCTTATAGAAGAAGCTAGAAGGATGGATTTGGAGTTATTGGTAGAGGGTGTTACACTATCCCTAGCAGCATTATCGGTGCAATCAACTCTAATTGAGAAAATTCAGACAGCTCAAGCTTCGAATGAACGCTTTCAGGAAATTATCGAAGCTATCCAGGGTGACACACAATGAGATCTAGATTTCACATTGACAGATAGCGGCATTCTCAAGTTTAGGGACCGCCTATGTGTTCCTAAAGACGATCAGCTGAGGAAGGAAGTATTGTCGAAAGCACATGATGAATCTCCCTACTCAATTCACCCAGGAAGTACAAAAATGTACAAGGATTTGAAAGGACATTACTGGTGGAGTGGAATGAAGAGGGACGCAGCTGAATTTGTGGCTAGGTGTCTCACTTGTCAGCAAATGAAGGCAGATAGACAACGGCCCCATGGCCTGTTATAATCATTGCCCATGCCAAAATGGAAGTGGGAACATGTCACCATGGACTTCGTCATAGGACTACCCCGTACACCCAGAGGTGTCGATGCTCTATGGGTTATTGTGGATAGACTGACGAAGATAGCTCATTTCATCCGAATCAAGGTCACCTATTCTATGGATAAGCTAGCCCGCTTGTACATTGATAACGTGGTCCGCCTGCACAGAGTTCCAGTTAGCATTATCTCAGATCGGGATCCCAGGTTCACATCCAAGTTTTGGGGTGGATTCCAGAAAGCTATGGGTACCCTATTGAGTTTTAGCACTGCCTTCCTTCCACAGACCGACCGGCAGTCGAAAAGGATAATACAAACATTGGAAGACATGCTTTGAGCCTGTGCCATTGATATGCAAGGTAATTGGGATGAGCATATCTCTCGCTTATCGAATTTGCCTGCAATAACAATTATCAAGCTACTATCAGAATGGCTCCATTTAAGGCTCAATATGGGAAGAAGTGTCGTACTCCATTGTACTGGGATGAAGTAGGTGAGCGGCATATCCTTAGGCCAGAATTGATCCAGACAACCTGTGAGAAGGTGGACTTGATCCGCGAGCGAATCAAAGCGACACAATCTAGGCAGAAGGGCTATATAGATTAAAGACGGAAGGATCTAGAATTCCTAATTGGTGACAAAGTGTTTCTTAAGGTGTCGCCTACTAAGGGCGTGATGCGGTTCAACAAGAAGGGAAAGTTAAGCCAGAGATATATTGGGCCCTATGAGATTCTTGCGAAGATTGGATCGGTGGCTTATTGGTTGGCGCTTCCATCATCTTTGGATGGCGTGCATGATGTCTTCCACGTGTCTATGCTACGAAAGTATGTACATGACCCCAGTCATGTTCTATCTCAGGAACCACCAGAGCTGGCAGCAGATATGTCATATAAAGAACAGCCTGAGAAGATTTTGGACAGCAAGGTGGTGAATCTCCGCAATAGACCTATTAATTATGTGAAGGTGAAGTGGTGCAACCACACAGAAGAAGAAGCCTCTTGGGAAGCCGAGGTGGAAATGCGAGCAAAGTACCCTTCCCTTGGATTCCTGCAAAGTACGATAATTTCAGGGATGGAATTTTTATAAGGTGGGGAGGATGTTACATCTGCGCCCGAATTTACTATTAATTATAATTTTTCTCCCCTATGATGTGTAGATTCTACTGCTGTGTACGCTGGCGAGCTATTTTCCCTTGTGGTCAAACCAAGCCACAAGATCATTGACCAGTTCACGAGCCTGCCTATGGAGGAGAGGTTCCTTAACCGGTAGTGGGGAAGATTTATTGATGACGACTTCTTCAATCATCCTCCTAGCACGAGTCCTTGGAGTGAAGGGTATCGGAAGGCGTTCCCTGTATCCCCACAGCTAGACACCTCCTTTGGCGATGAGCTTAGCATCGCAATTGAGAAACTATTCGGGATCACGAAGGACCCGTCGTGACGGTCGGGGGTAAGATACTGCCCTTGTGAGTGTTGGTATGTTTTTCCCTTGTTGGCCTTGAAGTGTGGGCCAAAGCCCGACCAATTTTCTTAAGTTTCTGCCCTTACTCACCAAGACTGAATCCACCCGTTAGTCCGCTCGTGCTGTTTAAGGACCTTGTGTGTTTCTTAGGTGGGAGTGTGGGACCCACACCCCGTGCCCCAAACATCCTAACTAGACACCTAAACAAGGTTTAGGCCTCATCCTAGTTCTCCTTGGCTTGTGGGTTGCTATAAGGGTGGACCCATTGGCTAAATAGACCTCTTGAATGAGTTTTGACTCATAATGCCCAAGCCCAATAGGCCCTAAGTGGGATATGATTTAAGACTAAGGCTTAGTCTTCAAGCCTCATTACTCTCTATACCAACCTAAAACATGGGAGCTGTGGAGGAGAGCTTGGAAGGGGACTGTAGGAGTGGAAATCATCCATTAAACCATCCTTGAGGTAAATGCCCTCATCCTTCTCCCTCTCTTTTTCATTTCTGAGTTTGGAGAATCCCTTAGGATCGATTCCAAGCTTGGGGGTTCTCTTGGAAACCCATTAAACCTCATTAAATGCTCCCTTTGAGACCTTAATCCTCTTCCCTGAATGTTTCCATGGATTATTTAACCTAAATGTTGTTCAAGCATTGGAAACCTAGCTCAGGTTGGGAAGAACCCTGGGTATGGATCCAATGTTTTGATTTTCCCCTAAATCATTTAAAGGGCTATGAATATTGGACCTCCAACGAAGGTTTGGACTCACCTCCTTAACCCTAGGACCTTTATGGATCCATGAATGAAGGGCTGGAGGTGATGGACGAATGACCGAACTCACTATCGTGCATCCGCTCGTTAGTCCGTTCAGCCTAACCTGGCTGTTTATTCTGGGCGGAGCCACGAGCAGACCCACTTGAGTGAAGCGCCCATAGCTCAGGTCGCTCTCTGGAAAATCTCAGGGTTTGGACGGATGCACGAGCGGATCCATGTTCCGCATCCACCCGTGAGTCCGTTCCATGCATTCTCAAGGTATGGCCTGGACGGATCCACGATCGGACTCACCTGGCTGACTCCGTTCCTACATCCGCCCCTGCTGTCTTAACCCAAACTTCAATTAAACTATTGGGACCCTTTGTGGGACCCACCTATATACTTCTAACACTACTTTCACGTATCCTCAAACTTTGGGATCTGTACAGGAGTGCGTGCATTAGAACAAACCTCATCGAACGACAAGCAGACTAACTGTGAGTGGACTTTGGGTGATGTTTGGGCTTGATATATACATGCAGAAGTATAATTACATAGATTATATGATGGTGTATGTGCTGCATTCATTCTTGCTATGTTGCATTCTTGCATATAAAATTATGATTTGTATGAATTGATGATGTGAGGACATATTGCTTTAATTTATTATATTGGGTTACGGTGCCGGGTGTGTCGGTGTCGAAACCCTGAATTTCTTATCATTATATTCACTGCTTACCATCCTGGTCTGTATGCGTCGTGCTGTGCTGGCACCCGGGTACTAGATGGAATGGGACGTTGATGCACCCGGATTACCTCTCGGGACGATAGAAAATACATGTAGTATATCTGTGGCTAGGATTTATGCTCTCTTTTGCTACAACCCTTGCCAACAGGGGTTTATGTGCTGGATAGTCTGAGCACCTGATGTCTATGGAGGCGGGAGAGGCCAGGTCAGGGGTAGTGTCGGCTATCGTGGTCTGCCACTGAGTAGTCTATGGCTTCTACCGGCGTAGGCTCCCTTGTGATAATTGAGATTTCACTGGGGCGATAGGATAAGTGACCCTCAGTGTCTCCCGAGTTATCACAGTAGCATATACCATGACTTAGACTATTTGTTAGGTGGAAAATATACTTTACATTACATGCATCATGGACTATGTGTGATTGTATGTATGTGCACTCCCCTTTCCCCCTCACTGGCTCAATGGAGCTAACCTCCTATGTACACAACTTTTAGATTTTGATCCAGGTGATGGTTACATGGCCGGCCTAGATGTACAGTCGGCGGAGTACTATAGTATTGGCGCAGAGGAGCCTGAGTACGTGTCAGAGGAACACGGCGATGGTTGCCCCTGTGATGATTGTGCTTATGGGAACTGATGTTGTTGGGGGTGTTGTCTCCTCCTTTTGATTCTTTTGAGGCTTTATGCCCATTATAAATACTTTCTGTAATAACTTATTATTGTTTTGAGTAGTTATGTCATGGTCAGCTGGTGTCAGCACTAACTATTATATTATCACTTTGACAACTGAACATACTGTAACTACTTATATAAATATTATTTTCGCTTACGATAACTCTGACAATGAATGGAATATTTATTTCTTTTGCTCAAATGTAATTATTTAGGTGGGTCCTTGGGTGGTAACTATGCTTTGGGACATTATGTCGTTGATCCTGGTAAGAGTTGGGGTGACGCATGTCATCCTAATCACCCTCTTAACTGTGCTTACAGCATAAGGTAGGGATAGGGGCGTGACATGCAGTGTTAGAAAATTCCACCACTTTTCCAACCGTTTGAGTTGCTTAATCTTTTTGGTAATTGAAGGGATCCTTAGCTTGGGTTGTTTCTTAAATCTTCGGACTCTGACAGTGTGGATAGGGTTATAGGGAGGGTTATTGAGAGGGTTAAGTTGAGATTCAGGGTTGGGGTTTGATGATGTGGTTGGGATGGTGTTGGCTAGGTTATGGGGTAGTGGTGTGAGAGGGTTTGGAAATGCGGAATGTTGGATGTATGGATTTAAGTATAGGTATGGTGAGGTTTAGAATGGATAGAAGGGGTATAAATAGTTTAGTTGTGGGTGGGGTGTGTTGGGGCTGTAAAAATTAAATGGTTGGTGTGATGTGATAGGTGGTGAGTGATTTAAGTGAGTATCTTGGGGTTGTGCAGCATGGGGGGTGGGAATGAAATTGAAGTCAAAGTCAGGGTTCAAATATATGGTGGGGTCAAAGGGGTCAAAATTTGGGCTCGTAAAAGTTTGGTCCGTGAGAGAATTGTTTTGTTCCAAATCTGTAATGGGTAAGATGGGACATTGGTGGTTATCATGGTAGAGATTCAGGTTGGGACGTGTGGAATTGAGGTTAGGTAATGGGTCGAGACATTGCGAGATTTCATTGCAAAATCCTCAGACCAGAGTTCCTCCAGGTTGATGAGGTCAGGTGAGTTCGGGATTTCACCTTCTTCAAGAATGGGGAGGGTCAGCTGTGGTTGTGGCAGGCTGCAAGTGTTCCCATTGATATCCTCAACCTCTCAGAAGTTTGGGATGAAACCGTTGTGGAAGAGGGAGTAGGAGTCTCAAAAGATGATATCCCAGGTGTTACTGTAGAACATGGCACATCCTTGGGGGGATGGGGGAAGCACTGCTACCAGTACACCCATCATGGTTGTCAGTGAGAGAGAGGGGGTGGGGATGGTAATATTCTCAGCTTTGGCATTCGGGCAGTTCGGGTATTGTTTCAACATTCTTAAGTCATCAGTAGTTTTGGGGTAGTGAAAGGCTGCAACATTTCCGGGATAGCCAGGGAGACTGTGAGTGAGAAGACCACAACGGAAACAAAACAGGTGGATTTCATATTTTATGCAAACGTGGTATGTCTTGCCATTAGGATCAATGGTAGTAATGGTTTGAGAAATGGGTCGCATCACCGGAAAGAGAACTTTGATGCAAGAAGAGAAGGGAGGGAGACCAAGTTTTTCCCAGTATAAATCGATCATGATTGGGATACCAATGGCTGAAGCGGCTTTGTGAATAATTTCCCAAGAAAAACACACTGCAGGCACTGAAAGTAGTTGTATCCAAAGAGGAAATACAAATTTGGAAGGTTGGGTATTGATGTTTGAAGGCTTCTTCGAATAAACATGAAGCAAATATTTGTTAAACCACCAAGGCAATTTTTCAAGGACAGTGGAGCAGTCCTCAGCAGTGATAAAAGAAATTTCAAAGGTCCCATTAGATAGGACGAGGGTTCTCCAAAAATGGTATTTGTCCCACAAAGACAGAAGATGATTACCTAGATTACTAGGAGAATTGGAGCAACCAACCACTTATCCAAGTAAAGTGTGGTTAAGAGGCTGTAGGTGAGGTTTTGTGGAGGTAGTAGTAAGGGGTATTGAGAGAAAGATCACTGGAGACGATTTACCTGCCTTTCTCGGATTATTATCACATGTGATATGGATCAACCTATCTATAGTAACACAATCGGTTGGTCATCACATGTGGATTATATATGCTTTACTTTAGTCATCCAATATTCTTTGTATCACCCAATATTGGGTTACCTTGTTTAAACCTAATTGTATGTCATGTATATATATCCCTTTTGGGACTATGAATAAATTGAAGATCATTATTCACTCTAATAAGGGGGAGTAAAGGTTTGCCTTCGTGACAGTTACTGGAATTGTAGTTGCCTGCATGCTTACATTTTTTGTACTTGTGGTGATGATGAGGAGCATTCGTGGTTCTCGTGGAGCTTTTTTGAGAAGAAAACATATGGTCATGTGGCATGGTCCCCTAACAAGGAACCAAAGTAGATGGAATGTACTCAATGAAAAGTGAAGGGGAGAGAAAGGTGGAGGGAGAGAAATGAAGTGTAGATGGCGAAAGCGACCCAAAATGAATCAAGGGGTAAATTTAAGAAGAGTTAAAGAGTGGAGGGATTGTTTTGATGCAGGGTAATAAAGAATGGTCCCACCAGAGTATTGTCATGGTCAAAACAATAGCTTCCAAGTTAAGAAAAGAGATAGAACGTGGTAGAGAGTTGTACGTAGTAGTGAACTGTGAGGGGAATTAAGAAGCAGTAGGGTTGTATATAGGGTGGGAAACTTATGAGAAAGACTTAAGGAGTGGTGATAGTGAGAAGAACATGGATGATTTTTAGTGGTAGTTGGTAGAGGGTTCTGGAAATGTGTCAATGGTGTAACATAGGGAGAAAATTGAGTGGAAAAATGCCAAAGGTAGTACAACATGTCAGAAGAGGGGAAGTAAAAGAGACAACATTCAAAAGTGGAAAAGATGCAATAGATGTCAGTGGTGTAAAGTAGAGATGAAATTATGTGGAAGAGGCTAAAAGAGGCCATAGGATGTACAACATGTCAAAAGAGGGGAAGAAAAAATGGAACTAGATTCAAGAGTGGAAAAGGTGCAGGAGACCAAACCGTTGTGAGAGACCTGGTGTGAGACTGAGATCATCCTTGTGTGAGCATCGTCCTGTAGGGAGCCATAGCCGGATTACAGTGAAGACCACCCGAAAGAGCACATAGAGGGGGGGTGTGAACAAATTACAAAACATCATTCAAACAAGAAAAAAACTCAAAACAAAACCTGTTAGACAAAGTGGAAAGTAACGAATTCAAAAGATTAGTAATGAGAATGAACAACATGAAGTCACATAAACGAAAAATAACACAGAATCCCCTAAAAAGGCAAATCATGTATCAGAGAGAAAATGGAAATGATAATTGTGGTGGTGGTGGTGGCTAAGAAGAAGAAATTTTTTCTGGCTAATTTGGTATCCATCAACTTTTAAGACTCACGTCTTATTACTCTCAACAAGTGGGATACAAATTTTGAGGATGCAGGGAATGCTCAAGAGGCAGAAGCTCTGTTGGGGGGCCAATGAAAGCGTATGTAAGGATATCAACATAGATGGAATTTTTTATTTTATGGAGTAGAACAGTAATTTTATGCTCCTGTGTTAGGGCACAGAGGCCACGCAACCAGGTAGTGTTCTGTTTTTCCATATTTTTTCATGGAAGAAAATACTTCGTCGTGTACTGCCCATGCCCAATCACAAAGGAGGGTGAAATGACCACCCCGGCCCCATGAAAGGAGGAAATTCCACCCCCATGATGCCAATGTGGGCACTCTCATTGGCTCCTGTGCGTATGTAGGGACCACGCTCCCCCCACAGAGAACAACGACCCTTTTTTATTCCATTTTATTTAATTGAACCGTATAAAATTTCATTTTACTTCATTGCTAACCAAACAATTCATGGCAAAATGAAGCATTAAAAAAAAGGGCCTATTTGGACCATCTCCTTCCACATGTTGGACTTTTCAGTTTTCCCTTCATTGCTTCAGTCATCTAATTGGTTTCTAACATTGATTTTTGTACATTTTTAAATGCTTCATTTTGCCATGATTTTTTTTCCTGCTGAAACTTCAAACATCAGTAAGGGAGGGTGAGCTTCATCAGATTTAATGCCAAAGTCTAAGCACAATAGCGTGCATTCCCACTGAACCAACGTTACAATTGTTCTAATCTCTGAAATGAAATGGTTTTGTTCACTGGTACATCTTTTCTTTGCCAAACAGAAGGTGGATATGGATGGTCCGTTTTGATTGTTGGCTACCATATAATCTGTATTCTCGGCAGTCCATTTTTTTTTTTTTAAAGCTTACAATCCATTTATCAACCTCTGTTTGAACAAGTAGAAAAGCGTGATTATATACAGGCTCAAACTTGACACATGATTGAAGGATGAAATGCTAACAACATGGCACACTAATAATAATTTTTTTAAGAAAAAGTTGTTAACATATTCATAAAATTTCAGCTCAGCCATTATAGATATAGAGCCAATGGTAAAATCTATTTACATTAACAATGGAGAAACTCCAATTCCTGAAACTGGACAGATTTATCATCTAAGTACACAACACAAAGTTGACATCACTATGAAAAGACAGCAAAACAGTTTTTTTTTTTTTTTTTGTGGGGGGGTGGGGTTGGGATAGGTAAAAACAGATGTTTTTCATTTTAAACTAATTGATTCGAAAATCATTCAACTTCATTAACTTCCAAACAAAAATCATGTTAATACGTAAAAATGCAACTGGGATGGATAAATCATTTTATCCAAAGAAAACGATGGAAAAAGCGATTTAAGAAGGAAATCCACATCTAGTTCAAAACAAACTTATTTTCCCCTGTGGCCTTGTCATTCAAATGGTAGAACATCTCTAGGTATGTTGGACCATTTGAAAAGGTGCATTATTATATAATGTCATGATCTGAATATTTTTCTATCCACTATGAATTACTATCCCGATCGAAAAATTAAAATAAATGAGGCAAACTGAAGCTGAATCTTGCAATTGACCAAGTTACACTCCAAAAAGTTACCAGTGAACAGGTTTTGTGCAGCAAAAATTCATTCCTGAGCTGCTATTCTACATTTAAACCACTGCTGGATATCTGAATAGTGAATGGTTTAACCTTCAGCAACAGAAGCATCTACGCAAATGCTTCAGCCATGGTTTTACGATGAGACAGCTGCTGCTCATAAAGCTCCCGAAAAACCCGATATTTGACATCATGGTACTTCTTTACCCTTGGATCCTTAGAAGGATAGATGACCTGTAGAAAGTTACAGAATTTAAATTATAATTCTTCTGCATCCAAAAGAGAAACATAATTTTCAAAACCCTTTTCAAAAATGCCTCAGTTAAAACCTTTGAAACCATTTCTACCATACTGCTGGATACAGATACTCTTTGAAGTGCCAAAACGGAACACGAAAACTGTTGTGAAAGAGAAAGTGCAAGAGTGAAAATTAAATATAGTCCACAGGGGAGAGCAGCTTCAGAATGTATCTAAGTGTTTATATTAATGTATATTCAAAGTCATAGTTGTTACAAGGCCTAAGCTATGCATGGCTTTCCTCACCACTTCTCCTAGAGTTATGTTAGGCCTACCACTGGCTCTTTTAGCTCCTTCATTCTGAAACAAATTACTCCTCCGTACTAGAGCATCTAAAGGCCTTGCTCATGTCCATGCCACCTCAAACGACTTTCTCGCAGCTTATCATGTATCGGAGCTACTTCTAATTTAACCCTAATTTTTTCATTCCTTATTTTATGAGTTCTAATTTTACCACTCATCGATCTCAACATCCTGATCTCAACTACACTAAGTTTTATCTATATGTTGTTTATTTTTTTATTTTTTTTTGGCGAAGAAAGAAAAGGTACTCATTAAAACATAATAGCAATATTTACATCAATGTCTTCTGAAGCTACCTTGTTAAGTCTTGCATACCTGGAAAGTTTATCTACTGGAGTAAGATAAGATCTAGGTTGTTTAATTATTTTTACAAACCCAAGGGATGAAATAAGTTGGGAAATATCAAAAAGCCAAGTGTAGAGGTGATAAGGCCAGAGATGATCTGTAGGATGGTCAAGCCAATCTGCCACCTCCTGGGAATCTGTCCACACAGTTACTTCTTTGCAGTCCAATGGAAGTGCTCTTTGGAGCCCTTCTTGGATTCCTCGCAGCTCCGCCTCCTGGGCTGACCCTACAGGACCACAGTTCATAGAAGAAGCCAAAAAATTGTTGTTATGAATAAGTAAGCAGCCCCACCCCCCATACGAGGTGGAGTGACAGAAGCTACCATCAGACAAGATGACACATGTATCCGGCGTGCCCAGCTGTAAATATCCCGATTTGGGGTAAGGTGGTGTTAGAGATAGAGGTGTGGGTCGTGTAGAAGGGGTGGGGACAGGGAGTTGCGATGGATGTAGCCCCAAATCATGGACCCATCGCATAATGTTGTTCATCAACCGGTGTGGGTTAAGGTTGTCAGTGCCAAAAACAATTTGGTTCCTATGGATCCAAATAAAATACAAGGTGATACAAAAGATACTTAGAACAGAACAATCAGTAGGACTGATTGTTATACAGGTCTGAATCAAATTAGAAAGGGCTTGCAAGTGAGAGGAACCAGTGAGTCTTTCCGTACGTAGCCCAAGCGGCCCTGCAGCCCATATCCTTTTAGTTATTTCGCAAGAGAAAAAAAGGTGCCAAGGGGTTTCTAGTGTAGTCGAGCAAAAAGGACAAGTGTTGGCTAAGTGGTCCTGCCAGACTAACTTGGATCGAGTTGGGATACCATCATGTAACAGTTTCCAGGCAAAGAGGGTGAATTTAGGAGGAATAGGTAGTCGCCAAAGCTTTGTCCAAAAGGACGGCAGCAATGACCCAGTAAGGGAGAACACTGATTTGCCAACAAAGCCGCAATTTTCTTGGTGGTGAGCTTCCTTGATTTTACCAACGGGGAATAAATGAAATCCGCAAAGGGTGTGACTGATAGTGGTATAGATAGAATGATTTGGCTAATTGGCTGTGGAAAAAGAGAAACCACGAGAGGTCTGTTCCACTCACGATTAATAAGGAGTTCCTGCACGTTGTTATAGAGTGGAATTGGGGCCATAACTTGAGACAGAGATGTGAAATTGTCAGAGGGAATCCAGGGATCATTCCAAAGATGGACAGAAGAGCCATCACCAATCTTCCAACGAACCATACTTCGCAATGTTAGGGCTATGGTTCGAATACTATTCCATGTCCATGACCCTCTTTTCAAGGTGGTCGAAGGGTCCAGAAAGGACTGCTTAGCAAAATATTTTCCTTTGAGAACTCGAGCCCAGAGTGAATCAGGTTTCGGTAGCAAACGCCACCCAAGCTTAATAATTAGGGCCTGGTTATGGTTCCAATGGGTACGAAGCCCTAACCCACCTGAACGCTTTGGTTGGAAAATTGAAGACCAAGCAATAAGTGATAGATGCTTCTTTGCAGGAGAGTTAGTGTACCAGAAGTTTGAGCTAATGGAGTCAAGTTTAGAGCACACTGATTTAGGGAAGAGGTAACAGGACATGTGATATGTGGGGATGGAATGGAGAACTGCCTTAATAAGGGTGAGGCGGCCTGCTTGAGAGAGGAAGCTCACCTTCCAATTGGATAATCTATTTTGGATCCTGGAAATAATGGGTGAAAGTGTTAGAGTTTTGGACCGGGATGGGAACAAAGTGGTGCCCAGGTACTTAGAGTCAGTACCCATTTCATTCATATCCAAGGCTCTATAGATTTTCTTTTTGAGAGTTGGGGGTGTGTTTTTACTGAACATGATGCTGCTCTTGGTTATATTAAGTTGTTGACCCGAAAGAGCTTCAAAAAGGTTTAAAATAGCTTTAATAGTGTGGACATCAGCCATGGTAGCGCGGCAAAAGAGATAGGTATCATCCGCAAAGCATAGATGTGTAATTTCTGATCCAGATCTCGAGATTTTTATTCCTTTGAACAAATTTAACTGCCTATAAGACTGTAGCAGCCGAGAGAAACATTCCATTGTGAGTAGGAAAAGATAGGGGCTCAGTGGACAGCCCTGGAGGAGCCCCCGCGTAGGTTCAAAGAAATCAAAGGAGCTGCCATAAAGTTTGACAGAGAAAGTGCAGTGCAAGAGGGCCGAGACAAGACGGATCCAGTGGGGATCAAACCCAAGGAATTTGAATAAATCCAGAAGGAAGGTCCATTCTACTCTATCATAGGCCTTGGACATGTCAAGTTTCAAGGCCAGATAACCAGTTGACTCTTTCCGTTTATGTCTGAGAAAGTGAAAAATTTCCTCATCAATGATGGTATTGTCAGTGATGGTATTCCGTAATTGTCAGAGAAAGTGAAAAATTTCCTACTCTATATGTTGTTTATTTACTGTCCAACATTCAGCTCCATACATCATTGCCGGTCGTATGCCCTATAAAAGTTTCGTTTTAGTTTTAAAGGAATTCTTCAATCACACAACATTCCGGACACACCTATCCACTTTATTCATCCTATTTTAATTCTTTGTGCAACATCATCCTCAATTTCTCTTTCTTTATTTATAATTGAGCCCAGGTACCTAAAATATTCACTTTGCAATATCTCCCTATCATAAGTTTGACCACCTCATTATCAGTCATATTGTTACTAAAGTTACACACCATATATTTTGTTTTTGTTCTACTTATTTTGAAACCTTTTGCTTCCAAGGTTGATCTCCATAATTCCAACTTGACATTTATCCCTGCTTTTGTTTCATCCATCAAAGCAATATAATCAAAACAAAAAGCATACACCAAGAGATCTGATCTTGAATGTAACATCCCAGTTTCTAACTATAGAATTCGAATGCTTTTATAGGAGTTAGGAACGTCTGGATGTCATTCCTTCACAATGGTCGTTGGAAAGTGAAAAGTTCAAGGTCATGGTAACCATTATTATCTTGAGCGTATCTACATACGAAAGATAATTGTCATTTTAATAGGAGACTGGCAGTTCTGTAATTCCGGGTGAGGCAATAGACTCTTTAGCATGTCTAGATTTTAGATATTTTTATTATTATTATTGTTATTGATTTAAACCTTGTCATTATGATATTATGTGAATGTTGTATAACATAGTTATATGATAAAGTTATTTTATCCTATGGGCATGTGTATTTATATTAGGCACATACTATATGAGGGGCCAAGCCCAAGAGGGATAAAGGTGAACCATTGGGTTGGACCAAGGAAACCCTAGGGGCTTAGTAGGGCTAGAAATGACCTAGGTATAGAAGGGATGTGTTAGTAAATTGACTGTGAATAATATCTCAGCACTTCACCTAATTAGGAAAGGAGAGAAGAAGAGGAGGAATGGAGGAACAGCTTTTCCATCCATGAATCCATTGAAGAACTTGGAGTTTTAAGGAAGATTTGACAAAGAAGAAAAGCCTAATTGCTTAGGGAGTGCAGGAGACTTCGGCACCATCAATCACCTTGAGATTTCAAAGGAGTTTTGAAGTATTATCTATTAGAATTTGTTTGGTTTTCAGCCTAGAGCTTAGATGATGCTACTGATGATGATTCAATGTTGTTTAGATTGTATTGAACCTATATGTAACAGTACTTTTGAGAGATTCGACAATGAGTTGGAGTTTCCCAAAGAAATGGTGAAACATAAGTTCTATTGAATGGTTTTTTTTAATTTAAAATTAGAATGAGTGTTCTCTTGGTAGATTTGATGTTTTAATCTTATATTAAGTGAGTTTTGACGTATTGAAGGTTAGGCTTTCGAGCTCTTAAGGTTTGGGGGTGAAAAACCCTGAAAATCCCAATTTTCTGTGAAGATCCTCACATTATGAGAGAACACAATCACGAGCTTGCGAGACAGCTAATTTATCCGGCAAACTGGAATTCTAGATAAACATCTTGAGGCCTCCGATAGCCTCTGGAATGCAGACCAGTTTTTATTTTCGATTACCGAGACAACCGGATAGGGATCAGGATCCGAGGAGTCTAGTTGGTCATTTGGTGATCCAGATAGGAAAATCCAGCGAGTCCGGTTAGGCATCCGACGAGTTTGGTTAGCCCTGTTTCGCTTGTTTTGTATGTTCTAGCTAGGAGAAGCCGATAGGATTGGAATCGGAGGTTCCCAATGATGTTTTGACACATGTTTAGTGATATTTTGTCTACAGGTGACGAGCGGTTGGACAACCCCGAGTGTCCAAGTGTGAACAACTTTTATTCTACTACGTGATTGTGAGTGGGAATTACTTTAAAGCTTTCTTTCCTTGTTGTGTGATATGTACTATTATCTGATGTGTGACTGTGTTGTGATGTGAATGTGAACGTGAACATATTTATAGAATATGGAGTAAATCATGTTACATGATAAATCATTGCATATCATATCTTTGTGGATGTAATTACTATCTAGAATATCGATTATGGAAACCTCACTTAACGGGGGGAGAGGGAATGAAACATAGGGCATGTGACGGTTTATGGTGTATCTCACTTAGCGGCGGTAGGAGGATTGAGGATAGGATGGGATGATCTCACTTAGTGGGGGAGTGGAGATTCAACACGGAGGTCATTCCGCCTATGAGTGGATAAATGATGAGAAGTGTGAAGATTGGAGACCATTCCACCACCATGTGGTTATGGCAAAGTAAAGAGAAGATACATATGCGGTAGATGGAAGTCCACTCCACTTGGGTGTGTGGGTGTGGTATCATAATGTAGTATGGATTCAATATGTGAAACTGTGTGATGCATTTGCATATAATGCATGTATAATTGAGCATGGGCATGTATGTATGGACGACTTGCATAAGAATATATAATGATTGTATATTAATGAGTGTAATGGTGAGATTGTTTTGGAGTAATTCTTACTCATTAAGCTGTTATAGCTCACCCCTCATGGAATTTCCTTTTCCTTTTTACAGAGCCTTCGGAGGAGGAAGGTAACAAGTTCGCTCACTGAGGAGCGGAGAAGGGAGACCTTTCGTTTGTTTATATGTGAATATTTGAGTTTTAACTCTTTTGTGCTTATGTTTTGATGAGGGATTTGTAAAGAACAATGTTTCAATTCGTAAATATGAGGAAGAGACAAAAGGGGTGTACTTATTACACTGAATGCCATCAAGAGGGGAAAGTCTTACTATTTACGATGATCCTTTTTGTTTGATTCCGCTGCTAAGGACGTTGTGAATTTTGGGGTTAATATGGACTATATATGAATAGATGTTGGTATGACGTGTTTACTTAATACTAGGATTTGTTCAATGCAGTAATGATTTATTTAAGATCTTACGATCTCCGCCCGTGAGGGCAGCTCTCTCCCTTATCCCGGGATTGTGGTGTGACATTGAATGTATCTAGTCAATTCATCTATCAAAAACAACAACAACTCAGCCTTATCCCAACTAAATGGGGTCGGCCACTAGTCAATTCATCTATGATTACGCAAACAAATATGGGAGTAAAGCTTGAAAGAAAAAAACCATTTGTACTGTAAAAAGAAGCTTGTATGGCTAGAGACGAAATCCTTGGTCTATGTAACCTGGGTAAGAAATCCTTTAAGCATGTGTGGCTTGGGTACTCAGCCCGTGGTTGAGTGTATAAGGGCTTGATTCTTGCTTGGGAAAGAATTAATTAGTGGAGAAATCCTTGGTCCGTGATCAAGGAAGTGGACGTGAACGTAGGACATAATTGATCAATAGTGCGCTTTAGAGACTACAGTTATCAGGCTTGAAAGAAGCTATTTGTACTATAAAAAGAAGCTTGTGTGGCTTGAGACGAAATCCTTGGTCTGTGTGACCAGGGTAAGAAATCCTGTAAGCATGTATGGCTTGGGTACTCAGCCCGTGGTTGAGTGTATAAGGGCTTGATTTTCCCTGGGAAAAGAATCAATTAGTGGAGAAAATCCTTGGTCCATGATCAAGGCAGTAGGCGTAGGACAGGCTGGTCCAAACCACTTTAAATCCTTGTGTGCAATGGTGTGGATTGTCTCTCTCCCTCTCTCTTGCATCTGCAAGTTTATCAGCTTTAAGCAAACTAGTAATATCCTCCTTGCCTCCGTGGCACTACCTTTACTTGTTGCGTCTTTATTTTTTATTTTATGCTATTGTGTGATGTTCTTAGGATTAAATTTGGATTTGTGTTTGATTTGTTATATTTTGTTTTATTTGGTCACAATCCAATTCACCCCCCTCTTGGGTTGCATTCGAGCCTACAATTTTCTTTAGAGAATGCTCTTAAGCATTTGAATTCAAGCACTTCGTACACATTCTCACTCTTTTGTGTGACTTCAAGGATTGAAAACAGAACTGCCACCCCTATCAGAAGGATTTGGTCACAAGCGTACACCATAGTTTTCAGGGCGTCGCCTAGGCACCATAGTACTAAATCTCGCGAAAACTCAGTCGAGATTTCAAATATTTCGAAAATCTTGACCAAGGCGAAACGAAATGGTACCTCGAATCAAAAAAATACCAAATCTCGGTCGAGATTTCGATTATCTCGTGATATCTCGAGATATTGGTACATCTCGTGAGATATCAAGATTCTCTTTTCAAAACACATAGTACAAAAGGCAGAAACTCGTTAGTCTCGGTCGAAATTTCGACTGAGACTAACAAGGCTGTTCTTTTGTGGTTTGTTTCTTCTGTTTTCTTCATTCTTCAAACTCTCTTTACTGATTTGTGTACCGACCTTCGAATCTACGCCGGAACCACTTGGAGAACACAAGATTCAAACTTCTTAAGTTGTTAACTTGTTATTGACTTAATGTACTTAATATTATGACTTATGAGTCATTCACTTTATGTTTCCAACTTCCAAGTCAATTTACTTGTTTAAATTGCTTATTAATCATTAATTTATTATGTCCTCTAGAACTTAAAGTCTTAAACAATGTGTATATGTAATAAACTAAGTTATACATTAGGGTTCGACCGTACATTGCCAATTAATGGTCCAAAACACCACTTTGAGTGACTATTTTTGCAATTTGAACATTTAAATGTATTTATATAGCCTAAAATAGGGTTTCCATGAAGTTTAAGGCCTTAACTTGGCCTAAAACCCACCGAAATGACCTATCGAAACATACCAGAAAAAATGCAAAATTTCGACCGAAATATCCGATATTTCGGTCAGCCCGAAACACCGAAACAAAACGAGTTTTCGAACTATGCTAGGCACTGCCTTGGCTTCCAGGCGGTTTTGCCAGGGTCAAGGCGACCATTACCTTATTGCAAGGCGCCTTGATTGGTTTTATTGGTTTTGAACATGGTTCTGGCACTTATTTATGCCAAATACCATTTAAGTTCTACTTAAGCTACTATTCATAAATAAGCAAATACCCCTATTCGAATCCAATAAAAATAGTTAAAAAATCAAAATCCAAAAGGATAAAAAGTCAACCCCCAATTCAAAAACAAAAATTAGATTTTCGGCGAAAGGTGAAATTTTCAACTGTGAAAATGCTCAGTTATTGTCAAATATAAAAATTCTATAAATCTTAATATGGTAAAATATTGCTAAAAAACAAAAGTGCGGTAAAATATTCATTTGTTTTGATATCTAAAAAATATTTTCATTCAGAGCGATTTCGATAACATTCGCGAATACCAAATAAGGTTTGACCAAAACACAACTCCTTCAATATAAAACAGATTTAAGCAATCTTGGATTTGTTGGAAAGCTGGTTTTGTGCTCTACCTAATACAAAAGATTCATGTAAAAAATAAATCATTGACCAGTTAAACTTCATATAAGGTATCTATTGTAGCATACTAAATATGTTAGAAAAGAGTGAAAATAAAAAATAACACTTAGGCACCTTGGCACCTAAGCACTTAGGCACCCCTCCACCGCCTTGGGTCGCCTTGACAACTATGGGGTACACTAGCTCTAAAAAGTGGCGAAAAGAACAACTTATACCACAAGGAGACCTTAAAAATTGACACCAAACCCCTCCCCCTCCCCCCCCCCCAAAAAAAAAAATTCCTTTTCTTGCTACAATAAGAGTTTCCTATTGTTCAAGTTCTCTAGACTTGCCTATCTAACGAACCTTTTTTTCATTAAAATAATGAGAAACTTAATCTATACACTGTATATCATTAATAAATTCTCTTAAAACTGCTAGTAGTAAACTAATTTATTCAAGTCTAGAGAACTTTTTTCATTAAAATAATGAGAAATTTAATCTATACAATGTATATTATTAATAAATTCTCTAGTAAAATTGCTAGTAGTAAGCTAATATATTGGGGTTTTATAGGTGTTGGATATGCTTATGGTAAAAGAGTTGGATAAGCTTAACCCCAAAAATCTCATGGTGTAAAGATGAAATGTATTGTACTTGTTAAGACATATGATATTTTCTTTTTCCAAATTTTTATTTGGATATTATTCCAAGTTGAACTGCATAAAACAATAGCTTTGGAAGTTACACCCCTACATTGACTTGTTCCTCCCATACCGACAGCTATACATTCCTGTCAATTCAATGTATCTAATTTGTGGATGTCAACTACATAAAATGTTTCAATAATTCCAGTGCTACACTTCACATACCTCTCCCAAGAATTCTCCCCCCTCCCTCCCCCAAAAAAAAACTTTCTTTTTAATAATCCAGAACAAGTTAGAGGTGCACATTTCAGCTAAATGTTAACATCTCTGGGTCCTCTATCAAGATGTTTTGCTACAGGAATCAGTTCAACTTAGGAGTCCCAGCACACAACTAACAAAAAGAAATTATTTATCAGATAAGTTAACTGATCAAGCAGATTCTGAGGTGACCTACATATGTCAACTAGTTAACTGGTTAGGATTACTCCATGTAGGCCAGTTACTAGCCATGACTTAGACAGTACCATTACTATTTTATAGTTCTACTTGATATCCAGGTATGGTCCCAAGTGTGCCCCCCCCCCCCCAAAAGAAATTGTAAATAATGATGCAAGAGATGAAAGGTTGGTTTGGTGTCTGTTGTACATAGATACATATACCTGGCCAGGTGCATTCAGTGCCTTCATTGCATCATGGAGACTTGAATACTTCTTTGCAGCAACCGCTCCAAGAATGGATGCTCCCAAGAGAACAGACTCACTTTCTCTAGGAAGAATTAATGGACAACCTGTCGCATGTTTTTAATTCAAAGGCGTAAGTTAAGTCAATCATACTCATCAATGAATTCACACATTGATGGTGTCATGTTAGCATTCACACCTGGAGACAGAGACAACAGTCACTGAACCATTTTTTTTCTTTTTGCCCTAATACTGATAGATGAAAATCTAAAATGGGTAATATTGTCATTCAGCTGCAATTGGGAGGAAATAAATAAATAAAGAA
Organism: Telopea speciosissima; assembly: GCF_018873765.1. Classification (NCBI taxonomy): domain Eukaryota; kingdom Viridiplantae; phylum Streptophyta; class Magnoliopsida; order Proteales; family Proteaceae; genus Telopea; species Telopea speciosissima. Next base: position 34,320,727 of record NC_057919.1, on the reverse strand, counting down.
CTGTCCACATACTCTCCAGCCATTGTAATTTGCATAGAGTTTTAAAGCATAATCAAAATCTCATTTCGGTAGGCCATTTTGGTCAGACTGAAAAGAGCAAAATACTGAAATTTCATTGAAAACAGTGTATTTTTTTCCGTGAGTTTTGCTTGGCTATTGTGGGAGCAAACGGCCTAAATGAGCAACCAAAATGGCCGAAATTTCAACAAAACATTGCATTTTAGGATTGAAATGAGCAAGATTGCATCCAAAATTTCAGCTAAAATGAGCGAAATTTCAGTGAAACACTCCTGATTCTGGGTTTCGCCTCCTGTTCCATCTCGGACATTCGAAATTAGAGAAATTTCGAGAGCTTTTGAACAATGGTTTAAAGAAGAAAAGAGACCAGACTATCAAACTTTCAAGATTGTCACCAAAACTTTCAGAGGGTAACAAAAACCATCAACCCAGTGTAGAGACCAAAGGGGAAGAAAATTTTCAGGGTCACTTGGTTATGGAACACTTTACTCCCTTTTTCTTTTTTCCTTTGTTTTTTTTATCCCACTACTGACCAAAAGAAGAAGAAGAACCAAAGCCCATTGAACCAGCTCCAGATGGACCAGAACTGGACCAGATCGAGCCAGCCCAGCAGGTCTCCTAGAAGGGCCAAGAAAAAGAGGCCAAAACACTGTTCACGTGAACAGTGTCACAGCCCATATTTACTTTGTGTGGGGATGCTTTTAGAAGATCTTGCGGGCCCATCAAGTGGAGAAAGCTTCTATCCTAATGCTGCTATAGTTTAGTTTCTATTTTAATATTTAGAAAGTAGGCTTAAGTTTCTAATTTGGTTGTCTTTATATGTTTAGAAGGCTGAGTTATAAAGCCTTTACTAGTCTCTATTCCCATTAGTTACTATTTTCATTAGTACCTAGTTTTCAAACAGTTGCTAAGTTTTACTTTCTATTTTTATAGCCTAGCCTCAGTCTATAAAAAGACAGCTATTGTAATTGATTGACACAGAATTAATGAATTAAATTTTGAGGCATTCTTGCACTCGATTATGGGAGTAAAACCCCTGTTCAACAGCTGGGATAGCTGTGGGTGAGAGACCCAGGGCTGAGAAAGCCCATCCCCAACCCCCTTTCTCCTCCTCCCTTCCCTGCTCGATTTCCCTCACTGCTGCTGCCATTCTAAGCTTGCTGCAAGTGCTATGAAGACCTCTGGAAGATCAAACTCAAGTCCAAATCTATTGCTTTTACATCAATTGGAATGGAGACTTGAATACCCTGCGGCTCTGCTGTTCTGTCCAGGTATTGCTGCAGACTTCAGGCTGGGATATGTCCCCAACCAACCACTGAAATCAATTGAGATTTGGAAGACTGAATCATCTACTATCCTGTCCAGGTATTGCTGCAGACTTCAGGCTGGGATATCTCCCCAACCAACCACTGAAATCAATTGAGATTTGGAAGACTGAATCAGACCATCAAAGGCTACATTCGACCCCTGACTTGAGGCCCCGAAACTCACTTTGACCTGCAGACCCTAACCTTCTAATTTGGGAACTCCTTCACAACTCACAAGTTAGCCATTGGAACTGGCTGAAATTTTCAGCAGAGATTCCCCTCTGTCCCTGCTCCACTCAATCCAAATTTGGGTCTCTTCCCATTGCTGGTTTGGTTTCTGCACACTCATAGTACTTTCTAATTTTGAAAACCTACTTCTGTTGTGTTTCTGGCCATTGAATGTATTCTAAGATTTGTCTATTTACTTCCTAAAAGCCTGAGTGTTCTCAATGAGTTTATTAGAGTTTGAAGGTTATTATTGGGACTGTAAACCCTAGTTTGCAGTCTTACATTGGGGTGGGGTGGGGTGGGGTGGGGGGGGGGGGGGGTTGGTTTGCTAGTTTGCATGGAAGTTTCTGTCCTGAAACTCTTAAACCTTCACCTAAAACAGGGGCTTTCTTCAATTCATGTTCAGTGAGCATGCTTCTATTGGTTAAAGAAAATATGGCTACCTTTCAAAATGTGAATAGGGAAAAAGGACTCTGTTCGGGAGCATGGCTCCTACACCCAAACACAGGATGAGGCAAAATGACCACCCTACCCCCCCATGAAAGGCAAAAATCCTGCCCTGTTGATTCTTCCATGTCCACTCCCATTGGCCCCCGGGCGCAGGGGCCACGGACAGAAAACCTCTGGCCATATATATATAGGAGTGTCTGAATGACACCTTCTTTTAATTGTCCCTTGTCTTATTCCCAAAAGTTCTTTTAAGTTCTAGTTAGAAAAGGTTTTTCAAAAATAATTTGAAAATGACATATCATTATGTCATTATCAAAATGTGTCATTGTCATACACATTTTTCGAGTATACATATGAAATGAAAATATTTACCCGTATTGGAAAAAATTGTATGTTATACTGAAATGGCAAAAAAGAAAGGTGACAAACTATTTGACACCTTGAGGGGTGTCAAAGAAAATCCCTATATATATATATATATATCTTTAACCATCTAAACACTTCCCAAGTTAGACTTACCAAATGATAGATAAATATGTAGAGATTCCTTTCTACATGTGCTATATAAAACAAAAAATTTTAAAAAATGATAAAATGTTTTCCTTGTTTTTATCTCTAAATTAAAAAAATTGATCATTTAATATTTAATGAACAATTTACAACCTAATAGTGAAACTCTTCACCCAAAAATCTTAATAATAACAACAACAAAATTTAATGGCTGTTTAATATTTAACTCATAAATTTTGAATTTAAAACATAAAATGAATTTGAGAAAACTGCGTTAAATTATTGGCAAAAACCTTAAAGGGTACTAAAATAATATATTTTACATTAAAATAGTGTAACATGACAAAGAAAACATCAGGCTCCTATGTTATATATGATGACCAATTATGATATAAAACATACTACTAGTGTGATAGAGAAAATTACATCAATGGCTAGTAGAATAATATATTTCTCTTCAGGATAGTTCTACATCACCAACAAAGAAATAGGTAATGATGTCATTTCACATAGGATAATCCAAAGTATTTAAAACATAATATATACATAGATAAATTTACATACAAATATCATGAAGTAAAAAACTTGATCTTCTATTAACAGTAAAATATAGGAATAACCTGTTGAAGAGGAGTTCAGGACTATTAATATACGAACATAGAAACCCCCTCCCCCCAGTGATCTTAAAATCAGAGCTTCCCTCACTCAAGAGGAGGCCGAATCTTTAATAGTGTAAACCTGCGCCAATCAGAGAAGAGTGGAAGAGAAAAAGAGAGGAAGAGAAGAACTGAAACTCACGTTAACAATCCATAAACCACAATAGAGAAGGATACAAAATATATGGACTAGGGTAAAGGGAAAAAGACAAAAAAGGGCCTCACTTCTGCCCAGCAGAGTGTCTCGGGATTAGCGTCAGACGCTAATCCCGAGACCCTGTTTTGGGTCCACCATACGACTTTTAACATTCCCCCTCAAGCTGGAGCATATATATTAATCATGCCCAACTTGTAACAAATATATTCTATCCTCCCATTACCCAAAGGTTTAGTGAACACATCCGCAAGTTGCTTTCCAGTTCGAACATGACTTGGAATAATCAATCCACCTTGCATCTTCTCATGAACAAAATGGCAATCAATTTCAATATGCTTTGTCCTCTCATGGAACACAGGATTAGAAGCAATGTGAACAGCTGCTTGGTTATCACACCACAACTGCATGGGAAATGGAGTTTTGAAACCCAACTCAGCTATTAGCTATTGGATCCACATTAATTCACAAGTTAATTGTGCCATAGCTCGATATTCTGACTCAGAACTGGATCGAGCCACAACACTCTGTTTCTTGCTCTTCCACAAGACAAGATTCCCTCCAACAAAAGCACAGTATCCTGTAGTCGATCTCCTATCAGTTGGAGATCCTACCCAATCAGCATCTGAAAATCCTTCAACTCTGCTATGTCCATGGTCTTGGTACATAATTCCTCTACCTGGAGCCTTTTTAAGATATCGCAGAATACGAATAACTACCTCCCAATGAGACGTCCAAGGAGAGGAAAGAAACTGACTCACCACACTAACTGGAAAAGCAATGTCGGGTCAGGTAACTGTTAGATAGTTCAGCTTACCCACCAATCTTCTATATCTTTCAGGATCATCAAGAATGTCTCCTCCATCAGCAACAAGTTTCACACCTTGATCCATTGGTGAGTTAATGGGTTTCGACCCAAGCATGACTGTCTCAGTAAGCAAGTCTAATACACACTTCCTTTGTGATAGAAAAATTCCCTTCCGAGACTGAGCCACTTCAATTCCTAGAAAATATTTCAGCTTGCCCAAGTCTTTAGTCCAAAACTTCTGTTGAAGATATAACTTCAGCTCAGCTATACCAACTACATCATCACCAGTGATGATAATATCATCAACATACACAATCAGAAAAATCCTTCCTGCACCTGACTGTTTATAAAAGAATGAATGGTTATTCCACATCTGAACAGACCAAAGGAAAGAACCACCTCTGTGAACCTACCAAACCAAGCACGAGGGGACTGTTTCAGTCAATACAAAGACTTTTTCAACCTACACACCATACCAGCCTCCCCCTGAGCAACAAACCCTGGCGGTTGCTCCATATAGACCTCCTCCTGCAGAGTACCATGCAGGAATGCATTTTTGACATCAAGCTGAAACAAAGGCCAGTGGTACGTTGTAGCCAAAGAAATGAAAATAAGAACAGAAGTCATCTTTACAACAAGTGAAAAAGTATCTACATAGTCTACACCATACACCTGGGCATACCCTTTTGCAACAAGTCTGGCCTTCAACCTAGAAAGAGAGCCATCGGGATTTACCTTCACTGCATACACCCATCGACAACCAATGGCAGTTTTTCCTTGGGGCAGCGGTACGAGATCCCAAGTATTATTCACCTATAATTCCTCTTCCATAGCTGTCCTCCAGCCAAAACTAGATAACGCCTCTGTCACAGACTTAGGAAGGGGATAGGCCTCAACAGTAGATAAAAAGGAACGAAAAGAAGAAGACACAGATGAGTAAGAAACAACATTTGAGAGAGAATGCTTAGTGCAACTACGGATACCTTTTCGTCAAGCAATAGGAATGTCAAGATCAGACACAATAGGATCAACTGGAGGAATAGCCGTAGAAGGATCTACATCCGAAGTCATCGTGACAAGGTCGGTGAGAGTAGAAGGGGCAGAAGCTACCTTTTAGCGTCGGATATATGTCTGAGTCACCGGTAGTCGCTGTGTAGGAGCTGGCGCTAATGGAACAGGAGTCTAAATAATATATACTAGAAAATCATCATCTAACTCAGAAGCATTTAAAGGATCAGCATGGTATGGCGTGGATTCAAAGAAAGACACATCAGCGGTAATAAAATATTTGCACAATGACGGGGAATAACAACGGTAACCTTTTTGGGTACGAGAATACCCAAGAAACATACACTTAATGGCTCTAGGATCCAATTTGGACAGCCCTGGCCTCTGATCCCGAATAAAACACACACATCCAAAGATACGAGGTGGTAAAGCAAACACAGATTCAGATGGAAACAATATAGAATGGGGAATTCCACCTCGCAAAATTGATGAAGGCATGCGATTAATGAGATAGCATGCGGTCATCATAGCATCAGCCCAGAAAATTTTGGGAACCTTCATCTCAAACAACATGGACCGAGTAACCTCCATTAAGTGTCGATTTTTCCTCTCTGCAACACCATTTTGTTGTGGTGTGTCAGAGCAGGAAGATTGGTGAACCATACCCTGCTGAACCATAAATGCAGAAAAAGGAGCAAAGAAGTACTCTTTAGCATTATCACTACATAAGACTTTCACATTCACACCAAACTGGGTTCGAATTTCAGAGACAAATGCACAAAATATAGAAAATAATTCAGATTTGTTTTTCATTAAATATAACCAAGTAACTCTTGAATGGTCATCAACAAATGTATCAAAATATTAAAAACCTAAGTTTGACATAACAGGACATGGACCCCAAACATCAGAATGGACTAAAAAAATGGGAGAAGCAGAACGCTAATTGACTCTAGGGGGATAACTCACACGATGGAGCTTCCCAAATTGACGCAACTCACATTCAAGACTTGATATAGAATTAAAACTGGAATCTAATTTCCGAAGACTCTCCAAAGAAGGATGACCAAGCCGACAATGAATCTGATGGTGAGAAGCAATACTGGAGCAAGTAATAGACTGAGCGCCATCAAGTAGATACAGCCCCCTTGACTCACGTCCTCTACCAATAGTCTTCTTCGTAGCAAGATCCTGAAAAACACAAGAATCAGGGTAAAAGGTTACTAACCAGTTGTAAATATTTGTGAGTTTACTCACGGACATAAGATTAAAAGGAAAATTTGGAAGGTAGAGCACGGAAGACAGAGACAAAGAAGAACTAGGATGAACGGTACCAATGCCTTGAACTTGTGCTGAAGACCCATCAACTAAGGTAACACTGGAAGAATACGGAGACAAAGAAGAAAAGATACCTGACATTCTTGACATGTGATCCGATGCCCCTGATCAATGATCCAGGAACGAGAAGCAGCAGAAAGGCATACAGTGGCATTACCTGGCTTAACCAAAGTAGCAGTGGAAGAAGTTGGCTGTGAAATCTGGAATTGATTGTACCGTGCAAATTCTTCCTCTGACATAACAACCACCTTACCCTCAAAGGATGGAGGTGACGGGGCAGCATCATTATTAGGAGTGGAACTTGCAAACTGTTGCTGTCCAAGCTTCCCATGAAGCTTCCAACAAAATCTCTGAATGTGGCCAAGTTGACCACAATGATGGCAAGTCCGGATAGCACTAGAACCATCAGAAGAGGCATTGGACTGCTCATAACTCTGGCCAGTACCTTGCTGATTCTGACCCCTTCCTGTACCACGACCACTACCAAGTCCAGTTCCACGACCACGACCTCCCCAACGATTACCACCATCTCCACAGCCACCACTACCATCCCCAGTCTGCGATACTAGGGCTGAACTGTCACTCGTTGGGGTAGAGGCAATAGAACTCTCACGAGATACATGAAGGACACGAGCAAATGTATCTGTGAGAGATGCAACAGTCTCACCACCAAGAATTTGGGCCCGAACAGACTCATACTCCTGCCCAAGTCCTTCAAAAAACCCATCACTGCAAGTTGTTCTCGTTGAAGTTGCATCTGCTTCACATCTGAAGTAATAAGGAGGAGAGCATTCAATTATTCATGCATCCGCTTAAAATCAGCAAAGTACTGTGTCATGGATCGTCCCTTTCGTTCAGTACAATAAAATTCCTGTGAGAGTTTATATATCCTGGATAAATTGTTTTGTCCAGAATAAAGAACACCTAAATAATCCCACAACTGCTTCACCGTATCGATGTGAGTAACCAAATCCACAATATGGTTCTCCATTGAATTCAATCTGTCCAAGAATTCGTGCACCAACAATTTCCCACGTTGCATCATCTGTTGGAGTAGGGCCTGTTAAATGCACCAGCTGATTTCGGCCAGTCAAAACAACTTTCACAATTTTCCGCCATTGCTGAAAATTGCTTACACCATCAAGTTTCTTCTCTGTGATGCGATTGGAAGATGAGGACACTACCTCAGTCACCACACTATTTTTATCTTCATCACCCATGCTGTCCCTTTCAGAAAAAGAGGTCAAACCTTGACCAACAATACCAATCGAATCACCAAAAAGGCCAAAAAATACACCCCAAACTCTGCTGCCACCACGAGACTCCAACACACCAACCAAAACCTCACGAAAAGAATAATAGAGCTGCTGCTGCCATCAAAAGAAGCACTCGACCAGCAAGAGAACCTTCGATTGCCAATCAAACTTCAGCAAACACCACCACAAACATCGAAATCTGCTTGTTTAAATTGAGAAAAACAGATTTAGTCCATCAATCCACAAGCAATATCCACCACAAACACCAACACAGTCGAAGGGGTGAAAAATCACCCCCTTTCCTTGATTCGAGAGCCTCTGGTAAGGTTAATTAGAGTTACAGATTTGAAAAAAAAAAGAAGAATGCAGAAGGAGAAGAGAAAAGAGAGATAAAGGACTTCCGCAGGCCTAGGAATTACTGCTCTGATACCATGTAAACCTGCGCAAATCAGAGAAGAAGAGTGGAAGAGAAAAAGAGAGGAAGAGAATAACTGAATCTCACGTTAACAATCCATAAACCACAATAGAGAAGGATACAAAATATATGGACTAGGGTAAAGGGAAAAAGACTAAAAAGGGCCTCACTTCTGCCCAGCAGAGTGTCTCGGGATTAGCGTGCTGACGCTAATCCCAAGACCCTGTTTTGGGTCCACCATACGACTCCTAACAAATAGAATTACTAAAATTAAAGGAGTATATAGGGATGATTCGATTCAAATTGAAGGAGTTAAAAAGAGCCATGGGTAGGCCTAAAATGACTCTAGGAGAAGTGGTGAGGAAAGACATGCATAGTTTAGGACTAGTAACAAATATGGCTTTGAATATAGAAGATTGGAGAAAAAGGATCCATGTAGCCGACCATTACAAGGGCTGAGTTGAGTTGAGTTGAGTTGAATAATTTTGACCTTTGGCATAAAATTCACATAATAGTTTTCCAATAACTTTTTCCATATTGTCTACCTTTTCTTCTATTCTATAAGTTATTTCTTTGGTTTCTTATACTTTCTAAATTTCAAACTAATTTATGGCAAAGGGCTCTTCGGACAGCCACAAACATATGAAGACTTTTCAATGTATTCCACCTATTTGTGCAATGTGTAAGAGTGATTTGGTAGCTCTAACCATTGGATAGATAGGGCAAGATCTGGAGTTCCCATGCATCAAATTTTGGAGTCAAATTCAATCATATACCCCTCCATGTATTGGCACTTTCCCCTATATTTTCAGTTGTCCACTTGTTTTCAACCATTTTTCAAAATATTCCAGTTTTTAGTGGATTTTGAAAGCTTCATTTTGCCACATGGACTCCATTTGGTTGATATTTGACATCTGAGTAGGGATCCTAGGCCTGTACACAAAATGGGCCCCACCTAATCTGCCATGTGGCAGATAAGAGGGCCACACAGGAAGGCCTTCCTATGTGGGCCATGCAGGAACCTGATTATTTGTTACCCATCTTGACATCAATGGGTCAGGCAGGTTCACCCACACTGCAAGACCAAGATGAATCATCCAGGGGGCCCTTTAAACAAGCAGTAGAGTTTAGGAAACACAAGTGAATTAACTAAATTATCCCTGTATAATAAGATACTTTCCTCAATTAAGAACGGGATGGGAGTAAGTAGAACATTAACTAAATCTATCAATGTGGGTGAATGTTAACATAGATAAATGGATGGAGAGAGAGAGAGACCAATGATATCTGCATGTTCTTGAATGTACAAGGGGTTCTTGGCAAGTCCACCGCATGCAAGAAGTGTGTCAATCTGTTACATACAAAATCAATTAATAAGGTAAAAGCAAGTTACAATGTAAAAATTGGGACAAAAAAATTAATTTACCAAAAGTGATGGACAAGCAACCCTAACCAATATGCTTCTTATCATTAAAAACACAAAATCAGAATACAAATTCAGTATTAAACAAAACGTATCTATCAACATATCAGACATATTAGAGAAATGCTCTACTAACATAAATACAGTTGAAATACTAAAATAAATAGACATGTTTCATTGCTTATAAAAAATCAAAATGCGCTGAATATCATCATTAGAAAACATGGGTTCTATATAGTGTCCAGATAAGAAAGACATACTGTCGTCATCATACATTACAAATACACACTAATGTAGGATACAGTTACAGGATAAAATCAATGTAAATTATTTTCAAAGTGAAAAATGCTCATAGAAAGACCAAGTCATCCAACTCAGGTTTGGGATGCCAGAGCTTTGATCATTCTTCACAAAGTAACAATACAAGGCCTAAACCATACATTACAAATACACACTAATGTAGGATACAGTTACAGGATAAAATCAATGTAAATTATTTTCAAAGTGAAAAATGCTCATGGAAAGACCAAGTCATCCAACTCAGGTTTGGGATGCCAGAGCTTTGATCATTCTTCACAAAGTAACAATACAAGGCCTAAACCATACTGGAGGATATGAAACTACACCAAATTGAATAGAGGAATAGGATTTGCACTAAAAACAAAAAATTTATTAAAAATATAGATAACAAATTTTTAGAAAAGGCCATGGCTTTAGAAACTCTATATAAGTACCCAAATCAAGTCCACAAAGTTACACTTGCAGATTCTTACTTTGTGCCCATGTGAATTGCAATGCTCCACAATGTGGCGTGTTCCATATGCAATACCCTGGACTGTAGCAAGGTATAGAAGACTTAGCTGTCTTTCACTTTTATCGAGTGTTAAGCCATAGACCATCCCCTTTGATTTTGGATCTGCAATGGGCGACCTGATCAATTGAAAGGATAGATACAAATATATTAGAAATTTTAAGACATTAAAACCTGAAAATTTCTAGAATATCAATGAACTAAATACCTGTTCCCATGGAAGTCAGGAAGGACATGTATATCTCTAGTCAAGGCAGCAAGGAAAGGAGCCTTCAAGTCATTCATCATTGATTCCAATATCCTGTTTAACAGCTCAAATATGGAAATCCCTGCAAGAGATGAAGATGATGCTCTAAAGTGTACAAGGAAACAATGTGTCAAGAATGCTGGAAGTTTTCTATTTGAAAAAAAAAAGATGCCTATTAAAAGAGATGACAAATAAAAAAGCTTACTTTGAGAAGCAGCACGGTTCGCAAGAGGAGGAGAAGCGACATGGTTCTCAACTACATAATCCAATAAAGCACCAGTCGCACTTTGACCACCTTCGGTAAGCCAGTATTCGGGTACCATCGCTGAACACAGAATGAACTAGCATGATATCAATAGTTCCAAATTGCCAACTGTTGATACGAGGAAGAACAACATAAGTCTTGAGAAAAGTGATTGTCATTGATGTTGCACTACATCAGTAGGATAACACCTGAGCCACACAGGGTCAAGTAAGGTCAACCCAGCCCAAGCCCGATCCAAGTAAATGCATTTAGACCAGCAGGAGCCATTGGCATATTCAGGGGTCTTGATCTAATTACGACAGATGGTATAGACTATAAATATATATAATATCAACGTATAAGCTAAATAATACATCTTTTATGACAGCAATTTTAATAATACGTATCATATATGTTACTGGTGAACTTGGCTTGACACTGAGAGGGGGATGAATCAATGTATTTTAAAATTTCCTTTCTAATTGCTCGAAAATACTACAAATCGCCTCCACAAATTGCTTGAATGATAACTGCAATTTTCCACACCTTGGCAATTTACCACACAGTCGTGCAGTACGCCCACCTCTCACCCACAAGTAAACAAACGTATATAATCCTATGGTAAGGCCTACCAAATGCACACACCCATCCTGAAACAGATAGCACTCCAATAGATGCACAAATAATAGTACCCACAACACCAAAATTTTACGCGGTTCAGCTACAAGCCTACGTCCACGGAGCAATGCCCAGCTCGGGGCTTCGAATCTGCTCAATACTCAGCTCAATGATTCAGGAGCACCCACTCCTAGTTTTTACAGCACCTGTTGTAAGGGAGCACTCACCCTGCTATCAAGCACCCACTGATGTATCTCGGCTATCCAGCAAGAAACACAGCAGCAGGTGTAGGGGAACCGTAAGGTAGATGTAGGGATCCCCCTAAACCAGCATAAATCCTATGTTGATTAGGTCTTTATTTAGTCTTTTATTTGAGTTGTAATCCTAATTGGGAATCCTAGTTAGGCTCTAGTTTTTATTTTGTTGGGAATCCTAATTAGAGTCTAGTCTCCATTTTGTTATTTGTCTAAGCCATTACGCTATTTTAAACAATGTAATCAGCTCTTGTGAGCCCACGATTGGATGAATAAAAATTTGTTGCTTTTGCAATTGTCATTCCAGAGATTGGAAAGGTGAGACTCCCATTATCTATCCCATCATCATACTAGACCCCCTCCATCTCCTATTCTTCTATTTCCGCTGCTGGTTCTTCAAGGTTATTCTCTGCAACTTAAAGAGGTTTCTTATATCACATTTGGTGATTGTTTTCAACCCTTCAAGAGGACTACTCAATCCATGTTGGTGAAGCATCAACCACAGATCTGATTGGAATCTGATTTCTTCCATTGGAGACTCGAATTATTTGATCTCCAAGCTTCTACTACTGCAACTGCAGGGTCAACATCTTCAAGCTATCGGAATTCACTGATCTTTGGAGCATAATTTCCTGCCACCGTCTTCTCAACTCGATTCAAGTTTGGTGATCGATTGGTGACTGGTTTGTCTGAAACCTAATATTTTCTAATTTCATCTTCTACCTTTTAATTTTGTGACCTGTGCATATCTTCACATCAGGCCATCAGAATTAGTCCCAATTAAGAGAGCTGATCATTCTGTTTAGACCTACACTCGATCTAGGTTTAAGGATCATCAACTCGCTGAAATCAGATTTTTGTTATACCATCTTTCTGGTTTTTAACCCTAACTGATCTGCCAATAAGGGGTTTGTTTGCTGCCTGGGTATTTATACTGCTACAGTTAGTTACTTTTAATTGGCTCTACATTACCCACTTGGTAACCAAATACAATGATAGAAAATAGAAATTGGCCTATAGAGAATTCCTCAAATACAAGCATGAGTTGGTTCAAACTATTTTTCAAGCACCTAGTCTACTAATGCAGTCCTAGCTTTGAGTTGTCCCACTAGGAACCAAACCAGGATCTGTTATCCAAAGGTGAATCAGTTTAGGATTCAAATAAATGAAAATTGGCTAAATTAGGTTTAAGGTTTTATAGGAATTTAGGGTATAAAAAGGTTAGGGTTAAGGTTAGTGTTGGCAGAATCGTGGGTTAGAAAGAGAGAAGGAGAGAAAATAATATATTATTTCATTGATAGGTAAGCCCCTCTATTTATAATAAAGGGAAAATTACAAAGAGACTAAACTAGGCGATGTGGGACAAAAACCCACATAGCCGACATAAACTTAATAATATAAGAAGAATAAAACTACCCCAACAAGACCAGAATACCCCCACGATATTCTGGAGTACATATTCCAACACTCCCCCTCAAGCTAGATTATACAAACAAGTAAAGAAAGAAGATCCAGCTTGAACTAAAGAAAAAAGAACTCATAATAATGCTAACACTCCCCCCTCAAGTTGGCGCAAACAAGGTACTAATGCCCAACTCGAACAAAATGGGAAAAAACTAACTTGCAGCAGAATCCAGCTTGACATATGAATGCAGCTCCCAAATAAACCTTCTAGAACTTGAAAAAATAGATCTTCAAAACTTGGACAGACATGATCAGCAAACCGGGACTAGAATGTCTTCCAAAAAAGGCAGCTTTCAACGATCTTCAATAGCTATCCAGTGATGAATCTCAGATTGTCATAGTGACATAAAATCTTGAAGTAAAATAACTAGAGTAGCAAGCAGCGAAAACAAACTGAATCAAGCAGCGGAAAAAAAAAACTGTATCAACCCAACTGAAAGTCCTCAACCCAACTGAAAGTCCTCAAATAGGCAACTACCAAATATCTTCAATACTTTAATACTTCAATCTCCCCCTTACGGCAAACTCAACCCAATAACAAAGTAGATACCCATTGGCAATGGTGAAAACTCTGATCTTCTATGTTTTGCACCAAGTGTTCCTGCAAGTTCTACTTCTACAATGTCTGCAAGTGTACTGTACATAATCCCCCCTCACGTGTAGTACACGTGGACATAACAGAGATAATGTAAGAGATAGGGCAAAACACAATATTCCAAAATTTTCTAAAAGTGCCATGGGTAGTTAAAAAGGAAGGAATGGAAAAATTGTAATTTATCAGAAGTTTCCAAAGGTGTTATGGGTAAATACCAAAGGTATGGGATATGAAGGGAATTAGAATTATTGAAAGGGAACGGTGTTGGAAAAAAAGGATGGCATGGCTGTAATTTGGTGGAAATCCACTTTTAAATACAATCCAAGCCAAAGGGCAAACTGGTAATAAACCAGAATTTTCAAGGGTCAATTGGTTAGTCAAATAGGGGAATGTATTAAAAAGTAATGGCAGTTCCGTAAATAACCAGAATTTTGCAAGGGGTTTTTGGTAAACAGAAATAATGGGATGCAATTGGTAAAATAATGGCAATTTGGTAAATAACCAGAATTTTCAAGGGGTTATTGGAAAATAATGGCTCAGAGAAAATAATGTATTATGCAAGGACAGATTTGGAAAATAATTTAAGTCCCTAGTAGAAAGGGTAAATTAGGAAAGGACTGTAAAAAATGGATAAAAGATAATAAGAGATAGAGAGAAGGGTATTATGAGAAATCACAAAATAAGGTTTTAAGAAACCAACTTACGAAGGTTGTCTTCAACCATACGACAGAGAAACCAGGGAGATTGAAACCTTCACGCAACCATGTTTTCAAGCTCTGGACGAAACCAGCAAAGGCGGAAAAAAGGATCTGTTCAATTCGATCCAACAGAGAAATCCTTCAGTCAGGCTCCCCATCAAATCAATAACCTCGAGACCCCATCGTCACCTTCACGAAACTAGGGGCGGTAGTCGTGGATGCAGCGGCAAATGATGAATCGATCCAAATAAAATTTCCCACAGCAATAATCAACCCTGGAAACCAGAAATCGAAGAACACCTTCTTCTCTGTTCACCTGCTTCTCAGGAGGAGAGGACCTAGTCGAACCGAGAAACCTTCGTCTTCGAACCGACGGTACGGTAAAGTAGGGAAGAGTTGGAAACCTGGAAGACAAAATCGAGTTTGGAAATCCCTGCAAGATGGAGAAGAAAAATAAACCTGCAACTAAATCTGGCGGTAGCAGCTTGATCACGGGGACTCCACTCAACCATATTCTGCAATCAACTCCTTTAGAATCAATTCCAGCGGCAAAAATAAAGGGCATAATAGCACCTGATAATCATGGCAGCGGCAATAAATCCTCCTTGTTCAATATCTCTATTCAATTTGACACTGTTCGTGTAGCCTCCGATCGAAACAAGAACCTAGTTCAAATATGATCTTCAGCAGTAGCAGCAAACCGATACCCAAAAATTGAAGCAGTAACAGATAGAAAACCATATAAATCTTCGATCATTAAATCAAAAAGAACAATGTTTACATAATCACAAGTATGAAAACAGGTAGGTTGGAGGGAGGGCAGCAACTAAATCATTGGTTTAGGTTTTCCTCATTAAAGCTGCCCTCTTACAAGAAAAAAGAAAAAAGAAAAAAACCAGAAGAAGGAGAAACCGAGTGAGAGAGAAAAAAAAGTGATTGAAGAGAATAAGGGTTTTTTCTTTGAGAAAACTACCTGGACACCCCCTGTACTATAGCCATTTTGCTTAGACTCCCCAACGTTTGAAACAATTACTTGAACACCCCCTATAGTTTACCATTTCTTTCAAGTAGGTCAAGTCCGTTAGTTTAGTGATGATGTCATCGGTTAAATTTTTTGTAATGCCTAAACTACCCTAAAGGTGTAGTGAAGTGATAGACTTACCCTCTTCTTCCCTGCAACAACAAAAAAAAAAAAAAAAAAAAAACCCAGCAACCATGGTTGCTATTTCAAAAACCATTAGGGCATCCTCGAAGATGGACAGGATTGCCGTTGACGGTGAACAGGGCCATGATCGTGACGACATCACAGCTTGTGAGTTGTGACATATGATCAGGTGAAGGAGATGATACCTGGGAATGGTGTGATGAAAGATGGGCTTGGAACCCATGTGACTGCGAGCTTTGCTGCTGGGTTCGTGGCTGCGGTAGCGTCGAATCCGGTGGATGTGATTAAGACAAGGGTGATGAATATGAAGGTGGAGGCAAGGGCTGAGCCACCATATTCCGGGGCCATGGATTGTGCTTTGAAGACAGTGAGGGCTGAGGGTCCAATGGCTCTGTATAAGGGTTTTATTCCAACAATATCAAGGCAAGGCTCCTTTACTGTGGTTCTGTTCGTGACGCCTGAGCAGGTTCGGAAGCTGCTCAAAGATTTCTGAGTTCTCTCAGATAGATGATGACAAAGAGCATTTCTCATTATTGAGATGAAAATGGAAAATTAGTAATAATGATTCAATTTTCTTTGGGGGTTTTAACTTTTAAGATCCCTGAAGTCTGAGAATCAGGAACTAGGAAGTTGAAACGACTGTAATCATCTCATCAGTTAGCATTTCTTTAATCTCTAATTTTTTTTTTGAATTGATATATGGTATTCAAAAATCTGAATGAATCTAGTAGTTTGTGTTTAGAGATTACCCATGCTTGCTATGATGATGGAGATTGGAGGCTAGGTTAAGAAAATCAAAGTTGATGTTTGCTCAAATCAACCCTAACTCCAATCAAGCAAAAAGAAAAAAACGGGGTTTTGGGGCTGTAGCGTGTGCTGGGCACTTGGATTTGTGGGATTTGTTGTTCTCAAGGAAATTGCGGGTGGGGTCCATCATTTCAAGGACGTTTTATAATTCTGGACTTTTTGGAGTGGGGTCCGTTATTTTGGGTTCCCCATTCTGATGGTGGTGGACATGAAATGCGGCGAGGTCTATGGGAGAGGAAACAAATTAAACAGGTGGTGGGCGCCGGCGGTGGTGAGGTTGCGAATGGGGACACCTGGTTTGGGTGTTACAGTATGAGGTCTGTTCAAGTAATTGTTTGAACAGTCGTGTTGCAAATGCAATGCAATAGGGGGTAGGGGCGATGGAGTTGCAGGAGGAAGAAGAAGAAGAAGAAGAAGAAGGAGGAGGAGGAGGAGATGGGGGGTATATCTGTCAATTTCACTGTTTTCTTTTGAATAGGTGATAAGGGTAAAATGGACATTTCCAATTAAACACTAACAGCAGACTAACACCGTCAAGTTTCGGGGGTGTCCAGTAATTGTTTCAAACGTTGATAATCGTAAGCAAAATGGCCATAGTACGGGGGGTGTCCAAGTAATTTACCCTTTTTTCTTTCTAACCTAGATCACCTGCTCTGATACCATGTTGGCAGAATCGTGGGTTAGAAAGAGAGAAGGAGAGAAAATAATATATTATTTCATTGATAGATAAGCCCCTCAGGCCTTATACTACTTTGTGCAATAATAAGAAAATGGTCATATCTCAGTCATCCGATGTCAGAATTATCTGATTCCGGTGGCATTGGAAAGAAGACTCAAAATGCCCATGAAGTTGTATGTGTCAAAACAGCAATCTGGAAATTCTATAGAACAGATAATGTCTGAGTTATATCTCCCTCATACGAATTCCGATTAAACTGATTCCAGAACCAATGGAAAGAGGACTTCAAGGGCTACAATCTTCGAATTTTGATCTTCAACATATTCGGCCTATAAGATGACTCAAAAGATTCCATGAAGATGTGCCAGTTTAAAAACCAAAGTTTTGAAAATTTTTTGCCGACTCTATCTAAACCACTTCACCTTGATCCTTTCCACTCTCTATTCACCTGAACATGCATGCTATCCAAACATGTTGCCACATCAGCCATATACATAAGGAAGGACGGAATGCCATTGCAAACAATGAACATTCACAAGATGTTGCCACAATGACACACTTCAATCATGCTTGTTATCACCGTTTTGACGCCACATGCCCAACAGTTACAACCACATAGACACATTCAGAGAGACAGTTATCTGCCTTGTCTATTTTTCATGGCCTAAAACCATGCTATTTTGGCTAACTAACCAACTACGAGAGAACAAAATCTTCAAGAGCTTTAAATGATTCATGATCTTGCTTCTCTGTGTGTGTGTGTGTGTGTGTGTGTGAGAGAGAGAGAGAGAGCATGGGTGAGGGAACAACAATATACAAGAAGTATAAAATTTCAGGACTGTTCCATTTTTGCATGATCCTAAGGCTATCACCCATGCAAGAGATGGCCCACCTGATGGTAACAGCCGCTTAGTGTAATAGTGGTAAGATACAAAAGATGCAAATAACTTTATTCCTTCTATCAGCTGCGACAATGACTATAAAATACAAATAATATACCTGACCAGAAAGGTCCCCAAACCCCTGGAATGAAAATTTTGCTCCGGGATACAGCCATATGGCATGTGGATGTTCCACAGACTAACACCATACGATGGCATATGGCGTCATTGTCATCTCCTGAAGTGGAGTATATATTATCAAAATAAAAACACAATAATTACTAGGAAAAGCTGAAAAGCAACAAAAACCTTAGAGAAAATATTGCTGAACCTTTAGCCTCAGATTCGGCTGCAGGGACACTTTCAATTACCCCCACACCACCAGCATGAGCATCAATCAATGAAGTTCCAACAGGAGTTCCAACTGCCAGCCCCAGCTCCTGAAAATTCAAATGCTCCTCTAAGAAAACACAAAGTTAATGAACATCTTGCAAATTGTGATAATCTCAAGCATAATCACCCACAGAAGCCCACAGATTGAGGTGATCATTTCTTAAGTAAAACAAATGTATTTGCTGTGTTAATGGACCTCAAGGGAGCGTCACTTGAAATCAATGTGAATTCTTCACTACTAAGTTTCTTGCCTTCGCAGCAGCCGGAGTAAGACCAGAACCCAGAGAATGGCCAGGAAATGCAACACTCCGCCCTGTTAACATCAAGTATAGAAGAGTCATTAGCTGAATCCAACAAGCAGAAATACTGGAAAATAGTCCTCCAGTAAGTAGATATAGAACCATGACACAAGTGACTGTTCATGAACTCAGAATTTGCCAGGCTGTTTATATGAAGAAACAGTTCTCCAATTATTCAGAGAAAGACCAGATTCAAGTGGTCAACGTTAATAAATATTATCATAAATTCATAATTAATGTCACTTACAAGTTACAAGTATCTGAGGGAAAAGCTCCAAGATGAGTCACGGTACTGTGATAGTATTGAACTATTTAATTCCATGACTTCAAATGCTTGTCTAGGTATATTTGCCTGAATATAAATTTAGGCCTAAGGGTACATGATTTTCAGAAAAATGGCAAAACCCTTTTCCATATATTCCTATAAATGGTGGTTTCAATATCTCCGTGGAGAGCATCGTCACCTGTAAATGCATTACTCTACACAAACTATCCAAGATTAGGACTACAACAAAACAATTGTAGGTGCAGCACAGATTCTAATATAATTATTTACCAAATAAGCTGGCCCAGCATAACCATCAATCACCATTGTTTCACCGACATGCTTTGTGTACTTTATAATACGGAACTAAATCTCAGTTGAAACTGACCGAAATCTCTGAGTTGTCTCGGTTTCAGGCCTGGACGAAACGCCTTGTATTGAGCTACTGAGTTAACCTGCCCGTAAGTTCCTTGCTGAAAGCAGACACTGGGAAATGGCAGCCTTTCTATTGAGCTATTGAGTTGCCCTGCCCACCATTCCTGACATCAAGGAAGGAATGGAATAAGGGCTGCCCTTCTCAAGAGCTACTGAGCTAACCTGCCCGCCATGACCGATAGGGCATTGGAGTAAGGGGCTAAGGGCAGCCTTTCTATTGAGTTGAGTTAAGGAGTTCCTCCTTCCCGCTATTCCTGGCATCAAACATGAATAGGATAAGGGAAGACCTCTTTTAGATGGAAGTCTTTATAGAAAAATACCGATATCGTGCAGCGGAGGCTTGACGGCCTGAATGGCCTAGTTGATCGCTTACACTTGTTTGATCGCTTCGCTTTTGCTTGTTTGATTCTAGCTACTTGCGTCAGAAAGACCCTACTCTCCTCATTTTAGCTTCGCCGAACTCGAGGATGAATCTATTATCAGCTCGTTTAGAGGAGATATAGATTGGACTGCTTTCGGAGTGGCCCGCAGCTGTCCTTGTTCGCAATATCGGGTACCCGCCCCTCCCTCTACTACTTGCTCGAGCTTGCTTGACTGATTGACCGACCGATCGATGTCCTCAACAATATCGTAAGTGATGATCGAAAATGTTGATGCCTTCATCACTAAGTAAGATAGGTCCTCAAGCAAGCCCGAGCAAGATAGGTCCACCGTTCTGACTGCCTGGCGCATCCCTGTCTTCTCCCCCTCCCTCCCCCTCATTGCCCTAGCTAGGAAACTCCGCCACACCAAGTCTGCCCTCAAAAGTTGGAACATCTCCACCTTCGGCAACATCCCCTCCCAGCTCTCCTCCTGCCGTTCCAATCTATCCCTTGTCCAATCTAGGCTACAGTCGGACCCCCTCAACCCCTCGCTCGCTCTCGATGAGAAGAACCTCGCTCAAGAGCTCGCTTCCCTCTCTTCTCTTGAGGAAAGCTTCTTACGCCAAAAATCCCGCATCAAGTGGTTGGACCTTGGGGACTCCAACTCAGACTACTTCCGTCGATCTCTAAAAGCCAGGTTGAATTCCAATTCCATCACTCTTCTGCTATCTCCCGATGGCACTCCTCTTTCCTCTATCTCGGACATCAAATCGGCTGCCAGCTCGTACTTCTCCAATCTGTTCAATCCCCCCCCCCTTTAACCCCTCCCCCCTCTCCCCCGGCCTCATTGATAAGTTTGTCCCTCCCCATCTTTCTGACTCGCTCCTTGCCATCCCCTCTGATGATGAAATCTCCAGAGCAATCCTCTCCCATAAATCCAATAAAGCCCCTAGCCCTGATGGATTCAGCATGGGCTTTTACCTCAGCTGCTGGGACGCGATCAAAGGCGATCTCTTCAAAGCTATCCGCAGCTTCTTCTTCAAGCCTAGCCAGCTTGCTCAAGTCAATCAGACTTTCATCTGCCTCATCCCTAAAAAAGATGGAGCCACCTCCCTATCTGATTTTCGCCCTATCTCCCTCTGTAATCTCGCCTACAAGTTCGTTGCTAAGATCCTTGCCAACAGAATTAAGGCTGTCATCCCCTCCCATGTCAGCCCTAATCAATCTGCCTTCATTTCAGACAAAAACATCGTTGACAACATCATTCTTTGCTCTGAGATTGTGAGAGGTTTTGACCACAAAGCTCACAACCCGGCGGCCCTCATGAAAATCGACCTCCATAAGGCGTTTGACTCCCTTCGTTGGAATTTCATTTGCGATGTGCTCGCCCAAATGGGCTTCCCTCCTGCTTTCGTTCGCTGTATCTACGCTTGCATCTCCTCCCCCTCCTTCTCTGTCCTTGTCAACGGCTCCCCTGCTGGCTTCTTCCACTCCAAAGTGGGCATTCGACAAGGATGCCCCTTATCCCCTTTCCTTTTCTCCCTGGCTTTGGAAGTCCTCTCTAGAAGCCTCCAATCCAAAACCGATCTCCATCTCATCTCCCCTATCCCCAAATGCAAGCATATCAACCTCACTCATCTGGCCTTTGCAGATGATCTGATGATCTTCTCTAAGGCCTCCACCTCCTCTATCTCTGCCATCATGGACTCTCTCCACCTCTTTGAATCCCTTTCTGGCCTCCGCATTAACCTCCTCAAATCCAAAATCTTCCTCACTGGCATCCCTGATTCTGCTAAAGCCTCTCTCTTAGATCTGACGGGATTCTCCATTGGTTCACTCCCCGTCAATTATCTCGGGCTTCTTCTCGTTCCTGCAAGGCCATCCAGCCATCATTGTGCTCCTATGCTTGACAATATTCGCAAGAGACTCCAACTTTGGAAAGGCAAACTCCTCTCCTATGCTGGCAGGTTGGAATGCGTCAAGTCTGTCCTCCAAGCCTCCTACATCTATTGGACTGGCATCTTTGGTATCCCCAAAGCCACAATCAAGGCTATAGAGCGCCTCTTTTGCGCTTTTCTCTGGAAAGGGTCTGATTCCTCCAAATTCCTCCATCCCTCCAGCTGGAAATCCATTTGCCTTCCCAAATCAGAAGGCGGCTTGGGTATCCGTCGCATCTGCGACTCCAACACTGCGGGTATTCTCAAGCTGATTTGGAAGATCTCTTTCCGTCAGGACTCCATTTGGGTCTCTTGGGTCTACTCTCATCTTCTCAAATCTGACTCCATTTGGACTGTTAGGATTCCCTCCGACTGCTCTTGGATTTGGCGTAAAATCCTCCTCCTCAGGCCTCTTGCTCTCCGTGGCACCTCTGCCTCTGTTGCTGATGGTTCCACCATCTCTCTCTGGCTTGATCCTTGGAACCCGCTTGGTATTCTCTATAATCTTTTGGGCCCCAAGTCGATCTACTCTTCAGGTCTCCCAAAAGCCTCCCCCCTCTCTAACCTTATTGTCTCTGGGTCTTGGACTCCCCCTCCCTCCCTTAACCCCTCTACCTTGTCCTCCTCCTTTTGGCAGTCCCTCCCCCCCTCCCCCCCCCCCCCTTCGTCCACCCTTGCTGATAGAATAATTTGGCTTCCTTCATCCACTGGCTCCTTTTCCTCTAGGTCTGCCTGGAACTTTGTGCGTGATCCCAGTCCCACCGTCCCCTTGCACACCCTAACCTAGTTCAAGGGCCACATCCCTCGCCATAGCTTTATTGCCTGGAGATCCCTTAGACTTTGCCTTCCTACACAAGCCTTCCTTCTGCACCGTAACATCCCTGTCTCCCCTTCTTGCATCTTTTGTTGGAGTGGTCATGAGGATATAGCCCACCTTTTCTTTGCCTGCCCCTTCTCCTCCGCCATCTGGAAAAAACCTCATTTGGCCCAGAAATAGAAGATTGTTGGATTTTGATCAGGAATGGCAATGGTTGGTGAAAGCTTTCTCAGGGAAGTCTGTCTGTGACACTATTGGTAAGCTGGTTTTCTGTGCTGCTATCTATCATATCTGGATGGAGCGAAACCTTAGGAGATGGACTTCCAACTCCCAATTTTTCGATCTGATTTGGAAGGCCATCTCCTTTGACGTCTCTTCTAAAGTCAACTGTGGTCGCATTCGTCGTATTTTGGACTCCCCTAGGAACAGGCATATTGTTGTTTCCTGGGGTCTTGATCTGTCTCTTTTGAGGTCCCCCTCCTCTGCGTAGGCTGGGCTGGTCGTCTTTCCCTCCCCCCCCCCCTCTCTCTCCTTCCCTTGTATATCCCCCCCCTTTTTTTCCCCTCCCTGCCCCCTCCTGGGGTATGGTAATATATTCATTCATCCAAAAAAAGATAGGTCCTCAAAACCTTTGGTAATTCCATGTTTTGTGGTTTGCCAACCAGCTCTTGTCCAAGTTTCGACCCCAAGTTTCAACCCAAGGAGGCCCAGGATCGAAACCCAGTGTTGAAACCTCGAAACGAGATCCGGCATGTCTCGGTTTTAGACCTGACCGAAATCTGCCTCGAAACTGAGATTTAGAACCTTTATATATTCGCAGTCTAGTAAGATGTTCTGTGAAGCTTTAAAGGACGTTGAGTCATTTCATGTGTTATTTCCTCACTATCTTTGGACTACTTTTAGAAGCTCAAACTTTGTACATAGGTGTGATTTAAGTACCATTTTAAAATTTATTTAAGTTAGCTTTCCAATGAAACCAAGATCATGTAAATTGGACTTGCTTTCAAAAAGTTTGACCAATTTACTGAGAGTGAGTCATTAAGTCAAAGGTAATTTTAGTTCTCTGGTATAGTTTTCATACAAGCAATGCCAGAGCCCAGGAGGACCTCCAAGCCTCAAGCACCCCTTGTTGTGATTGGACCACCTCATCATTCGGATACAAACTAAATCCTTTTTCCAGATGCTTTAGAAGAAAAGCAGCAATCAAACTATGTGTTGTTATCCAATTCGGCCGTGTGTCCCTCCCCCCCCCCCCCTGGGGTGCTTCTGGAGCACTAGTATTTGGAGCCAAATCAACAAGTTGGGTCATTATCACAAAATGGTGTATAACATAGGCTATGCAATTAGAGAGAATTCTAGAGTCTGATTTAGTGAGGGGGTCTAAACAGTTTGTTATTTTGTTCAAAGAGGGAGTCAAAATGTGTTTAATAATAAGTTAGTTTGAAGAGTTTCTATTTTTAAAAGAATTGTAGCCCATATAAAGGCAAGGGGCCTGGACAAGCTATATAGTTTGAACTATGATAAACTACAATTTGCTTTATCAAATCAAAGTTGAGTTTTGCTCTATTTTGCTGCTCATTTTGCTTGGTGCCCTTAAATTCTAGTGCTATCTGTGTCGTGCAGTAAACCCTAGGTAAGTTGTAGCTTGTCCAGTTCTCTCTCTTCTCTTCCCCTCTCCCCCTGCTTCTAGTTTCTATTTAGCAGTGTTTTGCACAAACAATTGGACTGGATGGTTTGACCAAGGTCAGATCTCCCAACTGTCAATCTTTTTCGTAAGACGTCCGTTCTTATGTGCGGATTGCAAATGACTTCAGAGCCATTGGATCTCCCAGTCCCAATTGGACCATCTGGATATTTCGGATCAGATGGTCCAACTGAAACAGGTGAGACTGTATCAGTACAAAATCAAGAACCTAGGGTGTGTAAATGGGGAGATCTATCAAGAGGTTGCACACAACTACAATCAAACTGAGGCAAAGCTTATCTTTTGTCATGGCTGTGTCAAATATTATTCATTACACATCTTTGATTTCTAGAACAGTTTTTGCTTTGGACTATCAGACGGCCGCACTTTCTGCCGGAAAGGTCTGATCCCTGTCCGTTAAAAACATTGATATTTAATATACAAACTGCAAATTGTGGCATACATCCTTCCTCTCCTACAACATCAAGAACCATAAATTTTACTGCCCCACCTAAGAAGTCTCAATACACTGTCATTTTTTTTTTTTGGGCCTTCGTTTTCCATCAAAGAGGATATGAATCAAGAGCCATAAGTTTCACTGCCCCACCTAAAAAGTCTCAATACACTGCCATGTTGCTTTTTGCCTTTGGTTTCCTACAAAGAGGATATGAATCATCTTCACTCTTCAATCAGAGACTACATGCCATAAGTCTTTAAAATTAATCTAAGAAAAATTAAAACATGATAAAGATAAAAAGCTATTAACATAGAAGGGACTAGAAGGATTCTTCAAATCGATAAAGACATAAGCTACGAGAGAACTACACTTTAACTAACTCATAAGTTTGAACTACAGTATCCTGATGATTTGCAGCTCTGATGTATGTTATTTCACTTTTTAGTCACAGGCAGTTGACTAATGCATGGGCATCCTAGCTCCCTTTCTATGTTAAGTTCCCCCCCTAGATGCTCCATGTTTTAGCATATTTGGTAAAATGTGCTTTTATGTTCTAGAAATGAAGCAGAAGACAAGCACACAAAGGGCTACAATGTACCATACCAATCTTAGCATGATGCCCTTCTACAAGGTCACCCAAGCCAATCTCCTCCCAGAAGTCATCATCCCACCCACAAGCTTCCATATTTCTAGAGTCTTTCTCGTTGATTTGTTGCATGTGAGCATGACCAAGATATGTCCATTTGCACACTGTGGTGCACAAGCTCCGAGTATCATCTCCAGTTGCTCTACAAAAAATAAAGTGCATAAAAAAAGGGACTGCCCAGTGCTTGAGGCTCCCGCCACTGCGGGGTCTGGGGAGGGTCATAACTCATAATGTATGCAGCCTTACAAAAGTAAAGTGCATATACACAATAAATTAATTACGGAAAGAACCAATCCGGTTGATAGCGATTCATAAAAATCAATACAACCATCCACCAAATCATGAGCCTAGTTGACATAAAATACCTGTATGATAACCAATCGCTCAAATCCATCCACCTAAATGCCATTGACCAAGACTCTTTCAAATTTTCTTTGACCCATAAAAGCTGCAGTAAGTACTTTATTATCAACCCATTGAAATACAATAATCTCCATCAAATTTCAAAATGAAAGATATACAAGTGCTGCTTACAGATGCATGCCATGATGAGATGAAGCTAACAACCAGGGGAGATGACAAATAAAGTGTAAATTATTCAATTCTGATCACAACCCCCCGTCCTTTTGTGGTGAGTAAAAGAAACAATAGAACTTAAAGATAAAAACAAAAAATAAAAGTCGACTTGTATTCATAATTGTTCAGTTGAACCCTCCTTTTTGATATTTTGGAGCTCTAAATAAATAAACAGAAAAAAAGATTTAACTTCATTGTAAGAATGAAAATTGAAGCTAAGTAGTCAGATGCTTTCATTTTCTTATTGGTCAAAATGATAAACCTTATGACATCGTGAAGAGAATGACCGACCTAAGTTCATCTTGACAAAATAGTCAGCTAGAAAACCAAGACGATGCCATGGTCTGGGTAAAGGCCCATTTATGCAAAGTATTTAGAAAGAAATAAATGATATAGGTTATAGCAGCATAGTGCTATCACAATGCTATGATCGTCTACTGAAGCACACCTTCGGAGGCTGCATCTCAGGGGAAAGGGCCCCACCACAATACTGCAGTACTGGTGAGTTAGAAGAATTGATTCGTTCAGCTTGTGTTACAGCTCTATGGTCCATCCATACTATTATATTTCGCCTTGCATCACCACTCCAAGAAACTGTAACAGGAGAACCATCGGCATCCACAGCAACTGCAAACAGAAATAAAACAACCCAGTTTACGCTACATATTTCAAACCACAAAAAATACACTAGCAACTTACTCAAAGAAAAACGATACTCATCAACAAGGATAATATATCAATTTAGGTCACAAACCTAGAGAACAAGTAGCCGCAAATCCCAAACTAGTTACTTCTTCACAAGCAACATTTGCAAGGGCACATGCTGATTTCACAGCAGCACAAATTGCATGCCAGATATCTGTCGAGGATTGCTGATTTACAAAAGAAATTGTTAGTGGTATCTAAATTCAAAATATTTAAATTATGGCACTTTATTGACAATATATATATATATATATATATATATATATATATATATATACAAACTTCTGATATATTTTTGTCTATATGTATGTATCCAGTCATATATTGTAACGCTATAAATATGATAAATTTTAGAAAACCCGAAGGCTTCAATTATACAGTGCTGATGTTCATTTCTTTCAGAATGTACTAAAGTCTTTATACATCACTTCAACTAATTAACTTGGTCCAATGGACCAATAAAATTTCCCTTCACTTCCGTGAACAAATATTAGGACAAGATAGTTCAACTATTTGTCACCTCAATACAGTCACCATCCTTCCAAATTTGTATAGGGCTACTAGCTGAACCTAGAAGCTTTCCGTTTTCATCAAAAAGACCTGCATCGAGTGAAGACATGTATGAACAAACAGTTAATTTTTGCCCAATTAGTAAATTAACAAACAGGTGATTAATCAAGTAAGGAAAAAATAACCAATTCAGAAATCCACTGCATACAACAGGACTCCTTGTAACTCTCAATGTTCATAGGAAACTGTACCTAGGAACACTACAATAAATGAATGACAAATATGACAATGTTACGATATGAATGAATAAACCCATTGAGGTGGTCAATTGGGTCAACGAAACTATTCTTTGCTCCACCCATTAATGGCAAAACGCATCAATTCAACACGAAATTCCTCAGTCCATTTGATGGTGAATGATACAAACACCAAGTGAGCATTTCCGAGTTCCAGATTTAAAAAGGCAAAGAGAAGCAACCGCCCTCATGCGGACAAAATTCAATGATTTGAACGAATGCCCATCATAGGCTTGAACAGATTCAGAAGACGCAGTATCGTTAAAATCCAAAATACCAAATAAAACACCGGAAAGAGAATGAAAAATTACCCATGCCTACAGCAACGTAACAGTAATAAATTAACAACAAATAATTTAAAGAACATCACCAGCCAAACCAGAATCATCTTCAATCCAAAATTGATTATAACCATCTGAATCGAATCTGAAACATAAGATTGAAAGAAAGAGAGAGAGAGAGAGAGAGAGAGAGAGAGAGAGACCTGCGCGAGCGCTGCCAGTGCCTACGTCAACGCCGAGAAAGACAGAGCGAGAAGGTGGAGCTGTGTACGCCATCTCGATGGAGATGGAAGCAGCGGAGCTGCGAGTAGAATAGAGAGAGGAGAGGTGCGAATTACAATTAGGGGTGTCAATAAAGCCCGGCTGGCCCGAACCCGCCCGAACCCGCCCTGAGCCCGGCCCGGGCCCGACCCTGATTTTTTGACCCTGAGGGCGGGTTTGGGTTTAGTTATAGTCTGACCCTGGCAGGGTCGGGTCGGGTCAGGGTTTAGATCCTGGGCCTAGCCCGGCCCGGCCCGACCCGACCCTGTATTAATTATAGGTATATAATATTACATATATATATATATTATATACTTAATATAAGTATTTTCTTGACAAAAAAAAAAAACAGAAGAGAATTGTACATAGATAACTACTAGCTTTGTCATCATCATGAAGTGGGAACCCATAAAAAGAGTAGATCATCTACTATTTTGATCAGGACCATAAAAAGAGTCACTGACATGATTGTTATTTAGTTGTAGCCCCTATAAGCTTCCAGGCCTATTAAGGGGACATCGTTACAATTGTAGAGAGAGTTTATACACACGCCATTTTTTTCAACATATTTATTAGCATGTCCCATAGGTTGAGATCCTATGTTACAAAAACATGTTCTAATGAGACACGTGGACGGTGCCATAAATCAGACCAACCGAGCCGGCCGACCCGACCCTGGCGGGTCGGGTCGGGTTGAGAGTTTCTTGACCACTGGCGGGGGTCGGGTCGGTCGTGGTCAGGGTTAAGGCCTCTAGGGTCGGGTCAGGGTTTAGGCAGGCCCGGCCCAACCCGACCCATTGACACCCCTAATTACAATGGTCAAGGAGGGGAACTGTATCAGAGGAGAGGACTACCTTCCTGGTTGACATTTTTTTTTTTTTTTTTTCGGTTTTTTCAAAAACTTCAGAGACAATATTTTTAAGAATCGGATCAAAATCGGCTGATTCGAGATTCTCTCCAATTTCAGCAGAATCAGATCGGCCCGGTTCCGATTCCGCTTCCTCGAAAATTGTCAAGCAATTCATAACTTCATATTGATAAGGAGGATGGGCCTTGGTGCAACGGTAAAGGTTATTCTATTGTGATGAAGTGGCCATAAGTTCGAATCTGGGACCAGTTTCTTTGTAAAAGCAAGGGTAAAGCTGCGTACATTATGACCCTCCCCAAACCCAATAGTGGCGGGAGCCTCATGCAATAATCAAAATGTATGTCCATGCACCCTCTCATAGTATTAGATTTTCAAATGTTTTCTTCGTTATGGCAAACTTTGTTTTGGACTGAAACTTGGCATGTAGATGGGGACACCTATTCATGAAATATGGCCCTCATTTGGTTTGCCACATGGCATATATTCAGATCATCCTTACAAGCTTATTTGAACGGCTCGTTCTAGATAACTTAAAATGTTTTTTCAATCTAATTAGAGCTAATGATGATAATGATTCATTCCCAAATACTACAGGAGACCGGTTGGTTGTTTCTTGATAATTTTAGAAGTTTGTTATCATTAGTGCAAGGGTGGGCCTTGGTACAACGATAAGGTTGTTCCATTGCCACTTAGCGGTTATGGGTTCCAATCAGGAAATAACCTCTTCTATGAAGCGAGAGTAAGGCTATGTATATATCTACCCCTACACCTCCCTACACCGGATTAAAATCCTCTGCAATATCGGCGGGGCGGCAATGCACATCCGACGGCACAACAGAGACCATGTGTGCAATGTGTGCCACCTGGTCTCTGCTGTACCGTCGGATGTGTACTGCCGCCCCACCGATACTGCAGAGGATCATGGTCCCCCTACACCCCGTAATGGCGTGAGCTTTGTGTAATATAAATAAAATTAACAAAATAAGGGGAGAATTGTTTACCTGAAGATGATGACCAGAGTGTTACAGGTTGCAGATTCAAAGCCGATGTTGGGTTGCAGTGAGGGACGAACAAAACAAGAAATTAAAACAGGGGTGAGAACTTATTACAAACCATAGAACAAATTAAAATAAGAATGAAATAAGGAAAACATCATCAGAATCGCAGCAGCAACCATAGTTGTCATGTCGTCTCGGTGATCCAAGTCGATGGAGGGGTGTCTAATCGATATATCAATATGTCGCCCGCCATGGTGTTGCCATGGCGATCATGTCGACCATGTTTTATTTTTTATTTTCTTTATTTTTAATGTCATTTAGTATGCTATAATATATACCCTATAAACAAACATGAAAGTATATTACTAATCTACTATGGTTTAATTCATGAAAGTGTAATATCCATTAGTGTATATGAATTATAAAACCATGGATTAGCCTATCAAATAATTAATTGCAATAGTCTTGCTGATCATAAAGTTGAAAACAAAAAAAAACTAAACAAAACAAAAAACATTTTAAAAGAACATAATTTATATTGACTTATTGAGTGAAATCAGTGAATATTAGTAATAAACAGCCCATCTAAAGATTGTATTTCTAAGTAAATAGTTCACCGATTTCAGAAATTAGAACTTAGAAGGGGAAAGAAGAGACAGTAAAATAGGTATTGTATTCTGGTTAAAAGGAAACCAGAAAACAAAGCAGATATTGTCTCTCTCTGTGTGTATGTGTGTGAGTGGTGAGTGGTGACTGGTGAACACCGTGAGGCGTGAACTACTGAGTCACTGACTTTAATAAATCCCTCCCCCCATCTCTGTCTCTCGACTCTCTCCTCTGTCTCTGTGAGTCTGTGCGTGTGTGTCTATGTGCAAGGGAAGAAGAAAAAAAGAACAAAAAAAAAACCCTTCTCTATGACTGTGTGCAAGGCAGCAAACCTGCAAGGTAAGAAGAACAAAAAAGAAAGAAAAAAAAAACTGTGTGACTATGTGACACTAGCTATAATAACTAAATAACTAATAAGTAATAAATCCCTCCCCTCTCTCTGTCTCTCGACTCTCTCCCTCTGTCTCTGTGTGTGACTGTGTTGTTGGACAAGTGTGTGTCCATCAAACCTGGTTCGGTCTGGTTCAACCCAGTTCACCTTTGTATTGAACATTTACACATTTTAGTTTGATATTGTCATATGCTATATAAACTTTTTGAGCATTATGTGTCCCTAAGTTTTACTTAAAATAGTAGTCACGACTACGGTTTGGGTTGGGCACCCTTATCATATGGTTGTCGCATTGGGTATGCCTAGACATGTGATGTCAGGGTACGAATGCGAGTGCTCACATGTTTGATGTGTGCATTGGCGAAGAATCTACTTTGTCTATTCCCTCATATATTACTGCCAGATGTAGGAAGGGATAGACATGTGTCACCGACACCCTGTGCCTGAGGGAACCCTGTCACTGCTAAGTGTGATCGCATTCTTTAGTTCATCAATGACTGAGACTCAAGCGAGTCAAAGCCGGTGTTCTGGGAATGTGTGATCACTTTGTGAGTGAAGGAGTTATCCAACATGGTCACCACTGTCCAAATGGGGAACACCAAGATAG
Source organism: Telopea speciosissima (assembly GCF_018873765.1). NCBI lineage: Eukaryota > Viridiplantae > Streptophyta > Magnoliopsida > Proteales > Proteaceae > Telopea > Telopea speciosissima. The sequence continues at coordinate 34,289,299 of NC_057919.1, read as the reverse complement.
AGACTGTTTGTGCATGGTCGGATCAAAATCTAGATCCAATGTCGTTTTGGAAATGGTTTTGCAAAAATCTATTTTACATAATATGATAGATTATTTATAATTATTTGAACAAAATGTTTTTTCGAGTTTTGCGGGATCTGATCAGATGTACATGCCCTAGATTCCATGATGGTGTTGATTAGTGGGGGGGTTGTATATGATAAATAGTTATCATATAGGGAGTTATTTGGAATTTGCTAATTTAATTAGTACTTTATTTAATTAATGGATATGGTGCTAATTGTAATTATCCATTAAATATTAAATAAAGTAATTAATTAATACTTTCCCTATTAGATTCTTCTTCTTCACCTGTGTAGCACTTTGAGTTTAAACAAAACTGCCAGACTGAGAGAGAGAGAGAGAGAGTATGACTCTCACTGAGATTAATTAATCCATCAGGGTTTTTTAATTAAACCCTAGGCTTATATATAGGTGACCAAAACGCAGAAGGGAGAGCAAGCTCTCCACATTTTTGGCAGACACTCTCTCTCCTACATTTTTGGTTTCTCTCTCTCCCTCTTGTGATCTCTCTTCTTCTTCTTGCTTCTCTCATATGTGTTTAAGAGTTAGGGTTTGAGAAACCCTAGATCTATGCTGAAGAGTTCGAGAGCATCTGGAATTGGCTTGAAGAACCTTGGTAGCACCATTGGAGGTTCGGATCTGTTTGCTTGGAGCGCTCACTGGAGGAAGAACCATTGTCTATTGGAAGAGCAATACTTGAGGCTCACCAGGTTAGCAATTCTTGTTTAATTCCTTCAGTTATTAATTATTAATATTTATGGGATGCGAAAGAAACTCGAATCGATTTATTTCCGCTGCGCATTCGAGTATGGGATGGATCCCTCTTGCCATGTGATGGATTAGAGATGTTGTTTGTCTGTCCCTAATGTGCTCTATAATTGCATGGGGCACATGAGGGAAGGAGAAACCCTAACAGGGTTGCACCAGGGTTCCCATGGGCAACCATGGAAAACCCTAAAAGTTAAAATGGGACGTCCATGGGCTAACCCAGGGTGTGCATTACCCTAATTGGTTTATAATTGGTTTCCCTAGGGAACCATGGTTTTATCCCTAGACTGTAGTTTGGCCTACAGTTTGGTATCAGAGCCACCTTTCCCACCCATGAATATTGAATAATTAATGGTTAATATGATTATCATGAGTGAGATGCAAGTTGGCACATGGGTCGTTAAAATTATGGTTGTTGTAACAACCTTCCCATGTGCACATGGGTAGTTACAAGGTTGTTAGTGTAACAACCTATCAATGTGATGATGGATTTATTATTTATTTGTTAATTTCAATTATTGAAGCATGTATCTAATTAGGCTGTGATTACTAATTTTTAATTTAAAATTCTTTTTAATCATGTTTTTATGTTTGGGGGGGGGGGGGGGGCGCACGCTGTCAAGCCTCTATGCACGCCCTCCCCCCTTACCTTGCCCTTGTGCGTATGCCTTCATGGGCTACTGCCTGCGGGCAGTAGGCTTGTGGGCTGCAGGCCTGCATGCTCCTGTCCGTGGGCTTTAGCCTATGGGCTGCATGCACCCCCTTGTTTTCCCTCCAGTTTAATATTAAAAAAAAAAAAACCAGATTTTTTAAAACATAATTTTTTATTCATTTATTTTATTTTTGGAGGAAGAAGATGGGTGAAGGGATTCTTCCCTCCACCAACTTGTAATTAAAATTGTGATTTTAATTTCATGGGCTTAGATATATGCTATCACATGTGATGTGGTGGTTCAATAATTGAAGGAATCCATGTTTTATTTTTGTTTACTTGCTTTAATGCCCATACATGAAATTATATTATGATGTGATTATGAGAATGACATTCTAATAAATGGATGGATTGTTTATGTATGTGATACATGGGATTATGGGTGGATGTGATACTTCTCTCTCTTTCTCTCTTTCCCCCTATCTTTTTTATAAACAAATGTACTCCACCCCATGGGCAGCCCAAATGGTGGGTTGGTTTCTCCATGCGGGGTTTCTTTATTATTATGGAAAGGAAAGTGTATAGAATTTTTCTTAGGTTTCCATTATAATTTTAGAGGAATTAGCACTCCCAGGACATGTTGATGGTGATCCACATGTGGCGCTCAAAGCTTATGGAGATGCAAGTCACCTACTATGAAGAAGTGATCGGGCAGAGGAGATGATCGAGGCGTGGCATCCATGGCATGATAAATGTACCCAAAGTTATTAGTTTTATTTTTATTAGGAGGATTCTTTAATTGCTTCTGATAAAAATGCCGCCATCCCATTATCACTTTTAATTAATGTTGATTAATTTTGTTGTTTAAATCTATCCATGTATGTGAGAGTTGCTTAATCCCTCTTTAATCATAATACATGTATGATATGAACTAGTCTTAATCGGTAGACATGACCATGGCCTCCTATTGAAGATAAATGTAGAGATTGTGTGATATGCCCCGCATACGCAGACAGGACATTGCCAGGATCACTTTCACATACTTACCTATATTTACCTCTATCTAGATAAGTTAGGGTATGGATAGTGAGAGGGCACTGCGACAGTGGGCCATTTTTTATGATTCCATGATTCTAACTAATGCAATAGGTAAGTACATGACTTTGGTGTATGTCAGCCGACAGGATCTAGGCATGGTACCCAGGTGGTCGAAAATATTGGAAGCCCATGAGGCGAACAACCTAGTTTACACTACCACGGTGTGTATAATGACTCCCGACAGGGTAAGTTATGCATGCAAGGATTGTAGGTATCTAATTCATCTTTTGGGTTATGAGGGAAACCCAAATAATGAAAAACCTTTGATGTGTGTGTGCTCAATTTATTATATTCAATGGTTATTAATTAGCATGTGGTTATTCACTTGTGCATGTATAGATAATTATACAATGACTGCCGTTAATTCCAACCTGTTAGCACTCATTAGTGAATACAAACTTAACAGTACAAACTATGTCGATTGGTACCGGAGCATTAAATTGCTCCTGACTGCTGAAGGACTATACACAGTTCTTGATGAACAAGTTCCTCCTCAACTCGACCCGAACGATTTTGAGACAAATAAAGAGATGCAGGAGTTCCTCATGAGGGATTCCAAGGCGTCACTTTATATCCTAAGATCATTGGGAAAGTCAGTTCTGGACTCGGTTAAGGATATACGCACTATTGGGGGTAAGATGGATAAGCTTGCTGAATTGTTCAACAGGCAGTTGACACAAGGCCATTGTGATGAGGTGAGTCAAATCCACAACACCAAGATGTCCCAGGGGACTTCAGTGATGGATCATGTAATGAAAATGATCAATCTGTTTGAAAAATTAGAATCCATGGGGACTGATTTCAGCCTGCAATACAAGACCGATGTGATCTTAGCGTCACTCACTTCTGTCTATGCTCCCTTTAAGATGTCCTACAAGATGTTCGATAAGGAGATGGAGCTCACCGAGCTTGCTAATGCACTGGTAAAGGCTAAAGCGTCCTTAAAAAAGGACAAGGCTGAGGTCAATGCAACTGAGGCAAAGCCCTCTTCAAGTGGGAAGAAGAAGAAAAAGGGAAGTAAGGGTAAGACCCTGAAATCCAAGGGTGGAAAGTCTGGCAATAAAGGCAAAGGCGAGTGCTTCTATTACAAGAACGAGGGTCACTGAAAAAGAAACTGTCGTGCTTACCTGACTACTGTGAAAGACAAGAAGCCGGATGAAACAGAGGTTGCTAAAGAAGGTACATGTGATGTTCACGTTCTTTATGAGTCTAATTTATCTTTTGAACCGACCAATTATTGGTTGGTGGATAGTGGTTCCACTGTTTATATTTACAATGATTTGCAAGGGTTCAAGGAGATAAGGAACTTGGAAAGAAATGAGGTGCGTCTACGGATGGGCACTGGAGCTGAGACCATGGCGATGGCTGTGGGAACTTTTATTTTAAATTTTAGTTCTGCTTGTTTAGTTTTAAAGGATTGCTATTATGTACCCTCTTTCAAGAGGAAGATAATTTCAGTTTCAAAACTTGTTTTGGACGGATATAGTTTTTCCTTTAATTCTAAGTTTATTATTCATTTTAATAATTCCTTTGTGGCATCCAGATATATGCAAAGTGATTTGTATTTTCTAGATTGCCCTATTAGAACGAATGTTGTTTCAAATGTTGATTTGAAACGGAAAGCAGCTCCAGTGAACTCAACATATAATGGCATCTAAGATTAGGTCACATTAATGTGGACCGAATCAGTAGACTGGTGGGGGATGGACCCTTAGAGAGTCTGAGGGTGGAACCATGCCCAACCTGTGAGTCATTCTTTCAGGGCAAAATAACCAAGAAACCCTTTAGCAATAAAGGTACTAGAGCCACAGATCTGTTAGAGTTAATACACACTGATGTGTGTGGACCCATAAACATACAAGCGAGATATGGGTATGAGTACTTTATCACATTCACCGATGATTACTCTAGATATGGTTACATATACTTGATGCGTAGGAAATCGGAAGCCTTTGATAAATTCAAAGAATTCTAAGCCGAGGTCGAAAGACAGCTCGATAAACGCGTCAAGTCCTTACGATCAGATCGTGGAAGGGAGTATCTATCGGATGAGTTTAAAGATCATCTCATAACCCAAGGGATAGTTAGTCAGCTAACTAATCCAGACACACCATTACAAAATGGTGTATCCGAACGACGCAATAGGACCCTATTGGATATGGTCCGGACGATGCTCACTTATAGTGAGCTGCCTCTCTCTTTCTGGAGGTATGCTTTAGAAACGACAATTTACATCTTGAATAGGGTTCCATCCAAGTCTGTAGCCAAGACACGCTTTGAGTTGTGGAAAGGGCGTAAGCCCAGTATTCAACACCTTAGGGTATTGGGTTGCATAGCACATGTGCGAAAGCAACAGACAGACAAATTGGAATCCAGGACTTCAAGATGCCATTTTATAGGCTACCCCAAAGGCACGCTAGACTATTATTTTTATGACCCAGTTGACCAGAAGGTCATTGTAAGTAAACACATCACATTTTTGGAGGAAGAAATGATGACCCAGAGATCTGAACCAGTAGTCATTAAAGAGCTATCAGATAGCTCAGAAACGTCACTTCCTGAAGTGAGACCAATTGGCTTACCCGCTGAAGTACCAACACCTGAAGAACATCGACGCAGTGGGAGGACTATTAGACTACCCACCAGGCTTACTCTTCTAACCGAAGAAGAAACTGTTGAAGAGTTCCACATGGTATCGGTTGAATCGGATGATGATCCGATGACATACTCTGAGGTTCTAAAGGATGTTGATGCCACTAGGTGGCTGGAGGCAATGCGCTCTGAAATTGATTTGATGCATTCCAACAAGGTCTGGACTCTAGTCGATCTACCACTTGGCGTCAAACCAATTGGATGTAAATGGATCTTCAAGAGGAAGAAGGGCGCAGATGGAAAGGTCGAAAGATTCAAAGCGAGACTGGTGGCAAAGGGCTATACCCAGAAAGAGGGTATAGACTATGAGGAAACCTTTTCACCAGTGGCGATGATGAAATCCATCAGAATTTTATTGGCTATCGCTGCACACTTTGATTATGAAATCTGACAGATGGATGTGCAGACTGCATTTCTGAATGGATTCCTTCAAGAGGAAATCCACATGGAACGGCCAGAGGGCTTCTCTTCCTTGGAGGAAGAAAGAAAGGTGTGCAAATTGCAGAGTTCCATTTATGGGCTGAAGCAGGCTTCCAGGAGCTAGAACATCAGGTTTGATCAATCAATCAAATCGTTTGGTTTTGATCAAAACATAGATGAACCATGTGTTTACAAGAAGATCAGTGGGAGGGCAGTATGTTTTCTTGTTTTGTACGTAGATGACATATTGCTGATTGGTAACGGTGTAGGTTTTCTTTCATCAGTAAAATAGTAGTTATCCATAACGTTTTCGATGAAAGACCTTGGTGAAGCTAGCTATATCCTTGGGATCAAACTCGTAAAAGATCGCTAGAAAAGGATGCTAGGCTTATCACAGGCTACCTACATAGACAAAGTCCTGGCCAGATTTAGTATAGAGAACTCCAAGAGGGGAAGTGTTCCCTTCAAACATGGAGTCAATCTTTCCAGATCTCAATGTCCTCAGTCTCAAACAGACATTGAAGAGATGAAGAGGATTCCCTATGCCTCAGGAGTAGGGAGTCTTATGTACGCTATGTTGTGTATGAGGCCGGACATTTGCTATGCAGTAGGTATGGTAAGCCATTATCAATCTAACCCTAGACGCGAGCATTGGAGTACTGTCAAGAATATCCTTAAGTACCTGAGAAGGACTAAGGAATATTTCTTGGTTTTTGGATTTGATCAGTTGTCAGTATTGGGATACACAGATTCAGATTTCCAAAATGACAAGGATGACTAAAAATCCACGTCCGGGATGGTATATCTAATGGGTGGAGGAGCCATTGTGTGGAGGAGTGCAAAACAAAAGTCTACTGCCGATTCTACTACCGAAGCAGAATACCTTGTAGCTTGTGATGCAGCAAAATAAGGTGTTTGGCTGAGGAAATTCCTATCAGATTTAGAGGTAGTCCCTGACCTTGTCAAGGGCCTCATTCCCCTATTATGTGACAACAGAAGGGCCATTGCACAAGCTAAGGAGCCTAGGGCTCATCAGAGGAACAAGCACGTGCAGCGGAAGTATCACCTCATAAGAAAGATTATCCAGCAGGGCGAGGTGAGTATCTCCAAAGTGGACACAACTGAAAATGTGTCTGATGCCATGACAAAGGGTTTGTCACCAGGAGTGTTTGAGAAACACATGGAGGGCATGGGTTTAAAATGTATAGGGAATTGGCTTTGATGTACAAGTGGGAGATTGTTGGACAAGTGTGTGTCCATCAAACCCGGTTCGGTCCGGTTCAACTCGGTTCACCTTTGTATTGAACATTTAAACATTTTAGTTTGATATTGTCACATACGATATGAACTTTTTGAGCATTATGTGTCCCTAAGTTTTACTTAAAATGGTAGTCACGACTAGGGTTTGGGCTGGGCACCCTTATCATATGGTCGTCGCATTGGGTAAGCCTAGACATGTGATGTTAGGGTACGAATGCGAGTGCTCACATGTTTGATGTGTGCATTGGCGAAGAATCTACTTTGTTGATTCCCTCATGTATTACTTCCAGATGTAAGAAGGGATAGACATGTGTCATCGACACCTTATGCCTGAGGGAACCCTATCATTGCTAAGTGTGATCGCATTCTTTGGTTCCTCAATGACTGAGACTCAAGCGAGTCAAAGCCGGTGTTCTGGGAATGCGTGATCACTTTGTGAGTGAAGGAGTTATCCAACATGGTCACCACCGCCCGAATGGGGAACACCAAGATAGAGACTGTTTGTACATGGTCGGATTAGAATCTAGATCCAGTGCCGTTTTGGAAATGGTTTTGCAAAAATCCATTTTACATAAAATGATAGATTATTTATAATTATTTGAACAAAGTGTTTTATCGAGTTTTGTGGGATTCGATCAGGTGCCCAGACGCTCGTATATGGACATGCACTATGGATTGGGGTTTGGCAGTACATGTGTACATGCCCTAGATTCCATAAAGATGGTGTTGAATAGTGGGGGGGTTGTATATGATAAATAGTTATCATATAGGGAGTTATTTAGAATTTGCTAATTTAATTAGTACTTTATTTAATTAATGGATATGGTGCTAATTGTAATTATCCATTAAATATTAAATAAAATAATTAATTAATACTTTCCCTATTAGATTCTGCTTCTTCACCTGTGTAGCACTTTGAGTTTAAACAGAACTGCCAGACTGAGAGAGAGAGAGAGAGAGTATGACTTTCACTGGGATTAATTAATCCATCAGGGTTTTTTAATTAAACCCTAGGCTTATATATAGGGGACCAAAACACAGAAGGGAGAGCAAGCTCTCCACGTTTTTGGCAGACACTCTCTCTCCTACGTTTTTGGTCTCCCTCTCTCCCTCTTGTGATCTCTCTTCTTCTTCTTGCTTCTCTCATCTGTGTTTGAGAGTTACGGTTTGAGAAACCCTAGATCTGTGCTGAAGAGTTTGAGAGCATCTGGAATTGGCTTGAAGAACCTTGGTAGCACCATTGGAGGTTCAGATCTGTTTGCTTGGAGCGCTCACCGGAGGAAGAACCATTGTCTATTAGAGGAGCAACACTTGAGGCTCACCAGGTTAGCAATTCTTGTTTAATTCCTTCAGTTATTAATTATTAATATTTATGGGATGTGAAAGAAACTCGAATCGATTTATTTCCGCCGCGCATTTGAGTATGGGATGGATCCCTCTTGCCATTTGAAGGATTAGAGATGTTGTTTCTCTGCTTCTAACGTGCTCTATAATTGCGTGGGACACATGAGGGAAGGAGAAACCCTAACAGGGTTGCACCAAGGTTCCCATGGGTAACCATGGGAAACCCTAAAAATTAAAATGGGGCGCCCATGGGACACCATGGGCTAACCCAGGGTGTGCAATACCCTAATTGGTTTATAATTGGTTTCCCTAGGGAACCATGGTTTTACCCCTAGACCGTAATTTGGCCTACATGTGTGTGTGGCTGTGCGAGGGAAGAAAAAAGAAAGAAAAAAATTGAAGATTAAAAGTGAATACCAGAATATTACACTCAATTACTTATAAAAAGAAAAAGAAGAAGAGGAGTCGCTGGAAGTGAAGAAGACGAAGAAGTGAGAAGAAGAACTGAACTATATTTTTTTCTCTGTGTCTCTCGCTGGAGTCACTGGCTCATTGTATGTGTGTGTATTTGTGAGTGAGTGAGAAGAAGAAGAAGAATTGAAGGCGAGCGTTGCCGGAAGACTGGGTGGAGAAGAAGAAGATGAAGTGATGAACCAAATTAAAAATAAATAAACAAATACTTACCTGTAAGTTGTAACCTGCTTGAAGAAGTTTCCGCCTGCTGAAGCTGGGACTGGGAGTGTCGCCAGAGCTGTAGAAGGAGGTCTAGGAGTGTCTCCAAAGCCGTAGAAGGAGGCCGAGAGCCCTAGAGTCATTGGTCGCTTGAGGGGTTCAAAGAAATCTCACGACTCTCTCCATCTCTCCTCTGTCGATTTCTATTTTTCCCAAGGTAGGAGTTAGGGTAAGTCAAATAGTCAAAAGTCATTAGTAATGTTTTTTTATATTTTTTATGTTACTATGTATTGCAGGTGTAATTTGAACTCCAATACACATTAAGGAAAAGGCATTTAAGTTGTTACATGGTTTTAAAAAAAAAAATTCAGAAACTTAAGTTTTATGCACTGAAATAGGAATATCAGGTGATATGGACACATATCATGGTATGGCATCCATGGCTGCACCATGGACTCCATATCGGTCGATATATGTACATCTACCATATTGTTGGTCGATATGTACCTCTTTCCATTGCCAGGACGCCATGGCAGCGCCATGACAACCATGGCAGCAACAACTCCATGATTGCACTTGATCAAATGCCAATAGAATCGAGTCTTGGTCAAACTCAAATGAAAACTATAGGTCCTTTCCTCAGGCAGGTCTTCACTGGTTCAGGTAACTATGTCGTTCTAAGCTTGAAAAATGGAGATGGTAATAAGGAAATAGGGTAAGAAATAGGAGAAGAAAAGGATGGATAGGATGGGCATTCAACTGGGTTTTGGATGAAAGAAAATCAGAAGAAAGGGGAGGAGCTTTCGGTTGAGGTTTTTGATATTTGCAAGAAAAATGGGTCGGTTGTTGGTGAAATCAGAAACAAAAATGGAAAAGGGAAATCGATTTTAGATTGGTGGAAGAAAGAGAAATGGATTCTTGGAGTTTGGTTATAGGAGAAAGAGGTGAAGAAAAGAGTCTCAGGTGAGTGGGTTATGCAAGTAAGATGGGGGGGGAGAAGTGGGTTTACTGGAGGGTTTTAGGTCGGTGGAGATAAGAAGTATATATAAAAAATGGAAAGAAGATGTAAAAGAAGATGAAGAATATGCAACGACGGCAACAACATCCATGATTTGGTTCTTCCCCAGCTCAGGGGAGCTTCTCGACTTTCTCTGTCTCAACTCTCATCTCACTCTCTCTCATTTTTTTTTTCTCTTCTTTCTTTTGTTTTCTCTCTCCCTTCCTCTTTTTTTTTTTTTTTGTAAGAATCCCATGAGAATGACGGCCTCCACTTCTTTATGATATCATTTTTTTTAGGTTAATTCCAAATGCCCCCCTAAAAATGGCCAAACGTACGGTTGCCCCCCTGAACTTTTACTAATGCAATGTGCCCCCTGCTTTCCAAACTAAGTTCCAATATAGTCCCTCCCGTTAGTGAGAGACGTTATGTTATAATGGATCCTAGTTTTTGAAAATTTGTGGACCATTCTGCCCCTTGATAGGGTAAAATGACCAAAATAACTTTACCTTAAAAAAAAAAACCTGCAACTCATCTTCCCCAATTCGTTTAGGGTTTGGGGAAGATGAGTTTTTGAACCTGCAACCATGTAACATCCCCACCTTCACATACACAGAGACGACTCCCCTCACATCAACCGTCTGGTTCGGGTAACATTCCTTCATCTCTTCGACTTCTATATGTTGAATGAGTTCTTTTTTTCTGGTTTAATGATCTTGCTACTGTCCTTATGAATCGACCATTGTTCTAGATGAGAAATGATTCTGCAATACTTTGGTTCTTCGCTTCCTTGATAAAATCTATGATCTATATTCTTTTCTCAGTGATCAATATTAGATACAAGAATGTATTGTAATTGGTCCCTGTGAATGACTTAGATACAACATTACCTGTTGCGTCAAGAAATCGTCGAGCGGTCCTGCGAGTGCCGTCACCTGCAAGTGGACCAAGGGGTCAACAAAGAGAACCGGTGTGGTTCCAGCCTAGGGCTCTCCGATGCCAAAGTTAGATCTCCTGGCGCAAATAGATGAATAGTGATTATTCAGTATGAGTTTTTATGTCCTCTGATGGGGTTGTGTACCTTGCCTTTTATAGTAGCGTATGGCGGTCTGGAGAGTCCCAGTTTGATGGCGATTGTGCCGTTGAGTGGATAGAGGCCCTGGGTAATGGGGCTCTATCCTGATTGATCATCTCCTTGCGGGAGGGAGTGTCCTAGTGGTATCAAGATCCTTGGTGGATAGATACCCACGTGTTGTGATAACGTCCTTGGTGCTTGAATTCGTCTGGGTGACCTGACTTCTAAGCAGTGGCCTAGAGTCCTGGTGGTGACATGAGTTTGTAGCGATACGATCGGGTCATAGGTGAGTAGCCCCCACCTCACGTTTGTGCCCACGATGCCGCGCCTGGGTGCAGGCCGCGCCTAGGTGAGGCCGCGCCTGGGTGAGGCCGTGCCTAGGTGAGGCCACACCTGGATGTGTGGCCGTGCCTGGGTGAGGCCGCGCCTGGATGTGTGGCCGAGCCTAGGTAAGGCCGCGCCCGAGTGGTAGCCGCGCCGGGATGTGTGGCTGCGCCTAGGTGAGGCCGCGCTTGAGTGGTGGCCGCACCTGGGTGAGGTCGCTCCTGGGTGCTGGCCGCGCCCGGGTGCTGGGACCCCGGTTCGTTCCCCTTGGTTATGGAGCGGGTCGCCTGTGACACATGGCGGCCGTTGATTGGCCCGGTGAATATTGGATGTATCATTTGCCCCCCACTCTCTTGGGATAGGATGTCCAAGAGAGTAGATGCCTTTACATAATGAGGGGTCCGCTGCGAATAGACTTTTCTTGCGGGGCTTGCCTGTAAATCCACTAATGAGGTAGGAGAGGTTGGGGGTTCAAACCTTTCCTCCTACACTTTTTCTTCTTTTGTTTTTTGTAGGTATATGTTCCTTTCCTTCACTTTCTCTTCTTTCACTTCTCATTTCTCTTTCTTACTTTTTGTCTCCCATTTTGCTCTTCTTTAATTCCCCCCTTGCATTCCACTTTTTGTCTTTTGTCCTCTTTTTGGTGCCTACCATGTGCTTATTTTTGGGTCACCTACACTAGTATCCATTTTGCTTGATTTTGGGTCCTTGTGTTTGCTTTGTGCTCACTTGGTGCCTTGGTTTGCTTGTAAGGCTTGAGTGGTGCTTGGCTTGAGTGCCTTGCCTCTTGTAATCTCTGTCACTTGATCGTGCCCGTGGTGTGGCCTCGTCGTCATGTGCCTGCCTCCCCTTGCGGTCGCCTTCTCCCTGAGGTTAGTTCAATCCCTTTTCTTTCTTTTCTTTTCTTTTCTTTTTTTTTTGTAGGGCGGCGCCTAGGTGAGGCCGCGCCTGTGGGTGTGGCAGCGCCTGGGTGGCCGTGCCTGGGGTGGCCGTGCCTAGGGTGGCCGCACTTGGGTGGCCGTGCCTGAGGTGGCCGCGCTTTGCGGGTGTGAGGCCACACCTATGGTGGCCGCGGCGTGGGTGTGATGGACCCTCACGCTTCTTCACTTTTCTTCTTCTTGTATGTGATGGATCTGTTGTTTATATTTTGCAGGTGGCCTTCATTTCATTTTTTCTTGCTAGCTTCTGGGAGATCGCTTTCTCGAGTAAGTAGTTCATTCCTCTCTTGTCCTTCATGTCGTTCTCGGGTGATCTTGGCCCTGCTTCAGTCGAGGTTGGATCTTCAGAGGAGCGTTCCCCCGGATCGCCTTCTTCTGTGGGTACTCCCTCCTCTATACCCTCCCCTAGTGCTACTGATGGAGGTGTGGGACCTTCTAGTGTCTCCGGTCCCAGTAGGGATCGCCGGCCCTCGAGGGCGGCATCCTCAGCCGCCAGTCCTGCTGATAGGTTGGGCCCTGTTGCTAGCATCTTGTCACCTTCTGACTTGGTCTCCCTCCGTGAGGAGTTTCATATTCCCGTTGAGGTCATGTTGCGTGCTCCTGGGCCTGGCGAGTATGCCTTCTCTCACCGTGCGGGTGAGATCTGTCTCTACCGTTCATTTTTTTCTCCAGGGCCTTCGCCTTCCTATCCCTCGCTTTGTCGAGTTGGTGTTAGAGCATTGGCACCTCACCCCTGGGCAGGTGTTGCCCAACTCTTGGAGGGTGATCTTGGGTTTCTATGTCTTCTTCGCCCGCCTGGGGCGTGCCGCCACTGTTTCCCTGTTCTCCCACTTTTATCTGTTGAAGAAGGGGAACCATGAATGTTATCACTTTGCTCGCCGCGTGCTCAAGGGGCCCTATGCCCCTGTGGAGCTTCTCACGGGGATCACTAGCCACGTGAAGTATTGGAGGGATCGCTTCTTTTTTGCCACGGTCCCCCGATGCCCCCTACGGACTGTTGGGGAAGTTATTGACCTCAAGAGGGTCAATCAGGGGCTTGAGCTGAGTGATTTTGAGGGTGACTCCCTCAAGCTGTGCCTGGGTCGCGATCCGTTCCACGTCCAGGAGTTGGACTCGGAGGCCTTCCTGTCTCTCTGGAAGCTGAGTCCTGCTAAGAGCACTGTCTTTTGTACTTGATTGGCATGTTGGTATTTGAATGTATATGTCATCTGATTGGTTAGGCAGTCTATGCAGTGGATATGCGTCCGGGCTTCAGTTTGCTCCGTGGCAATCTGCGGAGGAAGGCCGCTTCTCAGGGTGGTCCATCTGCTGGAGTTACCGATGTTGGTGGTGCTTGTGTGCCTGTGGTTGTTGGAGCGAAGCGGAAGGGGGGACTAGGACATGCCCATATGATGAGCTCTGGTGTGCGTGTCCTCCTTCCCCGTACTTCTCCTGATGATGATGGCGTTTCAGGCTCTGTGCCTCTGCCTCCCTCTGTCGCTCCTTCCGGATCTTCTGTATTACCCCTCTCCAAGGGAAAAGGTGTGAGTTCCTCTGGCGGTACTGCCACTGATCTTCCCACACTGGGTGAGTCCCTGGTGATCACCTTGGGCGTGCCGGAGGGCTCGACCTTGGCCGGAGCCGGCGTGTCACGGGAGTGGGTGGATAGGGGTAGACTCCCTACCGCGAGGATGGCCTTGCAGAGGCTTAGCGATGCTTGTCTGGCTCAGACCCTCTACCATGATATGGCTTCGGTGAGTTATCCCTTTTTTGTCTCATCATGTTCATTGCTCCATTTATTTTTAGATTGTTTTATCGCTTGCCATGTTGATTGTAGGTCCATCACCGTATTGCTGAGGCGGTGCTTCGATTGGAGGGTCACGCTTCTCGTGAGGTGCGGATACAGCGCACCCTACATGACGTGGAGAGGGAGCTCCAGGGACAGATCAATGCCTGTGAGAGGGCCGAGGCCGACGCGCAGAGGGTGTCGGGGGAGCTCGCGGTGGTGTCCGAGAAGCTCCTGGAGGTGTCTGAGGAGCTGTGTGTGACCTCTGCTGGTGCGGCCGAGAGCTCGGCTAGGGTTCTTGCCTTGGAGGAGGAGCTTCATTCATTGAGGGGAAGGCATGAGGCGGAGCTGGCATCTGCAGGTGAGTGAGCTGTGGCTGAGTTCCAGGCGCCCTCTGCGTTCTAGACGCTGTATCAAGCACAGCTTCAGCCCGCCTATGAGGGAGGGGTCTGGGACTTAGCCGCTTGTGTCCTGAAGGTGACCCCCGATTATGACTTCTCTGTCTTGGGGTTCTCTGAGTTTGCTACGGCGCTTTCTAGTGTAGTTGTGGTGGAGAGCGTTTCGGTGTCAGAGGTGGAGGCTGCCCTGCCTGAGGGGGGTGCTGCTGCTCGTCTTCTTGAGGTGGACATGATGTCTCCTGATGAGCACATTTATGTGTGAAATTTTAGGGCATAAATTATATATTTTACCACATTGGACAGAGTTACTCGGTGCTTTCTTGTGCTTTTCAGGGTTTAGGTGAATTCTTGTGAAAATGAAGGAGATGATGCTAAGGAGATGTTTTTAAGCTTTTTAGAAGTGTAAATGGATGCATAGCCCATCGAGTCAGCTTCGCAATGGTTCAAACGGCACTTAATTCCGAGTTGAAACGAAGAAGTTATGGCCGTTTCCGTAACGACGCGTGAAAATGGTCTGTAGGGGTTTATTTATAATTATTGACAGTCGGATGGAGACAAAGTGAAACGGAAGTTCGGATTTTAGGGGTCTTAATGAAATTATCAGAAGTTACTTTACTGTACCCGAAAGATTCCATTTGGAAGGCTCTGGACAGTCCAACTTCAACTTGAGATATCTTAGGCTCCCCAACTCCGAATTGGATGAAATTTGGGTCTATTTTGTGTGATTTTTCGCAAGGAACACAATGGTGAGACCTATATAAGCACCCCATGCTCCACGTTTTCTGAAGGACAGAATGGGTATTTTATTTATTCTTGAAGGAATCCTAGTCATCACCCTTACTCTCTCTCTCCTCCAACTTCTCAAGGGCACTTCAAATTCTACTTGGGATAGATTTATATTTTCTCATCTATGGAAGGTTGAAAAATCAAAGATGCTTTGATTTTATTGCTTGGAGAAGATATCTTGAAAGAAAAGGAAGCACTTGTTAAAATTGGAAGTTTATTTTTCTAGAAATAGAAGGTCTATATAAACAATCTTCTCTTCTTCTTCTTTCTATTTTTTTTCTTTTTTCTTAGGATTCAAGGCATTGTAAAAGAGGAAAGAGAAGAGAATATTCTCTTTTCTTAGGGAATATTTCTCCTACACTTCCACCTTCTCTCTTCTCCTCTCTTCCACCTATAAATACCCCCTACCTCTCTTGTAAAAATTTGCTCATTCACTTAGTGAAATTTTTTCTCTTCTTCTCCTTCTAATTTGTGATTTTTGGCTTTTCTAAGTTCTAGTTTGCTTTTATAATTTTTAGTTAATGCTTATAATAGGTTTAGTTTATGCTTTACTTTCAATTTAAGTCTTCAATTGGGTTGTAATTTCTTAATTCTAGTTTAGGTTTTAAGCCTTATAGTCTAAGTTCTTAAGTTGATGATAAGACTTGAAGATTTAGAAGAGGAGGCCATGGTAAGTTTATGCAAGTATTCAAGCTTTTCATTTATATTCATGCAAGCACATCCAGGTTTTACTATCTAAACTCTCAATCTCATTCTCCATCTCCACTATCTCTCTCTATCTTCTTCTTCTTCCCCCTCTATTTCTTTTATTTTAATTTTATATGGTTGTGGTTTATGGATGCATTTTTATTCCCTTATTTCTTTTTATGTGGTTAGTATGTGTGGCTGCATTTTTATTCCTTTCAATTCGCTTTAGTTTGATAGGTTAGATGCTCATGTGTTAGGACGCCGATTTAATCCCTTAATTTTGTTAGATGCTTATGAGTTAGGATGCATTGATTTTCGTTAGTTTAATTAGTTTAATTTAACACTTTAATTTGGTTCATTTTGCATTACTTTTAAGTTAGTTAAATAGAGTGGCGTATATCTCCTCGTGTTCGACCCGTAGCTACGATTGACCTGTACGCTTGCGGTTTTATTTTAACTCAAACAAGTTTTTGGCGTCATTGCCGGGGAGATTATTGTCTATTTTATTTATCTGATTTTTAAGTAGTTCGAAGTGTTTTAGTTTATTATTTTCTCTTCTTTTTTTTTGAAAAAAAAAAAAATTCAGTTTTTGAAAACCTCTTCTTGTTTCTCTTCTGTTTCAAATAGTGTGCGCCCAATCTAAAGTCCTTCATATGCTTCAACCCTCCATCTTTTGGTGTCCCTCATAGGATTAAGTTACCTATGACGCTACATCTTGACTTGGTTGGGTGGATTGACATGTGACTTATCTTTGGAGGTGACCACTCTTGATAACAGGAAAGCGACATAGTGAGAGTGTTGGAAACATAAACGTATAGTAGACCTCCATTCTACATCAGAATCCATATTGGAGTCGCACGTAGGTGGCTATAGAAGACTATACGGGTTCCCTTCTTGTCAACCTATATGGCATCCTTACGACTTTTGAACCATTGTTTCGATTTTTGAGGGATAGAGATGCACTATCTACCTTGGGGTCCCTCTTGTTTCTAGTTTTTTTTTTTTTTTTTTTTTAAGTGTTTTATTTTTCTTTAATTTTTCTAAAGGAGACCTCATATCTATTTAGGTGGCTAAGGTGTGGACTCGTGATTCAAGTAATCGTCTTATTAGAAGACCACCTTCTCTACCATCTTTGACCATGGGTGACCAACAACCCAAGACTCTTAAGGATAGGTTTTACCCCACCAGGGCTGCACAACCCTCATGCATTAGTCTGCCTGTTGTTACAGGGAATAACTATGAACTCAAGACCAACTTCATCAACATGCTACCCCATTTCCATGGGATGGCTAATGAGGATGCATATCTCTTCCTTAGGGAATTTGAGGAGGTCTGTGTTCTAATTAAGGTCCAGAATTTGACTGATGATGCAGTTAGGCTTAGGTTTATACCCTTTGCCCTGAAAGACCAGGCCAAGAAGTGGCTCTATGGACTGCCAACAAACTCCATTAATACATGGGATGAGTTCACCATTGTCTTTTTGAGAAAATTCTTCCCTCTTTACAAGACCAATAAGCTTAAAAGTGACATCCTCCAGTTCAGGCAGAAACCACATGAGTCCTTTTCTAAATTCATGGAAAGATTCAAGGACCTCCTCTTAGAATGCCCTCACCATGGTTTTGACTTGTGGCAGCTATGCCAAATTATTTATGAGGGTATTGATTATCAGACCAAGCAACTTGAAGAGTCTATGTGTCCAGCAGACTTTACTTCTTTTTCTGAGGAGAATGATGCATGGACATTCTTAACCAACTTGGCTGATAAGACTAGGGAATGGGAATCTTCCCAAGAGGCTGAAAGGACCACTAAGGGGTATCTCATTGAGGGTATGCCAGCCAAGGAGGCCAAACTTGATAGCCTCATAAAACGGTTGGAGTCCATAGTTCTTAAAGAGTCTATACCAGTTAATCCGATCAACCAGGTCAACCATGTGTCGGTATGCAGTTGGTGCCAAACCCCTGGACACCTTTCTGAGGAATACCCCAACACCTTGGTGGGCAATTCCAGCACTGAGAATGTAAGTGCTCTCTACCAAAATAACCCATATAGCAATACTTACAATCCAGGATGGAGAAATCACCCCAATTTCTCATGGAATCAAGGGAACCAAGCAGGCCCATCCAACTTTAACCATCAAGGCCAGGTTGGTGCCCAAAGGACCAACTATGCACCACAAAGCCAAGGAATGTCTCCTAATCCCTTTCCCCCTCGTCCTCATCCAGGACCTTCTATTAATTCTGCTAGGCCTCCTCTCCTTGCACCTTATCAGCAACCCCCAGGGTTTACCAATATAGGAGAGGCAACAAGACTAAATGAGATGGACAACAAGATAGCTCTTCTCATGACAAACCACAATAACATGGAAAAACAACTCACCCAGCTTGTCACAATCCTGCATGAGAGGGAAACAGGGAAGTTACCTAGCCAGCCTGAGCCAAATCCTAGGCATCAGGTTCATATTCAGCAAGGTACCCAAGCTCCTCCAACCAATGTTGCACAAGGCCAACAGCACCAAGGGCCCTCTAGACAGGTAAATGTTGTTTATGCTTTAAGGAGTGGCCGTGAGTATCAACAGGCTAGTGCACCTCAGTCTTTATCATCTCATACTCCTGTTGACTCTCCCCCTTCTGAAGAGACCATTGAAGTGCCTACAGTTTCAGGTTCGTCTGATGAACCTAAAGATATACCAGATGATTTGGTTGAGGAAACCAAAGAGGATTCTATTGAGGAAGTTAAAAAGACCAACCCTGAAAGAATTTATACCCCACCTGCCCCTTTCCCAAATAGGTTGGTTAGCAGGAAGTCTCCTTCTATGGAGAAGATATTGGATGTGTTCAAACAGGTTCAGGTGAATATCCCCTTGTTGGATGCTATTGCCCAGATCCCCGCTTATGCTAAAGTCCTCAAAGACTTATGCACCCAAAAGCGGACCACCAATGTGCCCAAAAAGGCATTCTTGGCTGCTAACATTAGTTCTCTAATCTCACAGCCAGTCGCAGCCAAGCATAAGGATCCGGGAAGCCCCACCATCTCTTGCACTATAGGCCATACTACTATTGATCATGCCTTATTGGACCTTGGTGCAAGTGTGAACCTCTTACCCTTTCATGTCTACCAACAACTGGGATTGGGAGAACTGAAACCGACCAAAATTACTCTTCAACTTGCAGATCGGTCGATTAAAGTTCCTAAGGGAATGATTGAGGATGTCCTGTTGAAGGTTGGGGAATTTATTTTTCCTGTAGATTTTATTGTTTTAGATACCCAACCCACTGCCAACTTCAAGGACCAAATCCCAATCATATTGGGTAGACCATTCCTAGCTACCAGTAATGCTTTAATCAATTGCAGGAATGGTCTCATGAAATTATCTTTTGGCAATACTTCTGTTGACTTCAATGTGTTTAGGTTGGGCAAGCAGCCTGACATGAATGAAGAGGTGCATATGCTTCAAGGATTTCCCGATGATATTGATACGTTCTTTGAGATTGATTTTGATTCGGGATTTCAAGAATGTATGCAAGAATTGGAGGGTGTTGATGATACTCCCTTATCTGAGGTCTGGAGCATCCAACCACCTTTGGAGTCCCTTGGACCCCTATCCACTTCCATTCCCAAATCCTCTATTATTGAGCCCCCCACATTAGAGTTGAAGGCATTGCCCTCCAACCTCAAATATGTCTTCTTAGGACATGATCATACTCTTCCTGTTATTATTGCTTCTGATTTGACTTCTATTTAGGAAGAAGAGTTGATTAAGCTTCTAAAGGACAATAAGGAAGCCATAGGTTGGACCATGTCTGACATCAAAGGTATTAGCCCCTCCATTGTTCAACATCATATACATCTGATGGAGAGTTCCACACCTTCTAGGGAACCCCAAAGGAGGGCTAATCCTGTGATGAAAGAGGCAATCAAGAAAGAGATCCTAAAATGCTTGGATCATGGCATCATTTATCCTATTTTTGATAGCCAATGGGTGAGTCCTGTGCAGGTTGTGCCTAAGAAAGGAGGAGTCACTGTAGTTGAGAATGCTAATAATGAGTTGATTCCAACCCGTATCCAAATAGGATGGAGAGTGTGCATTGACTATAGGAAATTGAATGCGGCAACTTGGAAGGACCACTTCCCCTTACCTTTTATTGATCAGATGTTAGAGAGACTAGCTGGTCATGAATATTATTGTTTTCTTGATGGTTATGCAGGCTATAACCAAATTTCTATTGCTCTAGAGGACCAACACAAGACCACTTTCACATGCCCTTATGGAACCTTTGCTTACCGGCGTATGCCTTTTGGGCTTTGCAATGCCCCTGCTACATTCCAAAGGTGTATGATGAGTATCTTTTCTGATATGGTAGAGTACTTCCTAGAGGTGTTTATGGATGATTTTTCTATTCACGGCTCTACTTTTTCTAATTGCTTGCATCATCTCTCTTTGGTTCTTAAAAGATGCATAGAAAAGAACTTGGTCCTGAATT
Organism: Telopea speciosissima; assembly: GCF_018873765.1. NCBI lineage: Eukaryota > Viridiplantae > Streptophyta > Magnoliopsida > Proteales > Proteaceae > Telopea > Telopea speciosissima. Next base: position 34,268,919 of record NC_057919.1, on the reverse strand, counting down.
GGGAGAAGTGCCACTTCATGGTAAAGCAAGGTATAGTTCTTGGTCACATTGTGTCCAAAGAAGGGATCAAGGTTGATAGATCTAAGGTGGACCTTATAGCCAATTTACCACCACCCAAGAGTGTGAGGACATTCGATCTTTTCTTGGCCATACAGGTTTTTATAGAAGATTCATCAAGGACTTTAGCCAGATAGCTAGACCTCTCACCTCTCTTTTGGCAAAGGACTACCCATTTGATTTCTCTTCTGAGTGTCATGATAGTTTTGAGCAATTGAAAAGAGCGTTGACTTCAGCCCCCATTATTCAAGCTCCAATTTGGACAGTTTCATTTGAACTTATGTGTGATGCCTCTGATTTTGCTATAGGGGCTGTTCTTGGGCAAAGAATCAATAAATTGCCCCATGTGATTTATTATGCAAGTAGGACTCTTAATGATGCACAACTTAATTATACCACCACTGAGAAAGAATTTTTAGCTGTTGTGTTTGCTTTAGAGAAGTTTAGGCCCTACTTGGTTGGATCACATGTGATTGTTTATACTGACCATGCAGCTATCAAATATCTTATGCAGAAGAAAGATGCCAAGGCTCGCCTCATTAGGTGGGTCCTTTTGTTACAAGAATTTGATCTTGAAATTAGGGATAAGAAAGGGTGTGAAAATTTGGTTGCAGACCATCTATCCCGGTTGCCTAATTCCTTGACTGTTGATTCTCCAGTCAACGAGAATTTTTCTGATGAGTATCTGATGGCAGTGTCTAGTAAACCTTGGTTTGCTAACATTGTTAATTATCTGGTTACGAGTATGACACCTGCACATTGGTCCACCCAAGATAAGAATCGTTTCTTTTCACAAGTTAAGTATTTCTTTTGGGATGATCCTTATCTTTTTAAGACCTGCCCGGATCAAGTAATCCGGAGATGTGTCCCTGATCATGAGCAACAATCTGTCTTATCTTTTTACCATGATCAGGCTTGTGGAGGCCATTTTGGGCCTAATAAGACTGCGGCCAAAGTTTTACAATGTGGATTTTATTGGCCTAGTCTGTTTAAAGATGCTTTTACTTATTGCAGGGCATGTTCTTCATGCCAATCCTTAGGGCATCTTACTAAGAAAAATATGATGCCCCTCAACCCAATTCTGGTGGTTGAGGTGTTTGATGTATGGGGTATTGATTTCATGGGGCCTTTCCCTAACTCTTTTGGTAACCTGTACATATTACTTGCTGTGGACTATGTATCCAAATGGATTGAGGCAGTTGCTTGTAAGACCAATGACCACAAGGTGGTTGTGAAATTTCTGAAGGAGAACATCTTCTCCCGTTTTGGTACTCCCCGGGCTCTCATTAGTGATCGGGGCAAGCATTTTTGTAATCGGCCTTTTGAGGCCCTCATGAAAAAATATGGTGTCGTCCATAAGTTGGCCACACCCTACCATCCCCAGACCAGTGGCCAGGTTGAGGTTTCAAATAGGCAGATCAAGCAAATTCTTGAGAAAACCATCAACCCGAACCGCAAGGATTGGTCTAACCGATTGGTAGATGCGTTGTGGGCCCATAGGACAGCCTTCAAGACCGATCTTGGTCAATCTCCGTACCGTCTGGTGTATGGAAAGGCATGTCACTTACCTGTAGAGATTGAGCACAAGGCCTTTTGGGCTATCAAGAAGCTTAACTTTGACGTACGCACTGCAGGTGCCCATAGGAAACTCCAACTATCTGAGTTGGAAGAGCTTAGGAATGAGGCATATGAGAATGCCCGAATTTACAAGGAAAAAACCAAGGCTTTCCATGATAGGCACATTTTGAGAAAATCTTTTGAGGTAGGCCAGAATGTTTTGTTGTACAATTCTCGTTCACATATCTTTCCAGGTAAGCTGCGTTCTAGATGGGATGGGCCCTATATTGTTCAAAAAGTTTTTCCTCATGGGGCTGTTGAAGTCCTCAATCCAAGTACAGGAGCTACTTTCAAGGTCAATGGCCAAAGATTGAAGCCGTACATAGAGATGCCTACTCCAGTTGACGAAGAGGTCATGAATCTCCATGAGCCTCTTTACCTTGACCCCTGATATCCTGGTATGTATCCCCTCCCTTGTCCTTATTTTTTCTTTTATGCATGCATTGAGGACACTGCATAAATTAAGTGTGGGGGGTGTGTTGGACTTTAATCGTGAATTTTGTGAATTTTGAATTTTGTGAATTTTGATTGTGGCGATAGTTTTTGGGTATGTGCATAAGTCTCTTCGATTTGCAAAGCGAGAGTGAGAGGGAATTAGGTGTCCTCCTAGCATGCGAAATAATAAAAAAATCCCTTTTCAAGGATGGTAGTTGGTTTGTATCTGGTGATGGGGATTGAGTTTGAACATATGAGTGCTACTTCATGTGATGGTTAGATTCCTCTATGTGTTTATGGACCCCTTTAATCTTTTGGCTAGTAGTTGAGACCAATTTGTTTGTGGCAAGGCAAGGCATGAAAGTGGAAGTGACTGAAAAAAAAAAGAAAAAGAAAAAAAACAAGGAACAGAAAAGAAAGTGGAATTCCTTAGGACTAGACAGGGCACTGTGCCTCATGAAGCAGGGTGACTTGATCGAAATTCCTTGGAAGGAAACTTTAAAAAAAAAAAAAAAAAACTCTTGCATCAATGTCTCAATGTCTTATGGATATATGCAAAAAGCGAAGCTACCAAGTATTTGGGTGTCTGGTGTATGCTCCACCATGTCATTCAGAGAACAGTAGTGGAGTAGAAATAGAGTTTGTGGTTGAGAAAGAAAAAAAACTTTTGCCTTAATGCCTGAAAAAAAAAAAAAAAGTATGGTCAACAATACTCAATGCCTAAGTCTTTGGTTCCATCGATGCTATGGGGGGTTTACTTGAAGATGAGTAGTGTTCAGAAAATATGAGGAGATCCCTTGAACTTGATGCATGCTTGTTACATGAATTGATGTGGGGTGATAAAATTCAAGTGTGGGGGAACCTTTGGCTCCTTGATCATTAGTTGAACACTTTTTGGGATTATGTGCACTGTCCTACTTATGCCATGATTAAAATTTACAGCATTTATTTACAATTGAATTTTGGGTGTATATTCACTGCAAACACCCACGAGACACAACTCGTCCACTAGGGGTAACCTAGGGGTTTAAAGGCTTGTTGCACATGCTAAGTGCAATCGTGATTCCTACGAAAGTGAGTTAGGATTTTCTGCATTCTAGGTTAGTTTTTGTTTTTGCTTTACTTGAGGACAAGTAACGTTCAAGTGTGGGGGAATCTGATGAGCACATTTATGTGTGAAATTTTAGGGCATAAATTATATATTTTACCACATTGGACAGAGTTACTCGGTGCTTTCTTGTGCTTTTCAGGGTTTAGGTGAATTCTTGTGAAAATGAAGGAGATGATGCTAAGGAGATGTTTTTAAGCTTTTTAGAAGTGTAAATGAATGCATAGCCCATCGAGTCAGCTTCGCAATGGTTCAAACGGCACTTAATTCCGAGTTGAAACGAAGAAGTTATGGCCGTTTCCGTAACGACGCGTGAAAATGGTCTGCAGGGGTTTATTTATAATTATTGACAGTCGGATGGGGACAAAGTGAAACGGAAGTTCGGATTTTAGGGGTCTTAATGAAATTATCAGAAGTTACTTTACTGTACCCGAAAGATTCCATTTGGAAGGCTCTGGACAGTCCAACTTCAACTTGAGATATCTTAGGCTCCCCAACTCCAAATTGGATGAAATTTGGGTCTATTTTGTGTGATTTTTCGCAAGGAACACAATGGTGAGACCTATATAAGCACCCCATGCTCCACGTTTTCTGAAAGACAGAATGGGTATTTTATTTATTCTTGAAGGAATCCTAGTCATCACCCTTACTCTCTCTCTCCTCCAACTTCTCAAGGGCACTTCTGAAATTCTACTTGGGATAGATTTATATTTTCTCATCTATGGAAGGTTGAAAAATCAAAGATGCTTTGATTTTATTGCTTGGAGAAGATATCTTCAAAGAAAAGGAAGCACTTGTTAAAATTGGAAGTTTATTTTTCTAGAAATAGAAGGTCTATATAAACAATCTTCTCTTCTTTCTATTTTTTTTCTTTTTTCTTAGGATTCAAGGCATTGTAAAAGAGGAAAGAGAAGAGAATATTCTCTTTTCTTAGGGAATATTTCTCCTACACTTCCATCTTCTCTCTTCTCCTCTCTTCCACCTATAAATACCCCCTCCCTCTCTTGTAAAAATTTGCTCATTCACTTAGTGAAATTTTTTCTCTTCTTCTCCTTCTAATTTGTGATTTTTGGCTTTTCTAAGTTCTAGTTTGCTTTTATAATTTTTAGTTAATGCTTATAATAGGTTTAGTATATGCTTTAATTTCAATTTAAGTCTTCAATTGGGTTGTAATTTCTTAATTCTAATTTAGGTTTTAAGCCTTCTAGTCTAAGTTCTTAAGTTGATGACAAGACTTGAAGATTTAGAAGAGGAGGCCATGGTAAGTTTATGCAAGTATTCAAGCTTTTCATTTACATTCATGCAAGCAAATCCAGGTTTTACTATCTAAACTCTCAATCTCATTCTCCATCTCCTCTATCTCTCTCTATCTTCTTCTTCTTCCCCCTCTATTTCTTTTATTTTAATTTTATATGGTTGTGGTTTATGGATGCATTTTTATTCCCTTATTTCTTTTTATGTGGTTAGTATGTGTGGCTGCATTTTTATTCCTTTCAATTCGCTTTAGTTTGATAGGTTAGATGCTCATGTGTTAGGACGCCGATTTAATCCCTTAATTTTGTTAGATGCTTATGAGTTAGGATGCATTGATTTTCGTTAGTTTAATTAGTTTAATTTAACACTTTAATTTGGTTCATTTTGCATTACTTTTAAGTTAGTTAAATAGAGTGGCGTATATCTCCTCGTGTTTGACCCGTAGCTACGATTGACCCGTACGCTTGCGGTTTTATTTTAACTCAAACATCTCCTGCTGGGTCGGAGGTGACCCACCACTCTGTGATCCCTTGACCCTACGGCCGTACCGATCCTGTAGACGTCTCAACCTTTTTCCTTTTTTGAACTTGAGTTGCAACTACTATGACTTTTCTATGTGATCGCTTTTGCTTCTCTTTGATTGCATTGTCTTCTGGTGATTGTTTGCGCGTTGATGCTCTCTGACCCTTGATAGTCATGGGATTTTGGTAGTGGCGTCATGCCTTGGTGATCCTCGGACCCTGGTGGGTTAACGCCTTAGGCGTAGAGCCTCAGTGTTGGCATGACGCCTTAGGCATACAGCCTCAGTGGTGGCATGACGCCTTAGGCATGAAGCCTCAGTGTTGGCATGTCGCCTTAGGCATGAAACCTCAGTGTTGGCATGTCGCCTTAGGCATAAAGCCTCAGTGTTGGCATGTCGCCTTAGGCATGAAGCCTCAGTGTTGGCATGTTGCCTTAGGCATAAAGCCTCAGTGTTGGCATGTCTCCTTAGGCATGAAGCCTCAATGTTAGCATGTTGCCTTAGGCATAAAGCCTCAGTGTTGGCATGTCGCCTTAGGCATGAAGCCTCAGTGTCGGCATATCACCTTAGGCATGAAGCCTCAGTGTTGGCATGTCGCCTTAGGCATGAAGCCTCAATGTTGGCATGTTGCCTTAGGCATAAAGCCTCAAGCATGAAGCCTCAGTGGTGGCATGTCGCCTTAGGCATGAAGCCTCAGTGTTGGCATGTCGCCTTAGGCATGAAGCCTCAGTGGTGGCACGTTGCCTTAGGCATAAAGCCTCAGTGTTGGCATGTCGCCTTAGGCATGAAGCCTCTGGGGTGGCGTAACGCCTTGATGTAGTGGTAGTGATTCGATTGAGTGGTAGAAGAAGACAAGTATTCCTGCAGCATCTCTTTATTTTGAATGAAATTCAAATTGACCTTGAAACAATGATGTCGTCTACTGCTACTGCTACTGCTACTGCTACTGCTACTGCTGCTGTTATCACTACCACTACTGCTGCTGTTATCACTACCACTACTGCTGCTCTTGATGGCTACTCTTGATGGAGCTGTTTACTTCTACTCGTAGTAGTTCTTTAGATGTTTTGAGTTTCAGGTACGGTCTACCTTCTTGCCCCCTGGAGTCTTTAAGCGGTAGGTCCCTGGGCGTATCTGCTTGGAGACTATGTAGGGTCCTTCCGATTGGGTGACTTCCGCATACATGGGCGTGATGCACTTACCCTCCGTAGTACTAAATCTCCCTGGTGGAATAGCCTTTCCTTGACCCTGGCATTATAGTACTGTCGATGCGTTCTTGGTAGGCGGCGTTCCTTAGTAGTGCTCTCTCGCGGACCTCATCTATAAAGTCTAGGTTCGCCCGCAGTCCGTCGACATAGGTACATTCGTTGAAGTGCAGAACCCTATGGGACATGGCGCAGACCTCAACTGGCGCCAATGCTTCAGTGCCATATGCTAGGCGAAATGGGCTCTCTCCTGTGGGCGTCCGTACTGTAGTTTGGTATGCCCACAGGACGCTTGGTAGCTCTCTACCCACTTGCCTTTGGCTCCTTCTAGCCTTTTCTTGACTCCTTCCAGTAGTGTTCTGTTGGTGACGTCCACCTGACCATTGGCCTGTGGGTATGCTATCGACACAAGCCGATAGTCGATGTTGTAGCTGTGACAGAATGCTTGGAATTTGGGGTTGTTGAATTGTTTGCCGTTGTCTGAGACGAGGATCCGTGGTACCCCGAACCTATAGATGACATCGTCACGGACGAACTTCTCCATCTCTGTCTCTGTTATTTTGGCCAAGGGTTTAGCTTCGACCCACTTGGTGAAGTAGTCGATCGCGACGACCAGGTACTTTCTGTTTCCCTGTGCTACGGTGAAGTTGCCTAAGATGTCTAGTCCCCACATGGCAAAAGGTATGGGGTTGAGGATTGATGCCAGCTTGGTGGCGAGTAGATGGGGTACTGGGGCGAACAACTGACATTGCTCGCACTTCTTGGCATATTGGATGGCCTCCTCTTGCATTCGTGGCCAGTATAGTCCCTGGCGGAGCATTTTGTAGGCTAGGGCTCGTCCCCCCATGTGGCTTCCACATATCCCCTCATGGACTTCGGCTAGGGCGTACTCTGCCCCCCTTGGGTCCTAGGCAGAGTAGTGGTGCTGTTGCCCCCCGCTTGTATAGTACCCCATCTAGGACGGTGTACTTTGCAGCTCTCATCCTGATCTTCCTTGCCTTGGCCTTGTCTTCTGGTAAGACATTGTTCTGGAGGTAGTTGAGTAGAGGGTCCATCCAGCTAGGTCCCTCCTCGATCTCGTTAACCTGCTTTTCCTTATATGTTGGCTCATGCAGGATCTCAACATAGACTGCGCTAGCCAAATTTCGGAGTTCCTCATTGGCTAGCCTGGATAGGGCGTCAACGGCGGCGTTCTCATCCCTGGGAACTCGAACCATCTCAAACTTCACGAAACCCTCGATCAATGCTTGAGCACGTGCTAGGTATGATGCCATCCTATCATCTTTCGCCTCATACTCTCCATTCACCTGATTCACCACGAGCTGGGAGTCGCTCTGGGTGGATAGGTGTGTGACTTGGATGGCTTTGGCCACCCGGAGTCCAGCTAGTAATGCCTTGTATTCTGCTTCATTATTGGATGCTTGGAAGGTAATTCGGAGAGCATATTGGATACGAAATCCCTCGGGGCTGGTTAATATGAGACCCGCGCCGCTTCCTATCGCATTACTCGACCCATCCACGAACATGTCCCACAATCCGTGATCCTTCTCTTCTGGCTCCCTTGTTTTTTATTCGATCTCAGACAGGGTACACTCTGCAATGAAATCTACCAGAGCCTGGCCTTTGATGGCTGTCCTTGGTTGGAACCTGATGTCATGCTCACTTAACTCCACCGCCCATGCTATCAATCGCCCGGAGATGTCCGGCTTGTGCAGTATCTTCTTCAGGGGTAGGTCTGTGAGGACTATGATGGTATGGGCTTGGAAGTATGGTCGTAGCTTCTTGGCTGCAATTACCAATGCATAGGCTACCTTCTCGATCCTAGTATACTTGGTCTCTGCATCGATCAGAACATGGCTGACATAGTAGATGGGCCTCTGGACTTTGTCTTCTTCCTTCAGCAGTACTGCACTGACCGCGACAGGGGTGGCGGCTAGGTAGAGCTGCAACTCTTCTTTAGGTTCTGGTCGCCCAAGCAGTGGTGGGCTCTCTAGGTACTCCTTTAATTCTTCGAACGCCTTCTGGCACTCTTCCGTCCATGTGAAATCTTTAGGGCTTCGGAGGTTCTTCAATGTTTTAAAGAATGGTAAGCACTTATCACCTAATCGTGACACGAACTTGGAAAGGGCGGCGACCCTTCCATTCAACCTCTGCACTTCCCTGACCGTTCGAGCAGGTGCCATCTCTTGGATGGCCTTGATCTTGGATGGGTTGGCTTCTATTCCATGGACTGAGACCATGAACCCCAGGAATTTTCCGGACGTTACGCTGAAGGCACACTTTGCAGGGTTTAGCTTCATCTGGTTCCTCCTCAGTACTGTGAATGCTTCCTCTAGGTTGGTCAGGTGTTGGTTGGCGTGGATGCTTTTCACGAGCATGTCATCCACATATACCTCCATGTTGCGCCCGATCTGCTCCTCGAACATCTTGTTGACCATCCTCTGATAGGTGGCCCCTGCATTCTTTAACCCGAACGGCATGACGTTGTAGCAGTAGTTCTCTTTGTCCGTCTGAAATGCGGTGTAAGACTCATCATCCTCATACATGAGGATCTGGTTGTATCCGGAGTAGGCGTCCATGAAACTCAGCATCTCATGGCCGACGGTGGCGTCGATCAGTAGGTCGATCCTGGGCAGTGGGTACTCATCTGTTGGGCATGCCTTGTTCAGGTCGGTATAGTCGACACACATCCTCCACTTCCCACTTGGCTTTGGTACCATGAACACGTTGGCGAGCTAGGTTGGGAACTTCTCCTTTCTGATGAACCCTGATCGGCTTAACTTCTTGACCTCCTCTTTGATTGCTGCTTGTCGATCGAGGGCGAAGTTACGCCGCTTCTATTGAACGGGCTTCCTGGTTGGGTCGACATGTAGTCGGTGTTCCGCTATGGAACGTGGTATTCCCGGCATGTCGGAGGTCGACCATGCGAAGACATCCATGTTCGCTTAAAGGAGGTGTCCAAGCCCTTTTTTCTGTTCCTTGCTTAGCAGCGAGCCAACCTGAACAACCTTGGAGGGGTCGTCCTGGCTGAGGGGCCATGGGATGAGGTCTTCCACTGGTCTTCCCCTTCTCTCTATCAATTCATCTCTCTGGTCACTGACCATGCTCTCTAGGCAGAGTGCCATTCCACGGGTGTTGCCATTGTTCTTTTTCATTAAGGTGGCGTAGCACTCCCTTGCTTTCTTCTGATCTCCTTGGACTTCGCCTACCCCATTCTTGGTGGGGAACTTCATCTTCAAGTGAAGTGGCGAAATGACTCCTCTAAGGGCTGTCAGTGATGGTCGCCCTAAGAGGCCGTTGAAGGACACCACGGACTTGACTACCATGAAATTCACCATGATGGTTAATTGTTGAGGGTGTACCCCAAAGGTGACGGGTAGCTCTATGGTACCTCTGATGGAGGCGGTGGCACCTGAGAATCCATGGAGATAACTGGGCTCTGGTTTGAGATGGTCGTCCCCGAACCCAAACTGTCGATAGGCGTCCAAGGAGAGTACGTCAACAGATGCCCCTATGTCTATCAGTACCCTATGTACAGGTCGATTGGCTACCTCCAGCTGTACTACCAGGGCATCTTTATGCGGGAAGTTTAGTCCTTCCAGGTCTTCATCCGAGAAGGAGATCACCGCCTCGGTCCTGGCTATCTTGCTGGGCTTCTCTGCCACTCCCACGAACCTGGCATGAGCTTTAGCTTTTCTGGTGGACTCTTGCCCCTGTCCTCCAAGTATGGTGAGGATAGGAGGTCCCTTGGTGCCACTAGGTTCTGTTGCATCTCTCTGCTCTTCTGGGAGGTCTCTCTCTCGATCTGTTCTTCTTTTCTCTCGTCTCGGTTCCACTCTGTCTTCGTCGCGACCTCTATCTCCTTGGCCTGAGCGGTTGTCACGTCTCCCCTTCACATACTTGTTCAAGCTTCCTGCTCTTACCAGTTGTTCTATCTCTCTCTTCAATTGATAGCACTCCTCTGTGTCATGCCCATTCTCTTTGTGGAAGAGACACTATTTGTTAGGGTTCCGCTTCTCTGGTCCTGCTAGCATGGGTCGTGGCCAATGGAGTAAGTCACGGTCCTGGATCTGCATGAGTATCTGGGACCTGGTGGTGTTCAGTGGTGTGAACTCAGGGGTGCTTGCCCTCTCGCTTCTCTCTAGGCGGCGGTCTATCCTCCTAGATGGGCGATCGCTCTTCTCTTGTCGACGCTCTGTCCTCGACCTCTTACCCTCTTTGTGGTCATCAGGTGCTGACCTCTTGTTGTCCTGTGGCTTGGCCTCGATTATTTTTGTTCTAGCTTGTAGTACCTCAGCCATATTTGCAAACTCGTTGCACCGCTCCAGGAGCTCTTTCATAGTCCTGGTCTCATGACGTGCCAGGTCCTTGATCAAGTCCAGGTCCCTAATACCTCCGGCTAGGGCTGCATGCTGTGTCTGGTCATCCAAGTCTCGAACCTCCAGGGACTCCTTAGTGAACCTGGTTACGTATTCCCTGAGAGATTCCCCAGGGTTCTGTACCATGTTCAGTAGATTAACGGTGGTCTTCTTCTGCTTGACGCTGCTTTGGAAACGGGTGACGAACTGTTCGCATAGCTCTGCGAACGAGCATATAGATCTCGGTCGTAGCCTGGAGAACCATGATGTGGCTGCTCCCTTGAGGAATGCAGGGAATGCCCGACTGGAGACCACGTCCGACCCACCATACAGCATCATCATGCCATTAAAGTAGTTGATGTGGTCATTAGGGTCAGTGGTACCACTGTAGAGTTCAAAGGTGGGTAGTCGAAACCTGGAAGGTAGCGTGGCTTACATGATCTCCGTCAAGAATGGGTGTTGTCCAGGTATAGAATGTGTCTCGCCTTTGGTCTGCTTCTTCAACCCTTCCAGCTTGTCATCCAGGTCGCAGAGTCTTTGATCGAGCTCCTCGTCCCGTGTCTGTCCCTCACGCCTGGCCGGATGTTCGCTGCGACCCAGTTCACGCTCTCTCCTGGATGTCCCCTCCCGCCTTGAGTGTTGGTGGGATGGTGAATGGTCACGCCGTGATGAACCCTGTCGTGAAGGTGAGGGGCTTTCTTCTCTGTAGGTTCAGCTTCGTCGTGGTATGTGACCTTCTTCAAGTCGTCCGTCGAACACAGACCTCCGGACCGATCTTTGCGGGCTAGACACCCTCGTCCTGGGTGTTGGCATCCTCCCATGTTCTGACCGTGGTGAGAGGTCTCTTGTTCTCCTAGGATGCTGGGAAGGCTCCCCCCGCTGTGGAGTGGGGGTTGCCCGTTGGGCAAGTCTCTCTGATCTCACGCCCCTGGAAGATGATCTCCTAGGGTTCGGCTCTTGTCGAGGAACGGACTCCACCCTTGCTGATGGTGAAGTCCTTCGACGGTGAGACGTCGCACGCTGCGTCAAGTATTCTCGAAAGAGTCGTTGTTCATCGAGGATCTGTCGTTGCAGGTCGTTGATCTGACCCACAGTGGCTGGAGCATTGGGGTCAGGTATCACCTCCACCACCACATCGTCTGCCTCATCATGGTTGGGCTCGTCGACCACGAACTAGTCATTAAGGGGGATCTCTTCCTCCAAAGGGACATGGTCCTAGTTGTTGGCTCTGCGGCGAGAGCACTCTGGGGGTGGTGATCCATTCCATGCTCCGTTGTTGGTGGTGGTAGTCTTCCTTCGTGCCTTTGAATGAATATGGAAGCGAGCTAGTAGCTGTAATGGCTAGCGTCGTTTCCCACAGACGGCGCCAATCTGTTGCGATAAGAAATCGTCAAGCAGTCCTTCGAGTACCGTCACCTGCAAGTGGACCAAGGGGTCAACAGAGAGAACCGGTGTGGTTCCAGCCTAGGGCTCTCCGATGCCAAAGTTAGATCTCCTGGCGCAAATAGATGAATAGTGATTATTCAGTATGAGTTTTTATGTCCTCTGATGGGGTTGTGTACCTTGCCTTTTATAGTAGCGTATGGAGGTGTGGAGAGTCCCAGTTTGATGACGATTGTGCCGTTGAGTGGATAGAGGCCCTGGGTAATGGGGCTCTATCCTGATTGATCATCTCCCCGCGGGAGGGAGTGTCCTAGTGGTATCAAGATCCTTGGTGGATAGATACCCGCGTGTGGTGATAACGTCCTTGGTGCTTGAATCCGTCTGGGTGACCTGACTTCTAAGCGGTGGCCTAGAGTCCTGGTGGTGACATGAGTCTGTAGCGATACGATCAGGTCATAGGTGAGTAGCCCCCACCTCACGTTTGTGCCCACGATGCCACGCCCGAGTGGTGGTCGCACCTGGGTGAGGCCGCGCCTGGGTGCAGGCTGCGCCTGGGTGCAGGCCGCGCCTGGGTGAGGCCGCGCCTGGATGTGTGGCCGCGCCTGGGTGAGGCCGCGCCTGGGTGAGGCCACGCTTGGGTGAGGCCGCGCCCGGATGTGTGGCCGCACCTAGGTGAGGCCGCGCCTGGGTGCTGGGCCCCGGTTCGTTCCCCTTGGTTATGGAGCGGGTCGCCTGTGACACGTGGCGGCCGTTGATTGGCCCGGTGAATATTGGATGTATCATTGCCAATCTCTGTGAATAATTTTATATGCAAGATTGCATATCCCTTTAACTATCATTGTGGTTCGGTCTCTGTGATTAGTTTCAGACCTGAAATTGCGTCTCCATGTCTTGATCTACTTCTATGTGTAGCATTTCAGATATTGGAATATGTGACTTCTATGACCTATGTTTTGTTTGATTATTTGTCTTGCCTCAGATTGATTGCATATTTCGGTGGTGTTCTTGACTAGCTTTAATTCAGGATTGCATATTTCTATCTGGATTACTCCCTTAGGATCACATGTCTCCAATCCTCTATTCCCATTTTTTCATTTGTAGATGATAAACACTAATTGGTCCCCATAGTCATCTCTGCAATCATTACCTTTTGATTTGCATGCTATGGAGAACATATTTTGATTCCCATTGATATCCCTACAGTCCCTGCATCTTGATTTACATTCTGTAACAAGTGTGATCCTATCCCTCACTGTATTCTTATTTCTCATCATATCTTGTCTCTATTTCAGACATGAGATTTCCTTTTTTTTTTTTTTTTTTTAATCATGTCTTGATTTCAATTTTAAATCTAAGATTGCATATCTACAATATCTATTTTCGGCATGTCTTGATTCCATTTTAGATCTAAGATATATGGTTCTCTATCATAATCTTTTTGATTGTTCAAGCATGATCATAATCCCATGATTGAATCCCCAAAGGCTGTATCTGTCTTGCATAATAAAGTTTCCTTAGATTGTCATCTAATGGGCCAATTAAAATCTTATGTTGTTTTGATCCAATTTAAAATTCAAAATCAAAATGGGAATCTAATGAGATCAATCCGAATGAAGATTCAAGTTTGGACTAGACTTGGGATATTGGATCTGGTATGATTTTTTGAGCCTTCAGCCCATTCTGGGATTTGTTGGGCTTACATAACCAAAATAGATTGGCATTCTCAATTTTAATTTTCATTGTTTGTCCCTCAAGCCCATTTCAGAATCTGTTGGGCCCATATGGCTGAGTAGATGGCATTCCCAATCTAATATCGTCATTATAATGGCCCCATGCCCATTCCAGACTCTATCAGGTTCATATGACCACTATAAATGGATTTCCATATGTTTACAATTTGGGCCTCAAGCCCATTCCAGAATCTATTTGGGTTCATATGGTCAAGAAATTGTCCCAACCTCATAATGCCATTATTCAAGCTCACTCCAGAGTCTATTAGAATAGAAACCCATCTGGCCTAGTTAGATTTGGCCCATAAAACCAATATTATCCAAACTAAATCTGTCTCTATTAGTTGAAGCTCGGTCAGACCCATCAGGCCCATCGTTTATTTCATCAAGACCATCAATCTATTTTTGGCCTATATTGTTGATTAGGCCCAATACAGCAGTATATTTTGGGACAAATTTCATTACAATATATCAATTTTTAGGCCCAGGCCAGGCCCATTTGAGATTTCCTATAAACTAGTTACAATCCATAAAAAAGGAATAATTCTCATACCATCTCACCATGTCGGGTTGAGGCCCATTTAGGCCTATGGTAGATTCATTTAGGGATCACTCCCTAGATCCATTCCTATTTTAGTCTAGGTCCAGTCCGGCCCATTTTAAGAAATAAAACTTTGTTTTAATTTTCTTTTTCTTTTCTTTTGTTTTCTAAAACCATTTTTTTTTAAATCTTTGATTAACAAAACGATTTTTCATTGCCATCGATAAGTGGCTTAGATCCAATCATGATTTTTGGCCCAAGTCATTTGGCATACATCAACCGGCCCTAGGAAACCACCTTTAATCGATTGCATCTTGAGTCAAGCTCATAAGACCTAGGGACACTAGATCCTTGAAACATGCATATGGGTTTCGATCAAGCTTGTCATCAATAAATCATCCAAGTCCTCATCCAACTTTTTAGGTTTACGAACAAGCCAGCCAAATAATTAGGTTAAAGTCCGAACCCAATTGGGTCTTCATTTCTATAAATATCCCCTTTAAAGCATATCATTTGGTGTCGGTCTATGTGATGAGCTGCATTATGGTTGAGTTGTTTTCTGCATCCGAAATACCCTATATCGGCAGTCCAGTATAGGGGTATCCTAGGGCCGTACACACCCAACTTATTAATATGAGTTGAGTTTTCTCTTTTTCAGTCTATTTTGTATTTTATATTTAAATCTAAGATGTTTTTAGCCTTATCCTTTTCCTTTGGGTCCAATCCAAGACAAATTAAAAGATAAACATAAATAATCGTAGCCTTCTAAAATAGGACCTTGGGCGCTAGTTTATGATCCAATATCGAGAATTATGATAAGATACGATCACAAGAATTTAAGTATAGGACACCTTTCGATCAATTTCTCCGAACCAATCAAATCGAATCTTTAGACCGATACGTCTAGCCCGTGTTTTCGTATCTCAATTATTTAATTCTTTTCATTTACTTGTCATTATTTGATTATTTGACTTATATATCTTTGAACTCTTGTGTGTGAATTATCTATTATCATTTGATCCATTCTTCATTCTAATTCATTTGATTTAATCTATCATTACTATCAAGATAGTAAACATAGCAATCCGGTTTAGGACAACATGTACCATAGCACATACCTAACCTAGGAAAAGTGTCCATTATAGAGAGTTGTTTAGGGTCTAGTATAATAGGGAGACCGATCTTCTGGTCGGGCAAGTTGGGTGCCTAACACCTTCCTAATCTATAAATTGGCACCCACCCAGAATTCTGGGAATAGTCTGATGCCTTATCCAATGATTGAAGTCTTAATATTCTCTCCTCAGAAGGAGGAGGAATACTTTTGGGTCCTAAGCCCATTCACCTAGGTGGCGACTTCCCCTTTTGGTTCGATGAGTCCTCTTATGGCATCAGTGTGACTCATTATCTAGATCATCCCATTTATATACCACATATGACTATACGGTTCAATCCCGGTCCATCTATCCCGGTCCCGAGAGACCCCCGATGTCTCTACAACGGGTCAAAACCCGAGCAATTTATTATTATTTTTTAGTGTGCCTGAGATAGAAATCGTTGGTCATCTGTGTATCGTCATTGCCAGAGGGTGACGAAAATTAAGTGTCTACACTTTCATATTACGATCTCCAATCACCATAACATAGAATATTCTGTAACTCTTTTGGTTGAAACACTCTTAAATTTCATAGAATTGTTGAAGTGTTTAACCCAAAAACTTAAACTATTAAGTGAAAGAGGCCCAACTAGTATATGAAAACGTTTAAAATCATAGAGTTTTCTAATGTGAGATTAATCCCAATACTCCCTCACGTGTTACCCTTTTTTAAAAAGCAAATGCATGGTATGTGTAGTCCCTCTTTTGGCTGGCGTACATAAATTATAATGAGCCCGATGGCTCCAATTGTAAATAAAAACATAAACTTAAGGGTGATATGTGGACTTATTAGGTCCAAAAGTCCTACCATTACATTTTTTTATGGTAAAACCTATCATTACCAGTCAACTGTCTATTTGGATGTTGGTGATCGCTGATTGTTTGAACACAAATTCCTACGATGTCTCGCTCACTGTATAAAGATGAAGATTTTAAGCTTCTACAGTTGTCTCTTGGTTGGTCAATTAGATGAATAACCCTCTTCTTTATTTATTGCGAAGTTGAGACCCTACTACTACTGTAATCACTTTTCCTCTTACTTCCAAACATTAAGGAAGTGCTGATGATTATGATAACTTCATTTTAAAGTTACACAACGGATTATGATGTTGATATGGTAATGTGAGCTACATCAGCAAACTTCGTTTTAAGTGCAAAATCAATGTTTAGTCATACTGTAACATCCATGTTTAAAATATAAATTCCAACCCCATGAATTATGGTGGTACATACCCAATAAAGAAAACACTCTCGTCCATGTATCACAATGAGATATCCTCTTTAGAATGAACCTTTATGTCGTAATCTCATTTTATGGGATTAACCATATGGTCAACTCATGATTTAAAACTTCATTACCTTTTGATTTTTTGGGTGTTTGTCATTTTAAATTTTGTATGCACGAACAAACAATGATAGAGAAAACTTTAACTTTAAAATACATCAAACTGAATATTATAATTTCTTATTTTAAATATTCATACATAATTATTTACACAATCCCATATGACCCACATGATCCAAGAATATCATAGATGAAAGTCCTTTTGTGAAAAGATCAACAATCATTTTTCCATTACCAATGTGTTCATTGTTACACGACGATCCTAAACATTTTCTTTAACAATAAAATACGTTATCCCTATGTATCTACTTTGACTCACATATCGTGTGTTGTTAATAAATCGAACTATTGTAGTGTTGTCACATAAGATCCATATTGGTCTATCAATGGACAGAACCAACTTGAGATCTGTAACAAAAACTATAGTTATGTATGATATTTAAGAGACAATTTCATAACATATCACATTTCTGTTGTGCGAGTGGAGGATGTATTCTTTGGTTGCTTTACTCTTTCAGGATACCACTACCTTAGCAATAAAAAAAATGCCCTAAAGTTGATTTTATCGTATCACCACACCCAACATAGTTTGAATTTGAGTAACTCCAAGTTATCAACACGTCTATATGTCAACATTTGATTTTTGGTACCCTAAAGATATTTCATCACTTTTTTTACTATCATCCTGTATGGGACATAATCGATCAAAAAGTGGTCATTATTTGCCTTTTGGGGGATAGAAGTACACGTGATCATATGCGATAATGGATACACTTATAGACAGGCCATCCTAATACACAAAAGTGGTCTATCAATAAAAAGAGGAGAGTTACCACCTAGGTGAAAGGCCTAAGATCAAAAAAGATTCTCTTTTTTTTTTAAGAAGAGAAAACCTAATGACTCTCATAATGGATAAGGTATTGGATCTGCTTGCATGTCTCTGAATAAATGTCAATTTATAGGTTGGAAAGGTGTTAGGCACCTGATCTTTTCGATTTTAGGGTCGCTCACTTTTTGTTTGGACTTAACATTGCTTACAGTCTATTAACTGAATTTAAATCTAGGTCACTTTAACCTAAAACTAAACAACCTAGACACATGTGAAGACTTAAACAAAGTTTTTACATTTTTCTAACCTAAGCATGTGTGATGTGAAAACAAATATGTATGACTATGGACATGTCATATATGTAAATATTTGTATGCAAGTGGTAATAGGATCATAAATTAAAAACATTAAAAAATGCTAGAATTAAATGGTTCAACTTGAATTTAAACTAAATCACATGCAAGTCACATAGGGACTCAATTGACAAAATATGCAATTACAAGATAAAAGAATTCAAAATAAATAAAAAAAGATTTAAAAAAATAAAGTCTCAATTTGTATTGACAAATTGGGAAATGAATGACCCTAGATGATCCAAATGTGAACTAGCCAACAGCAAACCATCTAATCTAGACATTGACTCAAAACCCTCCAAAATTCTATCCGGTTCAGCACACAGTTGACCAACCATCAAATGGGATAAATGCTATTTGGAAAGAATAACAAATGAAATTTTGAAATCCAATTGGATTATTGTCCGAACCCAGCCAAATGAATATCTTGGACTAAGATAAGCCGAAAGGATAAGGGAAATTAGGAACAGAGGCCAAAAGACCAAGTGATGTAGTGTATTTTTTAAAATGACAAAGATAAAGATTTGAAAATGACTAATTGGGTTTTTGTTCAAACCCAGTCAAAAGCTAACATTGAGTTGTTTAAAAACCTATTGAACAAAGGAGATAAGAATCTCAAAATTGAAATTTAACTCAAAACCTAACCCATTTAGTATTTATCCTAGAACCATATTTGATGTAAGCCAAATGATCTAAGGATAGAGATCAAAAGTGACCCAACCCGAAGATCTAAGGCTAAATTTTTTTCTTTAGAAAACAAGAAAATCTTTTTGTTCTTTTAAAAATAAAAGTATTGAAAAACAAAAGGAAATACTGACTCAAAAGCAGAAATGGATCTGACAAGGGGATTTTATTTTAAACATGAAACCATAAGGATAAGCATCGAACTGTGAAAAACCATGCATATGATTGCATCAAATAGAAATTTCAGCAAGAGAACTACATTTGTATAAATCTAAAGATCAATTAATATGTTTCATTAATTAGAAATCCAACAAAGGAATGAAAAAGGAGGAATTCGATACAAAATCATACGCATTGATCCATTAATCCACACATGAAGGTTGGATAGCAATGCATTAGTCAAATGTCAAACCATATATATAAAATGGATAACATTAACTGCGGATTTAGAACACATAAGGAAGGTTGAGCAAAATTAATTAAGCATCAAATCACATATATAAAATCAGACAACATTATCAAGATTGCTCATAGAAAAAGCTGGACAACATTGGTAAAGAATTCAAAAATATATAGAAGGTTGTGCATCATAACTGATGAACCCAAATTCTCACCAACCCATCAGGGACCGCCACATGTCCAAACCCAATAAGGAGGACCGGTTCAGGACAAGAACCCAAAAATGAAGAGCCAAATAAGGATTTCACCCAACCCAGCATGGGCACCCGGGGCGCAGACCCGGACTCGGGCATGACGTCCCCGGCACACGTCATGCCCACACACGTCATCTCCAAAGCACAAGCTCCCTCGGATCGTCATCAACATGATAACATCGCCAAGGACTCTAGGCCACCGCCTATGGAGTCACGTGGAGTGAATGGACTCATACACCATAAACCTCATCTACCATGTAGATGAGTCTATCCATCAAGATTACTAAAGCCACTCGGACACTACGTCCCACAGGAAGGCAACTTCCAAAGACATCACGTCTCTAAGGAAGGTAACTACCTAGTCTACCAAGGACACTACATCTCCCGGAAAGACAACTACCTAGTCTATCAAGGACACTATATCTCTCGAGAAGACAACCAATCAGGATAAGCCCTGTTACTCAGGGATTCTATCACCGACGGCAAACACTCTACATCAACTGGGACTCTCCACACTGTCACACACTACTATAAAAGGTATGGTACACAACCCCATCGGGGACATCTTAACTCATATTGAATACTACTATTCATTTATTTACTCAGAGAGATCTAACTTAGGCATCGGAGAGTCCTAAGCCGGAACCACACCGGTTCTCCTTTGTCACCCCAAGGTCTTTTGCAGGTTATGGCACTCGAAGGACCGCTGAACGATTTCTTGATGCAACAGATTGGCATCGTCTGTGGGAACGACACTAGCCATAGTATCTACTAGCTTGTTTTCATCACTGATCAACTATGGCACGCAGGTAGACCGGTCCCTCCACTAACAATGCCCCGAGGGAGGGGAATGGATCACCCCCTCTAGAGAGCTCACGTCGTATAGTCAATAACCAGGACCATGTCTCCCTGGAGAGGGAGATCCCAGACGATGATCAAGTTGCGGTGGTCGAACCCAACAACGAAGTGGTGGTAGAGGTGGTACCTGACCCCAATGTCCCAGCAACTATAGGTTAGATCAATGACCTACAACGACAGATCCTCGAGGATCAACGACTCTTCCGTGACTACCTGAGGCAGCATGCGGCATTATACCATCGCAGGACGGACCCTCGATGGGAACAGAGCCCCAGGAGGACCCCTCCCAGGGGTGACAGATCGGAGAGACACACCAGGCAACGGGGAGAGCCTTCCCAACCTAGGGGGAGATCGGTGGACCTCCCAACATGGTCGGACCGGGGGAGAACACCATCACACCGATCCGAGGTACCTAACCTTGAAGGGTCCATTCGGAGGTCGGTATTTGATGGTCGACTAGAAGGAAGTCATGTACCAAAGCGAAGCCAGACTTACTGCAAAGGAAGCCCCTCCCGGTCAAGACAAGATTCGTCACGACGTGACCCTTCACCATCTCACCAACAGTCGAGATGGGAGGGGACTTCCAGGAGAGGACATGAACGGGCTCATAGCGAACAACCAGTCAGATATGAAGGACGAACGCGGGATGAAGAGTTAGACCAGAGACTCCGAGAGCTGGACAAAAAACTGGAAGGGTTGAAGAAGCAAACCAAGGGTGAGACACACTCAATCCCTGGATAACACCCCTTCTCAGAGGAGATCATGTCCGCCTCACTGCCATCTAGGTTCAGGTTACCTACCTTTGAACTCTACAGTGGTACCACTGACCCTAATGACCACATCAACTACTTCAATGGCATGATGACGCTATATGGTGGATCGGATGTGATGTCCTATCGAGCATTCCCTGCATCCCTCAAAGGTGCGGCGACCTCATGGTTTTCCAGACTACGATCACGGTCAATCAGATTGTTTGCAGAGCTATGTGAACAGTTCGTGACCCGCTTTTAGAGGAGTGTCAAACAGAAGAATACCACGGTCAATTTGCTGAACATGATCCAAAACCCTGGGGAGTCCCTCAGGGAGTATGTCAGCAGGTTCACCAAGGAATCCTTGGAAGTCAGAGACTTGGATGACCAGACCCAACATGTAGCCCTAACAGGAGGCATCAGAGACATGGAACTAATCAAGGACTTGGTATGTCATGAGACCAAGACCATGAAACAGCTCCTGGAATGATGTAATGAGTTTGCCAACATGGCCAAAATAGTACAGTCACGGACAAAGGCAATTGAAGGCAAGACCCAAGATAACAAGAGGTCAGCACCAGATGACCGCAAGGAGAATAAAAGATTAAGGACTAAGCAACGACAGGAGAAGGGCAATCGCCCATCGGGAAGAAGTGATTGTCGATCAAAGAGAGGTGAGAGAGCAAGCAGCCCAGAGTTCACACCCCTCAACACCACCAGGTCACAGATCCTCATGCAAATCCAAGACCGTGACCTAGTCAAATGGCCACGACCCATGCTGGCAAGACCTAAGAAGCGCAACCCTAATAAGTACTGCCTCTTCTACAAGGACTATAGGCATGACACAGAGGAATGCTATCAACTCAAGAGAGAGATAGAAAACCTTGTGAGAGCAGGGAGTCTGAACAAGTACGTGAAGGGGAGACGTGATGGCCATTCGGGCCAAGGAGATCGAGGACGTGACCGAGAAAGAGAACCAAGGAGGGAAGAAAGGAGAGCGGACCAAGATAGAGAAAGAGACCGCACTGACGAGAGAAGAGATGCAGCAGAGCCAAGTGGCACGAAGGGAGCCCCTATCCTCATCATACTTGGAGGACCGGGGCAAGAGTCAACCAGAAAAGCCAAGGCCCATGCCAGGTTCGTGGGAGTAACAGAGAAGCTAAGCAAGATAGCAAAGACCGAGACGGTGATCTCCTTCTCGGATGCAGACTTGGAGGGTGTGAGCTTTCCACATGAGGACGCCCTGGTGGTACAGGTGGAGATAGTCAATCGACTCGTGTATAGGGTGCTGATAGACATAGAGGCGTCTGTGGATGTACTCTCACTGAAAGCCTACCGCAAGTTCGGATTCGGAGACGATCAACTCAAGCCAGAGCCCACTTACCTCCATGGATTCTCGGGCGGCACAACCTCCATCAGAGGTACCATAGAGCTGCCCGTCACCTTTGGAGAACACCCTCACCAGGTGACCATCATGGTTAACTTCATGGTGGTCAGGTCCGTGGTGTCATTCAATGGCCTCTTAGGGTGACCATCACTGACGGCCCTCAGAGGCATCGTATCTCCAATTCACCTGAAGATGAAGTTCCCCACCGACAATGGTGTGGGAGAAGTTCGAGGTGATCAAAAGAAGGCCAGAGAATGCTATGCCACCTTTGTGAAGAAGAACAATGGCAACACACGAGGGATGACACTATGCATAGAGAACCTGGTCAGTGACCAGAGAGACGAACTAACAGAGAAGAGAGGAAGACTGGTGGAGGACCTCATCCTCTGGCCACTCAGCAAGGGCGACGCGACCCCTCCAAGGTCGTGCAGGTTGGCTCATTATTGAGCAATGAGCAAAAAGAAGAATTGGGGCACCTCCTCCAGATAAACATGAATGTCTTCGTATGGTCGACTGCAGACATGCCCGACATTCCAAGATCCATAGCTGAGCACGAACTGTATGTAGACCCAACTAGGAAGCCAGTCCAGCAGAAGAGAAGGAATTTTACCCTCGACCGACAGGTAGCCATCAAAGAAGAGGTCAAGAAATTGAGCAGAGCAGGGTTCATCAGGGAAGAAAAGTTCCCCACCTGGCTTGCAAACGTGGTCATGGTACCCAAGCCTAACGGGAAGTGGAGGATGTGCGTCGACTACACTGACTTGAACAAGGCATGTCCCAAGGATGAGTACCCACTACCCAGGATCGATCTACTGATCGACGCTACTGCAGGACATGAGATGCTAAGTTTCATGGATGCCTACTCCGGTTACAACCAGATCCTCATGCATGAGGATGACGAGTCTTACACCGCCTTTCGAACCGACAAGGAGAATTACTGCTACCGGGTCATGCCGTTCGGACTGAAGAATGCAGGGGCCACCTATCAGAGGATGGTCAACAAGATGTTCGAGGAACAGATTAGGTGTAACATGGAGGTGTACGTGGATGACATGCTCGTAAAAAGTGTCCAAGCCCATCAGCAAATGGCTGACCTAGAAGAGGCATTCGCCGTACTGAGAATGACACGTCCCCATTTCAAACAAGGAATATAATATAATACAAGGGGTGACTAGGACGACGCGGGTCATCCCATTAAGCTGTCAAGATCACTGACATAGTATCCCAACGCACAGTCATAATCAATATTAAAGCAATGTAATATCAGAGTGCGAAAAGGAAATATTACATTCCAAAAGATCAATAGTTTTGCGAAAGCGTATAAAATTGAATAGTTACAAGATGTTCAAGGGCTAAATGATAAATATTATAATTAATACATTTCCCATGACTATCTAACAACTATCAACAAGGGTATAACAGTAAATATTTATACATGGGCTTTAAGCCCTAAAAAAGTCAGAAACGGGACCAAGTCCCAGCCATCATTATCCCCTGTAGGCAACATCATTTCGAGGACATCGATCACAATGCTCCTCCACCACTTGCATCATAATCTAAAAAGTGTGTACACGAGGGGGTTAGCTCCACTGAGCCAGTGAGGGGATGGAGATGTACAAACATGCAATTCACATAGTCCAATGATGCATGTACATGTTAAATAAATTTTCCACCTATCACACAACTAAGTCAGAGGTATATGCTACTGTAACAACTCGGGAAACACCGTGGGTCACTTAACTTATGGCCACAATGAACCTCAATTGTCACTAGGGGGCCTACGCTAGACAATGCCACTAAAACATCCCAGTGGCAAACCCCGATAATCATTACTACCATGACTGGCCTCTCCCACCTCCACAGAATCCAGAGTTCTGGTTACCCAACACCTAAACCCCTGTTGGTAAGGGTCGTAGCATAAGGGTGCAAAGTCCTAGCCGCAGATATACTACATGCAAGTCCTATCGTCCCGAGAGGTATTCCGAGCGCATCAACTTTTTATCTGGTTTAGCACCCGGGTACCAGCATGACACGGCGCATACAGTTCAATATGAAATTCAATTAAAGATATTATATATATTATTCCGGAGCTCCGACACCGGCATTCGTCGACACCGTAACCTGATAAGAAATGGAGAGCAACCACGACATCATCATATCAATCATTTAATAAAGTATGCAAATGCACAAACATGTTTAATAAATTATACTAATAGCATGATACATAATGCAAATATTAGTAACAAGCCCAAACAACCAAACCCACTCACAATATATGTTATGTCCCAAAGTTACAAGTTGTCGCCGCGATTAAGTAACATGTCATAAGATGGGAACTTTAAACCTAAATAAAGAGTGAGAACAGGGTTAAATAAGTGAAGGGACGGATCCCCAAAAGGTGTCTCTTAATTCTTCTAAGTATAAGATTTCAGAGACAGGGTGGTTTTATGGGTGGTCTCATGCCCAATTCCTGAATCCACATGTAAATCCTAGCTAACCAGGGGCTCAGGAAGGTCTCTGCCAAGTGCGGTTGCACAAGTGGTTTATCTCAGAAAATGAAACCACACATAAACCCTAGCTTTTCAGGGGTCTTCTCAGGGAGGTGGTTGCAAGGGCGGTTTCTTGTAGGTCTTGAAACCATATGTAAAACCACATACCTGCAGAATCAAAATTTGAAAGGTTTCTCACCAGGGGTTCCTTTCCCAAGGGGTTAAAAGGTAAAGAGGCTTCAAGGAAGTTTCCTCCTAGGTCCATTAGGGCTCTAAGACCTCATTAGGTCCATATATCCCAAAGGATTCAAGAGGGAAACCAAGGAGAACCTAATTTATAGCTCAAATAGGGTAGAAACCCTAGGTTTCTCAAACAGAATGAGACTGAGAGCTTTAGAGCAAGCCATAGAGTGAAATAACTCCAAAATAACCAAAGCTAAGAGTTCCAATCGATCTTTGGATTCCAAGATAAACCCTTGATCGAATCTCCCATTTCCCAAACCCCAAAACCCAAAATAGAAGAAGAGAGATAGGATTTAATGGCTTACCTAACCTCCAAGATAGGAGAGCTCCACGTTTATGGCTCCAAGAGGTGGGGTCTCAAGCCTCCAACCAAGCTTCTCCACCTTCCTCCTCCTTTTCTCCTTCCTCTTTCTCTCCTCCACGATTTAGGTTAGATGGGAGAAGTAATGAGGAATGAATGCTCTCTCCCCCTTTAGACTTATTTGTAGAAAGTGGGCCTTGGGTCTTTTAAGTCAAATGGGTCAAGAGATAAATGGGTTGACCCATGGTTTTATTTGGGAATTAGGAATGGAATAACCCATCCTTGGGTCAAATAGAGTTAAATGGGCCCTTAAGTTAAATGGGTCACCTAAGTTGGATGGGTCATTAAGCCAAATGGGTTATTTAAGCTAAATGGATCGATCCATAGGTTCTAAATAGGAAAGAAGTTTATTAAAGGGGTGGGGTCCACATAATATGGGGCCATAAGTCCCTCACCCGATTCCCAAGGTGAGTGGGACCCATAAATAAAATATTCCCTACACAAATAAAATAGCCCGGGTTGTTCAAACCTTGACCCACACTTCAAGGACATCGAAGGGAAGGGTAAATAAATAAGTCAAGGCTAGAACTTACTTCTCCATTGCCATGGTGCGTCATCCATGACCCTAAATAGTTTCCTCCATAGGCAAACCCGTATCATGGCCAATAATTTTATAGCTAGGTTTGACCATCATCAAGAACAGGTCACCAGCATACATGGCAGCGGTATCTACACGTCATGAGGGAGAAATAATAATTAATTATGATCCGGGGTGCGGGTATAACAGAGAAGAAACCAGATGAAACTCAACCCTGCGAAGTGTGCTTTCGGGGTGACGTCCAAGAAATTCCTAGGGTTCATGGTCTCAGTACGGGGAATAGAAGCCAACCCATCCAAGATCAAGGCCATCCAAGAGATGGCCCCACCTCGGACAGTCAGAGAAGTACAGAGGTTGAATGGAAGGATCGCCGCCCTATCAAGGTTAGTGTCACGGTCCGGAGACAAGTGTCTGCCATTCTTCAAGATGCTAAAGAACCTTTGAAGTCCTAAAGACTTTGTATGGACAGAGGAGTGCTAGAAAGCGTTTGAAGAATTGAAGGTATACCTAGAGAACCCACCATTGCTTGGGCTCCCAGAGCCCAATGAAGAATTACAGATTTACCTAGCAGCGGCCCTCATCGCAGTGAGTGCAGTGCTACTAAAAGAAGAAGACAACATACAGAGACCCATCTACTATGTGAGTCATGTCTTAATTGATGCAGAAACCAGGTACACAAGAATAGAGAAGGTAGCATACGCGCTGATAATCGTGGCAAGGAAACTCAGATCGTACTTCCAAGCCCATACCATCACAATCCTCACCAACCTACCACTGAAGAAGGTGTTGCATAAGCCTGACGTCTCCGGATGGTTGATCACCTGGGCAGTTGAGTTGAGTGAGCACGACATCAGGTTCCAACCCAAGACGGCCATCAAAGGCCAAGCCCTGACGGACTTTGTAGTTGAGTGCACTTTGCTTGAGAATGGGACAGAAACATAAGAACCAGAGGAGCAGGATCGAGGGTCGTGGGAGATGTTTATGGATGGTTCGAGCAATGCCACAGGGAGTGGAGCTGGTTTCATGCTTACCAGCCCCGAAGGATTTCGAATATAATACACACTCCACTTTGCCTTCCTAGCATCTAACAACGAAGCAGAGTACGAAGCACTATTGGCTGGACTTTGGGAAGCCAAAGCCATCCAAGTCACACATCTGTCCATCCGGAGTGACTCCCAGCTTGTAGTGAACCAAGTGAATGGAGAGTATGAGGCAAAGGATGAGCGCATGCTAGGGATTGATCAGGCAGTTTATGAAGTTCGAGATGGTTTGAGTACCCAGGATCGAGAACGCTACTGCAGATGCACTGTCTAGGCTAGCCAACGATGAACTCAAGAACCTAGCCAGTGCAGTGTACATGGAAATATTGTATGAACCAACATATCAGAAGAAGTTGGTCAATGAGATCGAGGAAAGGCCTAGTTGGATGGACCCTATACTCGACTACCTGCAGAACGACGTCTTACCAGAAGACAAGATCGAGGCAAGGAAGATAAGGATGAGAGCTGTAAAGTACACCATCATGGATGGAGTACTGTACAGGAGGGGGGCCACAGCCCCACAGCTTCGGTGCCTAGGACCCAAGGGAGCCCAATATGCCCTGGCAGAAGTACATGAGGGGATCTGTGGAAGCCACATGGGAGGACGACATCTAGCCTATAAAATCCTTTGACAAGGACTCTATTGGCCAAGAATGCAAGAAGAAGCCATCCAGTATGTAAAAGCTTGCAAGCAATGTCAGTTGTTCGCCCCAGTACCCCATCTACCCACCACCAAACTAACATCGATCCTCAACCCCATTCCCTTTGCCATGTGGGGGGTGGACATCTTAGGGGATTTCACAGCCGCATCAAGCAACCGTAAGTACTTGGTGGTTGCTATCGACTACTTCACCAAATGGGTAGAGGCCAAACCATTGGCCAAGATCACAGAGAATGAAATGGAGAAGTTCGTCCGTGACGACATCATCTATAGGTTCGGCGTGCCAAAGATCATAGTCTCCGACAATGGGAAGCAATTCAACAACCCCAAGTTCAACACCTTCTATCAGAGCTACAGCATTGACTATCAGCCTGTTTCAGTAGCCTACCCACAGGCCAATGGCTAGGTGGAGGTCACCAACAGAACCCTGCTAGACGGAGTAAAGAAAAGACTGGAAGGAGCCAAAGGGAAGTGGGTAGAAGAATTACTGAGTATTCTATGGGCATACCGCACCACAGTACGGACACCCACAGTAGAAAGCCCATTCCACCTGGCATATGGAACAGAAGCACTGGCACCGGTAGAGGTCATCGCCATGTCCCACAGAGTACTACACTTTAATGAAAGAACTTACACAGATAGACTGCGAGCGAACCTAGACTTCCTGGATGAGGTGCGTGAGAAAGCACTGCTGAGGAACGTAGCCTACCAATAGCGAACAACCAAGTACTACAATGCCAGGGTACGTGAATGGTTATTCCATCAGGGGGACCTAGCCCTAAGGAGGGCAAGTGCATCACAACCAAGGAAAGAAGGGAAGCTATCAACAAATTGGGAAGGACCCTACATAGTTTCCAAGCAGATACGCCCAGGGACATAAAGCTTGAAAATTTTGAGGGGCAAGAAGGTAGACTGTACTTGGAACTCAGAACACCTGAAGAAGTATTACCAGTAGAAGCAACAGCACCATCGACAGTAGCAGTCAAGTAGCAGCAGCAGTAGCAATAGACGACATCACTGTTTCAAGGACAATTTAAAAATTTTCATTCAAAATAAAGAGGTGTTTCGGGAATACTTATCTTCTTTTACCACTCAATCGAATCACTGCCGCTACACTAAGGCGTTATACCACCACTGAGGCTTTATGCCTAAGGCATTATACCACCATCAAGGCTTTATGCCTAAGGCGTTATGTTAGCACCGAGGCTTTATGCCTAAGGCGTTATGCTACCACGGAGGCTTTATGCCTAAGGCGTTATGCCACCACCGAAGCTTTATGCCTAAGGCGTTACACCACCACTGAGGCTTTATGCCTAAGGCGTTATGCCACCACCGAGGCTTTATGCCTAAGGCGTTATGCCACCAAGATCCGTGGACTACCGAGACAAGACATCCCTATGGGGTTGCACAGATACGAGAACCATCAAAGCAACAAGGATCAAATGCATGTCACATCAACATCACCAAAAGAAAAATCAAATACATATAATCCAAGGAAGATAAAAAGCAAGCATCACAATCCAAAAGTTGTCATCCAAAAAGTTTTCATCCAAAAAGAACATCTGTAAAGTCATGGGGCATCTGATGGGGGAGCAGCCTCTGATCCAGTAGGAGACATCAAGTCAGCCTCAACAGAAGGAGCAACACTCTCCTCTAGTGCGGCCGTACCCTCCTCTATCGTCGCAACACCATCCTCAAGGGGTACAGGAGCCACTGTAGCGGTCTGGGGTAGCAGCGTGGTGACCTCTGGGAACCCCGAGAAATCATAATCAGGGGTCCTCTCTAGAATACGAACCGCCAAGTCCCTGATGCCTCCCTCATATATCTCCTGGTTGTACTAATGAAAGTATGCAGTGCTCTCAGGAGACTGCCGATACGCCGCCACTGCCTGCTCCTCAGCCTCAGACAACTCCACCTCATCCCTCTTCCTCAAAGCGCGAAGCTCCTCCTCTAAGGCCTGGACTCTAGAAGAACTCTGAGCCATTGTAGCGGTAGCCACCTCGAGCTCCTCCTCCAAGGCCTGGACTCTAGAAGAACTCTGAGCCGTTACAGCGGTAGCCACCTCGAGCTCCTCCGACACCTTCCGCTCACGTGCTACAACCTCCTCGCAGGTAGCCTTAAGCCCCTGGACCTCCCTCTCCACATTCTACAGTGCACGCCTTATCTAAAGCTCGCAAAAAGCATGACCCTCCAGTCAAAGCACAGCCTCAGTAGCACGGTGTTGGACCTACAATCAACAGGGTAGACAATAAACATCCTAAGCACAAGAGAAGCAATGACATAAAGAGAGTGAGAAGAATAACTCACAGAAGCCATGTCCTGATAGAGACGCTGCGAGAGCGTGGCGTCACTGATCCCCCGGAGGGTTGAACGCTCCGCGGGAAGCCTACCCAGGTCCAACCACTCTCGACTCGCACCACGAGTGGCCAAAGTCGCTCCCTCTAGAAGATCCCACGCCAACACCAAAGGCGAAGAGGTCGGCGGATCGGCGGCAGTGCCAGCAGGAGCAGAGGCCACCCCTTTCCCCTTAGAAGGGGGTGGAGTAGCGGACCCAGGAGTAGAAGCAGGAGGAGACGTCCATGGAAGAATAACACGTGGCCCAGTCCTCACCGAGCGGGGGGGATCAAAACCCCCTTCCTCTTGGTCCCAGTGACCACAGGAGGAGAAGAAGAAGCTGGGGGTACCACACCAGAAGAAACACCCCCAGCAGCAGCAGCCTAAGCGATCTTCTTTTGCAGGTTAGAGCGGAAGAGGCTAAGATCCTGTCTGATGTCCATTACACCACAACATCCCATCACAGGCACAAGGCAGGTCAAAATAGGAATACGTAGAAGGAAAGTACATAAGCAAATATCGAGGAAGTCAAGTATCTTACCAGGACTCAACTTCCAAAGACACAAGAAAGCCTAAGAATCCAACTGATGGACATCGAATGGGTCGCATCCTTGGCACCGCTAGAGGAAGTCGCGCTCAAAGTCGCTCAACTCAAGAGGGCGGTTCACCCTCCTGATATCAATAACCTCCCAGTTAGACCGCAAGGCACAGTGGGGGACCGTGGTGAAGAAGAAGTGATCCCTCTAGTACTTCATCGAACGGGTAATCCCCACCAGAGGATCGAGCGCGGTAAGAGATCCCCTAGGGAGAAGTGGTAACACCCACCTTCCCCCTTCTTCAACACATAGAAGTAAGAGACTAAGGGAACGGTGGCAACACGCCCTATCCGGGTGAAGAACACATAGAAGCCCAGTATGACCCACCAAGAGTTGGGCAACACTTGCACGGGGGTAAGACACCAATGCTCCAACACCAACTCTACAAAGCAGGAGACAGGAAAATGAAGATCATGGACGAAGAAAATGCGGTAAAGGCAGACCTCATCAGCTCGATGGGAGTAGGCACGGTCGTCAGGCCCGGGGACGCAAAGCAAGACCTCAGAGGGTATATGGAACTCGCAACAAATAGACGTCGTGTCAGAAGACGTCAAGATGCTAGAAATATGTGCCAATTTACTCCTAGGGTCGCCAACAGAAGTAGAAGCTCGGGGGGCCCTACGACCCCTATTAGGGGCAGAACCACCAGAAACCTCCTCCTCCCCATCGCTAGCAACAGGGGAGGGCAGAGGGGAAGTATCTGCGGGGGAAGACGACCTCGAAGAAGACTCCTCAACAGATCCAACCCCGACTGAGGTTGGATCAGAATCATCAGACGAAGACATGAAAAGACAATGAAGTGAACTGATCACTTACTCAAAGAGACGATCTCCCAAAACCAAGTAACCAGGAAGAAGAAGACCCGCCTGCAACCATCAATACAGGGTCAATCAATCAAAAAAAAAGAAAAAGAGAATGTAGATGCTACATGAAAAGGCAAGGAAGGAAGAACAGTACTCACCAAGGACGTCGACCAAAGCCGGGTAGGCGTGGATAGCAATCCGATCAGGGCAAGGACCGCCTACAGGTGCGGACCTGGGTGTGAATCACCTATAGGCGCAGATCGACCGAACAGAGGGACCGCGGACTGCCTACGGGCACGGATCGGCCAAGCAGATGGGCATGGACGCCTACGGGCGGGGATCGACCAAGCAGAAGGGCGCAGGCCACCCACGGATGCGGATCGCCTACGGGCGCGGATCGACTGAGTGGATGGGGCACGGACCGCCTACAGGCACAGACCGCTTACGGGCAAGGACCGAATGCCCTAGGCGCGGATCACCTACAGGCGCAGACCGAAGGGACCAGGCACGGACCGAATGCACTTGGCATGGATCGCCAGTAGGCATAGACCAGGAGCGGACCGCCTATGAGCGCGAACCGAATGCACTAGGCGTGGATTGCTAGCAGGCACAGTGCAGACCACCTACGGGGCACGGACAGGATGCACTGGGCGCAGAGGATCGACAAGCACACCCCCGGGCGCTGATCAGATCATAACCGTGGACCCCTCATAAGACGCGCAGTGACAGTACACGAATTTGAAACCACAACAGGCACAAACCGATCAAGCAAGGGTGGACGCCACAAAGCAAACTATGGCACGCAAATGCAAGCCACAAGTAGCACAAATGGGCTAAAGCCAAAGATACCAAGCCAAGCAAAGCACCAAGGACAAGGCAAGTGCCTAAGAGCTAAGCAAAATGCCCCCCCTTGTGACAAAAGAGCAAACACTTGGGGGACATAATCATGGGACACAAAAGCCAAGGCTCAAGCAAAAAGTGAAAGAAAAAGCAAGAGAAGAGAAAAAGTTAGATAGAGAGAGAGAAGAGGAAAAGCAAAAAGCAAAAAGTGAAGTGAAGATAAAGACATGTATATCTACAAAAATGAGAGGAAAAAGACAAAAAGGTGAGAAGGAGGGGTTTTGAACCCCCAACCTCCACATCACCAAATAAATAGCATGAGCACCCTTTGCAAGGAAATTATTCGCAGGGCACCCCTCAGATGATACAAGAAAACAGGGAGTACTCTCTTGAGCACATTGTTTTAAGAGAGTGGGGGGACAAATGATGAACCCAAATTCTCACCAACCCATCAGGGACCGCCACATGTCCAAACCCAATAAGGAGGATCGGTTCAGGACAAGAACCTAAAAATGAAGAGCCAAATAAGGATTTGACCCAACCCAGCATGGGCACTTGGGGCGCGGATCATGGGCGCGACCTGGACTCGGGCATGATGTCCCCCGCACACGTCATGCCCACACATGTCATCTCCAAAGCACAAGCTCCCTCGGATCGCCATCAATAAGACAACATCGCCAAGGACTCTAGGCCACCGCCTATCGAGTCACGTGGAGTGAACGGACTCATACACCATGAACCTCATCTACCACGTAGATGAGTCTATCCATCAAGATTACTAAGGCCACTCGAACACTACGTCCCATGGAAGGCAGCTTCCAAAGACACCACGTCTCTAAGGAAGACAACTTCCAAAGACATCATGTCTCTGAGGAAGGCAACTACCTAGTCTACCAAGGACACTACATCTCCTGGGAAGACAACTACCTAGTCTGTCAAGGACACTACATCTCTCAGGAAGACAACCAATCAGGATAAGCCCTGCTACTCAAGGACTCTATCACCTACGGCAAACACTCTACATCAACTGGGACTCTCCACACCGCCACAAACTACTATAAAAGGCAAGGTACACAACCCCATCGGGGACATCTTAACTCATATTGAAAACTAGTATTCATCTGTTTGCTCAGAGAGATCTAACTTAGGCATCGGAGAGTCCTAGGCCGGAACCACACCGGTTCTCCTTTGTCACCCCAGGATCTTTTGCAGGTTACGGCACTCGAAGGACCGCTGAGCGATTTCTTGACGTAACAATAACTAAGGGCCAAAGTAAACATGTAAAGAACTAGACATTATTTAATAAGAATCCAAAGACATATAGAAGGTTGTGCATCATCGGTTAAGAATCAAAACAACCATATAAAGAGTTGGATAATTAAATAAGAATCTAAGGACATATAGAAGGCTATGTATCATTATCCAAGCATCAAGACAAACATGTAAAGAGCTTGATATTATTAAACTAATATCTAAGAACATATAAAAGACTGTGTATCATTATCCAAGTACCAAGACAAACATGTAAAGAGTTGGACAACATTAAACAAAAATCCGAAGACATATAGGAGGCTATGCATCATTGACTATGGATCAAGACAAACATGTAAAGAGCTGGACATTATCAAACAAGTATCCGGAGACATATAAAAGGCTGTGTATCATTGATTAAACATCAAAACAACATGAGAAAAGCTGAACATTATTAAACAAGAATCCATGGACATATAAAAGACCAGGCACCACTGAGTAAACATCAAAACAACATAAAGAGAGCCGGGCAACACTAATCAAATATCCAACCAAACATGCTTGAACTCATCGATCTGCCTGCAATAACATCTCCCATCTGAATCTCACCCATTTCTTCTCTCTCCCTCACTCTTTTATTTTAGAAATCCTAAATCTTAAGAACGAAACTTCAAAGTCCAAGGGGAACTCTTCGAACTTCTCCCATAATAGAAAGCCTCTGATGCCCCCTTTCTCTGGACAAATCTTACTTTCACTCTCCCTCTCCCCTAGTTTGTCTCTCACTCCTTGGTTTCTATGTCTTCTCCCCCTTTTTTCAAAAGCTGTTAGATTTAAAATATATTTAATATATATTTTATTTTATTCTTTAAGTCTTAAAATATTTTGATTGCTTTGCTATGGTGTGGGACCCATGTGATCAAAGAAGTAATGGTTGAATTTCAAATATTATAACATCCTATGGGTATCCTAAAGTCTATTCATGGTCACTATCATGAGTGAAAAGGTGGGTCAAGGATATTGAATGAGATTAATTTCTCAATTCATGGCCATAGGTGATGTCTCTCCCTTTATGGGGTATTAAGGCCTTTATGGTCCTTAGTGGAGGATGACCCTTTATGGGGTTTTAAGGCCTTTATGGTCTTAGTGAAGAATGAATAAATTTTAAGGCCATTCATGACCCTTAGTGGGAAATGACCATGAATTTGGAATTAACCTCCAATTTATGTCTATAAATCTCATTCTTCAATTTGATCATAAGTGGATGGTTATTCTTGGAAATTTCAAGGGAGTGCAAGGATTGGTCTTGGGCCTATATAAACCCAATCAATTGCATTGTAAGATACATCTTTGGATACATGTTCATGCCTATACTTAGCAATCACTAAGAGTATTATTCTCTCTCTCTCTCTTTTCTTCTAAGTGTGTTTGAGGGTTGCTGTGTTGAAGCTCTTGGCTCGTTCAAGGGACTAGAAGGACTGCTTCATCTTCTAGTTGGAGGTTGTTTTATCTTGGGATAGTGGTGCAAAACACTCCTTGGCAGTAGGAGGCATCAATTACCTTAAAGACAGCACCATAAGTGTGACTCAACCTCAAGCTTGTTCAAGTTATTACGGGTGTGGTTCTACATCAAATTCAAGCTTTAGTTCTCATTTCAGCCAAGGTCAAGCCTAGTTTCTACTGCTTAATTTATTGTATTACAATTTATGTTGTTTCAATTATTTATAAGGAGTTGTAATACAATTACCCAACAAGTTTAAAGTAATTGATTGTTGTAAGATCTCATGGCTGGCCTTGGAGTTATAAGCAACAAGGGTGATGCTTCGAATAACAATACCGCTGATGGAGCTACTAACGAAGAAAATCCTTCAAACACCAGTATTGAAGGAGCAATCAATAACCAAGAAGGCGGAGTTCTTATTAGTCGCAATGGTAAGGAGATTTCTCTTTTTCCTTTCGTTGACTCAATTCCAACAAATGTTATCCCATCGGTGACGGAGCTTATTCCGGATTTGGGTAAGATGAGGATTGTCTCTGAATTTTTTATAAGATCGAACAGTTTGGAGGTCAAAACTTCAAACGATGGAGGCAAATGATGTTGTTTGCATTAGCCCAAATTGGGGTGGTATTTTCCTTGACTGAACCCATGCCAAAAAAAAGTAATGATCCTGAAAAGGAGGGCAAAAGGGTGACTTGGATTCAAGCGGATTACCAGTGCAAGAATCGGATCTTGAACGCATTATCAAATGACCTATACCATGTGTATAGTTCTTTGGAGTATGCGTGTTCGATTTGGAATGCCTTGGTAAAAAAACTCTCTTGAGGATGTTGGTTCAAGGAAGTACTTGGTGGCTAACTTTCTAAATTTTGCTATGAAAGATAGTGACACCGTCACAAACCAAATTGATCAATTTCAAATTTTGGTTGAAAAGCTAGCAAAGAAAAAGATGGTTCTACCAGAAGAATTTATGACCGGTGCCTTGATTGAAAAATTTTCATCTTCTTGGGATGCCTTTAAGACGTCTATGAAGCGCAAGAAGACGGAGTTGACTCTAGACCAATTGATTATAAGGATCAAAATTGAGGAGAAGAACCGGCACAAGGACAATGGTGAAAAAGACCTTGGGGAAAGACGCCTAAAAACGAACTTGGTAGAGACCAACAAACAAAGCAAGAAAATGAAGAATTATCAAGATAATGATGAGCTTTCTTTCAAGAAGAAGAAACTTACTTGTTTTATGTGTGGTAAGATAGGACACTTCAAGAAAGATTGTCGGTTCAGGCAGAAAAATTCTGAAAAGGTGAACCTAGTTGAAGACAACGTCTTTATTGCTATGGTTACGAAAGTAAATTTGGTTGACAAATCAAAGGATTGGGTATTGGATACCGATGCCACAAGACATATTTATGGTGATCTGAAGATATTTTTCTCTTATTTCATGAATACAAAGGCTGAAAAGGTATTTATAAAAAATTCTCAAAGTGCTCTTGTTATGGGAAAAGGAAAAGTGACTTTAAAACTCACTTCGGGGAAGACTATGGTTCTCACTAATGTTCTTCATGTGTCGGATATTAGGCGCAATTTAATTTCAGTTTCTTTGCTTAATAAAGTAGGAATGAAATTAGTTTTTGAAAGTGATAAGGCGGTTATCACTAAAAATAATATTTTTGTGGGAAAGGGATACCTTAGTGAAGGGTTGTTTGTACTAAATGTTGAAAATATTATAATTGAAAAAACTAGTACTTTTTTTGCTTACATGGTTGTCTCTTTTAACTTTTTTAATTTATAGCATGGTAGGTTGGGTCATAGTAGTGTGAAATATATCACCAAACTATGCAAGTTAGGCATGATCACCGATAAGGTGGAACCCCCTGTAAACAAGTGTATAACTTGTGTAGAGGCAAAGTTAACCAAAAAGCCTCATAAGACTATGGATAGGAAGAGTGATCTCTTGGAATTAATCCATAGTGACTTATGTGACTACAAGTCATATGAGTCTAGGGGAGTAAACAACTATGTTATAACTTTCATAGATGACCACTCTAGATATACCATAGTATATTTACTCAAATCAAAGGATGAGGCCGGAAAGGCGTTTATGTCTTACAAATTGGAAGTTAAAAATCAACTTGATAAAAAGGTTAAAAGACTTAAAACCGATAGAGGAGCTGAGTACTTTAACCTTGATAAATTTTGTGAGAAAAATGGAATTATTCATGAAACAACCGCTCCATATCAACCAGAATCAAATGGGGTTGTCGAAAGAAAAAATAGGTCTCTTAAAGAGATGATGAACTCTATGTTATTGAGTTCAGGTGTACCACTTGATATGTGGGGGGGAAACCATGCTATCGGCATGTTATCTATCAAATAGAATCCCACATAACAAGACTGGTATGGTTCTATTTGAGAAATGGTTTGGTAGGAAACCCAGTCTAAAACATCTACGGGTTTGGGATTGTTTGGTTAAGATGTTGTTACCGGATTCCAAAAAAAGAAAATTAGGACAAAAAACATGTGATTGTGTGTTTTAGGTTATGCTACAAATAGTACGGTATACCGGTTCATGGTGATTAAAGCCATGGATGATGTTATTGAGCCTAATAGCATCATAGAATCAAGAGACGTTGAGTTTTTTGAAAATTTATTTTCCTTTAAGTCCAACTTACCTATAAGTAAGGATAGCCAATTGATTAATGGAGAAATGGAGTCAAATGAAAGAGTTACTAATCAAGAATTGAGTAATGATGACGAAAGTTGGCCTAGGATGAGCAAACGACTCAAAAGACCTAAATATACAGATGATGAGTGGCTTATCTATTTAGTAGACAAGGATCCTCTTACATATAAAGAGGCTATTACATCACTGGATGCCGTCTTTTGGAAAGAGACAATCAAGAGTGAACTAGATTTAATCTTGGCGAATAACACTTGGGAATTGGTGGATTTACCATTCGGGTCCAAAACTTTGAAACCAAGTGGATATTTCGAAAGAAATTAAAAAGTGATGGGTCACTTGATCGTTTCAAGGTCAGACTTGTTGTCAAAGGTTTTAGGCAAAAGCCTAATATTGATTACTTTGACACATTTTCCCTGGTGTCTAGAATTACCACGATAAGAGTTCTGTTGGCAATGGCGTCAATGCATAACCTGGCCATCCATCAAATGGATGTGAAAACGTCATTTCTTAATGGGGACTTAGAGGAGAGAATTTACATAAAACAACCAGAAGGTTGTGTTGTAATTGGCCAAGAGCGAAAGGTTTGCAAACTTCAGAAATTCTTATATGGATTACAGCAGACACCGAAGCAATAGCATGAAAAATTGGACAAGGTTCTAATTTCAAATTGGTTTGTTGTAAACGACGCTGAAAGATGCTTATATAACAGATTCTATGGTGGTAGGGGCGTATTCATACTACTATATGTAGATGATATGCTTATAATGGGAACAAACTTAGAAATGGTTAATCAAGCTAAGAAACTTTTGATGTCTAGTTTTGACACAAAAGACTTAGGGGAGGCTGATATGATCCTTGGGATCAAAATCACCAAGTAAGAAAATCATATTTCATTATCCTAAGCCCGTTATGTAGAAAACATACTTAAAAAGTATGGGTACCATGAAGTTTCAGCGGTTAAAACACCTTTTGATATGGGGTGTCATTTGAAAAGGAACCTAGGTGAACCAGTGAATCAAAAAGATATGCTTAAATTATTGATTCGGTCACATATCTAATGAATTGTACATGTCCAGATATTGCCTTTGCGGTAGAAAAATTGAGTTAACATACTCACAATCCAAGTAAGGAACATTGGAGCGCGGTTGATAGGTTACTAAGGTACCTAAAAAGGCACTATAAACTATAGTGGTAAACCAACAGTTTTGAAAGGGCATTGGGATACAAATTGAATTTCGGATATAAACGAGTCCTTAGCTACTAGTGGATATGTGTTTACACTGACAGGCGGTGCAATCTCATGGAAGTCCACAAAGTAATCTTGTGGGACAGACTCTACCATGGAAGCTGAGTTCATAGCCTTGGAAAAGGCAGGAACGGAAGCCGAATGACTTAGAAACTTAATGGCGGATATTCCATTGTGGCAAAAATCAATGCCATCGGTGTCACTACATTGTGATAACCAAGCGGCTATACATCTAGCCAAGAACCAGATATACAATGGTTAAAAGGAGGCACATACGTCTCAGACACAACTTTGTGAGACAGTACATAAATGAAGGAATGATAGCTATCGATTATGTGAAGTCAGAAAATAATTAAGCTGACATGTTCACAAAGGCTATGTCTGTCAAGAACTTGAGTAGTGCATCTACTAGAATGGGGTTAATGCCTAATCCATTGGTCAAGTGATGGACACCCTACCTATGTGAAGAGGCTAAATGCCTGAATTAGGTTCAAGGGGTACAAACGAAGTCACCGGTTGATCGATTCTGTACTACTACTCGTATAAATATTCATTCCAAGCTGTAGATGGTGAAAGTAGTACTACCACAAAAAAAGAGGTTGAGTGGTAAAGCTCTTAATTAGTCTAATCCCAGAAAATGTGGGAGTGTGCCAGTTATGGTGCATACCAGGGACTAACCTAAGTGAATATAGGGGGTGTGACCGCCGCCGATGAGAACTTATAGGTGAGTTTTCTAAAACATTCATGAGTTCAAGATAAGGGACATGGCCGGTTCAAAAGTTTAAAGTAATTATATGATGGGTAGCGCAAGAGTCGACCTATGGGATATGGTTAATGGGACGGTCAACTACACCAATGAAAAAAGGTTCAAGGAGTCTGACTCTACCTCTACTCTGTAGCGCGGTCCATTAGACCTAGTGTAGGTTCAAGTCCGGAAGTCACCTACAACAATGTGTCCTATAATGTCTAATTCAATCACAACATGTGTGTCTCGTGTCGTTTTGAAACTTGTGGGGGATTGTTAGATTTAAAATATATTTAATATATATTTTATTTTATTCTTTAAGTTTCAAAATTTTTTGATTGTTTTGCTATGGTGTAGGACCCATGTGATCAAAGAAGTAATTGTTGAATTCCAAAGGTTGTAACATCCTATGGGTACCCTAAAGTCTATTCATGGTCACTATCATGAGTGAGAAGGTGGGTCAAGGATATTGAATGAGATTAATTTCTCAATTCATGGCCATGGGTGATGTCTCTCCCTTTATGGGGTATTAAGGCCTTTATGGTCCTTAGTGGAGGATGACCCTTTATGGGGTTTTAAGGCCTTTATAGTCTTAGTAGAGAATGAATG
The DNA here is from genome assembly GCF_018873765.1 of Telopea speciosissima. Lineage (NCBI taxonomy): Eukaryota > Viridiplantae > Streptophyta > Magnoliopsida > Proteales > Proteaceae > Telopea > Telopea speciosissima. The sequence goes on along the minus strand of NC_057919.1, from coordinate 34,228,766 downwards.
AATTTTAAGGCCATTCATGACCCTTAGTGGGGAATGGCCATGAATTTGGAATTAACCTCCAATTCATGTCCATAAATCTTATTCTTCAATTTAGTCATAAGTGGATGGTTATTCTTGAGAATTCCAAGGGAGTGTAAGTATTGGTCTTGGACCTATATAAACCCAATCAATTGCATTGTAAGATACATCTTTGGATACATGTTCATGCCCATACTTAGCAATCACTAAGAGTATTATTCTCTCTCTCTCTCTCTCTTTTCTTCTAAGTGTGTTAGAGGGTTGCTGTGTTGAAGCTCTTGGCTCGTTCAAGGGACTAGAAGGACTGCTTCATCTTCTAGTTGGAGGTTGTTTTATCTTGGGATAGTGGTGCAAAACACTCCTTGGCAGTAGGAGGCATCAATTACCTTAAAGACAGCACCATAAGTGTGACTCAACCTCAAGCTTGTTCAAGTTATTGCGGGTGTGGTTCTACCTCAAATTCAAGCTTTAATCTTCTCATTTCAGCCAAAGGTCAAGCCTAGTTTCTACTGTTCAATCTATTGTATTACAATTTGTGTTGTTTCAATTATTTGTAAGGAGTTGTAATACAATTACCCAACAAAAGCCCCTCTGTTTTCTTCTAAAACCTCATTTTTCTTGCTAAACCACTTCCCCCCCCCAAAAAAAGGGTCTACCCGCGTGATTCCGCTGCCTCTCCCAAAAAATTCGAGATTGTTCTCCCCTTTTATCACTTTTATTATTTTTTGTTCTCTTTGAGATGCAAAGTAAAGTGGGTCCCATCACCCATGTGCCTTGTAATTAGATTAACTAGCCTAACTAACCCCATGTGCTTGTCTTGCATGACTAAATAACTAAAGAAAAATCTAAGTATCACCACAACCAAAATACCCCTATCTGTTCCAAAATGGTAGGGAATTGTTCCAAAGCTTTGTTTGAGGTCGGATGGCTTAGAGATGATGTACAATAAAGTTTTTTAATCAAAGTGAGACTCTTTCATTGATCTTTCAATTTATTTTTTTTAAATTGACCTTGAAATTTATTTTTTATTCTTCCTTCATATCTGTGTCAATGTCAATATTCTAGATCATAGAAAATAGGTTACAACACTTTCATCACATACCTAGTTACAATTAGACTAACTACATGATGATGGAAACAAAAAATGGGTGTGCAATTCTTTTTTAAGCAATTTCATAAAAAAATAAAAATTTTTAGACTATGTTTGGTAGCCAAGAAAAGCTAAAAAAAGAAAAAACAAAAAAAGACAAAAATCATAATGATACAATGATTGATTTATATGTCTATCATCAAATTTAAAATTTTTTGCATTTTTTCTTTTTCTTGGCTTCCAAAGCCTAAGGTAAAAGAAAATTCAATACACGGGCAAGTCATAACCATTAAAGCATTTTTAGTGTATCCATTAATCCTTTATTATTATTAATTTTTTTTTGGTAAAATCCAGTATTCTTTATTACATGCCTTAAAATGGGACGACGAGAGGCTAAAAAGTCTCAATTCTATGAATTGGCCTTCAGATTTAGACCAAAACACATGTCACACTGAAGAAAAAAAAAATGTCAGCATTAAGATTATGCCACTTTGAATCGGAATATTCACTCCAAGATTCCTTCGATTTCTGCCCTTTCCTTCCTGACTGATTCTAGGGTTAATCGGATCAATTCCAGGCGATTCAAATCCGATCTGTATCGGAATCGGCAGGAATCGATTCCTAATTTGAAAACCTGGAACCAAGACCAATAAAATGGACAGGGGTTACGCATGTTACTCAGTAGCCCATTTGAAGGAGCAGAGTGAGAAGACGAAGCTAAAGAAGCTCCAAAAAACTATCCGCTTGGATCAGATGCTCAGGAGCTCATCAGACATTCAAACTGAACTCCACTCTCTCTATCTACGGGTTTAGCCATGTCTCCCACCTTCGCCATCTTCAACAATTCTCACCGTCGCCTTCTCTGCAATTTCTACTCTCTGCATTTACACAGATACATATCGATTCCATCATCTTCACTTCCTGAGATAAACTTGAACCTCTCTCACCCTACTTACATGATTTGGGGTTCCAACACAGGCGTCGGAAAAACCTTAGTTTCAGCTGGTCTGGCCTCTTCAGTTCTCTCTCCGTCGTCAATTATCTCTCCCAAGCCCACCATATTCTCCTACATCAAGCCTGTTCAGACGGGTTTCCCCGCAGATTCCGATTCTTATTTTGTATACCGTAAGTGCTCCGAGATATTTCTCCGTCGGAGGTATCCGGTTAGCTTGTTTGCTTCCAATCATGCTCTGAAGGCTTCGGTTCCGGCTGCCGCCCAGGTGTTGGGAGCTGAAATAGTGGAGGGGAGTGAGTGTGGATTGAAGGATTTATGTTGTTATGAGGAGAGGAGAATGCAGGGTGAAGATTCTGGAGTAGTGAGGTCGAAATTGGTTTGTAAGACGATATATGCATGGGAAGAGGCGATTTCGCCGCACCTTGCTGCTGAGAGGGAAGGTGCAGTTGTGCCGGATTCGCAGTTGTTAGATTCGTTACAGAAATGTCTTGAGGTTTGTTCCAGAGATAATGATTGTGATCGGAATGAAGGAATTGTGAGCGTAATTGAAACTGCTGGGGGTGTTGCAAGTCCGGGGCCGTCGGGTACTCTCCAATGCGACTTGTATAGGTGCGTGTTTAGTCTTTTTTGCTTTCCATTCGTTCATTTATTCATTCGTGTAGGACTTTGATGACTTTGATAATACACACAATTACATTCCTCTAGAATGGTTGGTTCTGATTCTAAATTCAATTTCATTTAGGAAGCTCAGAGAATTCAGACAAAACAGCCTTTTTTTTTTTTTGTTGATGATAACAGTCTGCCAAGTCAAACAAGATGATAACTTCAAAAAGTAATGGGCCAAAATACCTTCACTGAAGTAAATAGCAGCTTTTATGACAAAATTGATGGAATCTGCCAAGAGTGATTAGTAGTAATGGGAAACTAAAACTGATTGCTAGATTTTAATTTCTGGTGGTCCAACCATGGTTTTTGGTCAACAAGGGTTGGAAGTAGTTTAGTTATTTTATGTCTTTTATTTGCTTGGGTAGGTAGTAGGTTAGTTCTTTTGTTTAAACTCTAATTTGTTTTAGAGTTGGTTTACAATGTTAATTCAATTCTAGAGTCTAGTAAGACTCTTGTTACTTTTCGTTTATATATCTGCATGTACCCAGCTTTGAAGGATAGAATGGAATAGACAATATTTGGGTTTTTGCTCTGAGTGAGTGTGCATGTGAGTTTTTCCTCTTTCCCCCTGCAACTCTTCTTATCTATCTCCAGTTTCTCTTCTACCCCAACCGGGCCTGCACCAACTTGGTAACAGAGCCGAAGGATCCATCTTCCTCCACTCCCTGTGATCTCTCTTCCCATTCTAGTTTTTCTTTGTTTGCTGTTTTCCTTTGAGTTCCCTAACCCTGTACCACGATAGCCTGTCCTAGTGGCAAACAAAACCCTCCACCTCCCCAAACCTCTGTTGACCCAACAACAACCCCATCTTCATTTCTCCTGCAGCATTTTGACCCAGATGGCTTCTTTGGTCCTTATCCCAACTTGACGGAGTCAAATTCTTTTCAGATGAGGCGAATTGATGTAGTAGCACTTGGTTGGTGGGATAAATATGACCAACTTTGGAAACCCATGGCCAGATGGAACCGTTCCAACCTGGGTTTTTGGTCCAACAAGGTTTGGAAGTAGTCTAGTTATTTTATGTGTTTTATTTGCTTGGGTAGGTAATAGGTTAGTTATTTTGTTCAAACTCTATTTAGTTTTAGAGTTGGTTTACGATGTTAATTCAGTCCTAGATTCTAGTAAGAGTCTTGTTACTTTTCCTTTATATATCTACATGTACCCAATTTTGAAGGATAGAATGGAATAGACAATATTTGGGTTTTGATCTGAGTGAGTGTGTGCTTGTGAGTTTTTCCCCTTTCTCCCTGCAACTCTTCTTCCCCAAACTGGGCCTGGCGGGCCTGCACCAAGGGGGGGGGGGACCTTGGGGTCCACCTGTTCTTTAAGTTTCAGCCCCATCTAAGTTGACACAGATTTTTTTGGTTGGTTGCCGAAACCTCTCTCTTAAAGGAATTGCATCTTCTGTATAAATGCTCATCATCTGGCAACTAAAATCACCTTTTTTTTTGTTTTTTAATTTCTATCACCTAGGGTGGACCTTGGTGCAACGGTTAGGTTGCTCCATTGTGACCAGGTGGTTACGGGTTCGAGTCTCTGGAAGCAGCCTCTCTGCAAAGCGGGGGTAGGCTGTGTATTCTATGACACTCCCCAGACCCCGCAGTGGCGGGAGCCTCGTGCACTGGATACACCCTTTTTAATTTCTCTCACCTCTTGGTCTGTAGTTCTTTTGGTAGGAAATATGAAATTTCCAGTTTCGGAAAGGGTCCCTTTTTGTAGTTGCTGTAAGTCAGGTACTCATTTATTGTTAAGTAATGTACTGTGCCGTAGGAAGAGTTCCAATTATGATGTGTCTTTGCTGTCTAGCTATCTTAGGTTGTTTTAGTATTATTTGTTTACCTTAATTAGAGTTGTAATATAGGTAGGATTCTTGGTAGAATATCTACTAAGATTCTTGGACTGATATTATAAATAGGAGCTAACCCACGATAGTCGTGTATTCTGGACTATTGTGGTTCAGCAACTTCTTACCCCCTTCAGCCGTCTATCTTTCCCTTTTCTCTCTTCTATTTGCAGGTACTGGTTACAGGTGTTAGTTTGTCACATGGTATCAGAGCAGTAACCAATAGCTGTTTTGAGAGTCGTTCAAGTCTCTGGTTTGTGTGAAACCCTAGCTCATAGAAGAAGAAGAAGAAAAACTAGGGTTTCGTATGGGTTTCCATGAAGACTGAAGTATTGTATGAAGATCATACCTGAAGTTGGGTTTGTTGATGTTGAATCAATATCGTGGTTGCGTGAGGTTACTTGCTGCCGGAAGATTTCCTGGTGACTATTGGTTTGTTGCTGTTATTTTATCCTATCTTCGTTGTTCAGTGATTGAAGTTTGTTCTTCGATTGATGCTGATCGAAGAAGAAGATCTGGTGCTGCCTTTGGTTCGAGGATCATTCTGCCACTGCTTCTTGGAAAGCTTGCAAACATACTTTCTGCCTCTTGACTTTTTTTTTCTTCTACCGCTTCTTTACCGTTATCGGATGAGATTGATGATGCTACTAGGGTTTTATTTTGTAAACTACCGCTGATTGAAGATTTTTTTACTCGAACAATAATTCTTGATTGATTGTGTGGACACATCATATTGTTATTTTTTACTTGTATTATATAGTCAAACATAATACAAGTCAATATGATGTTGTATGAGATGATGACTTGTATTAAGAGGGTTGCCAAAGGAGTTCTAGGTGAAGCAAAGGGTAGGCATCAGTCCCCTAGGGAGATTTGGTGGTGGGATGAGGAGGTCCAAGCAGCCATCAAGACCAAGAAAGAGAGGTTTAAGCCTTGGCAACAGACTAATGAAATAGAAGATAAAAATAGGTACAGTGAGGCCAGAAAGGAGGCTAAGAAGATGATGGGGATGGCTAGGGCGAGAAAATATGAGGAGCTCTATCTAAACACAAAGGAAGGTGGAAAAGCTATTTATAAGATAGCTAAAATGAGAGAAAGGAAGAGTAGAGATTTCGACCAGGTGAGATGTATAAAAGGGGAGGATGGAAGAGTATTGGTAAGGGATGAGGACATTGTGAGGAGATGGGATGAGTATATTTGTGAACTTCTAAATGGAAATGGTTCGAATATGATCGATTCGGTTAACTACATTAGTCATCAAGACACAACACATCATAGATATGTATAAAAGGTTGGTGTGGCAGAAGTGAAAGAAGCCTTAAGAAAGATGAAAGTAGACAAGACACTAGAACTAGATGAGATCCCAATTGAACTGTGGAAGGCCCTAGGATCATGTGGGGTTTATTGCTTAACCTAAGTTATTTAACAAAATTATGATTACAAGGAAAATGCCAGATGATTGGAGGAGAGAAGCAATGTAGTTCCGGTCTACAAAAATAAGGGTGATGTCCAGAGCTTCAATAACTATAGAAGCATAAAACTAACGAGTCACATTATGAAATTTTGGGGGAAGGTTATTGAAGCCTGTCTGAGAAGAGAGACTCATATCTCCAAGAATCAATTTGGTTTAATGCCAGGTAGATCCACGACTGAAGCTATCTACCTATTAAGGAGGTTCATGGAAAGATGTAGAGCTAGCAAGAAAGACCTTCATATGGTCTTTATTGACCTGAAGAAAGCCTATGACAGAGCCCCTAGAGATTATTCCGGCGTGTTCTTGCAAAGAGAGGGGTGTCGAGTAAATATATGTGGATGTAATTAAAGATATGTATGAGAGTGTGGTGACTAGTGTGAGATCTGTGGGAGGCCAAGGCAAGGAATTCCCAATTACGGTTGGGTTACATCAAGGATCAGCCCTAAGCCCTTGTCTGTTTGTGCTTGTCATGGATGAATTAACCAAGAACATCTAAGACGAGGTACTGTGGTGTATGCTCTTCACCGATGATATCGTTTTGGTGGATGAGACAATAGCAGGGTTACCGCTTAGAGATGTGGAGATCGACCTTGGAAGCAAGAGGCTTTAAGATTAGATCAAAGACGGAGCATATGATGTGTAACGCTAGCCACACTATGATGGATGATGACATGGTGAAAATTGAGGAGTGAGAGTTACCACTAAGTGACTATTTTAGATATTTGGGGTCTATCATACACAAAGAAAGTGATATAGATGATGACGTTTCACAAAGAATTAAAGTGGGATGGATGAAGTGGAGAGGTGCAACCGGAGTATTGTGTGACCAACACATTCCTTTAATGCTTAAAGGAAAGTTTTATAGGACTATGGTCCGACGTACTATGATGTATGGGGTAGAATGTTGGGCAGTTAAGAAGTGCCATATAGCGAAGCTATGTGTTGCATAGATGAGGATGTTAAGATGGATGTGCGGCAAAACTAGGAAGGATAAAGTGAGGAACGAAAGTATTAGAGTTGATGAGGTAGTTGCCCCGATGAGCAACAAGCTCCGAGAATGTCGTTTGAGATTCTGAGGTGGTTTGGCCATGTGCAGCGGAGGCCTGGGGACGCCCTAGTAAGGAGTGACCTGTTTCCGATTGAGGGAGCTAAAAGAGCTAGGGGCAGGCCTAAAATGATCATAGGTGAGGTTGTGAAGAATGACATGCAGAGTCTGGGTCTTGTGCCAAGTATGACCTCAGATAAAGCCTATTGGAGGGCAAGGATCCACGTTGTTTACACCAGGTAGCTGAGATTTTCCTGATTTCCTGGGTTGCATCTTTCCTAGGACTCTCATTTTTCATTTTTCCATTTATCACTTTTCTTATCTCATTTCTTTATTCATCTTACTTTACTTACACTTTGTGAGGGCCTCAGTTTTCCCTACTTTGTTTTTGTAAGGATCCATGTAGCTGACCCCATTTAGTTGGGATAAGGCTGAGTTGTTGTTGTTGTACCATATTGCTATTTTTCTGCGTCTGCTTTTGCTGAAGGTACCCTTGGGTCTATTTTTTTTCCCAGCTGGAGGTAGAAGCAGTGACTGGTTTTCGAGGTTCTCGGCTGTTGGCAACTCTGGTTCTTGAGAGAGTATCGCTGGATTTTTCGCCTAGGTTATTGAACAAGGGAGAAATGCGTGTCGGTTCCTTTATTCTTCGCTTTATTTCAGCATACTTTCTCATTATACCCCTCCTCTTTGCGGTAATGCTTGAAGTTGATTTTTTATTGTCTATTTTCTCTTTGCCAAATATCCCTTCTATTAATTCTTATTCCCCATGTCCCTTATTTTTTATTTGCTTCCAAGTCCGTCCCCAATCAAGAAAATCTGATTCCCCTTGTGTCCTATCCTTTAGTTTATCAAGTGATCCCCCCTTGTTGGTTATTTACGTCCATGCCATTCCCTCTCTAACTTTGGCATATTTAAAATCCTTCCACCCTCTTTGGTATACTTGGAATAAATTACAAAGTTGGCATTCCTTCATTATAATTGCATTTCTATTGCCATTTTGTGGGCCCATAATACCCGATTTAGGGTTTTGGACCCCTAGCTCACATCAATTTAGGGTTACAATTTTTTAAGATTGGTACTTGCATGGAGATTGTTTGCTACAGTGAGGGGGAGATTGGAGATTATTTTATTGGGATCTTATTTGCGGCTACTCTTGATTATGGGATTTTTTTATGCTCACCCTTGGTGATGTGATTATTGTTATCACATGTTGGTGGAATCTCCTTATTGCATCCCATGTATTATTTGTCCACATGTAATTCTACACGTGAGGGGGTGATATTGAAGATTATTATCTGCTCAAGTCATCAGTTGAAGATTATTATTATTTTGTTTGTGTCATCTGCTCGTGTCTTCAGCAACAATTTTATCTATGAAGATGGTATTCATCTACAACGCAATTTATTTGGTTTACAACAACCTTATGCTGAGTGGTTTACAACAACATTATGCTGAGTGGTTCCTAGCAACTTGCTGCTGAGTTATTTGGTATCCAACAATCTGATGCTGTTATTGGTTCATAGTAACCTATACTGCACTTTTACCAGTGGTTTGCAGTGACCCATGCTGCAATTTTGTCTATGACCTCTATTTGGGCTCATAAGTGCATCGATATTTGCACTTTTATTTTGTCTTCTTTGTGAAGATTATTACCTGCCTTCCTTGAGAAGGGCTTATGGTATAGCTGTTGGATGTTGCATTTTCATCAATATATATATTTTTTTGAGCAGATTACTTCTAACTACCTGCTTTCCTTGGGAAGAGCTTATGCTGTTGCTGTTGCTGTTGCTAATATGATATTTTGGATTGCGGATTGGTGTTCTCCGCCACATATTTTGTTCGTTGCTGATGGTTATGTTGGGTTTATTCGACACAATGTTTTTTACCTACTGATGCTGCTGATGATTGATGTGCTTTAGTTGATATTGCTCCCTAGCCTCCCTGAATGAAGATCTCTTTGTGCTCACTGATGTCTACGACTATTATTCAAGACTGGTGCTGCTTTTAATATTTATTCTTTTTATTTCAAGCTGGAGCCCTTTGATAAATACTCCAGCTTGAGGGGGAGTGTTAAGTAACGCATAGGATGAGTTCCTATTGTTATATGTCTTTGCTGTCTAGTTGTCTTAGATAGCTATAGTCTAATACTGGTTCTGGGTTTGTCACATTTATGGTTTACAATTTAAAGATTCTGTATTATTCAACTTTCCAGAAATATGTACTCACGGGTACATACTACTAATTTTTTCCTTTGTTACATTTCAGTGATGTGTTTCTTCAGCTATAATAATAGTTTCTATTTGTTACTTCAAAATATATTATCATGCTTACACTCTTCTAGTATAGCAGGCCTTTCAGGTTGCCTGCTATTCTTGTGGGGGATGGCAGGTTGGGTGGTATATCTGGGACTATTTCAGCATATGAGAGCCTAAAACTTCGAGGTTATGACGTTGTTGCTGTTATTGTTGAAGATCATGGGCTGGTAAATGAGATCCCCTTGTCTTCTTATCTGCGGAACAGGTAACCGACTAGTTTTGATCTTTTCTTAACAAATTTTTTGGCTACTTATTATTATATTTGTGATAGAGTTGATGCTTGGCTTTTTCTATGTGCTTCTTTCAAAATGGGTGCTTTGACTGTATCCTTATTATTAATTGTTTTCTTCTTCGATTCTTTCTAGGGTGCCTGTGCTCTTGCTTCCACCTGTTCCACAAGATCCATCAGACAACCTCATGGAATGGTTTGATGAATCTCGCAGTGTGTTTTGTGCACTTAAAGATACAATGCTGTCGGCTCATTCAGAAAGGCTTCATAGGTTACACGAAATGCCGAAGAAGGCAGGGGATATTTTTTGGTGGCCATTTACTCAGCACAAACTTGTTCCTGAAGAAATTGTTACAGTGATAGATTCACGCTGTGGTGAGAAATTTGCCGTCCACAAGGTTTGTTGTTTGCATCTTTTGGTTTTTCTAACTACAAATTCTTAGTTCTTATCTGCCAAATGACACATGTTCTGTGCTTAGGATTGCTTATTGACCAGTCATTGATGTTTATATATGAAGATTTGGTTTCAGTGAATCACTTATTGCTGAGCCATTTTGGATTTCTATCTTCTTCTTTCTGCTTTTCCCCCCCTTGTTGGTGTATCTTTACCTTATATGTGCTTCTGCATTAGAGATTAACCCTGTAAATGTGTTGATTATCTCCTCACAGCTTTTTGAATTTTTGAATATAGGTTAGGAATAATGATTTTATTACCCAGCAATTTGATGCTTGTGCTAGTTGGTGGACTCAAGGACCAGATGCCACTTTACAGGTCACCCATACGAAAATTTTCTTTCTTCTTGCATTCTCCTCTTAGTTAACTATTAGTTCTTTTATTGTTACTTGATGCCAAATTTGGTAATGTTTTGTTTACAGGCAGCCTTTTTTTTTAATGGGAAATTATCAGCGCCACCCCCTGATGTTTGCCTATATTTTAAAGCACACCCACTAACTACCATAATATCAATCGTTACCCATTTTTAAACGGTGTTAACCTCTGAAATTCCTTTGACCAAAATACCCTTTACATTAAATCATAAAAAACCATAGCCTAAATCATTTCTTACCGTTGGACTTCAACACCAGCTAGGCGTCAACCAACGAAGCTCTATAGTTCTTGATAGTGAGCTCAGCTTGGAGAGTTGGAGGTGGAGAATGCCTTTGATGAAGAACAGGCTCTTCAGCCATGAAGGATGTCCATGGTACAGCAAACAGGTTCCCGTATCCAACTGCCTTCCCTCCTGTGAAAGTATATGCTCATGTTATTAACGCGCTGGTGAGATTGGAGTATCATGTGCAGGCGGTGGAGTTTGTGTTGAACATTGTAGGGAGGGATAAGGCGTTGGATGCTCAGAATTTTAGCCATCAAATAGAATAACTCTTGTTTCTTTCTTGAAGCTTTGTGGATTCTTTGAAACTAGGAGTTCTTTGATTGAAATGCAGAGCTGAGTTTGAGAATGTGACTATTGGGAAGCACTTGTCTTATATTTTAATTTTATCAATGATCATATTCTTTGATGTCTCTGCTTATGGTTTTTCTTTGAACCTAGTCATGCTGCAATCTGTTTCATCCCTTTTGTTCTTTGAGGGAAAATATTTCTGTCTTGGATGCATTAGTATTTAATATAAGTAACTTCAAGTTTTGGCACTGCAACAATGGAAGAGCAAGTTTTCAGGAAAAGGGACTTTGCTCGCTTGGGATCCGAAGCTAGTCTATTGAACTCCTTGCACAAAATTGAGGTCTATACATCACTTGGTTGATGAAGAGATGCAGTAGATTTATAACAGAGTAGTCTTTTTGGAATCATTTCTCTGTTATCCAAAATTTTTGAAACGAATTCGAGAACAATCGGCGCTCGCAGTGGGAGCTCTAGTTAGATTCAACAAAGACATGATCATGGGTCAGGTGATAATGGGTCCAACAGTCCAAGCCCTCATGTCCATGCCTTCGAATTCTTCGACCCAAGTCCTCTGTTCCCCAAAAGTCCCCCCCCCACGACAAAATCGAATCCAATCTCCCAAATCATCAGCTTCCTGAGCGCCAAAGATTCGTCGCTCCGAATCGCAGCCATGGATTGTATCCTTGACATCGCCTATTTTGGGAGGAAAAAAGCAATAGAAGCGATGCTGGAGGAGGGTCTGATCAAGAAACTGGTGGAGTTGCAGGGGTCAGAACTGGGGGACGATTTGATGGAGATGGGTCGATTCAATGAGAATGAGAACAGTGAGTTATGTGCAGGAGGTATTGAAATGGAATCCAAAGCGAAGAAAGAGAGCAAAGAAAGGAGATTTATGGAGAACCATCCATTTGCGAGCTGTGTTGCAAGGTTTGCGGTGCACCTATGTATTTGCTTTGATACTCCTCCGTAGGCTTTGCCCTTGCCGCAAATTCATAGTCAATTGCAATGGCCCAAAGCAGTGTAACGAGCTTGCCTGGTCCATATTACAGTGAGCTGACAGGAAGAATACCTGCCCACCAAGGTGAAATGCCTGTGAATAAACCCTCCCTGATGGAAACAGGTTTGCGCACTCCACCCTTTTCAGTCCAAGTACACCACGCAGGCAGCTCAAAGTCCACTACCTTAACTGGACGGTACTTATAAGCTCTCTCCACAAAATGCCGGCGGCTGGCAAATGGGGTGTCTACTATACTCGCCGGAATGAAGAAGATGGTCGTCGGGGCCTTACAGAGCTTCGTCGGTTGACGCCTGTCTGCTTTGGTCGCTAGAGTAGGTCACTTCTTCAGAAGAAGGTAGGTTGCCTTGGATGTTCTCCACTTCTCCAAGGACGTCGGCTGAGTGTGAGGAAGAAGAAGGGTTTGTGGGTGTTTTAATTGAAAGGGTAGATTAGGTACTTTGCCCACTAAGAAGGGCAGATTTGTCTTTTAAAAAATATTAAGTTGCTGACATCACCACTTAACATCTCTTAACTAACAGTAGGGGGTTTGCGAGTGATTAGTTTGGTAAAGCAGGGGAGGTGATTGATATTATGGTAGTTAGTGGGTGTGTTTTAAAATATAGGCAAACGTCAGGGGGTGGCGCTGATAATTTCCCTTTTTAATTTATTTGTAGATTCTCCCTTTCTCCTCTTTGATATATAGAAACGGTATCTACTATACATATTCTCCCACTATATTTCAACCTATATCCAGAACTTACGAGATCAAGAATGAAAATTGAAGTGTCTATCTATGGTCAGTGGTGCAATTCTATTTGCACATGCTACTTAGTTTTATGAGGAAAGTATTGTTGGAACTCTATGAACAGAAGAATGTTTTCTTTTGGGTTTTTTTGGATACATTTTGGGTGTTCCTATCCGAAGAAGTCCTGCACAGGAGGCTGTTTTTTATATATTACAAAATACCACAAAGACACTTCAATTCTTCAAAATTCTGTTTTGTAACTTTGTTGAATCCCTGTGCCTATGTCACTGTAGGACATCAGCTCTTCCATTTTCTGTATAAGCAATATAACTTTCGGCTATGCAGACGGGGCTGTTTCAGACACTGAGACCTGTGCTAGTGTCCTTGTTGCTCAAAATCTGACTGCTAGAGAAATGATTTGGCTGAAGCGAAATAAATTCTTGATCTTGGGTGCATCCGAGTCCTGTGGAGATGAACTATGATAACCAAGCTGAGATACGGTGATCAACCAATACTGTTTTTCTTGAGATGACGTTATGCTTTCCAGGCTCAATACCAAGATTTGATGCATAGGGTGTGAACTCCTGCCACTAAGAAATAAAAAAATAAGTAAGACTAAGGAGGGACAACATATAAAAGATGAGACACTATTGCAACATGATAACGTTATTCCCACCCCACCCCCCTCTTTTTGTTAGAACATATAGATTGAACCGAACAAATTTCTACCTCTCAATAGTCAATACTACCAAAGATGTAGGATTTTAAATAATCTTATGCTCTCACTTAATCAATGTTTAATTGAATACTAATACTTTATTAATTCCTATCATAATTATTAGATGCTTGAGTTAATAACAATGCCTTTTGAAGATATATTGATAAGTATTTTCAGATAATACCGCATTTATGTATATTGTCCACTAAATAATTGCCTTTTCTTAAAGCATTAGAGGAAATTTAAGCTGCTTTACTTCTTTTGTGGTATATTCCACTAATGGAAGTGCTCTGAGTTTTTCTTTACAATGGGTCTTTAGGTGGTTTCAGATTGAGCTTGCAAGAGATATGGGTTATGCTGCTGCAAGATTTGGGCATGTAATGTTTCCTGAGAATGTTTATGAGCCAGCTTTACAATGTGCTGAGCTTTTGCTTGAAGGTGTTGGTAAAGGTTAGTTTCATTTCTTACTCTTTGTTTCCAATTCCAGTGAGAATGCCCTTGTCTTTCTTGGCACCTCTCTTTTTTCTTTTATATGTCATGTACGAGTTGATGAAATTGGAAGCCCCAACAATATTTGAAATTGTCAGTCATAAGGGCAAAAGATACATACAGAAATTGGGAGATAGCATTAGTGTTGCACTATGCACAGAAGTGAAGTAGAATATAATCTATTTAAAATCTTTTGGCCTAAACAACCTGAAGCTTCACTGCCTGTTAGCTGTTTCCTCAAACATTATCTAAATCCTATACTTTCATATGTTCTAAAAAACAGTGAGAATGAACCTCAATCTGATTCACCTTCTTCTAATAAGATTCCTTCCTTCCAATTTCACCCAACTGCTCTGTGTGGACTAGGTATGGCCCAAGAAAAGCCCTAAATAAGGGTATGAATTGCCTCCAAATCAGTTTGGCGTAATCACTGTCAAAAGAGAGATGATTGATTGGTTTTCATTTTCAAGGCACGTAAGCATATTATGGTTTAAAAAAGAAAGGTAAGAAGCCTCCTAAAGATTTGGAGAAGAGCTTTCCTTGGTTGTCGGCGTCCAAGTGCTCTTTGCTGGAAGGGTGCCTTGGTTGTGTAGGCAATGCTTTTGACGCCTTGTTGGTGTCGCCTTGATTTTTCTCCTCCAACACCTAGGGTAGCCTAGATGCCGTGACAACTATGGAGCTTGCTGTATGCTCTTGTCAACAGATCTACTCACCATGGTTGGTTCTTGTCCCCTAGCTGATCATTCGGGTTTCTCCAAACCGTTGAAGCCTGAGTATCTCTGCCAACTTTCTAGTAGCTGCTAACCAGTGGTTGGTTCTTTGTGAATTATGAAGGTGAAATGATGGGAGCGTGTGCCCCAAGAATCATCTCTGCCCCTAATGTAGTAGTAAATAGCTCAATGTTAATGGAAATTGTTAAGAGATATGTAACACGATAGGGGGAGTCTCCCTATCGTGGTTTCCTTTATTAGTTTATGTTTTTAATTGTTAGTTTCCTAGTCTATGTAAGTTTCTTGTTTTAGGCGTTAGGTTTAATTAGGTAAGAATTATATTCCTTTTGTAATTCTGTTTTGGGTTACTATAAATATATGTTGGCTGGTTTGGTAGAAGTAACATTCTATCACAGAGCCCTTTTCTCCCATTGTTCTCTCTTCTCTCTTCTCTTTGCCAGGCACTGGTTACAGAATCTGTGATTCTTTACATGGTATCAGAGCTGTTGTAACCAGTACCTGCTTCTCTCCGTAATAGCCGTTTTGAGAGTCGTTTAGAGTTTTTTGGTTCGAAGAAAGAAACCCTAATTCATAGAAGAAGAAGAACTAGGGTTTCGTATACTGAGTTGCTGATTTGCTACATTTGATTGATAGACAAATGCTGCTGGTGTTTTGTTTCGTAAACGATTGCTGATCGAATGAACTGTTGCAAGGTTTGAGGACTCTCCTCGATCGTCTGCTGCCTCTTTTTGAGAGTCGTGGTCCGCTGGACTCTCTTTGTTCTCCATATTGGTTACCGATTGCGGGTTTGTGCTCTCGCTGCCTCTGATTTGCTTCCTAATTTTGCTGATGTTGAATCGATTTGCTGCCGCTACTGCTATTGAGAGTGATTGGGTATTTCTGCTGTTCGAACAAGGGTTTCAAAGTGCTAATTGTATCTGGTTTCTCCTCTGCTCTTTGATGAATCGAAGATTTCTGATGCTCTTTTGCTGCAACTGCTGAGTCAATTTTCTGAATCGAAGGATCTGGGTATCGTTCATTGGTTCTTTGATGATTACTGATTTTCGTTTGCTACTGAGAAGATTTTCTGCTCGCTTGGGGTTTGATCGATTTACAGTCTGGTTTCTGATGAAACGATTTCTGGTCTTCGTGTTGCTTGGCTTAGTTGTTGGATGGGCTCTCGTTCTCTGCTGTTGGCTATTGATTTCCTGTGGTATCGCTTCTTTGCTGGTCTTTTGTTGCTGCTATCTTTGCTACCGATTGTTGATTATTGTCCGCTAGAAGAAGAGAACCTACTCCCGTAAGAGTCGTGGTTTCACAACCTTCTTGGTAATGCTGCCTCTGTTTCGTGAGGATGAAGGCTTCCTCTTCATCGTGACTTCCCTCTTTTACTAGTCATGAGGCACATGACTCATGATATTTATCTTTAAACTGTTTTTAATATTGTTTCTCCAAACTACCCCTCCACTTAAAGTCCATCAACGGTATCTCCTTTTGTCATATCTTTGTCTACTTTGTGTGTTTCCATATATACCCCTTCCTTTGTGTCTAAGTCTCCTTTGTCATTATTTTATATTCCAGATTTACCCTTTAGCCTTAGCTTGTGCTAAAATTGGATTTCATCTTAATTACGACTATGCCATTCCCCTATTTATTTACCCAAGAGCCTCTTTGAAAATTCTGGTTAATTATCAGATTGCCACTAATTCCTTGTACGTATGTTTTATCTCTTTTGGGTGGATCAATAATTGGGTTTAAGTTTGGGATTGCATTGGGATTGATGGATTAATTAGAAATTTGCCATTATCTTGCTTTGGTGGACTTTGAATCGAATCGGTTTGGGATTTTATTTGCTATCGTGAGGGGTGCTTATTTTATTGGTGATTATATGTGGCTGATCGTGATTGAAAATTAATTTATTGGGATCTTATTTGCTGGTGGTCTTGCTTATAAGATTTGTTGAGATGTTATTGGTCGTTATTTGTTCACATCTAATGCTACACGTGAGGGGGAGATTGAAGATGTCTACTACAAGCAATTTTGACTGAGGTGTTTTTTTTTTTTTTTTTTTTTTTTGGGGGGGGTGGTGTTTGGGACTCAGGAGTGAGTATGATTGTTGTTGGAGTGCCTTCCTTGAGAAGGGCTTTTGTGTAGCCACTGGAGCTGCACTTTTATGGACTTTTGTGTAGTCACTGGAGATTGGAGTTGCACTTTTATGGGATTTTTGTATAGCCACTGGAGCTGCAATTTTATGGACCTTTGTGTAGTCACTGGAGTTGTACTTTTATGGGATTTTGTGTAACCATTGGGGTTGTACTTTTATTTGTCTTTGTTTGAGCAGGTCACTACTTGCATTTTGTTGCCTTCATTGGAAGTGATGTTTGATGTAGCTGTTGGGTGCTACATTTTGTTGTCTTCCTTGGGAAGAGCTTTTGGTGTTGGCATGATGATGTTGATGATTGGATTTGTTTGGGCCGCTATTGTTGATGGATTTATGATAATTGATTGGAGTGCTGCTTTGAGCTCGCTGGCGTCTATGACAACATGTGTTCAAGACTGGTGTTGCCTTTCATATTTGTTCTTGTTGGTCCAAGCTGGAGCTTTCTTCTGATACATGTATACTCCAGCTTGAGGGGGAGTGTTAAGAGATATGTAACACGATAGGGGGGGGGTCCCCCTATCGTGTTTTCCTTTATTAGTTTGTCTTTAATTGTTAGTTTCCTAGTCTATGTAAGTTTCTTGTTTTAGGCTTTAGGTTTAATTAGGTAAGAGTTATATTCCTTTTGTAATTCTGTTTTGGGTTAATATAAATATATGTTGGCTGGTTTGGTAGAAGTAACATTCTATCACAGAGCCCTTTTCTCACATTGTTCTCTCTTCATCTCCATCTCTTTCTATCTTCTCTGTTCTCTTTGCCAGGCACTGGTTACAGGTTCTGGGATTCTTTACAGAAATGTCAGGAGAAAAGTTTTTACGGTTCAAAGTTCGGTAGTAGCATATTAACACTAAAGATACATTCAATATAGGAATTTTCTGTTGATGGTCCATTGAATAGTTACGGTTTTCAGAAAGGCCAGGCAACAAGGTGGACTTATCCTTACACCCAGCAGCTTCACTGTTTGAATGCTTCAACCATCTGATCTGTATGTTTTACAGGATACTGCTCAGAGCATTATCCTTTTGGTCCATCCCACCTTAAAGCTGTGAGACCCTTTGGAGGAATCAGCAAGGGCCTGGTGAATCAGCTCAGAGCATTATCATTTTTTTCTTTGGATCCATGTAGCCGACCCCATTAAGTTGGGATAAGGCTGAGTTTGTTTGTTTAGCAAGGGCCTGGTGAATACAGTTCTAACATGAACACTGTAACTGCTTCCTGGGCATCTTCCCATTTTCCCAATTCCTCTTAAATCTTCACAACTACTTCCTAAAGAGAATTTTCTTCATAGTTCTCATGGTCATTATGTTACCAGGATTCTGTCACTGCCCTGCTGAATAGCATGTCCATGGCCACAGTTGAGCTACCAACTTGATGCAGAGCAGAGCTGAGGATGTATCAGCGTAGGAAGAAGAAACAAGCACCTATTTGAGGCCCAGTAATGCAGCAAGGACTCTCGGTTGGGCTAGGGCAGGGCTGTATCTGCTCCAAATTCTGGGTTTATTCAAACCCATATTGAGTAGCCCATGCCAGTCCATTCTGCCACATCGACCAGCCTTAATTGGAGGAGGATATTTTCCAGAATAATTTCCATATTTCTTAGATTTTGTTGCTGGTTAAGGAGGGGATAATGACCAGATCGTGTGGGCCCTACGGCCAGCTACCTTGGAGATAAAGTTTGAAGATTAATTGCCCATGCGGGTGGAGGATTTGACAGCCTTACTAGTCCTAGATTTTAGGAAGTTTTTTATATCTTGTGTGTGTTGGGGGGGGGGGGTTATTAGCTAGCGATTAGTCTTTTATAGGTTATCACTAGTTTCCTTTTTCTAGTATTCTTATTAGGATTGGGTTGCTTTGTAATCGTTTTTAATTTGGAAAACATCTAGAATGCTGTAATCGATTTTCAAATTTATAAATACAAGGATGTGGCTGGATTCTATAGCCAACGAGTTGAAAAAAAAAAGAGTTTTGGTTTTGAAACCATGCTATGCTGTGAGATGCAGTGGGGAGGGAGAGCTACCTATACCTGTGAGTGGGTGAGAGACCTGGGAGAGAGTAGGATGCTCAATCCAATCCTATCCTAGCTTTTCTATCTTCTTCTTTTTTCAATCAATCTCAGTGAGTATTCTGTTCTGAATTTTAAGAATCTGTTGAAGGCCATTCAAAGGATTCCACTGTTGGGAAGCATTGTTTGGTTGCAATTTGAAGCCTGCTGTTGACGGCCGAGAAACCTGCTGGTCTAATCATCTGCAGAGTATACTTTATTGATCCTGCTGTAGAGTTGGGTTCCTAGTTGAGTAGTTGGGGACATGGTTCCACATTACCCAGTGCTTTAAGTTATAAACCAGTACACTTAGGCCCATGTTCTGGTTATAACTTAAGCCCATTATAGGCCATTGGTTGCACTAGTTTTGAGCATAGTACTAAAACTTGCGAAATTTCGGTCAAGATATCGAATATTTCGAGTATCTCGACCTGTCCGAAACGAAACGCAAGTCCGATATGAAAAAATGCAATATTTCAAATATTTCGATGAAATTTCCGAAATTTCGGTCATCTCGTTTCGGAAATTTCGGAAATCTCGGTCATTTTGGCATTTTACACCCACAGAAAAATATCATATTTCGACCGAGATTTTGACAAAATTTCGGTCAGACCGAAACACCGAAACGAAACGAGATTTAGTACCATGGTTTTGAGGCCCATATTTTGACTTCTAATGGGCCATCGGTTGGTGGAGTTACTGGACAACATATTGTGGTCCCATGTTGGGAATATCTATTTTTATAGTTTCTATTTTCAATGTTACTCTTTTCCTCTTTGGTTAAAGTCATTAGAAGTTTCTAGTTTTTGATTGTAGCCTATTTGGTAGCCAAGGTTTCTAATTTTATATTACAACTAATCTAATGGAAGGGTGTACACAGTGCACGAGGATCCTGCCACTGCGGGGTCTGGGAGGGTCATAATGTATGCAGTATTACAACTAATCTAATAAATTTAATAAATAGAAGAGATGGGAGATTCCTTCCATGATTTTGGCAAAGTAAATTGAGTCTTCTTCAATGAGGCAACAGCTGCTATGGTGAAGTAGCAGCAATCAAGGTGGTGAAACCTTGGTAGGGTGGGTGGTGAAGCCTAGCCCAGGTCTGGTGGTGAAACCAGACCATTCCCCTTCCCTTTCCCATCTTCTCTCTTTCTTTTTCTTCTTCTTTCCTAGTGCCCTGTCAATTTCCAGCAACCACCTCCTCTTCTACCATGGCTACCTCTGGGTATAATCCATTCCTCGTTGTGTTTTATATTGTTAACTTCATTATATCTATTGTTAACTAATTTTTCCTGCAGGTTTCTACCCTAATTTCTTCCCTACGGTTTCTGTTTTTCCATCCTAACTTCCTTTTTGGATTGTATTCCAACAACCATTGGTTCCTTAGATTGGGTTGTTTTCTCCCTCTTTCTGCCCCTCTATTCCCTTATATTGTACTGCTATTCTATCAGTGTTTGTTCACTGATTTGCAGGTGTTCACTTTCAGTGCTCATTCCACTGTGTTGTATTTACATATTTTTGTGCCATCAGTTCAGCCAATCCAGCCATTGGATTGGCCTCCTTTTTTAATATTGTTTACTTCTCTGCCCTCCCTGCCTTCAACCAGAATTTGATGGTCATCTGACCGACGGATTAGGAGATACCTCTGGTCTTAGAAGTTAGTAAATACTGTTTCTTAGAGTTATATTTTCTGTTATATACTGTTCCATCCGATCTAACCGGTGGATCAGCTTGATATTTGGAGGGCTTGAACAACGTATTTAGAGGTCTAGTTGACTCTAATTTCCTTTCAATCTGACCGTTGGATTCTGAGATATCATAGCTTCCTATATTGTAGCATTGTCTCTTAACTTGGATTACTGTAATTCTGTCCTTTGGTTATTGTGTTCTTTATATCTTACTTTCCCTACCCTAGAACACATCACAACTCTTGGCTTCTTTATCTTTTTTTATTTACTGCACGTTTTTTTTAAGGGGGGGGGGGTGCCACTGGAGAAGAAAGAGGAGATGATAGTGCTAATAAAGTAGTAGTAGTAGTAGTAGAAGAAGAAAACGAAGATGAAAGACGAGGATGATGAGGAGGACCAGTGATGAGAGGGAGAAGGAGGTGGAGGAAGGGAAGCTTGGTAGAGAAGATGAAGAAAGAGGAGTGGTGAGGAGTGCACCTGTTCTGCTCTCTGAATCTCTTGCTCTCACTCCCCTCGTCTTTGAATATATTACTTTTCCCATCTCTCTCGTAAGAGTCTCAACTCTCAACTCTTGGATAAGGGGAGAGTTATAGACGTAGGGTCCACAAAATGAAGATGTGGTTTATAAATAATTACGTGGGAATCAATTTTTTCACTTCAGTAGGTTATAGTTGACCTAAAGTCCACGGAAAAAGCTATGGGCCCCAATTAGACCCTTATTTTGAGATATTCCTATTTAATACTTGAAAAAATTATCTATAAGGGCGTACCCGGTGCACAAGGCTCCCGCCACTACGGGGTCTGGAGAGGGTCATAATTTATGCAACCTTACCCCTGCTTCGCAGAGAGGCTGTTTCCAGAGACTCGAACTCGTGACCACTTGGTCACAATGGAGCAACCAAACCGTTGCACCAAGGTCCACCATCACTTGAAAAATTATCATTACAGTAAAAACACATAATGCTATATCATACAGTATTTCAAAAAGAATTTGCATGTCCCTAATGCAAACGTCGACCTCGAACTAGGGAAACCAGCGGGAGATCGATTCCAGCCAGGATCAACACAATAAGGAAGAACAAAATTGTATAACTGAAACTCTTTTTTTTATTGCTATTTTTATGTTTACATATGAAGGGGAACATAAAGGATAAGGAAAAGACAGGGATATAGAAGAAGGGGGGTGGGGGGTGGGGATAGGATCAGCTCTCTCAGCTAGGCTCTCTTAGCCCATCATCCTCTCACCTAGGGTATCTCAGCCATGGTCTCTCACCGTTGCCGCGTCTCACAGCTTCAACCATAACTCTTTTCTCTTCAATCTCTGTGCTCTTCTGCTCAGCCACATACATGTATTTATAATAAATCCAATTACAAAGCAACCCAGTCCCAATCTAATTAAGAAATAAAGAGTCCTAAAAAGGGTAACTACTAATTCATAAAACCTATAAAATAGAAACTTCCTATAAAATCTAGTTGTCATACATCAAAATAAAAACTTCTATTTTAGAGAACAAAATAAAAATAGTAGCAAACTGAAATTAGAAACTTAAGCCTACTTTCTAAATATGAAAATAGAAACTAAACTTTGGCAGCATTAGGATAAAAGCATTCTCCACTTAATGGGCCCACAAGATCTTCTAAAAAGCATCCCCACACAAGGCACATATGGGCTGTGATACTAGTACCGTGAACAGTGTTTGGTCTTTTTCTCTTCATATTTCCAATCTACATCAGTCCCCCAAGTCCTGATCCTACTTTTTAAGGTTTTCTGAGTTTAATACCCTGATTACAATGGTTCGATATTTGAAATATTTTGATTTTGACCTTGTTCGAAACGAAACTGCATGCGACTCTATAGGCATGCAATGTTCCAATCAGAACTTGAAAGTTTTGGTTGAAATTTCGTACCGGTTCGGCATTTCAGTTTTGTACCGCTGAAACGGTACATTCATTTGATTTAAAAATCAAATCTTGGCCGAAATGGGTTGCTGTTTTGACATATTTCGTCTGAAACCTGAAAATTCGACTCCAACCCCTTACTTTTGGAAGGTTTTACAACACATCTACAGTGAAGATTTGGTTCATTTGAGCTAGATTTCTTGAAGATTCACAGTTTGAGGTATACCATTTTTCCCTAAAGTTGTTTTTTTTTGCAAAAAATAGGGTAAATATGTAGTGGTTAGGTTTCAAAATATATATATATATATATATATATATTTTAAATTTTAGATATCATAGGCCGATCTAAGACTTTACGTAGTAGGATATATATTTTTTTGTTTTCAAATTATTATTATTTTTTTAAAATTTCTGGTTTAAAAATTTATTTTCTTGCACAAATGTTTGAAAAAAAGGGCTAATACTTAGTGGTTGACTGTTGACTTATGGAGTTATAGTTGTAACACTTGTACACTTGTATGTGTATGGTGTACTACTTGTAGTTGGAATAATGTAACATTTAATAATATTAAATTAATTTTCTCCATTTGTAAATTGCAATTGCATATTTTAGTTGTTTTCATATATTTTTGTATGTTATAGTACTTTTAAATTCTGTGTAACTAGGCTATATTTGAGAAATATACAGCCAAGGAACGTTGTACAGTGCCAATCTAGGGTATGAAACCAAATTAGCATTTTGTGTGTGTTTTTTTAACAATCTAAAGCTTCCATTGTGTTTAAGGATGCTTAATTAGGGTTTTAATTATGGCCATTTGACCACTAAAATGGTCAAACAAAACCAACCATAGAAATGTGCAGAGTTTCGACCGAAATTCAGTGGGTTTGCCTAACTTCTTGAACCTTGCTGATTACACATCGAGCTCTGATACATTCACCTGCATCCTGGTATAGTTAAGTCCTGGAATTATGATTCAGTGGTTCCCATCCTTGTTGCATTATCCTTTTTGATCTTCATTTGTTAAATTGCAGTATGAATTGTGTGACCGTTTCATGCTGCTTTTACTTTTTTGATGTGTTAAGGAGAATCAGTTTCTCCTGAATGATTCACATACTAAGTGAAGCAGTGTCAGTAGACATTTCTTTTGCTTGATTTGTGTATCTTTTAGTTTTGCTTGATGTAAATTCATTGGCCAGCTTGCTTCTTGTGCAGGTTGGGCATCTCGAGTTTTCTTTTCTGACAATGGATCTACTGCAATTGAAATCGCCCTCAAAATGGCATTCCGCAAATTCTCCTGTGATCATGGAATAATTTTGGATTCTCCTGACATGAACATGGTTGGAAGGTGTCCTGAATTCAAGGTTTGCATCTCTTACTTGAGTGTAAATTCTTCCTCAGTGCATTTAGTCTCTCTATACTAACTTTTAATGAGAATATCTTGAACTGAAATGCATCTAATTGTTTTAAAAATTTTATTTGATGAAATTCTATATTAAAACATTTTTTGAATTTAGAGAGATGGGGCTTCCCCAGATAGTTGGGATTAAAGCTTGGTTTAAGTTGCGAGATAGGACTATGATTTGGGTAACAACCCTTGGATTTTCACTCGTTGATACATGTGTTTGTTAGACAAAAATGTCAATGACTCAATGCTGCTGACAGTTTGCATCTCTTAGTCAAAAAGCTACTTTGTAAATGCCATATTTGGTGCCATGCTTGACACTTCAATGTGATATCTATATGATATATCTAGTCTGTATTCATCAAATGAATATTTATTGGTTTTGTCATATGGTTCGTTTCCATTGACTTACTTACTAAAATGTACATTTGTGTGTATTTTTTTTTTGGATGCTGGTACATGTGCGTGTGTCTGCGCATGTGTGCACTTGTGTGCATGCATTCATTTGTGTGTCATTGATTCGCCTTTCAGCCTTTGGACCACTTTACTGTAATCTAATTTCTTACTGAAGTATTTAATGTATTATAAATTTCGTTTCGTTTCGGCCCAAATTTGGAAATTTAGATAACCGTTCCCATACTGAAATAAATATTATAGCTGTCAAAATAGTTCAATTATGTGTTTTTCCCCTAGCCAATGCTGGTTTAACCTGGATATGTTAAGCTTTTCTTTTGTATAAAAATTTAAAATAGAAGACTTCCTTCAATAGCATTTAATTAATGGGATGAAAGCTATTATTTTATCTTAGAATCTAAACCATGACATGGAATTAATTTTGGATGAGACGAATTCACAAAGTTTTGTGATGAAAAATGATTCCAAAACACAATCTTCTGAAGAGCCTTGTGAACAGAAACAGAGTCACCTCAACAACAGAAAATGTGTAAATGAAACATTACCAAAGACAGATCCCTCTAAGGGCTTAGTTGAAGAAATGCGACTCGTGTATTTAGTTTCATTTAAACTGATGAATTGCAGAATGAGAGAGATACTTTATTATGAAAAGAAAGAGAAAGGCTCACATCAGAAGCTAATTCTTCCGAAGAGTTTTGTTCAGGAAATTGATGCTCTCTCTCTCTCTCTCTCTCCCTCTCCCTCTCCCAGAGGCTATTCTAGCTAGTGTGAAGGAGGAAACTTTGTTGCTGCCATGGCTATCTTCAATGATGACTTTGGCCACACAATTAGTGTTACTGAAGAAATGCCAAGCTTTAACTTACCTTCGTAGAAAAAAAAGCTTCAATGTATGAGTTCAATGGTGTCTAGCATACTACTTGTGTCTGTGTTGAGTCTGTTAACAGATAAAATGATCCTTTTGTTTGATGATATGACAGACTAAATTGTATGAAGGATGTAAATAATTGGTTACCTATGGGGCTTATATCCATTTTCACCTCATAAGAACCACTAGCTAATGTTGTTGTGCTGACTTATAGTTACTGAGGCTTTAAAGTATTTTTCCTTGTAGAAGCAGATAATTATATATTTATTTATTTATTTGGTTGGTTTCTTGTGATCTCATGGTTGAGATACCTGTAAAATTCCTTATGGATCGATGCTGATGCACCTGATGATAATTGATAGATAAATAACATGATATGGTACAGATGATTAACTTTCTATCTATATTTTTTTCCAAATATAACATTCTCTTTGGATGACTACCTGGGTATTGTTTCTTTTTAAAAGAAAATGAATTGCATTTTGGGCATGAGGTCCCTGTGATATAAGTTATAGGCCAGCTTCATCTTTTGTAAAACAATTGACTACACTGTTTACTTAATTTTAATGTTATGGGTGAGAATTATGTGCAAAGGCATCAATAGATCAATATCAATACTTATGCTTATCATTAACAAACAGTCTGGAGGTCAAGGAATATTCTTCATTCTACTTTCAAAGAAAATATATACCAAGAGTAAAGTCTGAAGTCTGAACGCTCTTAAGCATTCAAATGGACCTCTTGCTCCATTCACTCTAATCAGTACTCAGAAGAAGAGAAAGGTTGGGGAGGGGGAGATTCGTGGTGTTATTTTTGGTTGTGGCAGTGGCATTATTAAACTTTTGAAATTGAGTTCTTTCCAAACTCTTTGGGTTGTTGAATATAGAACATCATGTGATCCTCCTATTTTTTATGTTGCTGTAAAGCTGTAATAGTAGATCAGAAGTACACTTCACAAACTGCTCTCTGGATTGAAAGAATGAATCTAGCAGGTAAGTTTCTCTGGGAGGAGAAAGTCTGTGTTGATTTAACATTGTGAATTAAAATTGGGGTTGATCTTTCTACTTTGGTGGGTGCTTATGTAGTAAAGTTATTTCTATTAGTTTTTTTATAATTAATATGTAGTAAGATTATTCATTTTAAAGTTTACTTGATTGGACAGTATGAATTGAGGATCTTGCTCGGTATACTGGTGACTGTTAAAACAGGTGGTGCTAATCCTTTTTTTTTTCTTATCCAGGTGCTAGCTCTTAATGGATCATATCATGGTGATACTTTGGGTGCCATGGAAGCACAAGCACCATCTTCATATACAGGCTTCCTTCAGCAACCCTGGTATGAATTCTCAATTCAATGAAGCATGTGGCAATGTTTACCCATGGGAATGACTAGATATATTCATCGCATTAATCCTCAAGCTTAAAATAATAATCCTCTACATGAGCTGATATTCCCCTTTTTTTGTTTGGTTTTGTGGCTCCAGAACTCTTGGTAATCAATTGCATAGTTTCTGGGTTGTTTATTAATTTTGAGTTGCATTTACTCAAGGTTTCTTGTCTTCTATTCAACCATTTTATGGTCTCTCTCTCTCTGAAATATTGGATAGTGATAGGACAAGAAGTTGGACTTTCTGTTTTCATATTTCATTGAGAGTTTAGGTCCCTAAATCATCTTAAGAACAATGAACAGTAAAAAGCAAAAATTGTATTTTCTAACTTACCTTTTTCACCATATAAGTGTTGATTTCTGCAGGTACACTGGAAGAGGCGTTTTTCTCAATCCTCCAACAGTCTTTATTGCCGAAGGGAGTTGGAAGCTTTCCATACCTGAACAGTTGCAGAGTGAAAAATTCGAACTTGATGGTAAAGTAATAATGCATACTCTCCTAGGAATTGAAAGACCTGAGTTGATGCATGCGACTCTGTGGTGATCCCTTGGCAATTTTTTACAGTCTTTGGCTCACGGGAGGAGTTGTTCGATCGGAGCAGAGACAATTCTGAACTTGCTAGAAGTTATTCAGTATATATATCACAGCAATTATTGCAGTTTCAAGGATCAAGTAGGTTTACACAGGTTGGAGCATTGATTATTGAACCAGGCAAGGCAATTGTTTGGTTGCTCAACTTTCTTTTCCGTATAATTCAAGAATAGGAATTACACTGCTTCATATAAGTATATAACTTCAATCTTTTGTGCCTAAAGTTTTTCCCCTTCCTTTCCAGATTGTAGTTGAGTTTACTTTGTGCATCATCAATCACAGAAACCTCTGAATGATCTGTTACAGAAAATGTATATTTATACCTCTTGATAATAATACGTTTCCTATGATACGCCATTTCTGTATTATGTGCATGGCATGGTCCTTTTTTGTCTTTAAAAATGTATATTTGTAAAATTATCATACGGATACAAAGGGTATTGCGGTGGACACCTCAGATTGTCCTTGGACTTGTGACTTAACCCTTGGTCATTTTCTCATTTTGGACTCCTCAAAACACAGATCGTACTCTTTGACTCTATTATTCTATTTATTAGACAAATGCTACATTATTGAGGGAGTTGGCACCTGATACACGTGTCTCCTTATTTACATGCACATGAGGGCAGCCCTAACTCCTCTTTGGATGTTTTGTCCCCCCCCCCCCTTATGCTCTATTACATTTTTAAAGGAATAGGTTGTTTAAATCTCTCCTCTTCATGTGTTCACCATATTTTACAATTGTGTGCACTGAATAGAGGTTACATATTATGGCGATGTTCTTTTTGTTTATGACTAGATTTAAGTTAGACTTTTGGTGGTGTTGAGCAATTTATCAAATTCTGGGTTGGAATTTTCTGCAGTTATACATGGTGCTGGTGGAATGCATATGATTGATCCGCTATTCCAGCGAGTAATTGTTAAAGAGTGCCGAAGTCGACAAATCCCCATTATTTTTGATGAGGTTTTTACAGGTTTCTGGCGTCTTGGAGCTGAGGTGTGTTGTTGATACTGCGGTTTATTGTATTGCTTTCTTATTCCTCCTCTGCTTCATTGACTGGGTATTTATTTTCATTCTGTAGTCTGCAGCAGAACTACTTGGATGTTATCCAGATATAGCCTGCTATGCAAAGCTTATGACTGGTGGGATTATTCCCTTGTCTGCCACTTTAGCAACATATTCCATTTTTGATGCTTTTAAAGGAGACTCTAA
Organism: Telopea speciosissima; assembly: GCF_018873765.1. NCBI lineage: Eukaryota > Viridiplantae > Streptophyta > Magnoliopsida > Proteales > Proteaceae > Telopea > Telopea speciosissima. The sequence goes on along the minus strand of NC_057919.1, from coordinate 34,200,413 downwards.
GGTACTTATCATAAATATTTCTTTCTTTGGAAATTTAGCTATGATATTTGAAAAAAAGCTGTGTTTCTCTTAAGCATGTTATATCTTGCAAAATGTTTTTCTTTCTCTTGGAAATGTTATCGATATGCTTTGATATAATGAAAGAAAGGGTTATAGCTCAAAGGAATGAATATTTTATTTTATGTTTTTCTTGGATTTTTTTGGTATGCTGCTCCTTTTTCTTTGTTTTCTCTTTCAACATTTCCCCTGGCAAAAATTCAGAGAAACATAAGTTTAGTATATGTTGAAGGTTTCCATTTAAACATTTCATGTAGTCTGTGCTTTTTCCACTAATCATGTTACATGCATCATGCATATGGGTGTACATGCAAAGTTGATGTTACCTGGATGGAAGTAAAAGTGCTTATTTTTCAGCTTCCCTCTGATTTCAGCTCATGGCCCTTTTGCATGGTCACTCATACTCTGCACATGCTATGGGGTGCACGGCAGCTACTAAAGCCATAAGATGGTTTAAGGACCCTCTGACAAATATCAATATTACTTCCGATGGAAGGCATCTTAAAGAGGTACGTGGGGAAATTGTGTTTCTGATTTGCATTGCATGTCACAAGTATTTATGCTAGATACAATAAAATTTACTTATTAAGGAACACTGAACATGGTGGAATCCCCCCTGAGATTTTTGTGCCCGATTGCGTTGACTGCATCACTGCATTTGCTTTAGTACCCCTTCACCTAAAAAAGAAAGAAAGAAAGAACACAAAGTTGTGCTGGTATCCACAGAAAGTCTAATAAATTAGACAGCCATCCACTACGCTTGATATTTGCCTTGGGGATTCCAAGGTGGGCCTTTGATAATGTGTTTTGTTGCTTCTCTATCTTCACATGTGCCATATTTATGACCAGAAAAAGGTCAAGGTGAGTGTGGAACTTACGTCATAGGTCTTGCAATTATCTGGACTGGGTGCATGCCTACAAGTGAGGAACATGTAAAAAATAGTAGCAAAAATAGGAAGCATGAGATAATAGTATAATACATACAAATTTAAAAATCAAAATAGGTGGCATGGGAAGAAAAAGTCAATTTTCGCCCCTCCTAATCTTCTCTATAAAAGGACAAACTGACGGATGGGGTCTTGTTCAAAGAGGGCCAATAAGACAGGTAGTCAAGAGCCTTTGTTTTTCACTAAGATATGGAGAGATTGAGAAAAAAGGCATAGAGAAAGAGAAGAAAGAAAGGCCAGTAGAATGAACAATGGCATTGCTGTTCCTATCTCTGTTGGAAAATCACAGAGAACAAGGAAGGGGGGGGGGGGGGATCCACAGAGAACTCATGTGGATCAAGTTTGGGACTAGCTGGAATATGTTTACTAACCATAGAAGTCAATTAAACATGGTCGCATGGAGAACCAGAGTTGTGGTGTTCAAAGGAAACTCTGTTCCATGTTAGAGGTAATGGACATAGTTATCAAGGCGGGAAAGCGACCATGGCGTTTTAGAGGGGCAAAATTCAAGGTGACACCGCTATGGCGGCAAGGTGCCCGCCTAGGTGCCCAAAGCGACCAAGGAGCCTGGACGCCATGGCGACGCCATGATAACTATGGTAATGGATGAGTGGTAAGTTCGCAGGTAAGGAACTATGAACTAGAACTGGATATTTTAATAACTCAGCAAAGACAGCTCTGATCTAGTCCAAATTCTGACGAATGGCCTATTGGGGATGGGGAATAACCCAGTAAGGGCTTGAAAGAGATCCGATGGTCAGATTCAAAGTAATGAAGAAACCTACTTGTATTAGGAAAGTTGAAACCCAGGCAGAAAATAGAAATCGATATTAAGGTTAAACAGAACAAAATAGAAACCAGAACCAGAAATTAGAACAACAAATCAGTTTTAGTAAACTGGACTTTTCAGAAACAGAATAGCATTGGGTTTCTGAAAATCGATGGAAGGGTTCTGATTTTGAAAACATAACTGGAAACTATGGCCAGATTTGTTATGATTTCTATTTCAATTTCGGATTTCATGAAATAGTCAACAAATAGATTTTTGGTCAAGAAATTGAAATTGTCTTGGTTGTATTAATATGAAATATTTCAAGAATAAAAAAATCCATTTCGTATTTCAATTTCTGAGAATAGATTCTCTATATTTCTTTGAGAAGTGTGGTGGTGGCAGGGGCGGGACGGGGTGGGGCTGGTGGTGGTGGTGAGACCATTAGGAGAAGAAGGGTGGTGTTTTATGTTTAACATGAAATTACTACTTTGCCCATCAAATTAACCATGTGCTCATTAAAGAGTGACGGAATAGAGAGAAAAGTTAGAGAATAATGGTTTATGTCCTTATGTCCACAGTCCACTTTATTTATAATAGGCTAGGGAACATTCTAGAATAGGTACAAGTACAAGATTACCCCTAAGGGACAAAGAAGACAAAATTACCCTTGTACCCAAATTACTACACTCCCCCTCAAGTTGGTGCACAGATGTCAATCATGCCCAACTTGGAAATAATAGGATGAAAAAACTTTGGTAGATAAGCCTTTTGTAAATACATCTGCCAGTTGGCCCGCTGAAGTGACAAAAGGAATACAAATGTCACCCTGTTCTAACTTTTTTTTGATAACGTGGCGGTCGATCTCAATGTGCTTAGTCCTGTCATGCTGAATTGGGTTATGGGCGATGCTGATGGCTGATTTACTGTCACAAAAATGTTGCATGGAAAGCTGAACAGGAACACACAGATCCTGTGAGAGACCTTGAAGCCAGAGAAGTTCACAAATACCATGGGCCATAGCCCTGAACTCAGCTTCTGCACTAAAACAAGCAACCATTGCCTACTTCTTGCTGTGACAAGTGATGAGTTTTCCATCAAACATAGTACAGTATCCGGTGGTGGAACATCTGTCATCAGGAGAGCCGGCCCAATCAGTGTCAGTGTAGGCTTCAACACGCAAATAGTCATGAGAAGAAAAAAGAACCCTTTGACCAGGGGCAGATTTCAGGTATCTCAAGATCCTTCCTATAAACAGCTTCCAAATGATCGGAGTAGGGGTCATGCATGTATTGACTAACCATACTCATAGCAAAGGCAATATCTGGCCTTGTGTGGGAAAGGTAAATTAGTCTTCCAACCAATCTCTGATATCCCCCTATATCCACTGGTTCACCATCCTTCTGCTTGAGATGAAAATTTGCCTTTTAAGGGGGTATCCGCTGGTTTGTACCCCAACATCCTAGTGTCAGTCAAAAGATCAAGTGTATACTTTCGTTGTGAAAGAAATATACATCGATCTGATCTTGCAACCTCAATCCCAAGGAAGTAACGAAGCTTACCCAGATCTTTAATCTCAAACTCCGTACTTAGAAAAGTCTTCAATCGGGCTCTCTCCCCACTGCCACTCCCTGTAACCACAATTTCATCGACACAAACAATGATAACAGTAATCAGCTCACCATTCTTTTTGATGAACAGAGTATGATCAACATTACTCTGTTTGTAACCCATAGACATCATAGCTTTGTGAAAGCGTCCAAGCCATGCTCGAGGTGATTGTTTCAATCCATACAGTACCCTCTTCATCTTGCAGACCTTGCCTTGGGTGTCTAGACCGGAAAAACCAGGAGGGACATCCATGTAAACTTCTTCTTCAAGTTCTCATTAGAGAAATGCATTTTTTACATCCAGTTGCTGCAGCTCCCATCCCAAGTTCACAACACAAGACAAGATTACCTGAACAGTTTTTAACTTGGCTATAGGAGCAAAGGTTTCCTAGTAGTCTATACCAAATGTCTGGGTGAAGCCCTTGGCGACCAAACGAGCTTTGTATCTATCAACAGTGCTGGCCATCTTTTGCTTTACAGTGAACACCCATTTGCACCCCACTGGTTTCTTCCCCGGAGGAAGAGTGACTAAGTCCTAAGTCTCATTTTTTCCAGGTGCTCTTATCTCCTCATCCATAGCAGCCTTCCAATTTGTATCTGCCAATGCTTCCCGCCAATGCTTAGGAATAGAAATGGATGATAAGGAGGAAACAAAAGCACGAAAAGGTGGAGAAAGGGACTAATAGGAGACAACATTGGAGATAGGATGTAGACTGCAAGTCCTAACCGGTTTACGGACAGCAATCGGTAAATCAAGTGTAGGATCATAAATAGGAAAAGACTTACCAAAAGGAGACTGTGGAAGAGAACTCGGATCAGGAGGTGACGATTGGAGTGGCATAGTGGTAGTGGTAGTGGCTTCGTCTTGCTGTTTTCTATTTTTTGTTGCAAACAAAAACCTTTAAAGGGGTAGCCGTGGGTTCCCCCTGGACCCAAGTTTCGTCCTGGTTACTCGAAATCAAGCCCATGTCTGCTTCCTCTGGCGATAAACGTGTTTCTTCTGGAGCTGAAATTGGAGGAGCAACAATAAGCACATCTTCCTGTGACAAGGATTCCCCCCTGAAGAGGTGCGACACTGGGAAAGTATGCCTCAGTCTCATGGAATACCACATCCATAGAGACAAATATGCGGTGAGAGGACGGATGATAACATTTATACCCTTTTTGAGTCGCCAAGTAGCCAAGAAAATTGCAGCGGCTGCCACGAGGATCAAGTTTCCCATGTTGATGATGGTTTCGAGCAAAGCACACACAACCAAAGACCTTCAGGGGTACAACAAAAGTAAGAGAACCGGTAAGCAGCTCCAAGGGGTAGTAAGACTTCAAGATCCGAGAAGGCATCCAATTAATGAGGTAGGCAGCCGTGACGACAGCCTCGCTCCAATATGGGGCAAGAACATTCATCTGAAACATCAAGGAACGGGCAACCTCCAATAAATGCCGATTTTTGAATTCGGCTAAGGCGTTCTGAGTAGGGGTGTCCACACAACTTGTCTGGGGAATGATGCCATTTTCACCCAAATAATTTTCAAACAATCGATCAACATATTCCCGTCCATTATTGGACCGAAGAATTGAAAACACCGGAAAACATCACTCTTCTGGTGTAATAAATAATTCAAGTAATGCGAGTATGACAATCAATAAAAGTAACAAACCATCGGTATCCAGTAATAGAAACACAACGGGCAAGGCCCTATACATCATAATAAATTAAATGAAATGGTTCCAAAATGTTTTCGGAAGGAGGATAAACTGAATGGGTTTTGCTTTGCAAAAACGCAAGCATCACAAAAGAAATGGTTTGGGTTGGTTTTTTGAAATAAACCAGGAAAAACTTTGGCCAAAGTCCCTAGAAGAGGATGACCCAATCTATGATGCCATCTATATAAATCGACCAGTGCAACTTCAGAAGAACCCGGAGGAGATTGTGTCACCAAAGCTGAGGAATCTGCAGAATCCAGCAGGTATGAGCCATTGACCCCTTTACCACTGCCAATCGTTTTCTCCGTCACCAAGTCCTAGAAAACACAATTGGACTGAAAAAAGGTTACTTTGCAATTCAAATCCCTAGTAAGGCTACTAATAGAATGATGATTAGTGGCAAAATTGGGCACATGTAAAACATAGGATAAGGAGAGTAAAGGTGAGCATTTGACAAAACTCTTCCCTGAAATTGAGGAGAGGGAACCATCTACAACCCTAACTTTACCCTTACAAGAACCAGAAAAATACTCAGAAAAAGAATGAGATGAACCGCTCATATGGTCGGTGGCCCCTGAGTTAATGATCCAATTATTGGATGCGAGATAGGCACTGTGACCACTGACAAAAATACCTTTATGCGCAAAATGAGAATCAGAGGAGGCTGGCATGGAATTGACGACAGATGCAGATGGAGAAGAGCTGTTCAGTGTAAGGAGATGGCGAAGCTGGACCATCAAATCTTCCGGAGAGAGAGAGAGAGACTCCAATGGGGGGGTACCTTTAGTGGATTCGGTTTTATGAGCCTGAACCGAACCAGTCCCACGACCTTTACCAATAGGTCGACTATGGAGCTTCTAGCAGAATTCTTTTATGTGGCGTTCCTTCCCACAGTACTCACATTTAATAGGGCCCTCGTCAGAACTAGGGCAATTGCTGGAATGCCGATTCCTTTCATGGGAAAAGGATCCATTCCCCGAAAAAGAGCAGGCCAATTTGGGGCAGCAGGTTGTAACATTGCTATACGGAGGCTATCTTCGGATTGAACGATAGCATACACCTGCTCTAGAGTGCGAAAAGGATCGCAACTCAGAACATGAGCCCGAATCTGATCAAATTCAACATTAAGACCTGCCAAGAACACATACACACGAAACCTGTCCTCTCTCTTGTGGAACTTTAAAGTGTCAATAGGGCAGGAAGCAGGGAAATCTTCATAATAGTCTAACTCCTGCCTCATGCTACGCAACTTAGAAAAATACTGGGACAATGTCATCTCTTTCTGTTTCGTCACATGAATCTTTTTCTGGAGTTCATAGACATGAGGATCATTACCCACTTGAGAGTAGGTATCCTTAGCAGCCTTCCAGATCTTGGCAGCCGAATCTAGTAAGAGATAGCGCCGTGCAATGTTTGGGAGCATGGAACTAAGGAGATAGGACATTACCAGATAGTGGTATGAGTGCCATTTGTTTTGAGTAGGACCAGCTTCTTCAGGCTTCATAACATCCCCGGTGAAAAAACCAGAAAAACCACGGGACGCTCTAGAAACAAAGCAGGAGCAAGACCACATCAGATAATTGTTCCCATCCAATTTAATGGAGCAAACAGGGAATGTAGGAAAGCCGTGATCACTGGGAGTATCCGGAGAAGTAACATCAGTAGTCACGCCCGACATAGTTGCTGGTGAGAGAGCTTCTAGGGTTTGTTCATTAGGGTTCGGATCCCCATAATTATCTTCGCTTTGATACCATGACAGAATAGAGAGAAAAGTTAGAGAATAATGGCTTATGTTCGCAGCCCACTTTATTTATAATAAACTAGAGAGCATTCTAGAATAGGTACCAGTACAAAAATACCCCTTAAGGGACAAAGAAGACAAAAATACCCTTGTACCCAAATTACAACAAAGAGCAAGAGTGAAATCAAATGAAGTAGAAATTCTGAAACAGCTCCTTAGCTATTTCAGAATTTTTATTCCATTTGATTTTTATTTCGCTGAAATAAGGTGCAAAAATCAGACCAAACGATTTCTGAAATAGATATCACCCCATTAAATTGAAAGAGAAATCAAACCAAATCAGGCCTAAAACAAACTGGAAATCAGAATGTAGTAATTGATGGTATCGAAGATGAGAAACTAGTTAACAGGATAGAATTAGAAACGAGCATGCACAGGGTTAGGAAGTGCAGAAGACTGACCTGATTCAATGGAGAAGAAGAAAAAAGTAGGAATCCACCTGACCTGTAGGTCTGGAAACACTACCAAAACCTTAACCTTGGAATCCCATCAGGCCTTCCACTGAATCTCACAGCAGAATGATGCTCTGAATCTCACAGAGCCAACAAACAGAAGCTTATTTCAAACACCAAAAATAGTTGGGAGATTGTAGCCCCTTCTCTTTATTTATAGAACTTAGTAAGGACAGTCAAGCTCCAAAGAGGAAAGCTGGAATCAAAACAGAATCAGGAAACTTCTCCCAATTGCAGGCTAAAGGAGAGGTCTTATTACGAGTAGGACCCTGAAAAATGGAAACTTTAAAAATAGAAATGAATCAGGACTGGAATTTATAGTAACTATTCCAGCCTTGACAAGCAGCTAAATAATTTTAAAAAAGAGAGGAAAATAATAGCCTGTGGAAGACCCCACAATTTTTTTTTTAAGGAGTACAAGAAAATTGAACTAAACCATAAAAGGAACCAGAAAACTGGTCCAAACCAGAACCGCAAGCTATGTTTCTGGTCTGGTCTTTTTCCTGTTTGTACTTGAGCATGAACATTGAATCTGCATCATTGTGGGTGTTAAATGGAGAAAGGGGAAGGCCAAAAAAAGACCTTGGTTGAATAGGTGGTAAAATAGATGAAAGCTTATGGTTAACAAAGTGGAATAGAGGAACAGGAGTCATGTACCGATGTACCCCTACTTAAGGAGATAAACTGATACAACTTAGTCAATCAAATTTGATTGGTATGAGACTGAAACTTGTAGAAGAGAAATCTAGGGTTATTTTAGGATTTCAAGAAATGAATCTGCTCTTTAAAATCAAGAAATCTATTAATATGGATCTAAAGAAGATTCAGCCACGGTTATTGGAGATCATATGACTGGCATGGGAATTGGTATAGTAAAGGTAGGTTTTCTGAGGCCTGGATGATTTAGGTTGTAGGATCCCTATTACATTCCACTCCAAATCCTTAAAATGGGGGTAGCCATGAAATTTTAGGTTTTATCCACTAAAGCTGGAAATTTTGCAATACTTGATGAAATATCTGTAAGTGTCTGCAAGATGCCTTTTTTTTTTAATTTTCATGGAAACACAATGCAGAATTTATAAAGAGTTGTGAGAAGAAAGGTTATTCAATATAAATGGTATGCAGTATTTTTTATTAGTATTCTCGGTTTCTTTTGTATGGATTTGATGGCACTAGGCATCTAGAAACAGTTAAATTTTGAATGGACAGTGGACTCAAAGCATGGGACTGTGCTTTCATTAATCTTTAATTTATTCTGCTAAGATTTTATTACTCATGATCTCTTTAATTTTTTATTATGCACAAATGCTTGCAGTTATGGGATGTGGAGCTTGTACATCGGATATCTTCACTTCCAGAGGTGCAAAGAGTAGTTGCACTGGGGACTGTTTTTGCCCTTGAACTATGTGCCGAAGGCCATGATGCTGGGTACTATCATTAGCTTCCGCTCATTTCTTCTACCCTTATTAGGAACTATTATCTTGAAGATTCAATACCTCAAATGCATTCTTGCAGCTGCATTTGGTCCATAGAATATTTCCTCACATTCTTGCGGCTGAATTGATTCTCTTAAATATTTCCTATAAAATAAGTTCACTGCAGGGACTGTCTTTTTAAATTAAACTGTGCATGACAAATGCCAATTCTTTTCCTCACCCACGATAAGTTAATAATACCAACTTGATGTAAGCTGTTGGGCATGTGAATGGTGACTGACATTATTCCAATATGGAACATCTGGCATGGAGATGGGATCATATGATGACGAGGCTTTAAAATCGCCTTTCTTTTATTAAAGCCAAAATAAAAAGGTCTAGCCGTCTCTGTAATTTTTAGCAGTACCTTTGATGAAGATCAGCTTCAAGACCATCAAGATATAGGTATTCTAAAAAGTACCAGAGGATGAAGAAGAAGAACCTGAAGCTCTATTGAAACACTTGACTCAATTGTTAATTCAGTCTTTGACGGTTTGCAGTTCATCTTTAACTAGTTTAGCTGGTTTTGTTCCAGGTTTATGGATCTGCCATAAACTAGATCGTGGATGGGCTTTAGTTAGTCTAGATCCTTTTATTTCTGTTTTATTGTAAGTGTAAATAATAAAAGGAAAAAGAAGAAAGGAGGAGAAGAGAGAAGAAGAATGATGTAGCTGCAACTCTTGGGTAGTCTAGCCGTTAGGACTGAACTCCTCACACCAATTCACTATATATAAGATAACAAGGTCAACACCGAAATACCCCTCTCAGTATTATTAGCAATAGCGTTAGTTGGCGCTAGCACTAATACCGAGACTACATGTCTCGTAATACTCCCCCTCAAGCTGGAGCATAGGTGTTAATCATGCCTAGGTTGTTACAAATATAATCCACTCTCGTACTCCCCAAAGACTTTGTAAACACATCTGCAAGTTGCTTCCTTATATGAACATGACAAGGAGAAATAAGTCCTTGTTGCTGCTTCTCTCGAACAAAGTGACAATCTACTTTGATGTGTTTTCTTTAATGAAACACAGGACTCAAAGCAATATAAATAACAGCTTGATTGTCACACCACAACTGCATAGGCGAATTGTCTGAAAAATCCAAGCTCAGAGCTAATAACTATTTCACCCACATCAGCTCACAAGTAGCATGTGCCATGGCTCGATATTCTGACTCTGCACTGGATCGAGCCACAACTGTTTGTTTCTTGCTTTTCCATGACACAAGGTTCCCTCCAACAAATGTGCAATAGCCTATAGTTGACCTTCTGTCAACCGGAGATCTAGCCCAATCAGTATCTGAAAAACCCTCAATCTGTCCATGACCATGATCAGAGTAAAGTAAACCATGTCCAGGAGCTTTCTTGAGGTATCGCAGGACATGCATAACAACCTCCCAATGAGACGCCCCAAGAGCAAACAAAAATTGACTTAGAACACTGACAGGAAAGGCAATGTCAGGTCGAGTCACGGTCAAATAATTAGTTTCCCAACAAGTCTTTGATACTTCTCAGGATCATTTAATTTAGTTTCCTAACAAGTCTCCAATACTTCTTAGGATCATGCAGAACATCACCATCATCAGCTATAAGCTTTAAATTGGGATCCATAGGAGTATCTAGAGGATTAGAACCTAACATTTATGTCTCTGAAAGAAGATCAATAACATACTTTCGCTGTGAAAGCGAAATTCCTTTCCTTGATTGAGCCACTTCCACACCCAATAAATACTTCAACCTTCCCAAATCCTTAGTCTAAAATTTCTGCTGTAAATGGATCATGTTCTCAATACTTGAAGAATCATCTTTTGTAATAACAATATCATTGGCACATATACAATAAGAAATATTCTGCCTGCATCAAAACGCCGGAAAAATACTTAATGGTCACTACCACATCGTGTCAGCCCAACCTCTAATACAATCTCAGTGAAATGATCAAACCATGCCCTAGGCGACTGTTTCAGCCCATACAAAGACTTCTTGAGCTTACACACCATCCCAAACTCCTCCTGAACAACAAACCCAAGAGGTTGCTCCATATAAACTTCCTCATGGAGATCCCCATGCAAGAAAGTATTCTTAACATCTAACTGAAATAAGGGCCAATGGTGAGTACCAGCAAGGGAAATCAAAATGCAAACAGAAGTAAACTTAGCCTCAGGGGAGAAAGTATCCAAGTAATCAACACCATACACTTGGGCATAGCCCTTCACGACAAGTCTGGCCTTCAAATGTGCTAAAAAACCATCAGGATTAACCTTCACCTCATAAACTCAACGACAACCAATAGCAGATTTACATGAGGGTAACGGTACAAGATCCCATGTCTGATTTTCCTCCAACGTTAATAGTTCCTCATTCAAAGCAGCCCTCCAACCAGGAATAGACAATGCCTTTGCAACAGATTAAGGAATAGGATGATTCTCAACAATAGTCTAACAAGAATGGACACTAGAGGACAAACCAGAATAAGACACGAAGTTAGAAATAGGATGTTGGGTATAACTCCGAACATCCTTACAAAGAGCAATATGAACATCAAGATCAGCTGAAGCATCAAGGGAAGGAGGATTACCTATTGCAGGATCAGCAGGCGAAGAAGATGGGGCAGAGGTAAACAAAACGGGTGGGACCCAAACTTTCCAAAGATGAAGTTGGTATACAACAGGAGGCCGTGGCGAGGGTGGTGAAGAAACCTGTGGAACCGGAGTAACAGAAGGTTGAACAATATATAAAGGAAGATCATCATCCAACTCAGAAACGACAAAAGAAGAGTCATTATAAGGGGTGGACTCAAAGAAGGAAGCATCAACTGTAACAAAATATTTTTGTAACTCAAACGAATAACAACGATAACCCTTTTGGGTACAAGAACAACCAACAAAAAGGCATTTAAGAGCTTTAAGATCCAACTTCGAAATATTAGGATGATGATCACGTATAAAACAAACACTACCAAAGACACGAGGTGGTAAAGCAAACAAATGTTCATAAGGAAATAAGAATAGGGAATAAAACCACGTAAAACAGACAAAGGCATGCAGTTAAAGTTTGGTCCCTTTCATCTCAAACAGAAGAGACCGTGTGATATCCATTAAATGTTTATTCTTTCTTTTAGCCACACCATTTTGTTGTGGGGTGTCGACACAAGAGGATTGATGAATAATACCATGCTAAACTATAAAAGCAGTAAAGGGAGCAGAAAATACTCCTTAGCATTATCACTACAATAAATATGCAAAGGAGTCTGAAATTGAGTGTGAACCTCATTCACAAATGCACAAAAAATAGAGAACAACTCTGAATGATTTTTTATTAAATAAATCCAGGTAACTCTAGAATAGTCATCAACAAAGGTAACAAAATAACGAAAACCTAACTTAGAAATAACTGAACAAGGACTCTAGGGGGATAACTTACACGGTAAAGTTTCCCAAACTCACAGGACTCACAATTTAAACTAGAACAGACTGAAAACGAGTATCTAAAAGCTTTAAACTCTCCAACAAAGGATGACCCAAACGACAATGAACTTGATGAGGTGCTGCCACACTTGAACACGCCACAGATGAAGTGTCCTCAAGTATATACATATACAACCCCCCAATACATGACCTCTACCAATCATCTCTTCATCGTAAGATCCTGAAATACACAAGAATCAGAGAAAAAGGTAGCTAATCAATTATAGGTTTTGGTAAACCGATTAACAGACAAAAGTTTAAAAGGGAACTCAGATAAATAAAGAACCAAAGACAAGGATAAAGGAGTGACATGAACAGTGCCAATACTAGTAACTTTAGCTAAAGAACTATCAACTAAAGTAACATTAGAGGATGATTTATGACAGGAAGAAAATATACCTGAGACCCTAGTCATATGATATGATGCACCTGAATAAATGATCCAGGGGCGGGAACTAGTCGAAAGACATGCAGTGGCATTACTAGTCTTAACAAATGTAAAGTCGGAGGCTGGGATGATTGAGAAATCTGAAACTAGGTAAAACATGCATAATCTTCATCAGATATCTTCGCTGTCTTACCCTTAGACTGTGGAGATGAAGCAATAGACTCAGTAGTAGCAGTGGATTTAGCAAACTGTTGCTGAGGTGGTTTGCCATGAAGTTTCCAACAAAAGCGTTGGATATGTGACAAATCTTTATCGAACTTGAAGTATCTGAAGTAGCCTGAGTAACAGAAAAAAGAGCTTTACCAGAACCAGCCCCACGACCACTACCACCATTACTTGTCCCAATATTGGGCCCACGGTTAGGTATAAAAGAAGTCAGAGCTGAATTGTCAACCAAGGTGGAATCACGAGAATTCTCACAAGAGACTCGTAGAACTTGGGAAAAAGTGTCTGAAAGCATGGCTACTTTATCACGACCGAGAATCTGAGAACAAACTGAATCAAAATCCTTGCCAAGACCTCCCAAAAATCCCATGACATAGAGCTACTCTTGCTGATTTTGCATCTGTTATACATCAGAAGTTATAGGAAGTATAATGTAGCTCTAGATAGGAGACAAAATCCCACTAGAGGCCAAGCAATAGGATCTAAATAAGGCTGTTGGTTTGGCTGGGCAGAATTAGGGTTTTGGGTCAAAACTAGGGTTAGGTTTTAGAATTCTGGAATGGGTCTTATATGGTTTTAATAGGCAGGTTTAGGGGGTTATTTTGGTATAAAGAAAATAGGATTTGGTTAGGTTTTATAATTCTGTAGATTTAGGGTTAGGGTTTCGGGTTTCGGGTTTTGGGAATTAGGAAATAGGCTGAATTTAGGGTTTCTAAGGGGAATTTAGGGCAGGGTTTTGGATCGAGTGTAGGGGACTGTGGGAGGGAGGTTCGACCAGAATATGGTCCAATTCTGATGGCCAGAATGTGCTGTGGGAATTTTAGGGTTTACGGGGCCTTAATGGAGAAGAGGGATTTAGGGTTTTGAGTGTTGATTATGAGCAGCAGCTAGGGTCGAGTGTAGACAATGGTGTGGGGAGGCTATGGCCTAAGTTTGATTGATTTCTGATGGAGGAACAGATCTGGACAGAATTCAGCAGTCTAGGGTTTATGAAAGTAAAACAGAAAAATAAAGGGGGATTGAATGGGGAAGGAGAAGGAATAAAAAAAACAGAATTAAAACTTAAACTTACCACAGGAATCCACCAGCAGCAGCTTGAAGGATGAAGGATGAAACCACCTTCAAAGAGAGAGATCCTCCCAGCCGTAACTGCATAAGGAGTCAACCGGAGTCCACCGATCCCTTTCCACCTTGACAAACCCACAAGGATGCACACACTCTCAAGGAGCAAGGAACAGCAGCAATGGCAGCTAGCAAACACATGAAATTTTCATTCAAAAAACTGTGGGGGAGCCTCCACGATTTTGTTTTATTTATAATATGGCTTTATGCCAAATCCTAATACAAATTAACTACCTCCTCACTTAAAATCGTGGAAGGGACCTAATTAAACAAAGCTAATAACTTAAAAACCCTGAAAAGACCTAATTACCCCTATTAACTCAAATTAAAAGAATCTAACTTAAAACAACTAATTTAAAAGAAGATTCCATACTAGCCTATAGGATTTAAGGACCTATTAGCCAATAGGAATACTTCACTTAAATTAGACCAATTGAACCAATTGGGTGCAACCAATTCTAAACCGGTTCAATCTAAAAACAGGAAAATAAACTAAGTATGGAGAATAATAATCCTAATCTATGACTCCCTAACTAAGCCCTAAATTCAGGACTTCTTCTTCTTGTTCTTCTTCCCACTTGGAGCTGCATCAAAGTAAAGAATATAGCTCTTCATTCATCCTCTTAAAGTCAGCAAAATACTGGGTCAAAAACGACCCTTTCAATCAGCCCTATAAAACACCTGAGACAACTCATAAATACGAGAAAGGTTGTTTTGTCCGGAATACAGAACATTTAGATATTCCCATAACTCTTTCACAGTTTCAATATGATTAACTAAATCAACATTTTGATTATCCACAGAATTCAACATCTGTCCCAAAATACGTGCATCCTCGGTGTCCCATGATGCATCATCATCAGGTTTGGTCTGTGTCAAGTGCTTTTGTTGATCATGACCAATTAACACTAACCAAACTATCTTCTTCCATTGCTGAAAATTATTGACACCTTCCAACTTCTTTTCTGTGATCCGGTTAGAGGAAGAAGATACAACCTCAGCCACTACAGTCTTTGTATCATTATTTGAATTAGCCATTGAATCCAAAAATAATTCACCAGAAACTCTTTACCATAAAATTGATCTCAATCCAATCACTATCAAAAAGTCCACTCAGACAAGAATCGATTCAAGAGAAATCGATCTTCAAACAGCCAACAAAAATAGATTAAGAAAATCGATCTCCAAAAAGAAACCAACCACAAATCGATTCAGGAAACAAATTCCCAATAACAAAAAATCAATGAGAGAATAACCCAAAAAGAATCGAAAATCTGAAACTTATACCTGAATCCCCCAACCACCAAACGTAGAGACCTAGTTCTTTTGGTCTCATGAATTAGGCTCTAAAAATATCCAAAATGCAGCATAGGGTGTTGCACCCATTCAACCTGGAACCTTGAAAAACCACAAGCTAGATATCCTTGAGAGACCGTAAGTCCTTGATTGAGAATGGAGAAGTGAACAGGATCCTAGGATAATAACGTAACAATACCTAAGAACTCTGCTCTGATACCGTGTAAATAATAAAAGGAAAAAAGAAGAGAGGAGGAGAAGAGAGAAGAAGAATAATGTAGTTGCAACTCTTGGGTAGTCCATCCTTTAGGACTAACTTCCCACACCAATCCACTGTATATGAGATAACAAGGGCAACAAAAGAATAAACAAAACCCCAATATACCCCTTAGTATTAGCAGTAGCGCTGGCACTAATATCGAGTCTACATGTCTCGTAACAATAAGCAATGGGCTAGGCCCAAAATATACCAAGTTTCGGACGTGTAGTCTCAGTATTAGTGCTAGTTGGCGCTAGCGCTAATACTGAGACTACACGTCCGAAACTAGTTTTTTTTTTGTAAGTTTTGATGTTGGGTTTCGGGGTCCATGGCCAAATTAGGTCATGAAACTTGTAGGACAACCTATTTTAGGCCCTCTAAACATAATGTAACCATTAGATTTTTAATAATCACACCCAAAATGGTAGTTTGACTTCAGATACTAGGTTGGTAGTCTACGCTGTATATATACACTGATATGCCCATACTAGAGTCGAGCTGCCTGGGAAATGGAGCCGATAATGATCCGGTTTTGTGCTCTACCTAATACAAAAGTCTCATGTAAAAATAAAATCATTGACCAGTCAAACTTCTTAGAGCACAAGAACATTTCTCTAAATCGAGAGCAGTTTAATTACTTATAGATAAGATCATATTTACTAAGAACAATATAAACCAAATGTGAGACTAGATATATCAGGACCAAGGAACTAAAACTCGGAACTCGACCAGATTTCGACCTTGGGAAAAACCGAGTTGTCTTGAGACATCTCGAGATCTTGGTCGAGTTGGTGCATTTTTTTTTTCCACTTGAAACCTGGTTTCGGTGGGTTTTAGACCTAGTATGGGTCTGAAACTTGGTACTCAACCTATTTTAGGCCATTTAAACACAATGACACTATCAGATTGTTGTAATATGGGTCCAAGGGTAAATCTGTCCGTGGAGGTATTCTTGTATGTGGTTTTTAGTCCCACATTGCTTAGTTATATTTTTGTCATATGATTTCAATATTATAAATAAAGGCTGGGCTATGATCACATTGATCAAGCCAGTATTCACGGAATTCAACATGGTACCAGAGTAGGCAGCGGTCACGGTATCGAGTCCCCCTCGGAGCGGGCAGGTGTTAAATTATTTATCCACCCGTGTCCCCCTTTAGATAGTCCGCTATGTTAGAGCTCCTGTTTGATATACATATTGTTTCCTCACTTTCCTACAAGGTCGGCCTTTTAGAGGAAGCGGTTCCAACATGCTATTGCACATTTGTTGGAGGTAACCTAACTTCTTGGAGAAGCAAAAAACAAGCTGTTGTGGCTCGATCTAGTGCTGAAGCTAAAATCCGAGCTATGGCATAGGGTATTTGTGAACTTCTTTGGCTCAAAGGGCTTCTTCAAGATTTGGGGATGAGTGCTGATCTTCCTATGCGACTCTACTGTGACAGCAAGTCAGCAATCAGCATTGCTCACAACCCGGTCCAACATGATCTGACCAAACATTGGCACTTCATCAAAGAGAAGCTGGAACAAGGAATTATTTATATTCCATTTATTCAGTCTAGTGAACAGTTGGCTGATATCCTTACCAAAGGAATCAGTACAAAATTGTTTTTTCCTATTGTTAGCAAGTTGGGCATGTTTGATATGTATGCACCAACTTGAGGGGGAGTGTTGTAATATGGGTTCAAGGGTAAATCTGTCCGGGGGGGTATTCTTGTATGTGGGTTTTAGTCCCACATTGCTTAGTTATATTTTTGTCATATGATTTCAATATTATAAATAAAGGCTGGGCTATTATGACATTGATCAAGCCAATATTCACGGAATTCCACAAATTTTGCAAAAACAAACTCCAAATAGGAGTTTCACTTAGTGGGAAACTAGGACATACACTTATACCAAAAACCGGGATAGGCACTTATTTATGTCTAATATCATTTAAGTAAAGAACTACTTAAGATATTATTCATAAATAAGAAAATACCCCCTATTTGAATCCAATAAAAATAGTTAAAAAATAAAATTCCAAGAGGAAAAAAAGTCAACCCCCCAGTTCAAGAACAAAAACAGAATTTTCAACAATAGGTGCAATTTCAACTTTCTAATGCTAGGGTTTTTCTCAAATCTAAAAATTCCATAAATCTTAATATGGTAAACATTGCTAAAAACCAAAAGTGCGGTAAAATATTCATTTGTTTTGCTGCCCAAAAAAATATTTTCATTCAGAGTGATTTTGACAGCAATCGCGCACACCAAATTAAGTTTGACCGGTACATAATGTTTCGGCAGAAATGAAAAATCTTTTTGCAAAATTTCAACCAAATCATTGTAGTATTCCTATCGTACTCGTTTATGTTTCGGTGGCTTGTGACACCCTCCCCCTTTTCAAAAAAAAAAACTCCCAAAACCTTGTACTATGGAAGGAGTTTAGGGAAGGTTGAAACTTTGTTTCAGTTTCCTATTGTATGAAACCTAATGACTCAACTCTATATATTGTTGTAAGAGCCAGAAAGCTCCCCATCAATTTTTATTATGAGTATCGCATGGCTTTTTTGCTGTTCTTCTGTGTGATTCATAAACTGGTTGTGAGATTCAACTGCACTATTGGTGAGACTCCAATACTGCTGGTGGGATACCAGCAGGGCCAGGTGAGAGGTCTGGTCATATCTTCTTCTTCTAAACCCCTTCTTCACTGTTTAAGCTCCATCAATCAGGTCTGTATTTATCTTGTGTTCTAATTCCAGATCTGAGATTCTATGAACCTGAGCATATATGTCCTTCAGTTTCTGGCTTGATCTCTTGGATCTGATACTGATTGTTTACTGATCATTGCTACTGGTATTTAGTATTCTGATTCTTGTTTGAAAGATCAGTACTCTCTTGCCATCAAATTTTGTGATATAAGTTCTTTGTTTAAGTAGTATTCTTACTTATTAATCTGTCCAGCAGGATCGACTGAAACTTCTGTGAGATGTTCTCCTAGCTATAAACGACATTTGACATGCTTTTGACAAGTTTCTGTCTAGTATTTTGTGGGTTACTTGAGTTCCTAGTTTTTAGGATCTTAAGTTGCTAATTCTGAAACAGGACTGGTTCTTGAGATCCAACCATTGGATCAAGTCCCATCTTTTGAGGAGTTGTTCCTAATCATAAGACTGACCTTCAACTAGAATTTGAGGCACTTCTGTTTATTTGATCTCAAGTTATTAAGTCCTCTTTAAATCTGATTATTTTATATTCACTGCGATTCTGGAAATTATTTAAGTTTCTTTTAACCTAATTTCTTAGGCTTCTAGAAACTATCAACCTTGGGCCCAATGGCAGCAATTCATTATTATTTTTGCCCTGAGTCTCTTGTTTTAGTACACCTCAAACCTTAATTGATTACTGAATTGTGTGCAGCTATGCGTCACTATATGCAAGTTCTTTGGTCCAGACGCTCCGTGAAGATGGTGTCTATATGAGGCCTCTTGGTAATGTTATTTATCTAATGTGCGGGCCATGCACGTCTCCTCATGTCTGTGATGAGTTGCTATCCAAACTTTATGGAAGATTGCATCAGTTCAGCCAAAGAAAGGCGAAAGAATCACAAGCTCGTGAGCTATAACATGTGCACTTGTTCTTTCCACCAAAAAAAGAAGAAAAAAAAAAAATTTGAAGATCTTAAGATTTTTTTTTTGCTTCTAGCATTGTTTATATAATCAATGCCAATAACTCGCATCTGATAAGTTTTGGAGATTGCACTGCTTTCGTTTCGATGTGGCAGTTTTGGAACTTTACTGTCTCCACTTATCTATTAATGTATTTCATTGGTCCATTGTTATCTGTTGAAGGTGTCATTATAAAGTTGCTAAATCTTGCCCCTGATATCAGGCCGGCCAATAGGTCCTTTATCTGTAAATTAGGTCAGATTGCTGTAATTAGTTTTCAACCATCTAGGGCAGATGGTATCAGCAGCATATTTGTATAATGCATAATGAGGTGGTTTGGTTTTTTATGGTGTCAACTGATATTAGTTTGAATGGTTAACGGTTCTATTCTCAGATTTTGAAAACTTGTGTGTTTTCTTTTTTCAACATGTGAATAATAGCATGTACCGATGATGATGACTTGGGTTAGCTCGTCTCCAGGGAGCTCAGCATGCCCAGGGTGCTGCCAGCCGTTAAGCTGTGCCGCACACATCCTTAGGTGTGCGCTGAGATGTTTGCGGCACAGCTCAGCCACTGGATGCCCTCTGACAGCACCCTGTGCGCATGCCTCCCTGGAGACGATCCTGATCCTCCAACCATCGGCAGTTAAATCATCACGACCGGAATGGTCCATCCACCGAGGTAATTGGGGGAATTAAAAAAATTGAATAGGTTCAATCTATGGTAATTGGGGCCCACTTAAAAGGATGTACTAAACCCATCCAGCTGTGCCAAAGGATCAAAACACCCAGTTATTAACGGAATTCTTTGTCAGCTGCCTGTGTGTGTAAAATACTTAATGTTGGCCGAGGGCTCCCAAATAATACATCATAAGCTAAAACCTAGTTGACGATGAATAATCCTACAGTGAATATATATAGTTATTTTTTTTTTGGTAAAATGTGAATATATATAGTAATGCTATGAATGACTGAATGACAATGCTTTTCAATGTGAACTTAACCATTCTTCAACATTAGGAGTGGGGCCTCATCCTCATAACGTCTAGATCCGGCTTTGGAGCTGTAACGCCGCCCTGTTCATGGTCGTAGATAAATGGAATATACAATCTGGACCCTTGGACTTTAAAACTGATATGCTTTGTGTTTGACGGGAGTGTTTCTGGTATTTTTAAGTCTGGAGGAACACTTTGGGATTGGAATTTTGTCGGGGACAAATTCGGTTGATTTTTTGTTTTAAATAAAAAAATGCAGAGCCTGACTCTCTCTCTCTCTCTCCTTCAGCCATGAGTACTCATCTTGGATTGAATTTTTTTTCCTGTCCTGTTCTCTATCCGGTACAATGGTCCAATTCCACTCATAAGGAGGCGGAAATGACATTTTAACCTCCCTCGGAAGTTAGATCATTAATTTTCGCCTCCCTATGAGTGGAACTGGATCACTGTCCCTTTTATTTTTTCATCCAGTACACGGTTAAATGACAAATTAGAGGAAGAGAACTGCTTGACATTCATGGCATTGCTTTCATCTGTCTCTCTTTATTTGTGGGGATGGATTTAATATTTGAAATGTGTTTGAAGAGAGAGATTTGAAACAAGCTTTGACATTTTCTGTTTTTGTTCGTGAAACCTGCAACTCTGTCTTTTCATCAATCATCTCTGCTAATGATTGGGGGTAATCATAGTTTCCTCTTCCAATCCTGATACAAATTCAAATCCAAATCCAGCCAATGCACTTTCCTCTCCTCTCTCAAATCACCCATCTCCCCATAATGCTCCATTACCCATTTCAGCCTCTCGTCAATCGCCCTTACTAATCCTTCATCAAACTTAACTAATACCCTCCCTTCTCTTAAGAGTCTTTGACACCACAATTTCACATACCCTTCCGCATTCTGCTCCACTACCAAAAGCATCATCACCCCTCCTCCTCCCCACATCGTAATCACCCATCTTTGCCACAACATCCTCGTATGACCAACACGTTTGATGAGTATTCATCTTGGGACGACGATACTTATACATTGGATGATGACATTGAAGACCACATTGTTGCTGATCACGCCAACTCTTTAATAGGGAGGATCTTAGTTGGCGAACTTTATCATAAACAATTGGTTACAGAGGGCCTGCTTCTAGCATGGAATACTATATCTTCAGTTCAAGTTATCCCCCTCGAAGTAGATCAGTTTTTGTTCAAGTTTCATCATGAACTAGATATGAAGAACGTATTCTATGATGGGTCCGGAATGTGAATAGAAACTTGAAGACCTTTGGAAAGTCTGAAGGTAGAATCTTATCCAACTTGTGAGTCTTGTTTACAAGGCAAGAAGGCCATAGAACCCTTTTCAAAAAACAGGGTGGAAGAGTCAGTTTTATGGTAGAGTTGGTTCATTGTGCTGTATGTGGTTCGACAAGTGTTCAGGTCCAATATGGATATGAATACTTTTATCACTTTTATTGATGACTTCCAATGTTTTGGATATGTTTATCAATTTTTTTTTTTTTTCTTGATAGAAAGAAGGCTATTCATTCATATGTGCCCAACGCCAAGCAAAGGAAATCAAGATACAAAAAACAGATAGAGAACATGATAAACACAAGGTATAGATATATGGTATCCAAAACCAAGGAGTGGAAATTGACCCGGTCTCACATGCCATTGACTGGGTCATCCAAACTAGGGGATGGGTTACAATCGCTTCCCTAGAAAAAAAAGTTGTAGATAGCTAAAATTAAGCGTAAGCACGCCAAAAGAGGGGGGCCCCATACATGCCGAAAAGTCCAACGCCAAACTGCCCACTCGTGCGGACACGCTGTCACAGTCTACTTTCAAACAGACTTGCCGGATCGGCAAAGGTCTTCTGGATCGATGAGTGGAGCTTTGACCGACGGCAAGAGGACCACTAGAATCGCTGCCACAACCTACTTTTGAACAGATCTGCTGGATCGGCGAGTGGAGCATCATTCGGCAACAGGAGAGGGATGACGAAGATTGAACGGCGGCTAGAGCTTCGGAGCAGTACCTGAGTCGGCATCACCTGGGAGCATACAAACAAAGGAGCATGTCATCTTGAGGGTGTTCATGAGAGTATGGAAGCAACACTCCTTAGGGTCTGAAATATTGCCGAACAATGCCTTGAATGAAGGAGACAAACATTTGGTGTCGCTGAAGGGGGAGCTCAGTTGGTTAAGCAAGCACATCAGCTGTTGCATGCGACAACAGAACATGTCGGCGGTGGCTTTGATCGTTTCGAAGAACAAGGGATCTGCAAATCGGCCGTGACCAAGGAGATCGGTGGCGAAAATGTCGTAGATGAAGCAAATGTTATGGAAAAGCCATCCTTTAAAGAAACCATAGTCGCAGATCATGAAGACGGTGGCCATAATTGGAACATAAGGGCAAGAAAGGGCTGGATGAAGATCTGAGATCCATCAAATAGAAGGATAAAGGAGACAGAAGGGGAAAGAGGGAAAAGGAGAAAACACGCCACTGGGGGCGGAGATGGGCACGCCACTATAGCATAAATGGTTCATGCCAAAGGGGCGGAGGTGCTACATCTTGAATGAGAGACGATGAAAGGGAAGTCAACAGTGTTGAAGATGAAGTTCAGAGCCGTTACTTTAAGGTTTCACTTCTCCTTAAGCGACTTTTGCCTGGATATGTTTATCTACTGCATCATAAATCAGAAGTCTTTGAAAAGTTCAAGGAATTTTGAGCTGAGTTTGATAATAATTAGACAAACGAATCAAATGCCTTGGATCTGATCAAGGTGAGGAGTACTTCCCTAATGAATTTAGGGACTATCTGAAAGAAAATGAAATTTTATCATAATTGACTACCCTTGTGACACCGCAACAAAATGGTATCTTAGAGGGAAGGAATCAAACTCTGTTGGATGGTTCACTCCATACTCATCTACTCTGAGTTGTCACCTTCCTTTTGGGATATGTCTTACAAATGGCTATCTATAATTTCAACAAGGTTTAATTCTACAAAATCTATGTCAAAGACACATTTTGAGTTGTGGAAAGGGAAAAATCCTAGTCTACAACATCTTAGGGTGTTAGGTTGCATTGCACATGTCAGGAAATAGATGGTCAATATGTTGGAATCAAGAACTAATAGAAATTATTTTCTAGGATACTTAAAGGTACTATAGGGTAGGCATGTCAATACCAGACCCGGATTGGCAAAACTGACCGAACCCGATCGTTTAAAACCCAAATCGGACAGACCCGAATTGTAAACATGTCGGGCTTAAGCCCGGACCGTTTAAACTCGATTGTTCTCGGTGTACAATTTGAACTATCGGGTACCCGACCGTATTGACCGTTTACTTCCCCGATTGAAACCCGACCCTTTTGCGTCCGTCTAAGCCCGACCCTATAGGACTTGGGTATTTCCTAATCTACCCTCATTTTGGAATCTATTGAGTCACAATTCAGAAAGGACTCCCAAGTCCCAAATGGTCAAATTTCAAAGTGGCAAACGACTCATTGATGCAAAGTCTCAAACCCTAAGCCCTAAAGTTTCACTTTTTACTCTTTCTCCTTTTGGTTTTTAACTTTTTATCATCATCACTCCCTGGCCTGAAGTCTAAAGTATTGCTCTGCCGCTGCAACTACAACTCTACAAGCCTGCAAACCTTAGCTTGGAGCTTGGAAAATGGATTCAAAGTTCAAACAAAGATACACACCTTTCTCTCTGGAGTCTCGACTGATAAGCACGAACACAGTTGACCAGTCACTCCCTGAAGCTATGCTCCATCGGCCGCCGCTGCGACCCAAAGTCCCAAAACACGGTGCTTCACTGATTCTCTCTTCTTCTTTTTTTCCCCTTCTCCTTCTCTTTTTCAATATCCGGTTCTTCTCTCTCACTTTTTTTTCCTCACTAGGTCATTCCCTGGTCGGCTAGCCCCTGTAGCTGTGCTTCGCTGAATTGCCGCTGCAACCCACCACGACACCACATGGCGATCCAAGCAATCAAGTACCACTCCACCAGGCAAGGGTGACAATGAGTAGCCAGTAACCAAGTACCGAATCGGGATCCAGACCAAATTTAATATGGTTAAGTCCTGGATCTGAAAATGTCTTTATAATTCGATTCGGATCCGGATCTACCCACCTATCCGGCAGATCTATTCGGATCTGGACCGAATACCCACCTTAAAAATTAAAATAAAACCCTAATATTTTATTAGGTTTAAAAGACTCTAATTGACGGTTACGTGGTTAACTTAACCCTTCAATTCTCACTTCTTTCTCTTTAGTCTTTATCGCTTCTTCCCTAGGGTAATCAAACTACAAACGAAGGATCTACCGCAGACTAAGGGTGTCAATTGAGTGATTTCTTACAAGTTTCTTATGGAGAAGCAAACATTGATTTGTCTCGTGAATATCAGAACCGAACAAGAACCAAATGGCATAACCGAATTTAAAGTGGATATAGTAACCGGATGTACTAACCAGATAAGAACTGAATATAAGAATCAGATTGTAACCAGATCCGAACCGGAACCGTCCGGGAACGGATAGAGTATTCAATTCTAGAACCATTCTGGGACTTGGCCCGGATTTGGATCCCACTATCATTGCTTGGAACCGAACCGAATACCCGGTTCCATACTCAATTGACACCCTTACCACTAGGTATTCAATATCCCATTTCTTTTTCCTTCTCTTATTCTCTAATGCTCAACTAATTCTTAATTTCTTTCATTATTTCATCTAATCTTTTTCTATTATTTTTTTCTTTATTTGTTGTTTCAGATGCAATGCTCTCTGCCTCTCTCTGCTTCTTGGTCGATCACTTCCAATATTCCTCTATTTTTTAAGATATAAAGCTGTTGTGACTTGTGAGGCACTGATTTGGTATTTTGGTGATAAGGTAAGCCATTCTTATCTCTTCTGGTTCGATTTCTGTTTAGTTGCATTCCTCACTAATTTCTTATCTGATTTACCTTCAATATGATACATCAATGTCTGTTTTGTTGTTCTCTGATGTTCTGCAATCTTCTTTAAAAATTAGGATGTAGATCTGTTGATCTTTAAGATGAGGTGCATAACACCATAATGTCCCTCTATTAAAGGATTCCAGCTTAAGTCTCTGTAGAGAATTTGCTTTAGGACTCATGGTCTCCATCATGCCAAAAGCCCTCCCATTATGGTAGCATATTGACTATAGCCCTCCCATTATGGTCTTCATCAATTAGCTCAACTGTTTAGAGTTAAATAGGTCATTAGCCCAATCGAGACCCGTTTCAGGCCCGTTTAGCCCGAATAAGGCTGCCCTGATTAAAGACCGAACACCGATCGACCAAAACGAAACCGTACCATGCCCGCCCAAGGCAAGCCTGAAGGCCTAAACGGTTGGACACTGTGCAGCCTATAAAATTGGTGAGGCCCAACTGGTTGACACCCCTACTATAGGGTATTACTATTATAACCTTGTAAAACAAAAGGCCTTTGTCAGTAAGCATACAACATTTTTAGAAGAGGATCTAGCTACTCCACGATTTGATCTTGTAGACATTAGAGAATTGTCTAGTAACTCTGTCCTAATCGTTATAACTCAACTTGAACTAACACTCCGATTAATATGGAATAATCTAGTGAGCCTCGACGTTGTGGGAGGACTATTAGAACTCTAGTTTGATATACTCTTCTATATGGTATCTAGCTCATCAGACTCATATCCCAACACTTACTCTGAGGCAATCAATGATTTAGACACATTGGATTGAAGCTATGCACTATGAGATTGAGCCTAGACATACCAATCAAGTCTGGATCCACCTGAAGGCATAAATCTCATTGTATTTAAGTGGATTTATAAGAAGAAGAAGAGTGTGGATGGAAATGTAGAGAGATTCAAAGAAAGACTATTGGCGAACGGTTATATTCAACGTGAAGGGGTAGATTATGTTGAAATCTTTTCACCAGATGATTAAATCTATTCAGAGTTTATTGTCAATAGTTGCATACTATGATTATAAAATCTGACAGATCGACGTTCAGATGACCTTCTTAAATGGATGTCTTGAGAAGCATATTTTTATGGAGTAGCCAGAGAGGTTTACTTCTCAGGGAGAAGAAACCAAAATATACACTATTGAGGTCTATTTATGGCCTCAAGCAAGCTTTAGGAAGTTGAAACATCCGTTTTGATCAGATAGTCAAGACATTTTGTTTTGCTCAAAACATTGATGAATCATGTATTTATAAGAAGACCAGTGGGAATACAGTGTGCTTCTTAGTCCTCTATGTAGATGGTATATTGTTGATTGGGAACAATGTGGGCATACTACAATCTATCAAAGTGTGGTTGTACACTAACGTTTAAATGAAGGACTTAGGAGAGATGAGTTATATCCCAACACCAAGCTTATGGTTGGAAAAATAGGATGCTAGGACTTTCACAAGTCAACTACATTGAGAAAATTCTGGTTAGGTTCAATTTACAAAACTCTAAGAGAAGAAATTTTCCTTTTAGACATTGTGTAAATCTCTCCAAAGTTTAGTGCCCCAAGACTCCTAATGACATTGAGGTAATGAAGAGAGTTCCTTATGCATCTGTTGTGGTTCCCCCTCCCCCCTTCGTGTTCTTCCATATTTCAAAACGTTAACTTGCTTCTTCCCACCCTTCGTGTTCTTCCATCTTTCGAAACGTGAACTTTCATCCCTTCGTGTGCTTCCATCTTTCGAAACGTTAATTTTCATCCCTTCGTGTTCTTCCAACTTTCGAAAAGTTTTAATTTTCATTTTAACTCTGTTGTATTGATAACTTTCTTCTTCCCCCCCTCCCCCGCCTTTGTGTTCTTCCATCTTTTGAAATGTTAACTTTCTTCTTCTTCCCGTCCTTCCTGTTCTTCCATTTTTTTTTTTTTGGGTAAGCTCACTTTGTCTTCCACAATGCATCATTCTCTGCTGATTATCACTGACAAAGAAGGTATATATTCATTCTTTTAATCTCTCTCTGTATCTGAGTTCTTTGCTACTATATTTTTCTCTTGATTATGAGTTCGTTTCGACTATGCCACAGGTTTTGTGTTGCTGGGAAAAAAAGATCCATTTTTTATTATACTGAGTTTGAGAAATTCTGTGAAGAACTTGAAATTATCAAATAGAGGACAATGTCTTTCACACCGTAATAAAATAGTGTAGCTGAAAGACGGAACATAATGTTACTCAATGTAGTACGTTGTATGTTATCACATTCTTCTCTCTCCCAAGATGTTTTGGGGAGAGGCCATTCTCATAGTAAATTATATTCTGAACAGAATTCCTACTAAGTTTATTGAGTCTATATCCTATGAACTATGGATAGGTAGGAAACCTAACTTAGAAAATCTAAGAAAATAGGGATCAGTAGTCCACGTACTAATACCTGAGCCATATAGAATAAAGTTAGATTGTAACTATCAGATGCAAGTTCACAGGATATCCAAAAGGATTAAAAGGATATAGGTTCTATCACCCCGAAAAAGGGGTTATTGAGAGTTGTAACGCAGAATTTCTAAAGAAACTAGAAGAGGAACTGTTGTAGGAGGATCCATAACCCCTACATGTCATTGAAGATGACTATGATGTTGACTCTCAAGATAACCAGGAATTTTTTTTATCAAGGAACTCAAGATCCTGGAGATCAAATTGACCGTCAAAGACAAAATCCAAAACTTAGGGTAAGTGGGAGTAAGAGAACCAAACCACCTATGGCTTATTTTTTAACTGCTACATTTATCTATGTGAGTCATCGTGTCACACAATTGACACACATGTGAAAAAAATAGTTGATCCTGTAACCTATAGTGAAGAGATAAAATCGTGAGAATTAAGTGGATAGCTAGAATGCCATGCAGGAGAAAATTGATTCTATCACAAGAATCAAGTATGGGAACTATGTGACCTACCAAGATCTTTTTCAAGTGTGAAAACTTACCATAGTAGAAATGCCATAAGTTGCAAATGGGTGCTCGAGAAAAAGTATAGATGGGTCTGTCAACAAATTCAAGGCTCGAAAATGCCATAAGTTACAAAGGAATATACAAAAAAGGGAGATATAGATTACCAGGAAACTTACTAGTAAGGGTGTCAACCGGTACGGTACCAAAAACAGGTACCCAATACCGATACTGTACCATATTATTTAAAAATCATATTTTTAATATCGATACCGTACCATTTTGGTACGATTTTGGTATGGTATAAAAAAGGTACAAAAACGGTATAGAAACGATTTAGAAAATCTTATTTGACAATTCATGCATGATGTATGAGGCTCCCACCATGTCACCATGATCCCATCCCATGTATGACTTGACATGCCATTTGGGACAACTTTCTAGTTAATAGGAAAGTGTGTCTGATGTCATGGTTTCCGATATGGAAAAGTCAAAATTTGTCTTGTTTTACTCATTGTTTACCATGTCACACACTCACCCCTAGTAATTTTCTCTTTTTTCTTTTATTTATTTACTAGAAATGCCACACTTATCACGATTTTCGATATGGAAAAGTTAAAGAAGTCAAAAGTTATCTTATTTTACTCGTTGTTTACAATGTTAGACGCTCACATCTCTTAATTTTCTTCTATTTTTTCTACTTATTTACTAGAAATGCCACTAAAGTGAAGAAGCTTTTTATTACTTTTGTACCTGTTCTTACGCTCCCCAACACGGTATGATTTCGGTACAGTTTCGGTATAATGGTACGGTTTCGATACATACCGTCGGTATTGTACCCAATACCGATATCGTACCATACCGTGGTCAATACCATTTGACCATATCATACCGTCCCATTTTTGCAACGGTATAGTTTGATACGATTTTATGCTGGCGATTTTGGTTTCGGTTCCAAATTGACACTCGTACGTACTAGTAGTAAAATGTGCCTCTATTAGGTTGATATTGGTACTTATCACACTTCTGAACTTAGAATTATTCTAGATGGATGTGAAAACTTCTTTTCTAAATGGCGAGTTGGAGCAAACCATTTACATGCGACAACCTAAAGGTTTTTCGGTAATCAGACAAGAAGATAAAGTATGTTGACTTAAAACGTCTTTGTATAGATCAAAGTAATCCTTACAACAGTGGTATTTAAATATTCTATAAAAATGATTCTTAAATTAGGATTCTTGGCTAATAAGTTGGACAACTGTGTATATATCTTAAAGAATGGGAGTAGTTTTACCATTCTCTCCTTGTATGTTTACGATATATGATTGGCTAAGAATAACTTGGATATGCTAAACAGAACTAAGTATGAACATAGTAACTATTTGAAATGAAGGATATGGGGGAAACATCTTATATCCTAGGAATTTAGATCTTAATGAATAGAACACAACAAAGTTTTTGTTTAAGTCAAAAAAAATACTTGAACTATGTTTTGAAAAGATTAGGGATATAGAATTGCAATCCTTCATCAACTCCAATTGTGTTGAAAAAGTCTTTGTCAAAAAGTCAATGTCCTCAAGAAGGACAGGAAAAGTTGGTTGTACCTTATGCTCAAGTAGTAGGTAGTTTGATGTACGTTATGTTGTGTACATAATCGGATTTAGCTTATCCAATCAGTTTAGTGAGTAGATACCAAAGTAATCCTGACTCTACCCATTGGGAAGTAGTGAAAAGGATTATGAAGTACATCGAAGAAATTAAACAATTGAAATTATATTTCCAAATAAAAAAACTTGTGATCATTAGATACTCCGATGCTGACTTCGGAGGTGATAGAGATGAGTGTAAATCCACCTCTGACCATGTGTTTATATTTGGAGGTGCAGTTGTTTTTTGGGATAGCAAAAAATAAGGGTATATTGTAAGGCACGTACAAGAAGTCGAGTACATTGCTTATAATATGACAACTACTCATGCAGTCTGGATAAGACGCATTTTTAGTAGAATTTAGGTTGGATCTTGTAAATGATCTAGTGAAAATTTTCTGTGATAATCAGACAGCAATAAGCTTGATACACATTGGTGCAAATAGCTCAAAGGGAAAACATATAGAAATACAATATCATTATATACGAGATATTAGAGGTGCAAGTTTGGCCCTGTCGGCCCAAACCCGCCTTGAGCCCGAATAGGGCCTAGGCTGAGATACTTGGCCCTGAGGGTGTGTCAGCACTGAAAATTTCTGGTCCTAAGTCAGGGTCGGATCGGGCCAGGGTTTAGGCCTCGGGCTGAACCCAACTTGGGTCAGCCCAACCCTGTTTTAAGTTGTACTGTAAAATGTATATATTGATATACCACATATATTATAAACTTTAAATGTCACATATGGGAGTCATTGGAGAGAGCAACGGCTCCCTTCTGTAAACACAGAATCGTCCATCCTCATTGATTTTTCTCTGTAGCCCTGTTATGAGATAATGTTAGATAAGGCCATCATCCCTTCTGTTACGGGATAATGTCGGAAAATATTGGATGAGGCAACATGGCCATATCCCTAACATCTCCCACTTAGCTATGTTGGCCGAATGCAAATTCTTAGTTCCCATTTCTAAGAATTGCATTTCATTTCAAGTTCCCATTTCCAGAATTTTCTGTCATGATATTTCAATTTTCGTTCCAATTTCTATGAACAATCTTATAAGATTTTCATTATCATGATGATGAATATTCAGTTTCTATTCCAGACTTAGACTAATCTAAGTCCCATTAAATTCACACGTTTAATCTAAGCTGCGCATGAACTCCTTTTGTTAGGGGACCTGCTATCATATCGTTCGTAGGTATATATGTTACTTTAATTTTACATTTTTCCGCTACATCTCGTAGGGCTGCAATAGGGTCTAGTTGGGCTAGACTTTTTAAAACCCCATCCCAACCCTGAATCCCCTTAGTTGGGCCCAGGCCTGTCCCGACCTTGACTTAGGGCCTGAAAATCCAACCTTGACCCGCCCTCAGGGTCGGGTTGGGCTGACCCTGATTGGCCCTAATCATGGAGTAAGGGGAAGGGAGAGATGCATGGATTGGACTGAGTTGGGTGGGTTAAGGATAAAGTTATCACTTTTACATAAAATAACACTATAATAAAATATATTATCATTTATTCTTTTATATATAATATATTATATAACAAAATATGTAATGTGATTCCTATAAAGACTGGGTATTGGTAGTTAGAAAGATACAATTTGATGAACACCAAATCCATTGCAAACGTTTGCGGAGCCCCAAATCTGAAATACTCATCATCTCGTTACTTGATCCAAATAGAAATGTCCATTTGTATGCTTTAAAATGGTAGTAGGTGGGATAGGTTTGAATAATGCTCGTATGTGTAGTAGGAAACTCATACAATGGAGAGTGATCCATTTTGTCCTCTAGAAATCATAAATTTTTTTTTATGATAAAAGAAAAAAAATTCATATACGAAGGGAGATTACATCGTCTAATGTTTTAGCAACAAATACATATAACTTAGCTCTACTTGCCTTAGAGGCTAACATTTGATGTACTTTATAATGGTATCATGGTTGTAATTATATCTTGTCTTTTATGATCCAGTAGGATGGTGACAACTTAGTCTAACCATACTTAGGCTACATTAAAAATATCTCATTCCGAATTCCCATTGAGTGTTGAACGATTTAATAGCATGTTTGGTTGGAGGTTTCTAAGGAGTTGGATTTGACGGGATCTGGATTTCTTATTTTTTATTGTGTTTGGTTTTTCGGAACACGGTTCCGTGTTGGATTTTAAGAATCCATAGAAATCTATTTTTATGTGTATTTTAAATCCAGGTTTCTAGATCTAGGTATTTATATCGAGACTAAATATGGATTCTAGTGGATTCTAAATATCGAGACTCAAGTTCACATCTCAGCTTTGCCTTCGATCGTCACTCTCCTTCTCTCTCATTTGTAAACTCTGTCTTTGATCGTTACTCTCCTTCTCTCTCACTCACAATCGGTGAATGTAACCCTCTCTCTCTCTCTCTCTCTCTCTCTCGATTGTCGTTATTTCAGCCCTAACATCATTCAGGAAAAAGCGTTGATACTTTTGAACCTCTGAATCACTTGGTCCTTCGTTTGTTTTTGGTGCATTCATCTAATAGCTTGAAAAGAACACTTCAAAGGTATGATTTTAGGGCATGTTTTGTTAAAATGTGGATTTTAGGGTTTTTGAGTTCATTCATCTTACACGCTTGGTGATGCCTTTGTTTTAGTTTTGATTTTTGTGTTTCTGGAAGTTGTTTTGATCTTCTGCATATCTGCCGAATGTGATTTGTTTCTCTCTATCTACTACTCTTTATGTCTCTGTGTCTTGGTGTCTGCATGAATATTTTTTCTTTTCTATTGTACCCATTTGTTTGTTATTGTATTTGATTACGAGTTACATTTGAATTGAAGTTTCTGTAACTTTTCTTCATTATTTTATTTATGAAGGAGAAAACCATTTGTTCTTTTTTAATGAAGGATAGGAAACCAAAAAGGCCTGATGCAGTTAGGAGATACGTCCAATAGGGATTCTTTTTAATTTTCTATTTTATTTTATTCTATTCATGTTATTAGAATCGTAGGAAGATAAGAGTCCAATTTAAATTAAGTTTGTTTTTTGTTTTGGCTTAAGTAGAGTTCGAGTTTAGTTCTGATTTCAGATTTTTCAGATTCAAAGTAGGATTACGATTTCTTTTACTTAATACTATAAAATAGCATGTAAACCACGATGGGATTCAAATTTTTTTAAAAAAAAAAATTTATTTGGTTTAGTTTGATGGCCGATTTGAGCTATGCGTGCATCTCCTCCCACTTCTAATCCTTTCTTCTATTCTTCTTCTTCTATTATTTTATGTTTCTTCTTCATCTTCTTAGTCTCAGGTTCTGTTTTAGTATAAGAGTGTTTAATAGAGGGTTTGTCGAAACTCTTTCGGTAGAACTCAATTTGGTCTCATATCTTGATCGAAGGTAGCTTTTTCATGGGCGATTAGAACTCATCTCTATTATGAGCAGGTAAATCAGTTGCAGATCTGATTTTTCTTTTACCGCCAAATCCAATTCTGGAGTTGATCTTTGTGTTGTTGCTTACCTGATGATGTCTTGATGATGTCCCTATAATCTGGAAACAATATCGTTAAGGATTAGAAACTCTTTTGAGATTTTGTGTGCAATCGAAACTTGAGTTGGAGGTTCGAATCAATCACACAGAACTTTCATCACCACTGGTTCTGTTGTACTCACAGGTTGAAGACGTTCTCTATTCCTTTGATAATTAAGTCCCTTATTTTACTTTTTCCTATTTTACCCTTTCCTTCTTCTAATATTACTCGTATCCATATTTTGTTCCTCCATTCCAAAACTACCCCTTTTACTCATACGTTACCTTTTCCTCTATTTGTTCTAACCTTTTGTGCTTCTGTTAATTATGAATCTACCATCTCTTTTACAACTTTAGATTAATTATAATATTGTTATTCCAATTATCTTTCAATTATTCATCATTCTGTCGTTGCCCTATTAAAACTCTAAATATTTACTCTTTTGCTACTTGTGTTTGGATTTGAGTTATTTCTTTGCTTGGGTGGGCCCGTAAGCAACTCAATAAGGGTTATTCCAACCTGGGTCTGCATTAAATTGGTATCAGAGCCAACTTTCTGACAATTTTAATCATGACAGGTGGTCACATCACCAGCACTGAGTTGCACAAATTATATCGAGAATTGGCTGAGAACCAACAGAACAGTGATGCCAGACTTGAGGCTAGACTTGAAAAGAATGAGGCTAGACTTGACAAATTTATGGAAGAGATGTTTGCTTTTATGAGGAGAATCGATAAATAAGTTGAAGTAGGAATGCCTGCACCACTTCCTCAGTTTCATAACTTACAGATTGAAGGTACACCTCAAAGACAACCTGATCCAGTTATACCCCAGGACATCACCCTATAATTTTATGATAGGGACTATGACATCAAAATTGAGGTTCCAGAGTTTAATGGTGAAAAGGGGCCAGAGGAATTTCTTGATTGGCTTATCAAAGTTGAAAGGATCTTTGCTTATAAATCCTTTTCGGACGAGAAAAAGTGTGAACTTATCTTCACCAAATTTATTGGGTATGCATGGTCATGGTGGGATGATGTATTACACTCGAGGCTTATTAGGCAACTTGGACCCGTTACGAATTGGGAAGTCATGAAACATATTCTGAACGAGAAATTTGTCCCTCCTAATTATGTGACAGAATTGTTTCACAAATTGATCAATATTCAACAGGATAGCAAGAATGTGGATACTTACACTCTGGAGTTCCACAAATTATCTTCAATGTGCCAACTTCAGGAGACAGATCGACAATGGGTTATGAGATATATCAGCGGGTTAAATACTGAGATATGATTAGAGTCGGCTAACATGAATTTAGGTCTGTTGATTTGGCTGCAGCTCATGCCAAGACAGGTGAAGAGAAGTATAGTTGTTTGAAGAATATGCTCAAGACTCCTTCAGTTTATAAACCCTCACCACGGATCGAAGAAAAGAAACCTGAACCCCATAGAGTGGAAGAAAAGAAGTTGGAATTTAACAAAGGCAATGATTGGTTGAAAAACATTGTGTGCCGTAATTGTGGCGAAAAGGGTCATTTTGGCAATAAATGTCCCAATAGAACTCGCCCTATACATATAACAGAGAAACAACCAACAGAGAAGGATGATGCTTATGGTGAAGGTTTTGATGCTTACCCAACTAACGAGAATGACTTTACTTATGATGGTGATGAAGTTGAAGCTCACTCTGCCAGTCCTAGATCATTCGCAAATGGGCTTGTTGATAAAGGTCCCCTCTTCAGGCAAAAGGTATTCTTCTGTACGTTATTGGTTCTACAAATGTTCATACCGTTGTAGATACCGGGGTAGAAGCCAATTTCATCTCTGTTGATTTTGTTCAAGCACATAACCTTCCACACAAGCAGCTTTTCAAGAATATTATGCGAGGTTTTGAACCTATAGCTTGAGAAGAGGCCACTACAGTAGTTCGAGTACACCTACAGTTTGGGCCATTACAGTACCATGTGCCTTGCCTAGTCACCTCGTTGGCGCATTGCGACATTCTTTTAGAGCGACCTTGGCAACGACAGGCTGGTATTCTCTACGATGGTGCTCGAAACACCAAAGTAAAACAAGGAGGGCGTATATTTCTAATGTTGCGTCATGCATTGAACGACATGCCGCGGCGACAACGGTTTTCTCCTCTCCAGCTATGGACCACTCTCTCCTCCCTACTCATGGAGTTGCAGTTCGATCGTCTACCTCAAGATATATGCCACCTCACCATCGAAATAATTACAGAGGCATCTTGGGTTCGTAACCTAACTTGACGGAGTCGAGTTCTTTTAAGACCAAGAAAGTTGATGCAGTTAGGAGATGCGTCCAATAGGGATTCTTTTTAATTTTTTATTTTATTTTATTCATGCTATTAGAATCATAGGAAGATAAGAGTCCAATTTCAATTAAGTTTGTTTTCTGTTTTGGCTTAAGTAGAGTTAGAGTTTAGTTCTGATTTCAGATTTTTTAGATTCAAAGTAGAATTAGGATTTCGTTTACTTAATACTATAAAATAGCATGTAACCCACGATGGGATTCAGCTTTTTTTAAAAAGAAATTTTATTTGGTTTAGTTTGATGGCTGTCGTGAGTTGTGCGTGCATCTCCTCCCACTTCTATCCCTTTCTTCTATTCTTCTTCTATTATTTTCTATTTCTTTTTCATCTTCCCAATCTCAGGTTCTGTTTTAACAGAAGAGTGTTCAATAGAGGGTTTGTTGGAACTCTTTCGGCAGAACTCAATTTGGTCGAATATCTTGATCAAAGGTAGCTCTTTCATGGGCGATCGGAATCCTGGAATTTCTTTTCCTAAACCCATCTTTGTTGCGAGCAGGTAAATTAGTTGCAGATCTGGTTTCCCTTTTACTGCCAAATCCAGTTCTGGAGTTGATCTTTGTGTCGTTGCTTACCTGATGGTGTCCCTATAATCTGGAAACAACATCGTTAAGGATTACGAACCCTTTTGAGGTTTTGTGTGCAATTGGAGCTTGAGTTGGAGGTCTGAATCAATCACACAGAATTTCCATCACTGCTGATCTTGTTGTGCTCACACGTTGAAAACGATCTCTATTCCTTTGGTAATTAAATTCCTTATTTTCCTTTTTTCTATTTTACCATTTCCTTCTAATATTACTCATATCCATATTTTGTTCCTCCATTCCAAAACTACCCCTTTCACTCATACGTTACCTTTTCCTCTAGTTGTTCTAACCTTTTGTGCTTCTGTTAATTACGAATCTGTCATCTCTTTTACAACCTTAGATTAATTCCAATTATCTTTCAATTATTCACCATTCTGCCATTGCCCTATTAAAACTCTAAATATTTACTCTTTTGCCACTTGTGTTTGGATTTGAGTTATTTCTTTACTTGGGCGGGCCTGCAAGCAACCCAATAAGGGTTATTCCAACCCGGGTCTGCATTAAGGCCATGATTGGGTTAAACCATAATCGGTTTTAGATGGCTCACTGGGTCTGTAATACAAAACCATCTAGAAATCATTATATTCAGACTATTAATTTCTTCATAGTTAATTAGGACCATTAATGAACTTAATAGTATAGCTCAGCTGAGTCTGATGACCTCAGGTTATTTCAAGTTTCTCAATCCTTGGTGATTCCTCTGTTTGTATTTTGATTTATGTGTTTGATGGAATCATGCTTAATAATCATCAATTGAGATATTTCGATGTTGCAATGTTCCATGTAGGCAACCCCATTTAGTTTAGTTGTAGTTGTTGTTGTACTCTTTATTTTAGTAGTGTTTCTATAAGGGCTGGGCAGGTGTCCTACATTCCAGCCATAGTTTCATAGTTTTTAATGTTCTTCATAGTTTCTATTTTATAGAGAGATCCAAGTTGTAAGGGATTCCTCCTACCATACATAGAGATTTCCTATTTTTGTGATTGTAATTGAAGTTATAAATAAAGGTCAAGGGCCATATGATTGGAATATCGAAAAAACTTGGTTTTTGCCTAGGTACAGTGGTGAAGCTGTTCCTTGGACCCTGGTGATGCAGATCTTGCCCTGTTGTACAACAACCTGGGATTGGTGCTGAAGCCATTCCCGCAGGCCTTGGTGGTGATTCCAAGGTCATATCCCTTCCCTTCCACTTCTTCTTTTCTTCTTTCTGTGTGGATGACATTCCAATTGATAGTATTATTTCTTGAGCTTCTTGTTTATAGTTCTATTTCTCTTCTCTCTCATAATGAAGAAAAAGATCAGATTGTGTCATGTGTACAAAGCTTTAAAGACAAACAAAATCTGTTTCTGCTTTGTTTCTTTCACCAAGAACCATATGCACTCCACTAGTTGCTAGTTCTTCATAAGTAAGATTTTATTAGGAAAATACCTATGCAATGAGAGAGATAATATCTATCTTTAGCCTAAAACTATGTAAAGGGGGGGGGGGGGGGGAAGGGATTGAGAATAGGTAATATTTAAGAAACCCTTCTGGCTTCTCCATTGAAAATGAAGACAAGAAGCATCCTTCACTGTTACTTTTGAATAGTGAGCTTCTTCTTCTAAGATGGGTTTATGTTGATGGACAGCTTTGTCACTCTTAACTCAACCTTCACTCACTCATTTTCTCATTCTTTTGTCTTAAAACAAAAGCCTTTCCTTAGAAAAAATATGACTTTTTTGACCACTTGACATGACAATCAAGGGCTATTGGAAGAATATTATCACAAAAAACAAGGGCTGTTAGGATCATTGTTCATTTGTTTTTCCCCTTTATAATGTTTGAAACTATAAGAATATCCCTCCTTATGCTTAGAATTTTATGAGAGCCCTGGAGCACGGCTTCCTTCTTGCATTTTTATAGCTCTATTTTGCTGGGCTTAAGGGGCTTGGGATATTGGTACCAACTATCCAATAGATTCTTTGGACTCTGAGAAAATAATGAGAAAGTGCTTTATGAGGGTTCTATGAAACAGAATGCTAAGATAACCTGTTTGTCTAGGTCTAATTTTTCAAACCAATTGCTAGTGTGCCATTTGTGAGACGGGGGCAATGAATATATTTTCTTCCTGTATTGAAATCTTCAGTTTGAAAGCTTTGTTTGTATTGTCTTGTTGGACCCCTGGTGATGGGAAGCCGTTTACTATCATAGTGCTTGTACCAAGAGCTTATGTACTTTGATGATGGGACTATGAATCTGTGATTTTATCTTTTCATTGGTGGCATGCACATACACCTATCTGTTGTTGGTGAAGCTTGATTTGGTCCAGAAAGTGTGGTTGAGACTTTCGGAGGGCCGTTTCGGCCTCGAAATGATCTCAGAATGCCGAAAAATGGTGGGGCTCTGGAGTTGTGTTGGGCTCATCGAGATCTTCGAAATGAGTACTTTTGAGCCATATGTTATGTTTTGGTCCGGCCCTGTTTTTTTGGCAATTTTAGGTCAGGGGCACTTTTGTACTTTTTGGGGTTAGGGCTTCCCTATATAATGTTCTTATCTCTTTGAGAGGGGGTTAAGAGGGTTTGTAACATTTTCAGAAAATAGTGAAACCTATTCTATTTGCTCGGCGGTGGATGTAGCTTCCATCTTGGACGTGAACCACGTAAATCTCTGTGTTGTGCGTTGTGTGTGCTTTCTCTATTCCGTTTTTCTTCTGCAAATCACCATTCTTGGTGTCGTTTTTCTTAACACTATCTATATGCTTTATGTATTAAACTCAATTCATCTTAACAGTACATTTGTTGCTTCCTAGGGATGCTTGGGATGACTGCTTATGCTGGTTTTCATGAGGTGTGCTCTCCTAAGAAAGGAGAAACTGTTGTCATATCAGCTGCATCTGGTGCATGCAGTTGGCCAACTTGTCGGACAGTTTGCTAAGTTAATGGGTTGTTACGTTGTTGGAAGTGCTGGAAGCAAAGAAAAGGTGAGTCTTCATCAAGGTCACTTCTTTCTATGAACATGTTAACCCAGGACACAATCACTAATTTATTTGACAAAAAAAGGAAAGAAATGAAAAGAAGAGAGGATTATAAGTGGCTAATGACTTCTTTTGGGCAGAAAATTAAGGTTGATCTGTTGAAGAACAAGTTTGGATTTGATGAGGCTTTCAATTATAAAGAAGAGGATGACTTGGATGCTGCTTTAAGGTCTCTATTAGTAGTATATATCATTCGGGAAGCAGTTTTCTGTATGGGAGTGTGGCCTACGCCAGCACTCTCATGAGTCTATCTCTCTCCTTTTTAAAACAAGGTGGCAGAAATGTCTTCTCACATGGGGAGGAGAGAGATAGACTCATGGGAGTACTGGCGTAGGACACACTCCCGGACAGAGATCTTTTTCCCATATCATTATAACAGAAATCTCAATATCATATCAAAGCTGAAGTCTTTTGACTTTATTTACTTGTCTATATTTGGGCCATGTTCTTAAAACTTCTTCTCTACCTAGTCTGAAAGTTTGTATTAAAATTTTCTATCTTCAATCTAGGTACTTTCCAAACACCTTGTTGGCTGAAGTCTTTTGACTTTATGGTTACTTGTAAATTCCAAACTCTACTTCATGGGTCTTTAGCTCAAATTGGTAGAGCACTTGGAACATGAGCATGTTCCATGGTGATGGTGGTTCGAATCCACCAAGGCCCTTTTTATTCAACTGTTTATAGTATAGTCAGTTATGACACTAATCCACACAAGAACCCAACTTTAATGATATCTTGGTTATGTTAATGAGATATTTTAATTTTATGCTAAGGTTGGTAAGAGAGAAAAGGATTTTACAAGTATTTTTTTGGTATAATTTAGAAGGAAATAATAGCATTATTGTAATTAATATCAAATTTAGTAGAATCCAACTGACAAACTCAGGGTAACCAAACAGTTTTTCATATAGATTCAAAATGAATCCAATTGACAAACTCAGGGTAACCAAACAGTTTTATAGATGGATTCAGAAGGATTCCATTTGACAGACTTAGGGTAACCAAACAGTTTTTTTTCTCAACTACAAATCCACTTGAACCAGATTCGTATGAAGCTGATCCAAAATCAAAATTTGACTCCGCAGAAACCTCCAACCAAACACACTATAAGGTGTGCACTATAAAATCACCTGCAGTAGCCGTTAGCAATAAACTGAAATATCTAGTTTGACTTGGTCTAGTGACTAGTCAAAATAAATAAAAGATAAATAAAGGGTAATCGTATATGTTAGTAGTATATATCCTATCACTTCTCATCATAAGCCGAATAAATCTAAGATCTTTGGAAAAGATTTGGTAGTATATTTGTTGGACAAAGTTTTCCTCCTACATCCGTAGAAGATGGTTCACCCATCATCCTAGGGTTTTGTTATGTTTCAAAATTCCCTCTCGATACCCATTCCCACTCTCTTCCACTTCCTGTTCATTGTACAGGAAAACTCGGTCCATATTTAAAAAGAAAAAAGGATTCTCACATCCCCACTAGAGGAACATTTTCTGTTAAGACACTCTTTTCTCGTGTTGTTGGATAAGGATTTCTTTGGATAGACCAAATGTCAAATCTTAAAAGTATAAACTACATCATATGGCCTTTTCCTACTTCTCTTTTTCATTTTTCAATGGTTACTATTATTCAAACAATCTCAAAAGGCCCCATTTGTTTGCCGGGGAACCAGTGGAACTGGAATGAATAGTGCAAAAAAACCTGACAATTTTCCTATAAACATGATAAAGCTAGGATGTTTGGATGCTAAGGTGAAAATATAGAACGGCAGAAGGGAAAATTTATATCTAATATATGGGGAAAATTTGGCAGTAGGAACAACCTGATCCATCAGCACCTCCAAAGGGGAAAAATTGGCAGTAGGACCACAACCTGATCCATCAGCACCTCCAAAGGTGAGAGGAACATCAAAAACATAAGCACGATCAGATATGATTTTAGAAACCTTGAGAATGATTTATATGACTTGCCCATATTTTTGAACTAACAAACAAAATTTATATAGAAGGCACTAATTAAGTATCAAGACAACTGATTGATCCAACAAATAGCACCTTCATTTCCTTACAAAGTTTTTCTTTAAAATTGTTGCTATTTGATCATATTAAGAAACCACTGGCTTGGTGAGGGGGGAAAACTGCAAAACTTTATGTCAAAATCTGCATATATTGCATATTGGGTAAATCTGAATTGGAATGATTCTGGTTCATATTGAGCCACCACATGCTCTTCCATCGGTTGTTCCATCAACCCTTCCATAGGTCTGCAAATTCATCAGGCTCCAATGGATTTGACAGCTCATGCATCTTCCTCCTTGTCTTGGCCTTCACTTTCTTTGCGTACTTGCCAGCCTTTTTCTTCTTTTCCAACGCTCGAATCTGAGTAAATCAACAATGAGAAGGAATCAGTGAAAAGGACGACCGCACCAGGAAGATGATTGATTACAATGGGTTATGGCAGCTGTCCTGGCATCTAAGTTGAACAGAGAACCCATGAGGAGGTGCTGCATGGTAGGGTTTAGCAATAAGTCTGAGCAAGAAAATCTCCAGGGTAAAGATCAAACATAAGTGATAAACCTAAACCATCCACTGTTGAGCTTCAATGAAGAATGCATGTGTAGTAAGCAATCTGACATGAAGTCCATATATTAGATAATTCGGATCATCAGTGAGGGTAATTATGATCTAGACGTTCATTGGAGAAATCCATCAAATGGTAAATGCCTCATGATCTGGATGTGTAATTAATATGCACAGTATCTACTTTCTCCCTGACGAACCAACAAAATAATATACTAAAGAGAAAGGAAACACAAAATCCAAGAGATTTGTACCCAAAATCCATCAACATGAACACAAAACAATATTCTAACCTGGTTTGGAGATACGTAAAAGGGGTTCTCATATAGTGTGGGACCTCCAAAGCTGCCACCAAATATCTTGATGGGATTTAAACAAAACCTTGGACCAACCTATCCACAAATAGTTCCCAGGTTAAAATTAGCATTCATATCATTTCAAAAGCTGGAAACTTAAACCTTTTTTTTTAAGCATGTTTATCTTAACAACCTCAACAACAAAAACTCGGAAGTATATGATCACAAACCTCAACAAGGGTCATTTTGTCAAGACCACCCCGGTCCATTTTATCCGTTTCGTTATGAGGTACAGTAATCTGTGAACACAAAAGGAATATACTCTAGTAAGTAATGACCTCAGACTGATTAAAAAAAAAAGCTAAAATGGCAGAATTATTCAAGCAAGCAGTGTTATGGAAGGAACTATATTCAATGAATCTGTTCATTATATGAATCATCTTACTAGTACAAAGCTATCACCCTACATTTTAAAGTGTACAATAATGAAATCAAATGGATGTGGTTTCAGTGGAGTTCAGATCACACATGCCCAAAGTTGACCAATCAATGCCAGCATTCTAGGCATATTTCACGAATTATGAGAGAATGATAATGTAGGCTTTTCCTCGCCCCTTGAAGTAGTGGACTCAATTACTGCCAAGTCAAGGGCCATAAATAAAATTTTGGAAGTGGTGATTCAAAATGAGTGGTTGAGTGTGATGATGGAGGACAACTCATTGATATTGATGCAAAGGGTGCAGAATCAAGCGACAAAACCTTGGCTATATCATAATCTCTTCAGAAAAGCTAGGCACCTGACTTCTCAAGGGGATCATTCGTTTCTTGGAGATTGAGGTCTGCCAACTCTATTGCTCTATTGCTAATAAGCTGGCTAGGGAGGGTGTAACTCTTCATATTTAGGCCTTTTATCTGTCTGATAGTTCAGCTCCTTAGGGATTTTTTTTTTTTTTTGGTGTGCTTGTATCTAGCTTTTCTTTTTGCCTAAGACAAAAGGGGGGGGGGGTGTCAACTAATCAGATTAACCATCAATCCGGTAATGTTTTTGGGCAATGCCAAAATCATAAAAATAATGTAGGTCATGAAGGCAAAGCCAGAACAGGATGTAATTGGAGATGGAGATCTACTAGACGAGCCATTCGGGCTACTAATTTGTCTGTCCAGATCAATAAGGTATGCCATGTCTAGAAGGGAACCAACATGTATCATATCATCATCGAAAGAATGTCCATGTAAATGATATGGTACGAAGGATCACAGGGGCATTAAATGCAGGTTATGCTCTTACAATAAGGAAAGCCCCTCTATATAAGGAATAACAGGTATCAAAGGGTAAATAGAACTTAGAGAAATCAAAATAAGGAGTGCTAATCTTAGATAATTTTGTCATGTCCAATTGTTCTCAAATGGGTCCCTTCAATAGTTCAATGGTTTGAAATATCACAATGTGACAAAAGAATCAATTAAAAGGGATCCCCTAATTTCAATTAGATATTTGTTGGGTCCTTTAGGCACTTCTCTAAAATTGTGAACTTTTATAGAACACTAAGCATGCTAGCCCTATTTTAGACAGATTCAATCCTGAGCATATAAACCCAGTGACAGACTGGAAGTATGAAAAGCACAGAAGAGGGTTTTGCAACCAAACTCTAAGCAAATGCAAGTGATTCAGTCACTATGATATTAAGTCAACTGCCAGATCTAAAATCTAGTGTTGGGCTGGTTCTTGAATCCCAAAGGGAATTAGGCTCAGCAAATATTGAAATCAAAATCATGAATGAAAAACTAGGGGGGGGGGGGATGATACAGTGATCTAGTAGCGCTTTTGTGGCTGGACTGATACAACCGGATCTAGAAACCCAGAGTTGCAATCCCGTGTTCGAGAACCCCATTTGGAATCACTATGGACCAACTCAAAGAAATATAGCCCAATTACAACGATGTAATGGCAATCTCGTAATTAACCAGAATTTTCAAGGGGCTAGTAGAATAAAAGAACAAAGGATACAAGAGGGATTTGGAATTATTTAACAGGGACAAACTTAGAAGGGATTATAAAATAAGGACAAAGGAGGAAATGAAGTTACTTGATACAGTTCTTATTATTATTACTTTACTCAAGAGTTGTTCAATGAATCTGTTAATTCGGAATCACAGGATGAGTAGATGTTATAGATGATGAATCAATCTTTTTTTTTTTTTTACTTCTGTCACTTTATCTTTGTTAGTGCTGTCTATAATAATAATGTAATGACTGATGAATCAAAAACTTTGGGCAATTATAATGTTGTCAGGTTATTTGTCGTCCTTCGTCCCTGAGCGACAAATAATTGACAACATTATAATTGCCCAAGAAATCTTCCATTTTCTTCAGCGGAGATCCAAAGGTAAGTTGGGATACGCTGCCATCAAACTTGACATGTCAAAAGCCTATGACAGGGTGGAATG
The DNA here is from genome assembly GCF_018873765.1 of Telopea speciosissima. Taxonomy (NCBI): domain Eukaryota; kingdom Viridiplantae; phylum Streptophyta; class Magnoliopsida; order Proteales; family Proteaceae; genus Telopea; species Telopea speciosissima. Next base: position 34,155,884 of record NC_057919.1, on the reverse strand, counting down.
GATTTTGATTAACAAAATTTTTGCTTTCCTTGGATTCCCCACTCACTAGATTTCTCTTATATTTAAACTCATCTCTACACCCTCCTTCTCTTTCAAAATCAATGGCAGCCCCTTTGGCCTCATCAAGTCTTCTAGGGGAATTAGACAAGGCTGCCAGTTTAGCCCTTACCGTTTTCTCTTAACCATGGAAGTCCTATCTAGACTCCTGGATGCCGCTAGGGATGCCGGCATGTTCAAAGGTATCTGCATCGCCCGCTCCGCACCGGAGGTATCCCACCTCCTTTTCGCGAATGATACTTTCATTTTCTGCAGGGCGACTGAGGATATGATTTCCTCTCAATTAAATCTACCTTGGACCTTTTCTCGGACCTGACTGGACAAGAAGTCTACCCTCTTAAAAGTGAAATCTTTTTCAGTAAAAACACTCCAATTGATGTTAGACGACATTCATGCTCCCTTCTTCGCATGAAGGAAATGAACCACAAGTCCTCCTATCTAGGCACTAATCTCTTCCACTCTAAATCTAAGTACCGTGAACTGGAGTCTTTGGTTCATAAGGTGCGTGATAAGCTGGCTTCTTGGAAGGCAAATTTCCTCTCATTTGCCGGACGATGAGTTATGATCCAATCCGTCTTAGCGTCCACCCCTTCCTACCTCATGTCCTATTTCCTGTTCCCTCAAAAAACCTGTTTAGACCTTGACTCTTATCAACTTAAAATTTTGGAATAATGACACTGCTAATCGCAAATGTCACCTTATTGCTTGGGCCAATGTTTGTACACCCTTGAGCCTTGGTGGGTTAGGATTGCGAAAGTCTGAAACCCACAATAAAGCCCTCATTCTTAAATTGGGTTGGAGACTCATCTCTGAACCACAATCTGTTTGGGCTAGAGTTATCAAGGCCAAATATTACCCTAGATCCTCCTTGTTTGACAACCATACCCTTGCAAAAAAGGGGTCTTGGATCTGGAATGGGATTGCAAAAACCGCCCCCATACTTAAACGTGTGATTACCAGAACAATTGGTAATGGCCGCTCCACTTTTTGTTGGGTGGATCCCTAGATCCCAACAGACACAAGTACTATCTCCTCCTCTACTTTGACTTTTAATTCTAAGTTTTCACTAGTTTCTGATTTTATCTCTGAAAACATCTGGAATACTGATAGGCTCTATGAATGCTTTAATTCTACTTTGATTAATAACATTCGTAGGATTTCCATCTCACAAGATGCTGATAAATGGAGCTGCACCCTTTCTCATAATGGAAAGATTTCTGTTAAATTGGCTGCCAATTACATATCCAATTTTACCCCCCAACCTCCTCAAGTTTCTAAATGGTGGAGGTTTGTTTGGAAACTTAAGCTACATCCATGGTTTAAAGTTTTTTTTTGGCATCTCTTGAATGCAGTACTCCTTGTCAGGGCTACCATTTCGAAATGGCTCACAATCGACCCTTCATTTGTTCTTTGTGGCAATAGTGATGAATCGATCTGGCACTTATTCCTTTCATGTGCTTGATCTAAACGTATTTGGGCTTCTGGACCGCTTGGACTAAGAACTGAGCATCTCTCTGGCTCTTCTTTCCTCAATCTGAACACTTCCCTTCTTGCATCGTTGGATACCAACAAGCAATCCCTCATTTGGTTTTTTTCTTTTTTTATTATTACTTGTTATTTCATATGGCTTGTAAGGAACAATGTGACCATGCAGGCTGCCAAGGCAGACCCGATGTTTGTGATTCGAAATGTTATTAAATGGGCAAATGATCTACGGATCTACCCCCCATCTTTATCTCCATGTTTTTTAAATTACCAATTATCTCCTGTGACTTCATGGAAGCCTACTGACACCATGACAAACATGACTGGTTTAATGGTCGCAGGCCTCTTTGAACCTGAACTTAATTTAGCAAAGTGGACCTTTAACATTTTGATAGATGGCAACAGTTTTCTCACAAATGCAGGTTGTATCAATGTACAGGACTCAAAAACCGCGGCTCTCCATGGGCTTCTGCAAGGATGGGACAGATCGCAAAGCGAAGGGATACTTCTTAACCATGTTTGGCTGCGAGACAAAGAGCTTCTCTCATGGCTTACAAATCCAGATGCTACTACCATCCCTTGGAATTTATTACCCCTTTTCTTGCGTCTAGCTGAAATTTCAAACAACTTTAAGAATATTACATTTCACTACCGTTCGGAAGCGGCTTCAACTAGTGCCACTTCACTGACTTTGGCTTTTTGAAGTTATATAGTTTATTTTCCTCTCATCAAAAAATAAAAATAAAAAAAAAGTAACTTTCAATTGGAACCTCTTTTGTCAATTGGTGTAGGGCTGTTGCTTCTTCATTTGTGTAAGCGTTTTATTCGCTCCGTTTAGAAGAAGGGAAGGGTAGCTTGGGAAGATCGAGGATTATGGTGTTGTTTAAAATAACATCACCAGCTTCTTCTTCTTCTTTCACACAAAACCAGAAACCAGCAGTGATGGGTAACCTTGTGAATGTGAAATCTCTCCCACTTAGTCACGGATTAACTCAAAACTTTAAGGGAATGTTGCTAACACTACAGTCTATTGATTCCAACTAAAGAGCACTCCAAAACAGAGGTCAAAACATGAAACATAAGTTCTAAAACTCAGGTCCAGCGATAGTAAGAGTAGTTCTGAAACCTGATTTGGTTCTCACGATTGGGAAGAAGTTAGTGCCTAAGATTCCATGGGCCAAGTCACCCAGAGGAGGGCTTCCATGTTGAAGGAAGAGGAGAGAGATTGAAGACCACTTGTGACTGATCATAGGTGTGTGTCGCTGGAACAGGGCATGGTAACAGAAAAGATAAAGAGGAATAAAAAAGGAAGAAGTAGAATAGAACAGAAGAAAAGGAAAGAAGAAAATTAACGTGAGAGGAAGAAGGAATCAATGGGAGAAAAAGTAGCAGCACACAGCCAACCAGCTGCTCAGCCACACAGGCAACACTAAAACTCCATATTTTCATTTTCTATCTCCATCGTAATATAAGCATATTTAAAAGAAAAGAAATTACATCCAATAAGGAAACTAAACAAAATAGGAAACTAATTTTAAGCAAATCCCTACATAGCTAATTCTATCTAAAACTCCCATCTAAAAACAAGTAATTGAAAGTTACAAAATAACCCCAATCCCATAGCCTCGTTTGGGTCAAAATCTGCCTCAATGATGAACTAAACCATTTCCTTTGTCGACGATCTGCATCACCCAGACCACGGCAGAACTGACCCAACCCGATTACCCGAATTTTGGACCAACAAGGGTTGGTAGAGGTTAATTAGTTATATAGGGATATTTTTTAATTGCATTTTATTTTGGTAGGAGTTAGCTACTTAGGATGGTTGTAGTGGATTGAGTCCAATTTACTTTCTAATTCTGACTACTTGCTATAGTAGGAGCTTGTTTTCTTTTATATATGTAAGCAACCATTACGCCAGAGAATTGAATAGAATGATATAGAATTTGGTTTGAGTGAGCCTGAGTGGCCTGTGGATAGCTTGTTGGCTGTTTGTTCTTTTCTCTCTACCGTTCTCTTGCTCGATTCCGTTGTATCATGGCATTAGATCTGCAAAATCAAAAATCAAATCCCGTATAGGTTTAGGAAAGTTTGATTCAATTGTGGGTACTACTACTTTTGCTACTAATGTCAATATCAAACCCTTGCTGGTTTCTATAAACTCTTGTTATGGTAAGGCCAAGAGTTTCATGTCTGTATGCTACCCCCTGCTAGATGTTTACCCTCTTGTCGTTCTTTTTGCCTTGTGCACTTTTTTGCTTGATGGTCCTTATTTGAGGACTGTAAAATCTGTTGCCTTTTAGCTTGGGCTGCTCTTAGCTTTGCCTTTTCAGCTGGTATGTTGATTGGGTTAGCACTAAGGGCTTCCCGTTGAAATCAAAGAAACATCGATTTTTTGTGCCACCTACCAACACATTGTTATCATACACCCATGGCCTTCCAAGAAGTACATCAGCCAACACCATGGGGATTGGGGATAACATCACACCACATGTTCTCTTCAATACCAGACAGCTTTAAGGTACTGAACACCGCTAGTTCACATCAAAAGTGTTGCAATTTAGGAGTGAAACCATGTAAGATTGTGGGTGCTTCTCCGGTCGTAACTTACCCTCAATGATAAAAGCTTGTGACACAACGTTCACACAACTGGCGCTGTCCACAATGACTTGAACTTTGAGTGGTCCACTAGCCATTCGGGTGTAGAAGATACAATGTCGGTGCCAATCTTCACCTTTAGACTCAGCGCCCAGAATGTGATTCACCACATATATTTGTATATATCTTCATTCTCATGACCTTCTCTATCAACATCATAGGACTCATCCTCAGGTTGCAGTAATGGCAGTCTCATCATCTTGGGGATCACAAACTTGAGCTTCTGAGCTGACTTCAATGGCTGCTGCGATGGAGTTACTCTTGCGACATTGCAGACAAAATTTGGCAAAGTGCCTGTAACCTTGCAATTGTACAATTTAGTTGCTCCACCACTTGTCATAGGTTCTTTATCTTTATCCAATGCTGTAGGTGCAGTTCGGTTTGCAAAACCAGCAAGTTTGTTGACTGGAAAATTTCGTCCACCCTCGCCAGCATGTTGGTTAAATCTCTGGGTTGACGTTTTTACTAAGTCTTCCCGCTAGGAGAGCCTTTTTGAAACAATCTTGCAAATCATCGATGCTTGTCACCCCAATTTTATCACAAAAATCAGGCCTCAATCCCAATCTAAAACAGGAAATGAGCTGATCATCTTCCTCATCCAAGCCGTTTGAGCAGTTAGAGCATCGAACAAAACTATGTATTCCTCCACCAAAAGGGAACCTTGACGGAGAGTATTAAGCTGGTCATGTAGCCTCCGTTGATAGATTTGAGGTAGATATTTCTCATTACCTTCTTCTTGCATCTCATCCCAAGTAGTGGGTTCTCCTCTACATCAAGCTAACTTCATCTCATAATTACGCCACCACTCACGTGCTGTCCCCATGAGTTTGAAGTGGGCTAGCTTTATTTCTCTAGTCTCCGACAAGTCATACCAGTCAAAGTAGTGATCTAGGGAGCACATCTAATCATAAAAAAACTATGGGTCATGTCGGCCATTAAGTTCCTTCAAGTTCCAGCTTCACCTTGTAGGTATCATTTTGATGCCATGGTGGTGCACCTCGATCAAAGTAAGAACAAAAATGTTCTTCAAAAGTGGCTTATGGAGGTGGTCCATGTGCTGGCCTGTTGATGAACCGATGAGCATTGTTGGCTGTAGAGTGATGTTGCTGTCCAACACTTTGTGATGATATAGAGTCAAGCTGTTGATCCATCATAGTCATGCCATTGGTCAACTGTCTCAACAACTTGAACATTAGAGTCAAGGGCCTAGTTTGGAGTGCTGGAATTGGAATTCCCCTCTTCCATGGCTCAAATACCAAATATGATAGGACTAAGTTCACTAAATAGTAAACAAACACCCAACCCACAAGTAGGACTATTAGATACTGATAGACAACAGTATTAAGGGCCCAAATAACAATAGTTTCAGTGGTTGGATCAGACCTAAAATTAGGTCAACAGTACGGGCACGACAACAGTATTATACCCCCCCAAACAATGATCACAATCCAATGGTTGGATTGGCAACTACAGCAGGCCTACAGTATATGGCAGCTAGCTGTCAAATTTAGTAACTAGGTATTATTTTTAAAACTCTAGAGCAGAATACCCCCATATTGACATCAACAGTAGGTCTCGGTTACAACATGATACCATTAAAATTATCTCCACCAACTAGTGATCAGAACACAGGTTACAGATGCAATCCCAAAATAGAAACTCATAACCAAAACCACAAGATAACAGTACTGGTCGATGGAAATCGCTGTTGGGACCATAACTCATATCAAGGAAAGGGGCTGGCATACACTATGAGACTTCAGGAAATCAGCCAAGATTGATGGCTTGATGTGGCACAACAGCCCAAGGTAGAAAATAGAAACTTAGATAGTAAAATAGGAAATTTACATACCACAACACCAATCAGCCATTAGATAGGGCTAAAATTAATATTGAAGGAACAGATCAGTGAAGGTGTTACACCCTCAAAGTCTGAGATGAAACTGCTGGACAGATCTGGAGTTGTATGGACTTGAAATGGCAGCAGTTAAGAGACCAAAACAGCAGTGCCACAGGGTTGGAATGAGACTTCAATGTCAGATTCTGTTGATTTATCGATGGAGTACTTCTTCAATCAATAAAACAGAAGCACAACAGGGAGAAGTTGCAGGCTTGATACCTCACTGTGAGACTTGGTTGCAGGTGTAACAAAACAGTAACTAGGAAGAAGGGGGATATGACCAAGGCCTCCCCCCTATGGTCTTGGTCAGTCTCTCACTGACCTCTTAGGCTTCTGACCTCACTAAATATCTCACAGCATCCATGGTCAAAACAACCAAGGTTTTGTCATTCATCTAAATCATGGGGTATAGACTCAAGGTCCTTCCAATTAAATAGGTACTTGCAGCACTCAAGACAGAATATGAAAAGTAAACAAAAGGAGTCCCACACATGATGTAGGAACCCTGTACAATAAGAAATCTCAATAGAAGGAAATGTAACTTAAGATCCTAAGTAGTATCTTAAATAAAACTCAAATTAGAAACTATAATATCCCCCCCCCCCCCCCCACAATTCTGGTTTTTAGTGAACCAACTAACACCCAGACCATGGGCTTGGTCTGGCATGGCCCAGAAGACCAGTTGAAGAACCATGGGCCTAAGTATGGGCCTTGTTCTTCTTGGGTCTGCGATAATACTGTTTCCTGTAATACTTGTCTATATCATGCCTCCCACATAATCCGACAGTCAATAAAGTGCTAGTGTGCAAGATTCTATTACACAACGCTAGCAAGGATGTAAACCTCAGCCTTTATATATAATAATTGAATTCACTTGTCTTATCATACTCTGTGCTCCTGTTTATACATGATATATTTTACATATTACTTATTTATAGTGTTTTATGCTTCAAAACTTTATTTTGCATATATCATAAGCATTTCCATATGTTTCTTGACTATTTCCACACATATCTAGTGTATCTTGAGTCTCTCTACTAAAATATGATACATCTCTTAAAATCACCCTTCCGATACAATACCCGATACTTTAAACCTTGACGTATAGTATAGATCCCCCTCCCTTCTGATTATGAGAACTTAGATACATAAAGATAAATTTGTTGTTTCTTTTAATCTTTAATGCATATGATGGTTGAATCATCAGTTGCAAAGCCTTCTTTTAATCTTTAATGCAAATGATGGTTGAATCATCAGTAAATATATTTCTACTCTGATCTTTTCTTTTCCGAAATCTCAGTTTCAAAAGAGAAGAGAGTAACATCCCATGTGTCCAGAATCATTTCGATGTTGTGAAACACAACCACATAAACTTTCCTAATAAAAGTGGGATTCAAAAAAAAAAAACCTTTGGATATTACAGAATAGCAATGCATTTAAGGTAGGTATTCAAAACTTTGTAAAAGTGATCTTCTGTAAATAAACACACTATTTCAGAAGTGATAAATTATCTTTCCTGCTTTTCTTAAGATTCCAAATCAACCATGAAGCTATTATAATGCACTTACCCAAATCAACAGGTTCAACCATCCAGGTCAGACAGTTCACTGAAAACCCAGGGAGTTTGAATAGGTTTCTCTGGTTGATGATTATCAGGCGAATGACTAGTCCAACCTGAAAACATGACCTGGACCAAGGTTCCAGGTTTCAATTTCGAACTTGGCTCCGACCAGGCTAGAAACCAAAATATTTCACGACATCATGAAATTTCAGTCAAAATATGGAAGGTTTCAAAGCTTAAACGGCCAAATTAGGTCCCGATACTTCTAGGAAACTCTATTTGAGGCCCTCTAAACATAGTGGAACCCTTAGATTGTAGAAACACACACCCAAAATGGTAGTTTAACTTCGGACCCTAAGTTGGGCTGCTGTATATATTCTCTAATATGGCCTATTCCACACAACTTCGAATCTTGCACAAAACTTCCACAAATGCAGCAAATCGTCGCTTTCGATGAGTTCTACTACTGCCCAACAACTTGTTCCATGCTTGTATGGGGAGTGGTCTAGCAAAAAATGAGCAAAAAAAAAAAACCCAAGTTTCCACAAACCTTAAAGAGTCAAAATCAGCAAAACCAACAAACAGGTCGAAATTTTGACCCATTTCGTTCGAAACTATACATTTTATATGAAAGGTTTGTATTGTTTCGGCCGAAACCACACATTGTTGAAATATGTCGAACCAGCGAAACTATGACCAAAACCTTGCACTTTTTATGTATTGCATGGAGTTCTGTTTCAACATCATGCAAAACTGAAATATTTCGTGAAATTTTGGCGAAACCTTGAACATTGACCTGGACAGATAATCGAAACATTTCAAAGATTTCAGGTCTTTCAAACCACTGTTCATATGCTTTTCAGATAGTTTATGATGACTAAACATGAGTTATTCACAAGCCAAGAACTCAATTTGAAGCACTTGTTAAAGTGCCTGAGAGGACACTAACTTCAAGAGGAACCATGTATAGGTAGATTGAGCTAAATTTCCCAACTACTGTCAAGGTGGAGACTCAACATTTAATCTGTACATTAAGAGATGGGTGACTGACCATATGAAGCGGCAAAATGAATGGATATGGGAATGATGCAATAGTACGCAGATGTACAATAAACTAAGAAGGGTAGGGAATGAAGCAGTGTAATCTTCACAGTTCAAGAAGCAGCTAATATATGAACTCAAAAAGAATTTAGAAAGGTTGAAAAATATCACTATGTTATACACAGGATCAATAAATGAAATGATAGGGCATAAAATAACAATGTACCTGGTAATTCCGGAACCATATGTGATCATCAACAATGGAGAAAACAAAAACATGGTCATGATAAGGTTTGGATTTCCTGTGCTCCTTTGGTATTCCAAATATCTGGGAAAAGAAATCAATGTTGACTTACCCTTCCAGTTGTAAGAAGTCAAGAAAATTTGATTTATGCTATAGAAGAAAATAAACTTATCCTTAAAGAAACAATGACATGAACTTAAAGTGATAACATGAGTAAGAATTAACCAAAAAAATGCATTGTTCCCATGAAGAGGAAATCCAAGATAACTGCATGATCCATAAAGTCAGTCCACACCAGAATCTCTGGCTTGCAGTATTTTTTATTTTTAATTTTTTTCAAATCTCTGGCTTGCATGCAATGGTCAACCAAGATACTAACTTAGCATCGTCAAGGAGTTCTAGTGCCCCAAATAGACCACCATGTGTCAGATAAAGGTGGGAATATTGGTTGAGAAGTCAAATGTTTTTTTTTTGGGTGAAAAATTGACATGGGACAGACATGTGGCTAAATCCAGAAGGAACCTTACCTTTCAACATCCAATGGTCGGAATGATAAAATCGGTCCTCCACATGGCAGGATGTTGCAGAATTCCAGCAAGAAAAGAAGATGGGCATGTTGTTTTGTGTTTGGTTTAGTATATTGGGTCCAACTGAACCTATGGTATATGGCCCATGGGTAGTATTTTGGAGTTTTCTATTGTAATGGGCCAATTCTATAAGATTAAATATTAGAGATTTAGGTCCTATACGGGATTAAGTAGTTAATTTCTATTTTGTAATCTTCTAAAATAGTTCATATTTTAAAGAGATACATGAAGGATTCCTCCTACCACACATAGGGGTTTCTTGATTGTTATGGAAGATATAAATAAAGGAGAGGGGGCATAAACCTCCCCTATGATTTGAGTTATTGAGAAATTGGGTTTTCCCCTCTTTTGGTCAGTGATGAAGCAGCTCCATCCCTTAGTGGTGATTCCAATTCCGCAAACTTTGGTAGTGATTCCAAAGTCAAATCCTTCCTTTCTTCTCTCCATCTTGTTCTTAATTTCAGCAAGCTAACAGGTGAGTGTGTGGATGTATAACAATGTAAACTGAATCCATTCTCTCCACTTGTGTTCTCAGTCTTCTCTGAAAGATTTCTGCCCATCTGACCTTCAGATTGAGTCCAAATTTGGTTATTAAATCCTTCACTAATAGGACTATATCTGTCCAGAATTACAGCATCATCAGATCTGGAACTTGGGAGCCATATTTGTTTTAGAAACTTACTATTTTCTTTTTTCCTTAAGTTTCTATTTTCTGTCCACCGTCGTTACTCCAGTTAGAAGAAGCCTGCGTGGCTTGTGCAATCCCTTCCCCCCCTCTCTCCTCATATCTTCTTTCTCTCCCGTCCCCTTGCGAGACCTTTCTTCCTTCTTCCCTCTTCTACTTTCTGTTATTGTTACCTTACCCTGTTCTGGGTGATCGTGCAGCCCATGCGCGAGTGATTGATCTCCTTCGGACAGTCTATTTGGCCTAATATTTTGGAAGTAAATCACCCTTCCCTAGGCGATTCAAACTCCAGTTTCCCTGCCCCAACCAGGTGATGCAGTGGCACTCAAATGGTTGGACCAGCACGACCGAGTTTGGAAACCTAAACCCAGACAAAAGTGGCCCAACTTGGGTTTTTGATCTAATAAGGGGTGATAGTAGTTTATTTACTTTGGGTTTGTCTTGTAGTCTTTTTTTTTCTTCTACTTTGGGTAGGCTACCACTTAGTCTCAGAGGTTGAGTATGAGTCTTTGTGTAGACGATGAATTGTCACACCCCACCTCCCGCCCCCCCCGCCCGGCGAAGACGACAACAGAACGCGGATTGACCTTTGTATCTCTCTCTCGAAGACTTGCTCATGCACAAAGACCATATCACCCTCACATCTATAATAATGATAATGATTAAAAAGACCTTTTTTACCAAGGTTGAAGGAGGCACTGTTCAATTTCCCCGAACACGGCGGTCATTTGGCCACACTTGGGACCCTGCGGTTGTACCCACTGCCACAGGGACACCCGCCGTGGGGTGCATCCTGCAGTTATTCACGCAGCGCCTTAGATGTATGTGATCTGTACCAGCGGCACCGCGGATGTAAGTGATCTTATTTTCCCCTTCTATATCCCTTTCTTCTTCTTTCCTAATCTTTGATGTTCTTCTTCATATGTAAAACAGAAAATAGCAATAAAAAAAAGAGTTTCAGTTATTTAATTTTATTCCTTTTATTGTATTGACCCTGCTGCAACCGATCTCCAGTTGGTTTCCCTGGTTCGAGGTCGATTTTGCAATACGAACCCAAATAGGGTTCTGTGATCCGGTTTCCACATCATTTAGGCCAGCCTTTGACCAGTTTTTCAGCCTCACCAGTTGGATGTTTCTTTAGTTATTGATCTTCTATATCTCTGCCCTATTGATCTCTAAAACTGGGTCACTGTGATTCTGTCCTATGGGTTAGTTTCCCAAATAACAGGATAGTGAATGCATCACGGGGATTTCTGCCAATGAAGTAAACCTTAACATGAGGTAGAAAACAATTGGCTGGCATTAGACCCCGCAGTGGCACGAGCCTCATGCACTGGGTACGCCCTTAGAAAATGTGTTTTATGTTGGAAATCCTTTCACATGGAACAAGGTTTTCTAGTGACCCAAGACCCAATAATGTAAGACTAGAACCTGAATAGGTCTAATCCCAGGCAAGATCAAAAAGAAAATCTCCAAAGAACAAGAAAAAGAGCAATGGAAACAAAAGTCATAAATGAGGGAACCAAGAGAACAATGGAAACTAAAAATAAGGGTAAACATGAGAACAATGGGACGTAAGAATAAGGGTAACAAGAGAACAATGGAAACTAAAAATAAGGGAAAACACGAGAACAATGGGAAGTAAGAATAAGGGAAACAAGGAAACAATGGAAACTAAAAATAAGGGAAAACAAGAGAACAATGGAAAAACTCAAATGAGGGAATAATTTCCTTGGTTGAAGAAACAAATAAAAAAAAAAACCACAAATTTATAACCTGTTGAAGCAGCAATAATCTTGATGTACTAATCTTAAAGAATCAATGTGACAATCAGTAGAAAGAAATCCCAGCAGCTTGTAGCACTCTTAAACTCAATTAGGATTTGGAATCAAGAACCGATGGAAGGGGATGGGGGAAGGGAATGGCTATCTCAGCCTGGGTGATGCAAGCCCAGCCCGCGTCTGGAAGACCTCGATCTAACTCTACCGTGTGGGCCGGCATCAGCCCATTCGAGCCATGAAGGTCAAAATTATGTCAAGGTCTAGCACCAACTCTTGGTCCAAAATGAACCAAAGACCAAGGCCAACAAAGTGGCCACCCAAAGTTGACCAATGAATAATCCAGAATTATGACTTTGCACATGTCTCCACTTTAAGTGACATTTCGGATTATTTCCATGGGGAATTTGGAAAAATGCAAAACATAAAAGTTATAGCTCTTTGAGTCTTCGTTCCAATGGATTTGAAATTAGGTCAAATGGATCTAAAATGAAGGAGTTATGCCTTTTTCACTGAACATGCGCAATCCAGCTCGTGAATGACCTTCATCTTCCTTGTCTCTTCATTTCCCCATAAAGCTCACTTTCTCCCATGAACTCTCTTGAGAAGAAACATGCATATGGTAAAATCTTCTCTATTGGGAAATACACTTCAACCTTGGAGCTTCCATCAAGGCACCTTGGAGCAGCCCCTATGTCTTGAAACTTACTTTTATTTATTCGTTTTCTAGAGTTCTCTTTTTCTTGGAATTAAGCATGTAATCTCAACCCTAGAAAATTAATGGCTGAGATATCGTAGTAGCTTTTAGGATTTCTTTTGTTTTGCCTATAAAAGGACTACTTATCTTATTTATTTGTAAGAGAGATTGAGTTTTGTATGGAAATTGCTTAGTGCATTTTGTTAAGAACCATGACAAGTTCTCCTTTGAGAACCTTGAAGAGTTCAACCAAGAAACCTTGAAGAAGTTTCTCTCCTTCCTAGAAGAGTAGGAGTTTTGTTCTTCATCTACATTCTAGAAGAGTTGTAGGCCACCATTAGAGTTGTTTTGCGTCCTAGAAGAGAAGTAAGTCACTCTACCCTTTACTTCACCCAAGTTATTTTCATGTCCTTACAATTGTCACCACTTGTAACACAATTTCGGATAACCTACATTGAGAATCCGAATAAACTTTCTTCTTAAAGGTTGTAGCCTCTTCTGTTGTCTTGAATCACCCTACATCGATCTTTGAGTACAAAGTTATTGCCATTTTACTGACAGGGTGCAAACCTGTCCTGTTGAGCCTCTTTTGTAATGGTTTGTTCCTTACTCTCCCTATCCATCTTCAAGCAACCCCGTAGAGGTACTTGCATCACTGGGCATCTCACCCAACCTATCTCAGGATTTTTGGAAAGGCTAAAGCCAATATTTCATTAATCAAATTCGTATACAATGCTGGCCTCCCTTACAAACTTATATAGAATACTCAAAAATAGACTTAGACACTAAAAAGGAAAGGCCTAACCCTATCCTTAACTAATAGGGGAACATAAATTGACTAAGAAAGTAAAATAATAAAGAAAACAAACTCAAAATAGGACTCTAACTAAACTAAGGAAGTAAATCCCGTTTTCCTATTTTCTACCCATATTTTAGGCTCATTAAATTGGCCAATTACAAAATAAATCCATGGGATCAAAGTCCCAATGCATATATGACCCAACCCAAAGCTTATTTCCACTACAATAAGCCCTAAGTGACTTATCTACATCACCCAACATCCAACAAAAGTCTTATTAGATTACAATTGGGGCAAAACATAACACCATTATTCTTGGTGTGCATGCATTGCATATCATTACCACAGCAATTATTAGATCAAGAAAGCTATGAGAAACACACTAGATGAGTTTAAGAGTATCATTTTTTTGATGTAATATTAGTTAATCTTGATCATTTCTTCCTTATCCATCTAACGCATTAAACTAGAATTTTGACACACAAATTTGGAAACAAAGAAGTTTCAACAACAAACCAAACTAATTATTAATAGAAACAGAAAAAAAACATATGAATAGCATCTTACCTGCAAGATCAGCTCTTTCAAAAGCTTCCAGTGAGGATCTTTATCAAAATTAGACGAGAAGGTCAAAATTGGCCGTGAACCTTTAAGATGATTTCCAGTAAGCTTCAATTCTTCCATCGTGTGCACTAAAATTAAAACAAAAAAAAAATTAGAGCAATTTTAAAAAAGCTGATTTGTGCAAACAATGCACAGTTCCATGGAAAAGAAAAAATTGAAATGAGGAAGGGGGTCCCGGATATGAAGTTTTGAGTAAGCACATAATAGCTCACAGAAAGATGAGTTTTCATCATTCTTGGGCCAAAAGCAACTGAGAACAGAAAGAAATTGGGAACCTGATAGCTTCACTGTTTCTTTCAACATTTTCCCTGAAATCTTTTCCACCAAACTGTTGAAATAGGTTTTTCAGTTCAACAAGTACACATATCTGTGCCTCTCATATACACTACATGCAAAAGCGATAGATTTTTATGCAAGTCGATAGAGTTTGTATAGTCAAGCTTGTAAAATACCGGAGCACACTGACTTATTAAAAGGAGATGGAGTCCTAAAGAGATTTCGTAACACTCCATACATGAAAAACTAAGGATATCACCCATCAGATGAATGATCCAGGTTGGTCCAGTCATCTCTCCAAAAAACTAACAAGGGGGCATGATGCAATTGCTCTAGCTTGGCTGGACAGACATGACCCAGTTTGGAGGCCCAAACCAAGAACTGGTCCTGAACCAATCTTCTGGTCTGGTAGACTACATAAAATGTAATATTTTTAATTTATTTTATTTTATTTGGGTGGGTAGATTACGTAGGAATTATTTCCTAGTTTGTTAGTTTATTATTGGAAAAAGGTATTGTGCATGGTCACACTCTCAACCATAGGATGAATATGACTGTGTATGATGCACAACCCCTCACCTCCATCCAACAATTTGCTGCATGACCATGCACAAAACTTCTCCCCTTTATTACTTTAGTGGATATCTATTTTTACGCAAGCGAATTTTCTTTATACTGCCAATGTAATTGGTAGAAGGGGAAGGGAATTGGAATTGGAATTGGAATCGAATTGAAAAGAAAATTGGATTTCATTTACCTAAGTGGTTTTTTGAGGCTTGCTGGCTAACTATGCGTCTCTCTATCATCTCTCCTCTCTTCTCATGTATCTTCTTTTAATCCTTCTTCGTTCTTCTTTTCTCCTCTATTTTGTTGCATTCTGCTTTCCCTCTAACTTGGGAGTACCCTGTTCTAGCAGTACTCACAGCCACCCACAACTTGGAAGTAATCTCTTAGTGGCACATCTGTTTTACCTAATATTTTAGGCAGTCATTCATCACTCTAGGGAGTCCTATATTGTAGAGTTTGAGGTTGAAACACCATCTGAGATGAGAACCCTACATCAGATTCCAAATCTGATTTCTGCTCTTCCATTAAGGTGAGTTTCAGACTAAATACTCACCATTGTGATCTATTGGAGTTCTTATTACTTGCATTCAAGAGAACCATGGTCTGGGATTCTCCAATGTAAGAAGATTGATGCTGGAACGAAGAACTTCATTCGATACATGTCGGTTCTGTTTCCTGCCTCTGGTTGTGTCTGGAGGTAGAAGACACCCATCCTCCTTCCCACGATTTAACACCCTTTGAGTTAAATGACCTACTTGCCCCTCCCCTCTTATTTGGTACTAAGAATATCCCTCCCAGTCACATTATACTCCATTCACTTGTTTCCTATTTTTTATAGTTGATTCTAATAAATTACAGTACTGTCACCATCTGTTTCTTGCCTTTATTAAGTGCTAGAACCTTATAGAAATTACAGATTTGCCGTTGCCCGTAATTCTTGGGTTGTTTAAGTGTTTGGGTTGGGCCCAAAGTGATCCGAATCGGGTTTTGGAAACCTGGATTGCTTCAAATTCTCTAGGCTGTCCTATATTGTAGAGTTTGAGGTTGAAAAGCCATCTGAGATGAGAACCCTACATCAGATTTCGAATCTGATTTCTGCTCTTCCGCTGAGGTGAGTAGCAGACTAAAATACTCCTCACCATTGTGATCTGTTGGAGTTCATATTACTTGCATTCAAGAGAAAAATGGCCTCTGGTTGCATCTGGAGGTAGAAGACAACCATCCTCCTCCTCACGATTTAATACCCTTTGAGTTAAATGACCTACTTGCCCCTCCCCTCTTATGTTGTTATTAATTCCAAGAATACCATTTCCTATTTTTATAATTGACTCTAATAAATTACTGTACTGCCTGAGTGCCACCATCTGCTCTTGCCTTTATTAAGTACTGGAATGCTATAGAAATTACAGATTTACCATTGTTCGTGATTCTTGGGTTGTGCAAGTGTTTGGGTGGGTCCAAAGCAATCCAAATCGGGTTTTGGAAACCCGGATTGCACCAAGGTGGTAACAAAGAAGTCTGAACAACCCCAACATTATGTTTGGATATACAAAATAAAATTCTAAACAAAGGTGCGGGAATTTCACATTTCTTAAAAACATAACTGAAATAACTTCTTATCATATATAAGTAGAGAATGAAATTACCAGCATTAACCAAAAATTTTACAGATGGTCCATTAGGACACTTGGCCATCCAGAGGTAAAGATCTTTCTGTTTTCTGCACTGAAATCAGGAAACAACAGTATCAGGATCAAAACAGGAATAAACTAAATCAAACGAAAAAGAACCCTATTCCATTTTCAAACTACAAGAAAGAACTTTGTTCTGCCCCAAAAATAAAAAGTTGTATGGAAAAACAGGCCACCCGTG
This sequence comes from Telopea speciosissima, assembly GCF_018873765.1. Classification (NCBI taxonomy): domain Eukaryota; kingdom Viridiplantae; phylum Streptophyta; class Magnoliopsida; order Proteales; family Proteaceae; genus Telopea; species Telopea speciosissima. Next base: position 34,139,053 of record NC_057919.1, on the reverse strand, counting down.
ACCTCATGAGTCATGAAGACACATAGATGATAGATCCATAGAATATGCAATATCAAAAGTAACAGAAAAAAATTTGCTCAGATTTTGCTAATTAACTTTCTCATTGAAGAGTCTTTGAAGCACAGGGACAGCCAATGTTAAGAATTGTTCCATTTAATCAGTGTACAATAGTAGGAGATGATTCGATTTCCATATCCTTCCCTTGGGGGATTCAGATATTCTCAGGCACTATATTCCAAAGCATTCATTTCCTCTTTTTGTCATCCATTTCATAATTGAGAGGAATACAGAGATTCTGCTTTGAACTGGAACGATAGATTTTGCATTTTTTGGCTTGTGAAGAAAAGGCATTCATGATGTTTGGGCTTCAAATGTTGTTCAAAATCTATTTGCAGGTTTGTCTGGTTTCAAGAGGTCAATCTCTAATATTTCTACAACTGATCCATTGACAGCTAATTTCTCTGTTGTTAACCCTTTACTCCCTAAACTAAACGTTGCTGATTCAAAAAGTCCACAATCAAAGACATTGTGGTTCTCTCAGTCTCTCTACAAGCTGTGAAAGAACCGGAAAAAAAAAAAGAAAAACTATGAATTATCGGATCCTTTTAAACATTCATATATGTCAGATAACCTTGAGGAACATAACTACTTAACTAGTGATCTTATGCCAGACAAGTAATAAGTAACCCATGAAAAGAAAACAAAGACGTTATATAGCATAACCAATTAAAAATATTATAGAGTAGGCTTTATTTACTCAACAAAAGCAAGACCTTAAGGCTGCAATAGTCAAACTAAAAGAGGTCATGCTGTGTTGTTTGGAAAAAGCAGCCTGGTAAAAACAGTGCACAAAGTTGTACTAAACAGTAAGCACCCTACTGAAGTAGTGACAGTTGCAAGGGGTGTGCCTCTCACCTATTGTGCAATGCACATGGATGAGGAGCACACCTTAACAACAATAGGTTTATACAAGTCTGTAATAGGAGGCTTGGCACTTTGGGGCCTATCAGAACTTTCTTATGGGGTTCTCTTGAGCTTTTTAATTATCTTTGGTGGTGGTGTAGATGGAAGAAGGTTAAAAAGAAATGTAGTTTCCAAAATTACTGATTTTTAAACCCCCCCCCCCTAAATTTTAATATTTTGGGTTTATGTATGATCTTTGCAGCTACTATCTTCCATAATTTTTGTTGCTGATGACAACATAAAAGTTATATCTCACTAAAGGCAGTTGCCAAACTAGGAAGGGCAGAGTCACAAGTCCGATTCTTTCGTCTCCCCCCCCCCCCTTAATGTTATATAAATGTCGAACTGGATTGTTTCCTCCATTTAAAATTCACATTGCGGAAATGTAAGAAATGAACCAAGCAAACAAGAAGTCGAAGGAAATTTAACATGTTAAACCATGTCAGTGTACATCAAACAGTACAACTGAAATTCACTGAACAACTCCCCCCCAAAAAGAGCAACAAAACCTAACTAAATTCAAATAAAACAATCATCAAATTTCCAAAAGTTACCTCAAAAAACAAGCAGGCGGAGCAGTTTTTCAGCTCAACAAGTTCATTCAGAGTGGCCCCTTTGCTCTCTTTGGACTCAACCTTGTTATCTTTCTTGCAATGAGGCAAGAGTGACACCAGATTCAACATCAGGTGCCGGTACCTAAAAGCCAATTAGATCACCATCCCAACGAAACTTAAGAATAGACAATAAATACCCTTGCAAAGGAAGTGCAGTGGAAATTTTTAATTACCTGTAAATGATGCGACGAGAACATGTCACCAACACCTTCTCTTTGTTCCTAAAAACTAGAGAATCAGTTTCTTTCTCTTCAACCTTGTTCTTCCATCCCACAAGGGTCCGTTTGGGTCTCTCTGGAGCAGCTTCATCTTTCTTCTTAGGTTCTGAAGCCGCTACCTCACTGTGTTTCCGCTTCTTACCCATAGACTTTAGATACTAAACTGCAGAGAATAAACCCTAGTGTCAGAAGCTCAGCAACAGCTCAGAAAATATTAACACTTTCTCATATGAAAGCAACTTCCCCATCTTCCTCCACAAGCATAACTCTGAAAAGTGAAAACCCATTTACTGAATAAACCCAATTAATACAGCACAGGAGATTCTACGATTCAGAATAATATTATCTAGAAGAGAATGGTAAATGCATCCACAACACTAAGTGTTGAAGAGGCAGTATTGAGCTAACAGTCCACACGGTTGCCATTGGATATAAGTTACAATGTTAAATATAGTTTCAGAAAGAGCAAAAGGGCCATTAACATGAACGACCATCAGATTTGAAGCTCTGAAAACTATAAAAAGAAGGAAGGAAAACAGGCATTCAATATTAAAGAATATGTATGGATGCGAGAGAGAGAGAGAGAGAAAGAGAGAGAGAGAGAGAAAACCTTACTCTTCCAGCAACTGAGTTCGAACGAGAGAGAGGGAGAGAGTAAACCCTACTACTTCCGGCGGCTGAGTTCGTTGCAGGGTTTTTTTGGTCTCAAACTGAGAAGTAGGAGATTGGAGACGGAGAGCGAGTCGGGAAACATCATATAGCCGTAATTTTGGGCCGTCTTAATACGCATTGCGAATAAAATTCGACCGCAACGCGAAGTTACCGTATTCTTCCGTAATTTTAACACACATTTACGGTTTCAAGATGGAAATCAGGAATCGGATCAGTGATCACCGATTTGGATTGGAATTGATCCCGAAGTTGAGGAATCGGGTCGCTGATTGCCGATTTAGAATCACTGAGTTTTCATATCAAAGGGCCAATTCTAGGGTTATTGGAACTGTTTCCGTATTTTTAGACGTTGTACATATTTCTTTCGAATGTCAGCATAGTTTCAGAAATAATCAGCCGAACCAATTCGAATTGAAATAGGCGATGACGATCTCAATTCCAGTTAAGGCTGATTCCTATATTTTGGAATTTACCAAAATGCTCCTTGATCTTCATTTTTTGCTATTTTTTTTGGGGAATTATTAACGTAATAAAGGTTTGTTATTTATCCAGACATAACAAGATTGCAACTACCGAGTCCAGCTCAGCTCCTCGTACGAGGAGTGAGATCTCACTCCTTGTGCGTAATTGGATGCCATGTGACAGGGACAGGGATCACCTCTTATTTCTTAACTTCTAAAAGGACAGTGACAGAGACCACCCCTTATGCCTTAACTTTCGGTCACGACGCAGTTCTTCCAATGGAGGTGACCGTGAAGTCCTTGAGAATATCAAGGCAATAGGAGCTAACCCCTCAAGAGTATACCGATGCCATGATGACCGAATTGGAGGGCTTAGATGACGAGAGATTGCTAGCTCTCGATCGCATCTCAGCCCAGAAGGCCAAAGTGGCAAAAGCATACACCAAAAAGGTAAAGCCAAAAGCATTCAAGGACTTAGACCTAATGCTCAAGACCGTATTACCAATCGGTCACAAGGATCCCATGTATGGGAAATGGTCACCCACTTGGGAAGGACCATTTGTGGTTCATCAAGTGCTAAAGGGGGGGGGGGCATACCACCTTCGGACTTTAGACGGTCAGGTTCAACTGAGACTATTAAATGGAAAATACTTAAAGCAATACTATCCCACCATGGGGGAATCCAGAATGGTCTAGCTTAAACCAAAAGCAGTTCATTTAGCCGAGCAGACGACTGTCCACACGACTAAGCAAAAAAAAAGGAAAAATTATCCTAGCCGAAACATGTCATCCACAAATTACAAAAGGCCAAGTTCAAAGAAAAGATGGCCAAATCAAATGTTCTTAAAATTCACCTGGGTTCCCCCTCAGGTCACTCTTCACTGAATTAAGTTCTTTTTGGACCCTACCAATTTCCATCCGAGCAACCGAAACCTGCCACGACAGCTTCCCCTTCGTGGCCAAGACCATGCTATAGGCCTCCTTCTTAGACGTCCCGATTGCAACCGCCTTAGCGAATGCCTCCCGGGTCGAGGTCAGCTTTTCAGAAACAGCCTTGCTCTTAGCTTCTAGTTCTGCCAGTTCGGCCACTAGACCTTTCTCGGCCGCTTGGAGTCCCCATAGCTCTGTGGCCATCAACCGGAGCTTCTCTCTCTTGTCAGCTTTCAGTCTTGAGTTCTCCTCTTCATCCTTAATGGCTTGAAGGGCCAGAGGGAGGCTATTGATCATAAGGCGAAGCAAGTCAACAAAGATTAGAGCAGCTCTGCGCTAACTGAAGTCAGTCTCGGGATAGGCTATGATGGTTTGCAGGGCATCAATCATAGCAGACGCTTTATCTTGGCCGAGAATCTCAACCACAGAAGCTCGTGGGTCTCATCTAGAGACTGCCATGCTATGGGCACATCAGGAGAGTTGGGGGGAGTGAGCACAACATCCTCTAGGATAGGAACGTCATGGGCCTCTACGGTAAGCAGGTTTTCTAGAGAATCAAGTAGCTCGATCACCGGGTCATGACTTCCCTCCTGCAAAAGAAAACCTCGGAGTTAGGAAAGCTCGGTCATTTTCTGAAAGAGAGAGGAGAGATGCAAGTTACCTCTGGCTGGGGCATTTTTTAGGATTGCCCTTCTTCATGAATTGAAGGAAGTCGGGAAGGTTGCTCCTTCTCCAAGGATACAGGAGACTTAGAAATCGGAGGGATAGCCGCAGCAGTGGTCTCTAACCCAGACAAATGAATTACAACAGCAAGGGACTCGGCACGAACATTCTCCGCCGACTGGAGTACTTGTTCTGGGGGAATCTCTTTCTCAAGGCTCGTTAGTTTGGACAATAGAACATGTGAAGCTGTGATAGAACTAACTTTGATGGAGGGCGACGAAGTTGTCACATGCCCAAAAAGACTTCTTTTGGGAGCATCGGTCTCAAGGATGGAGGAGGTAGACTTGCTGGAACTGGATCGAGAGGACTTAGAAAGAGTCGCCTTATCAGCTTCCTCGTCCTGCTTGCTCCTGATCTTGATCGATCGGATCGGCCGAGCCCCAGACTTAGCGGAAGGGCGCTGGAGCTTGGCAATAGGCCAGGCGTCTGAATCATCACTTTCAATGGCCTCCACATCAACGACCTTCTAGGAGTTGCTGGTTGGTCCCCGTCGAAGCCGCTTCAAGGGCTACTCTTCCTCTGTCGCTTTTGAGTCAGTGGGGGTCTTGCTGGACTGCTTTGTTGGGGGCAGTGCATCTAGAAGACAAAAGAAGAGAGTAGAGTCAAGCGTCAGAAGAATTTACAGAAATAAAACTTTAGAGATACCTAGGCAATTGCGGTATATGAGGATTTTAACATAAAGTTTTTCTAGTCGAAACTCATGCTCTAAGACGTAGAGACCAAAAAAAGTCACATCTTGGGCGGTAATAAAAGACATCGGTCGATCAACATCAGCTATGGCAAAATGGACCTTCGGCCGGGGAGGTTGCCGATCCAATGTTTTAGCAAATTCTCTCTCGAAATGCCTCATGTCTACTCGTAAGCCTTTTAGTGTACGACTGGCATTCTCTAGTCGAGACATGTAGTCGAGTAATTGTCTTTCTCTCAGGTTTTGAACAACCTCGCGGTGTCTCTCATTCATAGTCAGCCAGTCTGGGTGATACTTGATACCAAAAAACTCTTCATAGTCTACGATGGATTGGTATAAGGGAGAGACAACGTTACCTTCACCTTTGGTCGGTCGCTTCCTCGTTTTTTGCAGCAATTCAGAAGATTTGTTAGAGTTATCTCGACCAGAAGTAGAAGATTGGCAATCATCAAAGGAGTTAGTAGCATCATCTCTGACCAAAAAGTAGTACTTCGACCACCAAGCAAGGAAGTCCTCGGTTGTCGCAGGGAAAGGGACGAAGTAACAAGACTTAAAAGAAGAAAGGGCTAGCTCACTCATAAGGGTGATATCTTCAATACTTTCATAATCTTTTAAAACTGAACGGTCAAGACTACCTTCGGAGACCAAGAAGAAATAGGGAACAGGTATGGCCTAAACGAAGCCGAACTATCGAGCCCAGAATTAGGGATTGTAGGGCTCTGAGCTGCACATGTTATTTTTGGTGTACTTGAGATAAACTCCAAAATGAAGATCCTGACACATCAGGTACGAAGCCCATAACACCGTATGTCCTACAGGGATCATGGATGGCTTCTCGTAGCCAAGGGGGTAGACTCTCTGAATGATGAAAAGGAATGAAAGAGGCAGAGGGACGATCTTCTAAAAGTGAGAAGAAAAACTGAAAGCAATCCATAAGAGACCAGACTATTGGTGGGCAGAGTAGCTTGAACCCGACTGTAGGGAACTCATTGACTTGGCGAGGAGGACTGAACTCAGGGAAGTAGGCGCTCAACCACAGCTGAAGAACCCAAAAGGGTCCCCCACCATGAGCAAAACCAGACTCCACGAGGTCGTTACAACCTTGGTACAGGGAAAAAAGTACAAAGGCAGCAAGGTTGATAGGCCAGTTAGTTGCCAAAGCATTAGCAAGGCCGAGATAGGCCTTGGTAATCTTATCGACTTGAGTGCAAATTAAACAACGGCAGATCCAAGATAGCAGAAAGGCCACATACTCTTGTCTGTTGACCGAACCATTCTGTTTTCGGTAATGGGCTAGGTACGAAGTGTAACTGGATTTCTTGTTAAAGTTTAGGTCCCAACCAACTCGGGAACTATCGGTACTGCCATTAAATTCCTCTCCTTCAGCTTTGAGGCCAAGGAGGGCACCAATATCAAACAAGGTAGGACTCAACATCTCGAAGCTAAAGTGGAAGGAATTGGTTAAGCGAGAGCAAAAATGAAGGGCGACATGAAGGAGGTCAGCATCACAAGGGTAATGGATGGTTGACATATAAATGGCTTCATAAATCCCTAGCTTTTGCCAAGACTCCCTCTTGACAGTAGACATGCGTTCCACCCAGTCATTCCACTCGGTGTATCCAGAGGCCCAATGCCGCTTCACAGCGGTGGGTTTATATTTTAGAGTGGTTAGAATTCCCTTCCTAAAGTAAGGATGGTCCTCTGGGTGAGACAAAAATCGTAGGAGAGAGTCAGTGGCAGTAGGGTCATCAAAGACAGGACCCAGGGCAAAATGACCGACTCGAGGGGTAAGTACCTCTAAGTTCACAGTAGGGTGAAGCGCAGCCCGCCTCTCTTGAAGACGCTCTGTAACGGATTTGGAGCCACTCGCACCAGGTCCAGATTGACTCATTTTCTCGATTTCAACTTGGGAACGAATGATCAAGAAGAGGACGAAGAAAGACGAGGAAGAGGAAAGTGAGAAAGGTTGAACAGAGGAAGAGTTCTTAAGCAAGCAGCTTGTTAAGTCCTAAACCAAAAAGGAAGAATGATTACTTCCTAGGGAAACGACGAAGACTGATTACAACTTCGAGCGCCAATTTTTTATTGGCCCACGTATTGCGCAAAATGTGCTTTGCAAAATTCGTACCATCTAACGGTTAGTGCTACAAAAGATATTTTTGATTGGCAAAATTTTAAATTAGCACGAGTACCAAGGACTATAGATGAATCCATCCACGAAACTCGTGAGGGGCATTGTTTACACCCAAATTTTGCCCAGAAACTTCGGTCACGAGCCAAAGAGGATGAAGACCAAAGATTCCATAGCAGTACTTGGTCAGAAGACGCCTAGCTGATCTACTTGGCCAAAAGGAAGTGGCAGTTATGGTCGGTCAAGTGCAGATGGTTACAATCGGCCAGGTGGTTACCTTCGTGCATTCAGTTAGAGCGAACTCGGGGATCATGAGAGTTGGTGGCCATGATGGATCCAGCATAGTAACCGTCTGATCAGTTATTTGGGTCATCATATAAATAGCAGGGAAATGATGTAAAGAAGGGGACAATCAAATATCCAAAAAAGCCTGCACTTTTACTTATCTTTACTTTTCTTAGCCTTAATCTTAGCAATGGTGTGAACTTAAGGAATTTCGTTTCTTGTATCCTTATACTTTACACTATAGATTGTTCATCTCAGACATAGTCACAGTGAATATACGTTTCCTTTGTCTCCGTTATACCACTTATCTTTGTGAAAGTCCTTGGATTACCAAGGCAAGAGTAGAACCCGTAGCAAGAATCTGGCCCTTCCCTGTTCTAGTTCTTAAGCTGTGAAATTTAGGGGAAATAATTTGGGTTGCCCCCTGACTATTCATTGGCCGGGGCTAGAGCTTTGCAAATATAGGGTTTGTCGGAAATGATCTCAGCAATGCTAATCTCATACTCTTCATTGGCCTTTATATCCAAAAAATTGATCGATTTAGAGTCAGCTGCTCCCATTACTGCTAGAGCTGGCTGCTTATAGTAGGTACTTAAGGTGTGAGTGGGCGCCTCGAGGAAGTTGTGGGCACAAGGTCAACCCAGGATGGTAATACCCAAAACCGAAGGGAACATCAAATTGTCTGAAGACCAAAGTTAGGAACCTTCCATATGGAAGGTTCCCATCAGAAGGGTTTTGCACGTGATACAACATGCCCTAAAGTAGTAAATATGGGAGGTTTATAACTGGACCCCCCTTGCCCGCACCCAACAAGCAATAAGTGATGTAGGCTCTCAACATAGAAATACTACCTCTATTCCCGCCCTTCGGGTAAATGTTATACGAAACAAATCTACTAATAACCCGGGCACTGGGCTTATAGGCAGCCTCAGATTTAGGAGTCTCCTCTGAACCAGTCAATGCTTTGAAGACCCTCCTCCTGGTCTCCAAGGAAAACATGTCTGATATGTCTATCCTGGGCTTATAATAGCACCTCTCGCCTGTGTTAGGCAACCCCAAGATCTCTGCTAAAGTGGTTGTGGTAAGTCTGATATCCACCCCCTTAACTCTGCTCTCCAACCCAAACTCCTGTGCCCCAGATGGCAGTAGGTTATAGTAAAAATAACAAACCAAGTTAGGGTAACATGGCTCGGTGGGTGACAACATAGAAGCCCAACCTAGGATATTGAACCTAGAATATAAGTTGTACTGGTGGAAGTCGTCCACCTGTACCATCCTCCCATTCACAATCTGAAGGGACCTAAATTTGTCCCAATCTCGAGAATGCTCATACCTAGAGAATAGGAACCGATCAAAACCCGGCTCCTCTGATGAAGAATCCTCTCTCGATGAGGTGTGTGGCACAGAGGAAGATGAGGAATGCTTGCTCTTAAACCGTAGCCTCTTACGTGCTACGGATTTCCTTGCCGTTCTATGACTCGTAGAGATAGGGCTGCAAAAATGAGAGGATAGAATTAGTTAGGGCAAGAAAAAAATTAGTAAAACCCTAACTAAGACAAGAAAGACATGGGAAATGACCTAAAACAGGAGAAAAAGTTGAAGAATCTTACCCAAGATCGCGTAGGATCGCGGAGGACCCATGGAAATGAGTGGATATGGTGTGGAAATAGTCACACTAGGCCTTGGAGCTCTGCCCTAGGTGGTTGGGAAGCTCTAGAGAACAAATGAAATGATTTGGGTCACTCTCGGACTGTTATAATTGGGCCCCGATTCTCTGGGCGATAGCACTGGGCGATGCATCTAATGCCCAGAGACATCGCCCAGAGAATGGAGTTTTTGTTGTTTTGCATACAGACTTGTGAACTTATGAGTTTGGCCGAGAAATGGCATAGTAAACACAAAAATATAAATTTTACAAATGTATGGATATAAAAATAATAATAATAAAGTTTAAATTAAATTTAATTAAAAATACATCTATGACTAAATAAGGCAATGCTTGCGGGCTAACATGGTAAAATAAAAAGCATAGAGAATTTAAGAAATTTCTTTCCTTGTTTAAGATGAATGATGATGAATAATTATCTATACCTATAAATTAGTAGGGTATACTTAAATATTTAATATTATGTGCCTATTGCCATGTGTGTATGAACCAAGGTGGAGTGATGCTATGCAAACTGAACACAGGTATTTAGGTATGTTGTAATATGTATTTACGAGATTTTAGGGAGCGTAGATCTCACCCTACCCACCACGTAGGTCAACCAAGAATAGGATCCGATAGGTTGTCCTATCAAGTTGAACCCCCTAGACGCTAAGATACCTCGAGCCAACCCATTTATTTTCTACTACTCATGACTACTTAAATTCCTGTAGGCATGTACTTAATTCTTTTAATTAAGTATCTATAGTGACTTGACGCTTAGAATCTCTTCATGATAGGACCTTACTACCTCATTCAAGCCTGGAGACCCCAGCAACATGCGATATATTAGGCAACTGAGGAGAAGACTGATCAGGATACAAGAGATATTGCCCCGTGCCAAGAACCAATTGATTTTCTTCTTGGGACTTGCAGCTAATAGTGGACCGAAGGACCGAGTTAGTTACCTATCCTTAGCTAACAAAGTTAGGAGTGACATAGAACACTTGCACAAGTAAAAATTTATGATTGGAAAGAGACTAGAACTACTTGCTTGTTAGGGCCAGGTACGTAATTAAAAGAATTCCTGTTAAATTTTTAAAACTTAAGCAAACCTCATGCATAATATAACACAAAACAAATAAAAGTAAGAATTGAATGAATAAGCCAATAAAACACACCTTGCTGGTATGACTACATGGATTCACTGGAACTATGGAATAGGTATGTACATGTAATAACTAGGAATTATTTGTTGGCCTCGATAAAGGGTGTTGGATTATTGAACATGTTGCTCTTTTCAGAAAAACAACCATGGTCAACACAAGAAGTTCTCGAGGTGGCTGTCTAGTAAAACACCCTCGCATTATACCAGAGGTTGAACTGTAATGGAACTGAGGCCCAAAATTCTGAAGCATCGGCTGCTTCGTCAGGGGCACCAGCGGCTGCTCAAGCCACTGCTGCAGCACCTCAGCCGGGTATAGCAGCCGGTGAGGTGAATGCTTTCATGACTACTATGATGCGGACCATGCAACAACAACAAGAACTGCTGGGTCAAATGTCTACGCAATTTGCGGCCATGATGCATGAAAGTACAGTACCACCTCCACCACCTAATCAGCCCGTACTTTTCCCAACACCTGTGCCTCAACACTTAGGGGAAAACTCTATCGCTAAGGTAATGGAGAGATTCAAGAAACTCCAACCAACTGTGTTTTTCAGATTGAATTTCGAGGCAATGCAGTCGGAACGGTGGATTAGCGCCTTAGAGAAGGCATTTGATGTGCTCGAGTGTTCGGATGCGCAAAAGCTGATATGTGTGGGTTATCAGCTATAGAATGAGGTTGAAGCCTGGTGGAAGGCTACTAAGCCAAATCTTGAAGCTGCTCATCCGAATCCTACGTGGGAGCAATTTATAAAAGTCTTCTTCAGGAACTACTTCCCAGAGAGCTTTAGGGACAGAAAAGAAGCTGAGTTCTCAGCACTGGTACAAGGAACCAAGTCAGTGCTGGACTATCAACAACGGTTTGAAGATCTGTTCCATTTTGCTCCAGAACACCTGAAAGGGGGAGTCAGTAAGACAAAGAAGTTTGAGAAGGGACTTGAACCTGAGATCAGGTTTGTTCTGTCAATTATGGACTTTCAGGATTATGCTCAAATGGTCGACAAGGCGAAGACTATGGAGGATAGATTGAAGGAGAAAGAAAAAGAGAAGGCTACGACGTCACCCGAGTTGAGCAAAAGGCCAAGTAATTTTTAGACCTTTGGATGGCCAAACAAGGTTTTTTGAGAAACCAGTTCAAGTCCCAATTTGACTCCGTTCCGTAAGCCGAATGTGGGCCAGAACCCTTTTTGCCTCACTTTCAATCGACCTGCTCAACCGGCTATAAGTCAAGCGACAACAGCAGCTTCGCTAGCCTGACCAGCCACAAGCCAAGTGAGCTAAGCCTCAACACCAGCTGTTCCACCTTATAAGTGTTACGTGTGCAACAAGGAAGGGCACATGGCCAAAAAATGCAGACAGCGTGGGTACAACAATAACTCGCTGAATCAGTCCTACGCTAGACCTTTTCAACCTCGGGGCAATCAGACGCGAGGGAAGGTATTCGCGTTAACAAATGAAGAAGCTAAGGCAAACCCAGATGTAATGACAGGTAAGTTCACTGAACTCTACTAAATTGTAGGGGAAACCAGTGTATATTGTGACCTAAACTATATACAAACCTTAGGTACCCTGAGTGTCTCAACCATCCCTGCACGAGTGCTATTCGACTCGGACGCATCCCACTCTTTCGTTTCCACCACCTTTGCGAGTAGGATGAAAGATCAACCGAGAGACATCGGGCACAATTTAGTAGTCAGCACATTGATGGGTAGTGTCGTGAGCTTGAAGGAAGTCTACAACCCCTGCCAAGTAGAAATTTGTAGAAGGAACTTGACCACACTGCTAATAAAGCTCGATATGAAAGACTTTGACGTGATATTAGGCATGGATTGGCTATCCGCCTATGGAGCAAACATCATGTGTGCGGAAAAGAAGATAGTATTCAAATTGAAGGATGGGTCCGTTTTCACCTATCAAAGTGAACTGATGAGGAAACCCAAAAGGATAACCTTATCCGCTCTCCAGACGCAAAAGTTGCTGGATGAAGGATGTCAAGGCTTTTTGGCCACGGTGATAGGCACTGAGGAAAGGATAAAGCCCTTGGAGGAACTTAACATTGTCAGAGAATTTCCTGATGTTTTTCCAAAAGATCTGACCCAGCTACTGCCTGACCGTGAGACCGAGTTTGCAATTGATCTGACCCCTGGTCTAGCACCGGTATCCAAGGCACCATATCGGATGACACCTATTGAATTAAAGGAGTTGCAGATACAATTACAAGATCTACTGAAGAAAGGTTTCATACGACCCAGCGTGTCTCCTGGGGAGCACCCGTGCTATTCGTAAAGAAGAAGGATGGTAGCATGCGGCTATGTATCGACTACTACAAGCTAAAGAAGCTGACCATCAAGAATCGATACCCATTGCCACGCATTGACGACCTATTTGACCAACTACAAGGAGCAAGAGTCTTCTCCAAGATTGATCTTAGGTCCGGATACCATCAGTTAAAGATCAAGAGCAACGATATTCACAAGACGGCGTTTAGAACTCGATACAGACATTATGAATTCCTAGTCTTATCGTTCGGATTAACCAAGGCCCCGGCAGTGTTCATGGACATGATGAATAGAGTGTTCCATGACGTGTTGGACAAGTTCATCATCGTATTTATTGATGATATTTTGGTATACTCCAAGAGTGAAGAAGAGCACGCTCGACACCTTACCTTTGTGTTACAGCGGTTGTGGGAACACCAACTTTATGCCAAGTTCAGCAACTGTAAATTTTGGCTTCACCAAATTGGATTCCTGGGGCACATCATCATCAAGGATGACATTAAAGTGGACCCAGACAAGGTGAAAGCGGTTCTCGAGTGAGAGACTCCGAAGAGTGCCACTGAGATCCAAACTTTCTTAGGTTTGGCTGGATATTATTGCCGATTTATTGAAGATTTCTCGCTCATCTCGGCACCAATGACAAAGCTAACAAAGAAGGGCGCCAAATTTGAATGGAATGAAGCATGCGAGAAAAGCTTCCAAGAGTTAAGGAACCGGCTAGTAACAACACCAGTTTTGACCATTCTAGATTGTACTGGAGGAATGGTGGTATACACCGATGCAACCAGAATAGAAGTGGGTGATGTCTTAATGCAGAAGGGTAAAGTGGTCGCCTATGCCTCAAGACAACTGAAGGAACACGAAAAAAACTACCCCACTCATGACTTAGAATTGGCGGCGATAGTCTTCGCGTTAAAGATATGACGACATTACCTATACGGTGAAAAGAGTGAAATCTTCAGCGATCACAAAAGTCTGAAGTATTTCTTCACCCAGAAGGAGCTGAATATGAGACAGAGGCGGTGGGTAGAACTGGTGAAGGATTATGACTGTGAGATCCAATACCACCCTGGCAAGGCCAACGTTGTGGCAGATGCATTAAGCAAAAAATCTCAAACCGCATCCCTCGCTTCCTTGGTCGTGAGCGAGCAGTTGATAGAAGAAGCTCAAAAGTTTGATCTGGAACTCATAATCGCAGGGATGGCTATACAATTGGCAGCTATGGAATTACAGCCATCAATACAAGAAGAGATAATTGCAAAGCAACTATTGGACCCCGAGTTGGCCAAAATAATATGGGAAGTGCAACAAGGAGTCCATAAGGACCCAGATTTTTCATTGGCCCATGATGGGGCATTGAAGTTTCGAGATAGGTTGTGCGTGCCTGATGATTATGATGTCCAAGACCGAATCCTTGAAGAGGCACACACCTCACCCTATTCAATCCACCCTAGAAGCACAAAGATGTACAAGGATCTGAAGAAGTACTATTGGTGGATTGGGATGAAGGAGACAATAGCAATATACGTGTCCAAGTACCTCACCTACCAACAAATTAAAGCAGAGAGACACCGACCGTATGGATTGTTGCAGTCGCTCCCTATACCTGAATGGAAGTCGAAAAGGATTACTATGGATTTTGTGACAAATCAACCCAACACTAGGAAGGGAATGAATGCAATTTGGGTGATTGTAGATGGACTGACGAGGGCAGCCTACTTCATACCAATCAAAATAAGTTATTCAATGGAGAAGCTTGCCCAACTATATATTAAAAATATAGTTCGCTTGTACGGCGTGCCTATCAGTATTGTATTTGATAGGGATCCTTGATTTACCTCAAGGTATTGGAGAAGTCTACAGAAGGCACTGGGATCTCAGCTAAATCTTAGTACGGCTTTCCATCCGCAGACGGATGGACAATCCGAAAGAACTATCCAAACTCTAGAAGACATGCTTAGAGTCTGTGTCTTGGAAATGAACAACAGTTGGGATGCCCATATACCATTGGTGGAATTTGCATACAACAATAGTTACCACTCCACCACTGGCATGGCACTGTTTGAAGCTCTTTATGGTCGAAAGTGCCGGACCCCATTGTATTGGGACGAGGTTGGAGAACGAAAATATCTCGGGCCAGAGATGATACAAGAAACCTATGACAAGGTAGATATCATTAGAGAGAAAATCAAGGCGGCCCAATCAAGGCAGAAGAGTTATGTTGATAATCGAAGAAAGGATATTGAATTTAATATCGGAGAAAAGGTATTCCTCCGGGTATCTCCAACAAAGGGATTGCTACGTTTTAACAAGAAGGGCAAGTTGAGCCCAAGAATCATTGGTCTTTATGAGATTCTCAACAGAGTGGGACCCATAGCATACCGACTGGCATTACCACCATCTTTACAAGGTGTCCACAATGTTTTTCATGTGTCGATGCTAAGAAAATATATCAACAACCCGACACATGTACTATCAACTAAACCTGAACAGTTGGACGTGGATATGACCTATGAAGAACAGCTTACGGAGATATTGGATAGGAAGGAACATAATCTTCGTAACCGTACGGTCGCCTTTGTAAAGGTTCGATGGGGAAACAATCCCACAGAAGAGGCTTCATGGGAACATGAAGAAGAGATGAAAGAAAAGAATCCCCAACTCTTCGAGCTACAAGGTAAGCAGATTTTGAGGACGAAATTTTTGTAAGGTGGGGAGAAATGTCAAACCTGCCCCTGACTGGCTGGAATTTTTAATTGAAGGACAGGAACCCCTGATATGGCATCCTAGCACACTGTGGAGTATCACCCTGGTGATTGAATTTAATGGAGAACCCCCAAGGATGTCCTCCTACATACCTGTCAGAAGATGGATTGCAGATCCTTGCAGTTGCACTGCCCACAGCATAATGTACTACTTGGACTCCAGATATTCTCTCTCCTCTCCATGAATGTGGGTCCCACACCTAAAAATAGGTGCAAAGGGCCTTGGGTGGCATGTGGGTGCAAGGCCCTAACCTTGGGTCAAACCCCTGTGAAAGCCCAAAGAGAAACAGCCTTGCTGTAATCTCTTGGCGATCCACACATCGCCCAGAGTAGAAAAATGCAATATTTTAATATACAGATGTGTGGGGACCACCCATATTGGACATGAACACCCTCCATAGGTAGAAGGGAGTTTAGGAGACCACCTCATACCCTTGGATCCCTGTGGACCCCACCTGAGTGCCCAGAATGGCTGAGAATCAGTTTAAAATCACATTCCCAAAAGGGACCTAAGCAGCCAAATAAGCCTCAGTGGGGGTTGGCCTATATATAGGGGGACCCTTAGCTCATTTAGAACCTTGGAACACGGCTGACATCTTGGAGAGAAAAGAGAAGGAGAAGAAGAAGAAAGGAAGGAGAAGAAGGGGAAGAGCTCACCCTTGCATCCAATCTGTTCCAGCAGCCTACCCAATCTGTTTAGGTATAAAAACTATACCCACACCTGTTACTATGTTGCTGTTTACCATTCTTCTCCATGTATCTCTGCTGTTTGGTAGCATTTCTGGCCATTGGCAACCCAGAACAGCTGGGGACTGCCATGAACCACCTCAGATCCAACATGCAAACATGATGCATGAAGGATCTGAGCTTTTTGATTATGTTTTGATGGCTGTTACATACCTAGGACCGAAACCCATGCCTGTGCCAGACTGCACTGCACTGTTACACCAAGAACAGGCAGTCTGGGCTCAGATCTATGTGCCCTGGCTGCATGCGGCCTAGCCATGAGTTGCAACAGCCTTGGATGGCCCTAACACCTGTGAAACAACCATTGCATGCAGGCAAATCCATGGTCTGTAGCTGAAGCTATGCTGGGTTACTATTCATTGGGCTATCTGGGTAGCTCCTGGCAGCCAAGTGGTGGGCCCAGGTAAAAATCCATGAAGTCTAGTACAAACTACACCCCAGGGGGTCCATTATGACCTAACATGCATGGGGGAATGATCAAGGCACTGCCCATGGTGCAAAACATAGGAATTGGAGCCTGTTCACGTGTTAAGCAGGCTCTGGGTGATGCAGACATCACCCAGAGAATAAAATGTGGCAATTTTGTTGGTCTGCTTTGGGGACCTCCAGCCATGGACTGTAAACAGTGTAAGGAGGTGGTAAATGACCAAAATACCCCTCCTCACATCTGTCCATAATTATGGATACCTTGGGTACCCAAGTGGGCCCCGTAGGGCTTGGAAACCCTGTCTGTGTTGGTCCTGCAGCACTGCTGATTTAGGATCAGTGTTGTAAGGCTGTTATGACTTTGAACCATGTATAGTAGGTGTAAATGACCATTCTGCCCCTAGACCACATTCTTCGGATGATGCACCGAGACTTAGGCCTAAAGCCTAGTGTAAGGCCCAGAGAATTCCAAGTGATACCTGATTATGCCCAAGTCAACCCAGTGAGCCTAGATCAACCCTAGGACATCCAAAAATAGTTTGGAATATTAAATGACATATTTCTGATTTATACTTAGGGTTTGATCCCGCGCTTGAGGTATACTGCCAGACCGCAGCCGAAATTAAAACTACAACTGATTTCATAGAACCAGACCCAGGTGAGTGAAATGCTATCGTGTATGTACGTGTAACATAATTGTTATTATGCCGACAATAAATTCTTTAATTATAATGCTGTGTTACTTAATCAATTACAATTTCATAATTATTACACATCGTGTGATTGTTAATCAACTCTGTCTGAATATATCATGATGATTGTGATTGATAGACTAGATGCCGTAGTCGGCTTGGAAATGAGGCCTGTGGTAGCCCATCGTATGGGATACGGTTGACACCTCCTGACTCATACGATGCCATATAGACATGGGGTTAGAGATTCATCACCCGTGCTACGCACCCTTACCAACAGGGGTTAAGGTGTTGGATGATTATGAGGACTACCATAAAACCTCGGGCGAATATGCCTGGAAGCTGATGAGCACATTTATGTGTGAAATTTTAGGGCATAAATTATACATTTTACCACATTGGACAGAGTTACTCGGTGCTTTCTTGTGCTTTTCAGGGTTTAGGTGAATTCTTGTGAAAATGAAGGAGATGATGCTAAGGAGATGTTTTTAAGCTTTTTAGAAGTGTAGATGAATGCATAGCCCATCGAGTCAGCTTCGCAATGGTTCAAACGGCACTTAATTCCGAGTTGAAACGAAGAAGTTATGGCCGTTTCCGTAACGACGCGTGAAAATGGTCTGCAGGGGTTTATTTATAATTATTGACAGTCGGATGGGGACAAAGTGAAGCGGAAGTTCAGATTTTAGGGGCCTTAATGCAATTATCAGAAGTTACTTTACTGTACCCGAAAGATTCCATTTGGAAGGCTCTAGACAGTCCAACTTCAACTTGAGATATCTTGGGCTCCCCAACTCCGAATTGGATGAAATTTGGGTTTATTTTGTGTGATTTTTCGCAAGGAACACAATGGTGAGACCTATATAAACACCCCATGCTCCACGTTTTCTGAAGGACATAATGGGTATTTTATTTATTCTTGAAGGAATCCTAGTCATCACCCTTACTCTCTCTCTCCTTCAACTTCTCAAGGGCACTTCTGGAATTCTACTTGGGATAGACTTATTTTGAAAGATATTCTCACCTATGGAAAGTTGAAAAATCAAAGATTCTTTGATTTTATTGCTTGGAGAAGATATCTACAAAGAAAATGAAGCACTTGTTAGAAGTGGAAGTTTACTTTTCTAGAAATAGAAGGTCTATGTAAACAATCTTCTCTTCTTCTTCTTTCTATTTTTTTCTTTTTTCTTAGGATTCAAGGCATTGTAAAAGAGGAAGGAGAAGAGAATATTCTCTTTTCTTAGGGAATATTTCTCCTACACTTCCCTCTTCTCCCTTCTCTTCTCTTCCCCCTATAAATACCCCTTGCCCTTTGGGTTGTAAGAAGTTAGTTAGTTTTTTAGTAGTTTTTTAGTTCAGTTTTTAGTTAGTTTCTAGTTCAATTTTAATTCAGTTTTTTAGTGTAATTTTTATTTCATTCACTTAGTGAAATTTTCTCATCTTTTCCTATTTTTGGCTTAAGTTCTTAGTTTTGATTTCAAGTTCTTAGTTTTGATTTCATAAGTCTAGTTTAATGGTTGTAATAGTTTTAGTTTAAAGCTTCCTAGTCCAAGTTCCTATGTTGATGACAAGACATGGAGATTTAGAAGAGGAAGCCATGGTGAGTTTATTCAAGTATTCAAGCACATCAAGGTATCTCATTCTCTAAACCCTTAATCTCATTCTCCCTTTCCTCTATCTCTCTCTATCTTCTTCTTCTTCTCCCTCTATTTCTTTTATTTTTTTTATATGGTTGTGGTATGTGGATGCACTTTTATTCCCTTATTTCTTTTTATGTGATTATGAAGTGTGGCTACGTTTTTGTTATTCCTTTCAATTCGCTTTAGTTTGATAGGTTAGATGCTCATGTGTTAGGACGCCAATTTAATCCCTTAATTTTGTTAGATGCTTATGAGTTAGGATGCATTAATTTTCATTAGTTTAATTAGTTTAATTTAACACTTTAATTTGGTCCACTTTGCATTACTTTTAAGTTAATTAAATAGAGTGGCGTATATCTCCTCGTGTTCGACCCGTAGCTACGATTGACCCGTACGCTTGCGGTATTATTTTAACTCAAACAAGTTTTTGGCGCCGTTGCCGGGGAGATTATTGACCACTTTATTTTTTTTATTTTTAAGTAATTCAAAGTGCTTTAGTTTCTTCTCTTTCTCCTCTTTCTTTTAAAAAAAAAAAAAAAAAAGTTTTTGAAAACCTCTTCTTGTTACTCTTCTGTTTCAAATAGTGTGCGCCCAATCTAAAGTCCTTCATATGCCCAAACCCAGCCAATCTTGGTGCCCCTTGATTCGTTGGGTGGTTTGGATTGGCATGTGACTTATCTTTGGAGGTGACCACTCTTGATAACAGGAAAGCAACATAGTAAGAGTTTTAGAAACATAAACGTATAGTAGTCCTCCACCCTACATCAGAATCCATTTGGAGTCGCCCGTAAGTGGCTCGTGAAGACTATACGGGTTCCCTTGCTGTCAACCTATATGGCAACCTTACAGCTTTGGAACCATTGTTTCGATTTTTGAGGGATAGATGCATTATCTACCTTGGGCTCCCTCTTGTTTTTAGTATTTTTTTTTCTAATCTTTTATTTTTCTTTAAACTTTTTTTTTATGGGAGACCTCAATTTGGGATAGGTGGTTAATTTAGAATAATGGGAGATACACTTCCATATAAGACTTTGGGGGAAAGATGGACCTATGCTAAGGCAACCATGATTTTGGAGGAAATGTTTAAACAGGTTAGGGAAGCCAAAAGTAGTGAGATAGAGAATAATTTTGCACCACCCCAATACAATTTTGCTCCCCAACCCAACTATGGGCTTTCGGGAAATTTTGATTGGTCACTTCCCCAGACAATCCATGTTATGGAAGGATGCCCTAATCTTTATGGGGGTAGCTATGGTGATGAGAATGTGAGTCCTCAATTTCAATACAATTCTTTTGGCACTTACAATCAGGGGTGGAGTGATCATCCCGATTTTTTGTGGGATCAATGGAATAATCAAGCTGAACCACCCAATTTCCAATATCATGGTCAGTTTGGTCCTCCAATGCCCAACCCTCCATTAAATCTCAATGGGCCACCTCTCCTTAAACCATATCACCAACCCCTTGAGTTTCAAAACATGGGTGAGGAGGCCAGACTGAATGAGCTTGAGAAATACATAGACCTTCTCACAACAAGCCAAAATACCATGGAGAAGCAACTCTCTCAACTGATAACCATGGTGCAAGAGGAGGAAACGGGTACATTACCTAGTCAGCCTGAACCGCCCCATCCCCAGTTTAATGATATTGAAAGTCCACCACCCCAGTTTGAGGTTAATGAGAGTCACTCCCAACAAGATGCTTTTCATGACAATTTATTTGTTGAGATTGAGTCTCCTAAAGATATTAGTGAAGCGAGGTTTGATGAGCTACCTGAGGAAGTCCACCTTTTGCCTGAAATTTCTGATTTTAGTGAGCCTAGTGAATTTATTGATTTAGAATCAGATTTTCATGATAACATAGAAAGCCAGGAAATTCGATCTCCCCCTCTCTCTTTGGAAAACTTAGATAATTGTCATTTTGAGGATTTCATTGTCTCACATGTTGATTTGTCCAAACCTCCTAGGTTTGACGATTTTATTGAGGAGGACAATGTTAGTCATAATGCCTTTCAAGCATATTTCCATGATCCTTATTTGGCAAACCAAGTTATGCAAAGAGCGGATAGTTGTATTGCCAGGATTGATTTGAGTAAACCTCCAATTTTTGATGATTATTTAGATGAGGTTATTCATAATCCTTTTTATGCTTATTGTGATCCGTTTTTGATTGATTTTTCAAAGAATGATAGGTGTTCTACATTGCAAACGGGAGAGGAGGGACGAATTTATGGCCTGAGTTTTAATGCCTTCATTTTCCACTGTCCCATGAGGATAGATTTTTCTATTGAATATTTCTCAGTTGTTCTTAACTTCCATATTATTTCTCGCTTTACTAAAATTCATGGTCGAGTGTTTTCTGGGTCTGAAGCTATTTCTCCATTTACTGGCCATGGATTGAGATTTTTGTTGCTGCTCCTAGCACTTTTTGTAGAGCTCATGACTCTTCATGATCCTCTTTGTTGATTATATCCGGTAAATCCCTTCATCTCCTCCCTTGTCCTTATTCTTTCTTTTATGCATGCATTGAGGACACTGCATGAATTAAGTGTGGGGGAGATGTTGGGCTTAATTGGTGAATTTTGATTGTGACAATAGTTTGGTTTTGTGCATATGTCTCTTTGATTGCAAAGCGAGAGAAAGAGGAAATTAGGTGTCCTAGCATGCGAAATAATAAAAAATCCCTTTTCAAGGACGATAATTGGTTTGTATCCGGTGAGAGGGATTGAATTGAAAAATATGAGCGTTATTTCATTTGATGGCTAGATTCCTCTATGTGTTTTATGGACCCTTTGATCTTTTAGCTAGTAGTTGAGACCAATTTGTTTGTGGCAAGGCAAGGCATGAAAGTGGAAGTGAATGAAAAAAAGAAAAAGAAAAAAACAAGGAATAGAAAAGAAAGTGGAATTCCTTGGGACTAGACAGGGCACTGTGCCTCATGAAGCAGGGTGACTTGATCGAAATTCCTTGGAAGGAAACTCAAAAAAAAAAACTCTTGCATCAATGTCTCAATGTCTTATGGATATATGCAAAAAGCGAAGCTACCAAGTATTTGGGTGTCTGGTGTATGCTCCACCATGTCATTCAGAGAACAGTAGTGGAGTAGAAATCGAGTTTGTGGTTGAGAAAAAAAAACTTTTGCCTTAATGCCTGAAAAAAAAAGAAGTATGGTCAACATTACTCAATGCCTAAGTCTTTGGTTCCATCGATGCTATGGGGGGTTTACTTGAAGGTGAGTAGTGTTCAGAAAATATGAGGAGATCCCTTGAACTTGATGCATGATTGTTACTTGAATTGATGTGGGGTAATAAAATTCAAGTGTGGGGAAACCTTGGGCTCTTTGATCTTTAGTTGAGCACTTTTTAGGATTATGTGCACTGTCCTACTTATGCCATGATTAAAATTTACATCATTCCTTTACAATTGAATTTTGAGTGTATATTCACTGCAAACACTCACGAGACACAACTCGTCCACTAGGGGTAACCTAGTGGTTTAAAGGCTTGTTGCACATGCTAAGTGCAACCGTGATTCCTACGAAAGTGAGTTAGGATTTTCTACATTCTATGTTAGTTTTTGTTTTTGCTTTACTTAATCCCCAAAGATTTCAAGTGGAAGTTGGACAAGTTTGATGGTTCGGGAGACCCTAGAGCTCATCTCAAGATCTTCACCACCATTGCTAGATCTTGGGGACTTTCTGAAAATTAGATGGGACAGGCCTTTTTGTATTCTTTGGCTGGATCCGCATTGAGATGGTTGACTCAATTGGATCATACCCAGACCCAATCATGGGCATCTGTGGTGAAGGCATTCACAAAATAGTATTCGTATAATACTGAGATGGACATCACCAGGAGGGAGCTGGAAACTTTAAGACAAGAGTCAAATGAAGAATTTTCAAATTTCATCATGAGATTCAGAGAGAAGGCTGCAAACATGTGGAACCGCCCCACAAAAGAAGAACAAGTAGAGATCTTACTGGAAAATCTGTATGGTGAGTATCACGAAAAGATATACTACCAGCACATCAAGACATTTGATGCACTCATGACCATTGGGAAGAAGATTGAAGATAAGATCTTCAAAGAGAAATAGGCACAAAGAATAACCCGAGAGGCTACAGGAACTTATTCCGAAAGGAAAAATTCAAGAGTAAAAGGAGGAAATGCAACAGGAACAAGCCGCCAGACAGCAGAAGTACAAGTAGTGACCACAGGGACCACACCTCTTGTGATCCAGGCAGAGCCGAAACCTCCTAAAAGACCCTTCAATTTCGGAGCAATGATGCCAACACTATTGTTCATCAAGCTCAAAAAGGAAGGAATGATTGACTCGGTTCCCCCTAAGCATGTGGATCTGAATAATCTGCCTACATGGTACAAGTTCAATCTTTATTGTCATTACCATGACCAGAAGGGGCATCACACGGATAGGT
This sequence comes from Telopea speciosissima, assembly GCF_018873765.1. Classification (NCBI taxonomy): domain Eukaryota; kingdom Viridiplantae; phylum Streptophyta; class Magnoliopsida; order Proteales; family Proteaceae; genus Telopea; species Telopea speciosissima. The sequence continues at coordinate 34,115,578 of NC_057919.1, read as the reverse complement.
GCATATTCCTCAAGCACGCGATTCAGGACTTGATCGACGATAACAAGATCGAACTTTAAGCTAAGCAATAGCCAAATGTGACTACAAATCCTTTGCCAGCTCACGGGGTGAATGCGTTGCAGGGAGATTCTAAACAAGGGGATCCTATTCTGTTGATCAAACCGATCTGAAGGAAGAAGAAGTTGATGGATGCACGTGTATACAGGGCGACCTTGGCAAAAAGACACATAGGGGAGAAGAAATGTTCGATTCAGGAAGAAGTCTCTCAAGAAGTGAATCGTCCAGATTCCCCTTTTTATCACCCTAGATCAACAGGTGCTACATTGGTGGAATACCCAACATCGTCATGGAGAACGCTGCAACCTCTCCTAAAAGGGACCTATTCTCCGGAATCCTCCTCGAGATAAGTAAATATGTTGAAAGAAGAAGGACCAGCCCTGGACCCAACGACCTTGATCCGGCCTACCCCGTGGTATTTAGGGAAGGGTGAGCAGGCCCACCAAAGAAGAGCTGAGAAAATGCAAGTTTGTGTCCATTGTGCCAGGAACAACTATAATGGGAATGTCCGAACAGGTGGACAGCTATGTGACCGTGGTAGGGGAATAGCATCCAATAGCCGGCTTCAGAAGTTGGATTTCCTAGAGCATGGTCTGGAAGGCCTCAATCTAGGGGCACCCTTATGTAAGTACTGTTTTTCAGCATTTGAAATTTGCCACCAGATTCAAGAGCAAGAAACTCTTGAAAAGGAAGATGTGGATGACTTCACGCATGTGACTCTTAAGCTTCTAAAAGCCATGTCAGCGTTGGCCGTAGGACAATCTCTATCGGAAGAAATCTCCCTTATCCACATTGGGGGAGACACCGAAGATAGTGAGGAAGAAGCCAACAACATGGAAGTTTATGAAGAATGGATGGAGTATGCTGAAGAAGAAAGATGCCCTGAATTGGCCAAAGAAGGATTCCCCACGATAGGTTGGGTAAACAATATCGAGAACGATAATGGTGATGATCCAACTGGTCTCATTTAACCAACTTTGTTGAGTGACGATGAAAGCAGAGATGATGAGGATACATCATCCCCTGAAGCTCCCAGAAAAGAACGGACTGTGTCTGGAGAAGATTTCGATCGGTGGGGCATAAGTGTTTTCTATCGAGTGTCAAACATACTGGATATCACCACTAATACTCAAGAAATCCTTTACAAGGCCACTTCCCTGTTCCCAGATTTGGTGTGCAGTAATTTTGCAACACGATGTGAGAGGCTAGTAATGCCAGATGAAAATGACATACTTAATCGGACTCTCCATGAATTAAAGAATATGGCTTGGCTGGCTAATGCCCTAGCACAGGATCTATTCGGAGCCCCTCCTGAAGACCTTACACTCTTCTCAGATACTCTTTCCTACCCGGAACCTCTAAGGAGAAGCAAAGGATGGGAAGCATGGGTCAATGACATCAATTTAGGAGATCCCCACATCGACCCAACTGACAACATCCACCCCATAGAGGTTGATAATGAAGAAGATTCAGATGGAGAAGGCTCATCCGAAGAAGATGAGAGTGAACAAGAATTTGAACCTAGAGAATCAGATGATGAAGAGCCAGACCAAGAAGAAGAATATGAAGAAGATAATTCTGAAGAAGGAGAAGAGCCTTACTGGCCGGTGATGCGCCTTGACAAGTATTAGAACATCTGCGGGCCAGCACCATAGGATTTTTCGTTTCAGGTAAACAAAATCTGCAGAAGTTTTGATAAAATCCAAGAAATGCTTGCAAGAATTGTGGTCTCAGATGACAAGTACCAAGAAGAGCTTCAGTAGCTGGAACCTACTAAAGAGCAGTGGGCACTTCCTCAAGCAATATGCCATTTAGAGAATTCTGTGAAATTGACTCTGGTTTTGGCACAATATTTATGCGAGACTCCCCCTTCTTCTCCTAACCTTGGGAGTAAAGAATACTATGCGTGGGTAAGTGCGGATGATGATTTCATCCTTTGCCATGTGAAGAAGGATTATCCAATGATCCGACGGGGAACATTCACCCAATCATTTCAAGTTCTGAGGAAAGTTCGAAATCCAATCTTGGAAGTTCTGATTCCCAAGAAGAGGAGAAGAATTACAACTTCTACAAGTCCTTGGCAGAAGCAAAAGGAATGTATCAAGTGGCTTTGAAAACTTTCTAAGCCATACATCAATTGATCCCTGAGGATCCAGCAAGCCCTGAGCATCATCTTCTGATACAGCAAATCACCAAAAAGCAAGAATCTCTATCCAAGATCTTGGACCAAGCTCAGAAATCCATCACAGCTGTAACAGATGGAAAAGTAACAAGCCAAGAGTCAAAGGAGGGAAATCACTCAAAAGGCACTATCGTTATCACAGATAGTGATATGGAGGAAGATAGTCTTTGCTCAGTCGAGCTGATCATCAAGGATAAGAAGCCAGAGGTCATGGAGACTAGAAGTGGAAAGAACTAAAAAAATAAGCATAGTCAACCAAGGCCGAATATTGATCCGGAGAATCAGGTGCTGGACCAATTAAAGAAGGCGTAAGCTAACATCTCAATCTGGGGATTGTTAATGGCTTCACCAACTCACTGAGAGGCAGCCTTGAAGGCACTCACTAGGGTGCAAATACCCATAGAAATGGGGCCAGAAGAATTATCTCACATACTAGGGGCCACCTATGCTATCCAGTCATTGTTTTTCTCAGAAGAAGACTTACCACCAGGGGGAAGAATCATAACAGAGCTCTCTACATCACTATAGAAAGGAACAAAAACCAAATCCCTCAAGTTTTGATTGACAATGGATCCACCCTCAATGTCATGCCGCTAAGGGCTGCAAAATGCATGGGTTTAGCCCTTGACAAAATGAAGTCATCAAGTCAAACCATCAGAGCATATGACAGTTCCAGGAGGGAAGTAATTGGGATTCTTACCACTGATATCAAGGTCGGGCCGACTTAGTTTGTCATAGATTTCCAAGTCATTGATATTCAGGCGTCTTTCAACATGCTGCTTGAAAGACCATGGCTACACTCGACAGGAGTCCTAGCATCAAGTCTCCATCAAAAGCTGAAGTTTATACATGAGCAAAAGGTGATTACCATTTTCGGAGACCCGGAGATGGTGTAGACCTTAGCTAACATAGAAGTGGGCCTTTCACCCCTACCAGAAGTACAATTGGGAGGATTTAAAATTGGAAATATTTGGATAATGTCCACAGGAGGAGAAGAACCTGCTCCAACAAAATTCCTAATGGCATGGAGTAAGGCCTCCGTGAAGATCATGAAGAAGATGAAATATTTTCCAGGGCTAGGACTGGGAAAGAACCACCAAGGGATTCCGACTTTTCCAAAGATACAAGCCAACACTAACCATCACGGTTTAGGTTTCAATCTGAGAAAGAGCCCAAAGAAGAATGCTTCAAAACAGAGAAATAATGCAACCAACAGCTTTCCTTATTTCAAGACCTTGAACGGTTACTTTGTGAAGGAGGGAGAGAACTTTCTTTACTATGGAAACAATGAGCCATGGTTCAATCAAGAGAAGGGCAAGCTTCGACCAGGGTTCGAGATATTCTTCGAAGATGAAGTAGACTGGATGGCCATGGAACTAGACCGAGCAAGTAAGGCTGGAGTCCAAGAAGATCAGGGAATTGGCAGACTATTTGAAATAGCCGCGATCATTGAGGAAGAAGTGGGACCATCACCTCAGCTTCTCATACAACCTCTTCAAGGATCCATAGCAAATTGGGCAAAGATGATGGAAATTTTCCATATTATTGAGTCTGAAGTTGTAGCCAGCTCTGATTTAGTCCCGTCTGAGTCTGTTTCTGAGTTTGTATTTACTTTCCCAAAGGAGGTTGGAAACTTCCAATCTATTAAGTCTATCTGTACTCCCCCTCTTATCATGAATGAAATTACTGATTTCGAGTACGACTTGTCTTCTTCTTCTTCTTATTATTCTGAGGACGATAATGTCCTTGAACATCACAACTTGTTAGAACAATTGGAGCAAAGAAAGCTCAACCCGTCCAAGGGGACACTTATCTTATAAATCTGGGAACTGACCAATGCCCTCGGATGATCAAAATTGGTTCTTCTCTCAATAATGATGAAATATCCCAAATGACCTCTCTCCTCAAGGAATTGGAGGAAGTCTTCGCCTGGTCTTATAAGGACATGCCTGGCATCGATCTAGAAATCATACAACATAGGCTTCTTACGTATCCAGATGCTCACCTTGTCAAGCAGAAGCTGAGACGGATGCGGCTGGAATGGAGCGAGAAAATCAAGGAAGAAGTCATCAAACAATGAAATGCAGGATTCCTCCAAGTGACTCAATACCCTCAGTGGTTGTCCAATATCGTCCCGGTTCCTAAGAAGAATGGGAAGGTCAGAATGTGTGTTGATTTCCGTGACCTAAACAAGGTTAGCCCCAAGGATGATTTTCCATTGCCCCATATCGACATACTAGTTGACAACACTACAGGCCATGCCTACTGTCATTCATGGATGATTTCTCTAGCTACAACCAAATCAGCATGTGTCCAAAGGATCGAGAAAAGATAGCCTTCACCACACCATGGGGAACATTTTGCTACAAGGTGATGCCTTTTGGATTAAAGAATGCTGAGGCAACATATCAAAGAGCAGCCACGGCCATACTACACAACATGATACATAAAAAAGTGAAAGTATATGTCGATGATATGATAGTTAAATCAACTAATCGGTAAGGCCATTTTGTAGCATTAAGAAAATTCTTTGAAAGAATAAAAGAATACAAGCTGAGGTTGAACCCCCAGAAGTGTGTGTTTGGAGCAAGGGCAGGCAAACTGCTAGGATTCCTTGTCAGTGAAAGAGAAATAGAGGTAGACCCTGATAAAATAAAAGCCATCACGGAAATGCTGCCACCAAGGATGGAGAAAGAAGTGCAAGGATTCTTAGGTCGTATCCAATACATCAGTAGATTCATATCTCCCTTAACCGCGATGTATGAACCCATCTTCAAACTTCTGAGAAAGAAAAATCCGAAAGAATGCAATGATAAGTGCAAGGATGCTTTCATAAAAATCAAGGAGTATTTGGTCCGTCCCCCTATACTCGTCCCTCCAGTATTGGGTGAGCCCTTACTATTGTATCTTTCAGTGGAAGAAGTGTCAATAAGATCAATGATGGTAAAAATTGATCAAAGAGATGGAGAAGAACATGCGATTTACTACTTAAGCAGAAAATTACTAGAGTACGAAACTCGCTATACTCCAATAGAAAAGACATGTACCTCGCTAGTCTGGGTGACTAAGAGATTGAGGCATTACATGATCTCACACCCTGTCAAACTTGTTTCAAGGATGGACACGATCAAATATCTCTTTGAGAAACCAGCGCTGACTGGAAGGATGGCTAGGTGGCTATTGTTATTGTCATAATTCGACATAACATATGTCAACCAAAAGTCTATAAAGGCCAAAATGAAGAATGGCCATTATATTTTGATGGAGCTGCAAATCAAAAAGGGTTTGGGGCAGGAGTATTACTCGTAACCCTAGAGGACTTTTACTTAACAATGGCATTCCACCTAGAGTTCAATTGCACCAACAATATCGCGGAATATAAAGCTTGTGCCATTGGTCTGGAAATGGCATTATCTGTGGGAGTAGAAAAGATCAAAGTCTTTGGAGACTCTTCAGCCGTGATTTGTCAGACTTAAGGGAAATGGAAGACCAGGGACAAAAAGCTGAAGCCTTACCAAGTATATCTGGAGCAAGTGGCTAAATGCTTCAAAGAGATCTCTTTCAAATACTTGCCTAGAGATAGCAATCAATTTGCGGATGCCTTGGCTACCTTAGCTTCCATGGTAGAATGTGATCCTCAGGACAAGATCCAACCTTTTCTAGTGGAAAAAAGAACTAGCCCGACATACGGAGAGCCAGTCAATCTACTCACCGAGGATGGAAGGCCCTGGTACGCATCGATAGTTGATTATATCAAAAAAAGGAAGTACCCTGAATACTTCACAGAAGGGAAGAGAAGGCATCTGCAAAAACATGCCACTCAATTCATTCTCCAAGGAAGCTTGTTGTATAAAAGGTCTTATGATGGCATTCAACTGCTATGCGTAGATGAAGAACAAGCTCAGACCATTATGGAAGAAATCCACCAAGGGATCTGCGGACCACATATGAATGCGAAAATGCTCGCCAAAAAGATCCTCAGGATGGGGTATTATTAGATAACAATGGAAGCTGACTGTGCCACCTTCGTCAGAAAATGCCACCAATGTCAGATATTTGCCAACATCATACACATTCCTCCCACGAAGTTGCATTCGTTAAATGCCCCATGGCCATTTTCTACTTAGGGAATCGACATGATTGGGAAGGTAACTCCAAAAGCTTCCAATGGTCATGAATTCGCGCTAGTCGCCATCGACTATTTCACAAAGTGGGTGGAGGCTCAATCTTATGCGGTCTTAATCCCCACAAAGGTAGAAAAGTTCATAAAAGAAAACATCATTTGCAAATATGGCGTACCTCAACAATTGATTTCGGATCAAAGCTTGCATTTCCGAGGAAAAGTGGAAGAACTCTGTACCAAATTTGGCATTGAAAGGCATAGGTCCACTACTTACAGGCCTCAAACCAATGGAGCAGTGGAAGAAGCCAATAAAAATATAAAAGTCATATTGCAGAAAATAGCGGATGTACACAATGACTGGGCCGAGAAGCTCCCATTAGCTTTATGGGTTTATCGGACGTCGATCGGGACCTCAACTGAGGAAACTCCATATTCCCTTGTATATGGGGTAGAGGCCGTTTTACCTATAGAAATTCAGGTTCCTTCTCTTCGAGTACTGCTTGACAACCAGCTGCCAAAAGGAGAATGGATGAGGTCTAGATATGAAGAGCTCAATCTCTTGGATGAAAAGAGAATGAAAGCCATGGATAACCTCAAGAAATATCAGCAAAGGATGGCTAGAGCATTCAACAAAGGGGTATGCCCTCAAAACATTGAAGAAGGAGATTTGGTTTTGAGGGAGCAAAGGGCCCCAATTCATGACCCAAGAGGAAAATTCTGACCCAATTGGAGCGGCCCTTATAGAGTGAAAGTAATATTGCCAGGCAAAGTAGTGCATCTCACTGACCTTTACAGGGAGAAACTTTGGGGATTGGTCAACATGGATCAACTGAAGAAATATTTTGTCTGAACTCTTTGAACAACTTGAACTACATTCGACCTGATTCCTCTTAAGGGATACGTAGGCAACTCGGCATGTTCGCACGTCCCCTGCAAATATGGCAGATCCCGCCATTTAGCCTTCAAGAATTTGTTCCTTGGACTTATAGTATACCTAGAGTTGTTAAGGGCTCGGTATTAGCTGAAGACTTACTAATGTTCAGGGTACTAACAGGATCCTTAATGCAGGTATTATGAGAAGACCAAAGAAAGAAGGGCTAGACGAACAGTTACATCAATGGACCCTCCGTATGCATGTAGATGGTCCTATGCTACTGAACAACCTCAATTTGTCGATACTTGCGAGAATCAGGTGTTTCAAGCTCCTTCATGATCTACTCAGAGAAGCATCCAAATGTTGTTAGCGCCCCCTCAAGGAAAGATGTTCCTCCCGGTCATCCAGAAAGAGTAACTTTTCAAAACTCTGGAAGATTTTTCATCATGGACAAAAGAGAGATAAGGCAGATTCTCAATTATGACAAGGTGGATGCATTAAAAGTAGTGAGGATCTTTAGCAACAATATAGTTGAAGAAGAAGATCAGATGCAGAAGGCGAGCATACCTCTTTTGTATGATTGGGAAATACCTCCTACCAACTCCAGGAAAGGGCATGTCTCCAATGATTGCGGAAGTTGTTAAGCAAATGGAAAAAGGATGCGACATCGTTCCTACCATCTTGGCAGAGACTTTCAAAGGATTCGATATCATGTGCCAGTCTTGAAAATACAGAACAAATTTCTTTCATGGATCTCCAGCAATTTTCCAGATGTGGCTGATAAAAAAGTTAAGATTAGTGGAGCCAATCCCATGTCCTCATCTCCGACCTATGCACTACCAAGCAAGAAGAGAACACAGGAATTTCATAAGATCCGAGATTGGAAGGAATACTTGGATAAAAGGAATGCTCCAGAAATCCTGTGGGACTGCCATTGGATGAAGGCCAAGATGGGTACCAGAGACGCCTAGGTGCAACTACGTGAGATTCATGGGTTTGACTCACACCAGTTTTTATGTTCCCTCTTTGGTGTCTCCAAAACAGGAACAATTTAAGTTGAAGAACTTTAGAGCTCCAGAGGTTTTGACTCAGGAAGTAGTGATTCTACTATCAGAAATGTGGTGGAAAAATGTTGTAACTGATATCAAGTTGATGTTTGGCTTATCCTTTCGTTTCCCATGTAATTGAATCAGCTATCAATGAAATTTGTGCTTCTAAAGAAAAGAGAAACCATTTTGGTATTATGATACAAATGTATATACATAAAAATAAAAAAAAAAGGAAAGAAAAGTGGGTACAAAATAATACAAATAATCACAATAATTTGTTTCAAAAAATATTAAAACAAATATATATTTATATATATATATATATATATATAACCAAAAAAATAGATCACCCAGAGAGGTAATCCTCCACCAAGAGGCTCGCTCCAGTACCCTCGGCACCATCTCTGTCCAGTCGAAGAGCCTCGATCTCAGCTCAGGCATGGGCTAACTCAATCGAATATCTCTCAGAATCGAGCCAATGCCTCTCAGACTCCGCTTGGTGGAATGTAGCTTGGTCCCACTAAGAAAGGAAGAAAATAAACAATGAGCATAAAAATAGAGAAAAGTGCATAGATATAAAGGGGAGGGAAGAAACTCAACCAATGACGCATCATGTCCACCCTAGAAATGATGACCTCATCCATACTGGCCATCATGCGCCGCATGTCAGCGTACCTAGCCGCGGTCACCTGGAAAGAAAGAAAAAAAAAGAGGGGGTGAGGATTTTCACTTTGCAAACTTAAATAAACACAAAAAAAGGAGATCTGCTTACCCCATCATACTGAAGAGGGAGGCCTAGGTCACAATCCGACGAGTTGGGAAGTCCCAACTCAATATCAGGCCGACCCGTCTCAGTATGTCTGATAAACCACGGACAATAGGAGGGGATGTGATCATCCATACCTGCCAACCTCAGAGGAGGGACTTCGCCAGAAGTTTCTGCCTCAGGGTCTACCCCTATCGTCCGAGAGGCATGCGAGGACTGTCCTCGCCCAAAGCTCCCAGGGAAGAGAAGGCGGATAGGGTACTGTAAAAGAACCAAAATCAGTTAGCATGATTCAATAAATTTCTCAGTTAATTAACAAAGAGTAAAGAAATCATACCCGAGGACCCTTCGGAGAGAGAGGGACGTAAACAGTCTCCCAGAAGAGAAAAGCGGGATAGTCCCCGACAGCAGTAGACAGCTGCGCCGTCGGCTGACTCTCAAGCGCTGGATCTCCTACGGCTCCAAGAGGGAAGGGGTGTGCATGCGAGCTGAAGGGAGACAAGGGATGAGTGTCTCCTCAGACCACTACAAGGATACCCGCTCTCCTAGGTAGAAAGAGAATCCCCACAGACCCTCAAAGAGGATCCATCGAGAACAAAGAGCGGAACCCCGGGCGAATAGGACCGGCTCAAGGAAGTACTCCAGAAGGTAGGGGCGAAGGGACACCTGCCAAACAAAAAAATATATTGATAAATAAAATAAATGCAAAATCAGGATTAAGAGTAAAAGAGAGTAGTCTTGAACTCATATCCTCGAGCCGCAACTCGTCCAGGAGACCCCGAACGGAAGGAAGATCCTTATGGTGGCCGCTCTTCAAAAGGGTTTCCTTGGACCATCGCTCGGCCTTAGGGAAAGTGACACCCTGGTCCTCTCCCCCCTTAAAGAGTCCAAAAGCACAGGATCTCATAACTCTATATATGTGGGGGAACAAAAGAAATCAATAAATGAAGTTGGATAGTAATAAAAAAAAATTAATTAAAAACAAAAAAGTGAAAGGAATAAGACTCACCCAGATGACATAGGAGCATCGGATAAGGTTTGGGGAACCTAGGACTAGGAAGTCCATCATGTAGAGGAGGTGGGCATAAGCCGAACCCCCCAGTCGTACCCTGTCGCAAGGTCGAAGTCCTCGAAGAACCGAAGAAGGCATGGTCAACAATCATGGTCCCGATCATATCGTTGAACACGACCTCGGCCAGCAGATACAGGAGAAAACACCGGGCCATCTGGTCGTGCTCCACAGAGGGCGACTGGTCCGTCACCCCCTTCTCCTTCCAGAACTGCCTCATAGCGGTGGCAGGAAGGCCCCTGTGCGTGACGTGGATCCATGTCATGCTCCTCTAGTAATCAAGGCGGTCCTCTTGGTCCGTCAGGGTCAGCGCCACGGGCACCCCTCCAAAGGGAAGCCCCGTGATCATGTAAAAGTTGAAAGGTATTATGGTCATCTCTCCTAGTGGAAGGTGGAAGGTGTGAGTGCTCGGCCACCACCTCTCCACTAAAGCCCAAACTGTCAGGCTATCCAGCTCTCAGACGGGGCAGGCAGCAATATGCCCCAATCCGGTCCACCTCACCCAAGATAGTACCTTCGGGAAAAGCTCTCCATACCACTCCTGCACCCTCTCTGTGCCGCAATACTTCTTCGGCATCGGGAGGGTCTTACCCTGCAAAAACATAAGAAAAGAAAAAAAAAATGATTAGATATCAATAAATAAAGAGAAAATAAGCATATAAGTCTAAAAAATGACTAAGTTAGACATTTCAGGGCTCTATTTCAATTGGTGTGCCTAAAAATGCCTAAGTTGGTGTTTTAGAGTTTTGCCTCCATTTGCATGCCAAAAGATACTCGATTTGGTATCTGATGGCTTTGCCTCGATTTACACGCCAAAAGATACCTGATTTGGTATCTGACGGTTGTACCTTCATTTACATGCCTAAAATGCTTAAGTTGGTATTTTTGGGTTTCACCTCGATTTATGCGCCAAAAGATAGTTTGATATCTGACGGCTTTACCTCGATTTGCATGGCTAAAATGCTTAAGTTGGTGTTTTAGGGTTTTGCCTCGATTTACATGCCAAAAGATACCCAGTTTGGTATCTAATGGCTTTGCCTCGATTTCTACGCCAAAAGATACTCAGTTTGGTATTTGATGGCTTTACCTCGATTTATGTGCCTAAAATACCTAAGTTGGTGTTTTAGGGTTTCACCTCGATTTACGTGCTAAAAGATACCCAATTTGGTATATGATGGTTTCACCTCGATGTGCCTGCCAAAAAATGCCCGGTTTGGTATCAGACGACTTTATCTTGATTTGTGTGCCTAAAATGCCTAAGTTGGTGTTTTGGGTTTTTGCCTCGATTCGAGTGCTAAAAGATACCCAATTTGGTATCTGCCTGCTTTACCTCGATTTGTGTGCCTAAAATGCCTAAGTTGGTGTTTTTGGGTTTTGTCTCGATTTACGTATCAAAAGATACCCGATTTGGTATCTGATGGCTTTACCTTGATTTGGGAATCTAAAAAATGCCCAAGTCAATATTTTAGGCTTTCGCTTCGATTTGCGCACCAAAAGATACCCAATTTGGTATCTGACGGCTTTACCTCAATTTGCATACCTAGAAGTACCTAAGCTGGGGTTTTGCTTTGGTTCATATGCCTAGAAATGCCTAAATTGGTGTATTAGGCTTTGCCTCAATTTACGGGCCTTAGGGGGTCATGACAGTAATTAATAATCCTACGATGGCATTAATCAACAGAAAAGCACATGATAAAAGATAGGGTTAGTGTGCGTACCGCCTATGATTGCCCCTAGATGGTGCAACAGATGTGGCGAGAAGTGTCCCTCAAGGTCACCCCGGATGGGTACCAGCCCGCCCGATTGTCCGCATCGGTCATACCCAATAAAGGACCGTGTGAAGACTGGCGAAGACGTCTGCGGAAGGCCATCTCACTCAAAAAATAGAGAAAAATGCAAAATAGCAGAGTTTGGGGGTCCAAAAAGATAAAAAAAAATATCAAGGGGGACCCCCCTATTTGTAAACTAAGGCAGCCATGGCCGCAATGCCGTGGAAACCTCCACGGCACAGTGAGGAATCCTGCAAGGCACCATGGAGCAGCGGTGCCGTGGGGGCCCCACACTGCACCGTGGACCAAAAAATAAAATAATAAAATAATAAAATTTTGAATATATACATACATGAATATATACATACATGTATAAAATAATAATAATAATAAATAATACTTTTTTGAATATATACATACACACATGTATATGCATATATCTATAAAATAAAAATAATAATAATAATAATATTTTTTTTAATATATATATGCATGAAATAAAATAAAAATAAAAATATGCATGCATAGGCGCCTTGATTTTCGACACCTGCGCGGATGCCTACAAATGCGATTTCCCTTTCGAGGATTATCAAAAGACTTCACCATGATTAATCGCATGATTTTTGTGGTTTAACAAGGGATTTTAGCGCTTGATTAAATCCTCCGAGGATTATCGAAAGATTTTCACCATGATTAATCGCATGATTTTTCCTTTGTGGTTTAACAAAGGATTTTTAGCTACTTGATTAATTCCTCCGAGGTTTATCGAAAGATTTTCACCATGATTAATCGCATGCTTTTTCCTTTGTGGTTTAACAAAGGATTTTTAGCCGCTCGATTGATTCCTTTGAGGTTTATCAACAGATTTATCGCATGGTTTCTTTTGCAACTCTACCACCCTTAAGCAAGGTGTCAGCAGTACATGCTCTTGGTAACAAAATCACTTAATCTTTTGTCTTTACCCTTCGGTTGCTGCAACAGGCCTCCGCCAAAGAGGGTAAACTATAGACACTGAAATTTTGCCACCACCTCTGGCAATGATGACGATGGGACATGGACAATGGACGTCGCACCCCTTTCCCTTTCCTAGGACCAAAAAGACAGGGCCCATGGGCCCAGACACACCCTGAACACCAAAAAAAGCCCATTTAGGCTCAAAAGGTGGGAAGAGGGGGACCACACTGTCCACGGCGCCATGGACAGTGCCCCACAACCCTGTGGAGGCCTCCCACGGCAGTAGGGTACAGAACCACACCGTCGAAGAGGGCTAGGACGTCAGCAGGCTGACGTCATCCACGACGCCGTGCATAAGTCCTCCACGGTGCCGTGGTTGTCCTCCACGGCGCCGTGGAGGACCTATCCTGGTCAGAAGGTGTGGGACACCCCCTATAAATAGGAGGGTCCCCCTCCCCTCATTTCATGGAATTTTAGGGTAGGGAGACCCTCCTAGCCTGAGTTTAACCCCTTTTTGCCCTGATTCCTACTCTTTTGAGCATCCGTTAAAGCGAGATTCCAAAGTGTGGGTAGATCCGTTGATTACCCGTTTAAGAAAGGAGCGATCCCGTTCCCTTTCAAATCGTTATCCCGTCAGTGTACGGATAACAAAAGATTCCCTTCACCACCATTATTCTGTCCGATTACAGATAACAGGAGATATCCAAAAGAGTCATTACCCTGTTCGAAGAAACCAGTGTTGGTCCATTCGTCCGTCTCCCCCTGAGCCAGGGGATCGTCAAGATCTGAGGTACACCCATATAGAGGTATAATTGCTGCATTTCCATTGTCATAATGGAGTCTCTCGTATTTTTACCGTTTTAATGTATATATTGTAAATATAGGTATAATGTACATTATATAGACTCATTGTCATAGAAAGAGAGAATATTCGTCATCCTAGCATCTATAACAGAAAGACCGGTTTTCGTCGGGTAATATGGGTACTTAATACCTTACCATGCTTATAATCTGACCCCTTACCCGAATCTCTGACCAGACCATGCAGAATCTTGTAGCCCGTTTCCATTTGTAACAGATAGGGCTACACCCATTGGGTCCTAGGCCCTAAACCTAGGTGGCGACTCCTTATTATTTCTAATATTTTATGAGGCATGACCCCAACCCCATGATGATGTGTCAAACTTATACCTCCACAATCATCGATCCAATAGTATGTCGCCTATAAGGCTGAGGAAACCCAGTCATCGGGGATCGCATGCAGATTCTGTTGTGTACACTTGATTATTTGCCTCCTTTAGATATTTGAGGCTACGTGGTGTATTTGCCTCCTATGGTATATGAGGCCTTCAGTGAATACACACACATTTTGTTCACTAGTAGAGCCTCACTAGGTTTCGAGGACTTGTACTAGTATGTTGGGACATTCGGACCTAGTCCCAACGAGCTTCCTTATGTGAAGTGTTTGCATTTGGGCGACGTGTATGGTAAATGAGACCTTCAGTATTTATCTCATGGGGGCTCATTCGGTTTCGAGCCTTTGGAAATTGGCATGCTGATCACGGTCTCGTGCATTTTCCATACCACACTCTCATACTGTACAACCCAAGTCGGTGAGGCCATAAGCACTTTGACGTGTTAGGTCTCATGTCTCTTTAGATGTGATGATTTGCACTATTGGGTGTTTGTAGTTTCATTCGGACCAAGGCATCAGGTTTAAGGTGTACTCCATTCAACAGTATCTTTTGTGGCCACATTTAGTTTATCTAAACCGGAGAGTCCTTTTTAAAGAATTTTCAAAAAAGAATCAAAACTTGTGACCTATACAGCCTAAGTGGGAGATCGTAAGATTTTCATAAGGTGGGCTTGCATAGTCCCAATTTTGTTTTAATAAAACCGGTTTAGTAGTGTTGATGAGGGGCTACCTTAATGGTATGAGTCCAGGTTCTATGTGTGGACCTAAAGTATTGTTTCCTTAATGGGAAGGAAACCCTAGTTTCTTTGCAGGGTTGGTCCCTACCCTCACCACTATAAATAGTTGTCATTGGCCCATTAAGTGACTAACCTAAAAAAACCTAAAGTGGTGTGGAAGAGGGTAGACCAGACCAACACAGTTCATATGCGATGGATCGTCAAGAAAGGATTCGGCTTCCACAATCATGGATCCAAGTACGCCGATCACACCTCCATAATTATGTTGGTATGCTCATTGATCTCTGTGAATATTTCTGCAATAGTTATTTTATCAATCAACAACAAAAAAGAGCTTATTTTCTTCAATCCATTTTGGTTATTGGAAGACAAAAAAGAGCTTATAAATGTGAGGGTAAAGATCCTCTCCAGTTCTTCAATCTAGTAGTTCTTGGCATTGCTACCTTCACTATGCGACATGTGGCACAAACAGATCTAATGGCCAAGAATGGTTTGCACCATTTCATGAAACTCTACCCATTTTGACAACCGGATCCTCCCAACCCGAGTAGATGGTAAACCCAAAAATGCAGAAAGAGGGTCTGCTCAATGATGATGATACTGAGAAAGGCCTCCCTCGTCGATGTTATCTTCTTGCCTTTGTTGTTGGATTCATCTTTCTTGATGAGTCATGGATGCCCCAACCTACCAGAGGTCGCCACATGGACGTGCTGAGACCAAATCCCAAGATCGAGCTGAGCCGTCCCAGGTCGGACCGACCCATTCATCCGGAGAGGGACAACACTTTATTCCTTGCCTGGCCAAGCATCGAGGCTGAGCACTTTGCCCTCCAAGAACCGGGCTGAGCACCCGATGTGCGGCGCTATGCTGGGCACAGAGTAAGGAAGAAATGATCACCACATCATGGTCAAGTCCCATGGCCGAGGCTCAGGCCTGCCGAGCCCTGCCCACACAGGTCTATCCCTATACCACATATGACTCGGCTAAGCTCCAGCATGGCCGGGGGAGACCCCTATACCACATATGCCGAGGCCAAGGGCCGAGCACTGAGGCCACGCTTGCCCGTGACCGAGCTATGAGGCCGAGCCCTCCACAGAAGCTACCATAATGCCCCACCAGAGATCGAGGTGCCACGACAGCACAGCTCAAGAATCACGGGATAAGGATCAAGCTACGATCCCATGAGATTCTGAATTGCTCTCTAATAAGGACTCTTACCTTAACAAGAGACTGACTCCGAAAATACCTCTCCACTTCGCTCCGCGTGGAAGAGCCTTACCAATGGAGGACTCTTCCCATACAAGGACTCCTCCAACCGCCTCATCTCATCCTATAAATACCCAGGTATGGAGCTCAAACAGTGATCTCACTTTTTACTAGCTGTTACGCTATTGCACTGGAGACCTGACTTGAGCGTCGAAGAATCCTATGCCGAAGCCACACCGGCTCTCTTACACTCACTAGGTTTTTGCAGGCTCATCCGTGGGAGGATCGGGCGATGGAGGTTTTTACACGCAACAGATTTGGCGCCGTCTGTGGGAACGATGTCAACTAGTCATCGTCGTTTCTGCCAATCCAAGGAGCAAAGACAATGATGGTGCAAACAAGATCAGGATAGCATGGCTCCGCCTCCCGCAAGGATGTGCCGTAACCTGATAGGCAAGCAAGACATTCACCACCCCCTGAAATGTCATGGCAAGGCAAGACTGCAAGACCCCCATGAGCGAGAGGCGCGTAGCCCAGTGTGGGTGCCACGACCAACCTGATTCCCCTGGTGGATGGTGGGAATGGCGGAAGTATGCTGGACACGACGGTAGAAGGATGGCCGAGGGCCAATCCGAACCATCCAGGGCTGAATTTGCCACTGCCACCACCCGTGCTGAAAAATTTGGATCCGAAAACCCCGGTGAACAACCGACAAGTCATGGACGTCTAGCTTCAACTGCTGTATACCAACGAGATGCTGCGAACTCTCATGGGATAGATGGCCCAGGGCGGGTTGCTAGGCCAGCCACCAGTCGCGCCCCCCTTGGCACCAGTGCTCATCGAGGGAAACTTGCAGTAAAATGGTGGCCGGCGTCGGGCCGAGCCTAGCCAAGCCGCATCGTCACATCCCCCTCATCAGAAAGCAAACTCCTCCTCATCCCAATAGGAGTGCTCAACGGGATGAGCAGGAGCATCGTCAGAGCCCGAGGATCGGATGAGAGATTGAACCAGCGGCATCGGTGGTGAGAAGATCGGTATTTTTTTATCGGCTCAGACAAGAAGGGCAGCCTTGGGGACATCGAGAACGAGGGGATGAGCCAAATGGGAGGTGTGCCGCGAGGCAAGGAGAAAGATCTCGCCATAGCCCCCGGCGTTGAAGCCCGCCTCTCCGAGA
The DNA here is from genome assembly GCF_018873765.1 of Telopea speciosissima. NCBI lineage: Eukaryota > Viridiplantae > Streptophyta > Magnoliopsida > Proteales > Proteaceae > Telopea > Telopea speciosissima. The sequence goes on along the minus strand of NC_057919.1, from coordinate 34,098,423 downwards.
AGAGCAATAGAGAAGCCCCCATGGGTCCAACTTCCAAGTTGGAAGAGGAACAAGAAGGGGTGACGCTGACCAAGCCGACCTTGATGGCCGGCCCCAATGGGATGATCGAACGAACCGATCCCGAGCTGAAGGATAAAATGGCCGACCTCAGCCGAATGAATGGGATAATTTGCACCAGGTGGACGAGCCGAATGGCCGAGCACCTGAAACTGAGCTGGAGAAGCGGCTACGAGACTTGGCCGAGTAGGTGGAGGGATTGAAGAAACAGGCGACCCTAGACACCTACTCCCTGGTCAGACGACACCCTTATCCTCCCGAGATCATGACCACGCCACTATCGGTCAGGTTCAAGCCACCTCCCTTTGACCGGTATGACGGGACGACTGACCCGACGGATCATATCAACTACTTCAATGCGATGATGACCATGTACAGGGGAACTGAGATTGTCTCTTGTCGGGCTTTTTCCTCATCTCTCAAGGGCATGACGAGCTCATGGTTCTCCTGGTTGCCACCAAACTCCATAACAAGCTTTGCTCAGCTCTGCCGAGACTTTATCACGTGCTTCCAAAGTAGCATGAAACACAAGAAGATAATGGTAAACCTCCTCAGCGTGAAGCAACAGTCTGATGAGTCGATCCGAGCGTTCGTCTCACGTGTCAACAAAGAGTCCTTAGACATCAAGGATTTGGATGAGGCCACAGCCCATACTGCGATGAGCAACGGGCTCGCTAACATGGACCTCATCAAGGACTTGGCTCAGAAGCCGAGCTCTTGGAGAGGTGCAATGAGTTTGTAAATATGGCGGAGGTGCTCCAAGCCCGGAAGGGGAACAAAGGTAGGGCCGAGAAGAAAGGCCAACAACAGATGACCGCAAGGAGGAAAAGCGGCCCAAGACTGACCGTTGAGCCAAGAGAACTGAATGAGCTCGAAGCCCCGATTACACCCCATTGAACACCTCGTGTAAGGAGATTTTGATGCAAATACAGGACGGCGGGTACATTCGCCGACCCCGACCGATGCAAGCCGGGTCATCTTGGAATCCCAACAAGTATTGTCAATTCCACAAGGACACCGGTTACGACACCGAGGATTGTTATCAACTGAAAAGAGAAATTGAAGAGCTGATAAAGGCGGGGCACCTGAAGCGATATGTCAAAGGAAGCCAAGAAGAATGTGGGGGTTGGTGGCCGAAAGATCGTGATAGGAGAAAGGTCGAACCGAGGACAGATGGCCGAAGGGCCGAACACGACGAGCCCAAGGACCAAACCGAAAGGAAAGATGATGGATCCGGGCAGAGCAATGACAAGGGGGCCCCCATATACACTATCCTTGGGGGGCCCGAACAAGAATCCACACGAAAGGCCAAGGCAAGTGCGCTGTTCATAGGGATCGTGGAGATGCCGAGTAAAAAGCCAAAGTTCGAGGCGACAATCTCCTTCGCCAAAGCCGACCTCGAAGGTATATGTTTCCCTCACGATGACGCTTTGGTGGTACAGGTAGAAATTAAGAAGAGACCCATTCATCGGGTATTGGTCGACACGGGGGCATTTGTGGAACTCATGTCGCTCGACGCGTACTAATAATTCGGCTTCGGTGATGATGCACTCAAGTAGGAAGGAACTTCCCTCCATGGGTTCTCGGGGGCCGCCGCCACAATCAAGGGCTCAATCGACTTACTGGCCATGTTTGGACAAGCTCCATATCAAGCGATGATCCAAGTTAAATTCATGGTGGTACAGTCGGTGGTGGCTTTCAATGCCATACTCAGTCACCCATCACTGACCGCCCTTCAAGCCATTATCTCGCCGACACACTTGAAGATGAAGTTCCCCACGGAGAATGGCATCGGAGAAATCCGAGGTGACCAAAAGAAGGCTCGGGAATGTTACGCCACATTCATCAAGAAAAATAAGGGCAACGCCTGATGAATGGCTATGTGTGTTGAGCACCTCCCTGAAGACCAGCGGGATGAGCTCACTGAAAGGCGCGGATGACCCGTAGAAGACCTCGTCCCATTCTCCCTCAGCAATGAAGATCCAACAAAAATAGTACAGCTCGGATCATTGCTGAGTGAAGAACAAAAGAATTGGCTCAAAAACTTCTTAAAGGCGAATGCCGACGTCTTCGCCTGGTCAGCCGCCGACATGCCAGGTATACCGAGGCACATAGCCAAGCACCAAATCCATATGGATCCGAGCCGAAAGCCGATCCAACAGAAGAGAAGGAACTACGCCCTCGATCGATAAGCCACGATCAAGGAGGAAGTAGAGAAGCTCCAACGATCAAGGTTCATCCGAGAAGAGAAGTTCCCGACGTGGCTGGCGAACGTCGTTATGGTTCCAAAGCCGAACGGGAAGTGGAGAATGTGCCTCGATTATACCGACCTTAACAAGGCGTGCCCGAAAGACGAATACCCTCTACCACTGATCGACCTCTTAATCGACGCCACTACCGGGCATGAGATGTTGAGCTTTATGGATGCGTACTCCGGCTATAATCAAATTCTGATGCACGAAGAGGATGAGTCCTACATGGCTTTTCAAACCGACCAAGAAAATTTTTGTTACAAGGTCATGCTGTTTGGGTTGAAGAACGCCGAAGCAACATACCAGCGGCTGGTGAACTATATATTCTGTGCATAAATCGGTAGAAACATTGAAGTCTACATAGAAGACATGTTGGTGAAGAGCTTGAAGGCTGAGCATCATTTGGCCAACATGGAAGAGGCCTTCGGCGTGCTGAGAAAGAACCAAATGAAGCTGAACCCCGCCAAATGCACTTTTGGTGTAACTTCAGGAAAATTCCTCGGCTTCATGGTCTCTATACGAGGTATCGAGGCCAACCCAACAAAGATCAAGGCTATCCAAGAGATGAGCCCTCCAAGGACGATCCGAGAAGTACAAAGGCTGAACGGAAGAGTCGCAGCGCTAGCACGATTCATGTTGAGATCAGGCGACAAGTGTTTACCGTTCTTCAAGGCTTTGAAGAACATCCGAAGCCCGAAGGACTTCGCATGGATGGATGAATGCCAAAATGCATTTGAATACTTGAAGAAATACTTGGAGAACCTTCCGCTCCTCTCCCGACCCGAGCCCAAAGAAGAGCTCCAAATCTACTTCGCGGCGACCCCGGTGGCGGTCAACGTGGTACTGATCAAGGAGGAGGGCCGAGCACAAAATCCCATATACTACATCAGCCAGGTCCTCGTCGATGCCGACACAAGGTACTCCAAGTTTGAGAAGGTGGCCTTTGCCCTAGTAACGGCCGCAAGAAAGCTGAGGTCCTATTTTCAAGCTCACCCGATAGCTGTGTTGACGTATCAACCTCTCAAGAAGATACTGCACAAGCCTGACGTATTGGGTCGGTTGATCGCCTGAGTGGTAGAGCTGAGCGAGTATGATATAGACTATCGCTCGAGGGCCGCGATAAAAGGACAAGCATTGGCTGACTTCATCGCGGAATGCACTATACCCAATCATCAAGAGATACTGAACCTGTGCTCAAGGCCGAACATTCATGGGTCATGAACATTGATGGCTCGAGTAATTTTGGCCGGTGTGGGGCTGGGCTGATCTTGGTCAACCTAGAGGGCTTTCGCGTATAATATGCCCTGAGATTCAAGTTTCCAACCTCCAACAACGAGGCCAAGTATAAAGCCCTCCTACCCAAACTTCGAGTCAGCAAAGCCATAGGGGCAAACCGACTGAAAGTATGGAGCGACTTGCAATTGGTCATCAACCAAGTAAATGGCGAGTACGAGGCCAAGGATGAAAGAATGGTAGCATACCTGAGCCGACCCGAGCACTGATCTTCGAGATGATCCGAGTGCTGAGGCAGGAGAATGTCGTGGCTGACTCTCTGTTAAGGTTGGCCGAGGCTGACCTCCCAAATCTGAGCCGGTCAGTCTACATTGAAATTTTAGAGAAGCCCTCCTCACAAGAAGAAAGTGTTAAGCACATTGAAGAAGACGGGCCGACCTGGATGGACCCGATCGTCAATTACTTGGAAAACGACCAACTTTTAGAGAATCGAGATGAGGCGAGGAAAGTTAAGATCCGAGCCGCGAAGTACACAATGGTCGATGGCGTATTATACAAGAGAGCTATCTCAGCTCCTCTCCTCCGGGGCCGAGTACGCCTTGGTCGAAGTGCAAAAAGGAATATGCGGGAGCCACATGGGGGGTTGAGCATTATAAGATACTTCAGCAAGGGTTCTATTGGCCGAGAATGCAAGAAGAAGCCATGAAGTATGTGAAGACATGTGAGAAGTGTCAGCTCTTCGCACCAGTGTTGAGCCGACCTGTGACGAAGCTGACCTCTGTGCTGAATCCGATTCCTTTCGCTATGTGGGGGATGGATATTCTTGGAGACTTTACCCTAGCTTCTAGAAATAAAAAATACGTGGTCGTGGCCATCGACTACTTCACCAAGTGGGTTGAGGTCGAGCCCCTGGCCACCATCACTGAGAAGAGCATGGAGAAATTCTTCCGAGACAAGGTTATATATCGATTCGGGCTACCCAAAGTACTCATCACTGACAATGGTGCGTAATTCAACAATCCGAGCTTTCGGGAGTTCTTCAAGCACTTCTACATCGATTTTCTCCCAGTTTTGGTAGCTCATCCACAAGCCAATGGGCAAGTGGAAGTGTCAAACCAAACACTACTTGTGGGGATCAAAAGAAGATTGGATGAAGCCAAAGGAAGGTGGGCAGAAGAGCTCCTGAGCGTCCTTTGGGCCTATCAGACAACAGTGAGAACACCCATAGGAGAAAGCCCATTTCGGCTAGCATACGGCACTAAAGCCCTCATCCCCTGTAGAGGTCAAGGCCTCGTCGTATCGAGTGTTCAACTTTAACAAGAAAACATATGAAGATGGACTCAGGGCCAATCTTGATTTCCTCGATGAAGTCCGAGAGAGCGCCTTGCTTCGGAACACAACTTACCAACAAAAGACGGCAAGGTATTACGACTCGAGAGTGAGGGAGCGACATTTTCGCTAAGGAGACCTCGTCCTCAAAAAGCTTAGCGCGTCCCAACCAAGGTAGCAAGGAAAGTTAACACCAAATTGGGAGGGGACCGTACATAGTCTCCAAGCAAATTCACCCAGGGACGTATCGCTTGCAGACTCCGGGGGGCAAGAAGGTACCGAGACCTTGGAACTCAGAAAATTTGAAGAAAATTTTTCAATGAAGTATTCTGTTCAGCTCGGCTTTGAACAAGCACTTATGTACTCGACTGCGGCCTCCACTTTTATGATTCAGTTTAGCTCAGATGTTTATTTGAAATTTGAAATCTAATAAAACAAGATTTTCCCCACTTCCGAGTCTATCTCAAATTCACAACATGCCGAGTCGTAAGACTAGTCCTCATAGACTGGCCGACGTTAAAGACCGATCCTCATAGATTGGGAGCCGAGTCATAAGACCAGTCCTCATAGACTTGGCTGATATTAAAGACCGACCCTCATAGCTCGGCAACCGAGTCTTAAGACCAATCCTCATAGACTTGGACGACGTTAAAGATCGACCCTCATAGGTCGGCAGTCGAGTTGTAAGACCAGTCCTCATAGACTGGCCGACGTCTCAGACCGACCCTCCTAGGAGGAAACAAGGTCATAAGGCCAGCCCTCATAGGCTGGTGGACCAACAAACATAAACTCATACCATGACTGAGCCGTACAGAGGCAAAAAATCAAACAAAAATCTATAAGGCATTAAGCTCGGCCGCAAGGATGGCTCGGCTGCACAACCATGAGGGTCACCGACCCGAGCTAATCACTCAAAACAAAAAGCTAGCTAAGGAACTGCCCAACCTCGGTACTCGGACGAAAAGCTCAACCTTGGTCCATCGGGGCGTAACACGGCCGAGCACCCAGACCAACCCAATAACCCAGTACTAAGTGGTTAGAAGCAGTGAAGTTCATGACCTCGGCTAGGGGAACTACCCAGCCTCGGCACTCGGACGAGTAGAATATCATCGGCAAAAAAGAGAGACAATCGCTGAGCTCAAACACTTAGACAAACTTGGAGAAAAAAGATTTTGCATTCATTAAAAGCCGAAAACTCGGCACGGTACAAAAGGAGCCCTTCGGCTAGGTACATACAAAAAAAAAAAAAAAAAAAAGTTATCAAAACCCCAAGCATGGGGACATGTACATCAGAAAGAAAAGAAAATTTTAGAGCTCGGCGGTGTAAAAGGGGTCCTTAGCAGTAGACTCCTTGGTGGCTGCGTCCTCGGCGTCGTCCTAGGTGAGAGTGAAGGGCTCGCCCCGTTGGGTGGCCTCAGTCAAGCCTGCCTGGTCAACCTCCACCCCACCATCCTCTTCACCCAACTCCTCGACCACGGTGGCCGCGTCCTCGTCGAACTGAGAGAGGTCGAGGTTGGGGTAGGCGGCCCGTAGCTCTTTGAGGAGGTTGGCTCATCCTCCGTCGTAGCCCTCAGTGTACAAAGGCTTCCTCAGGCTGTGACACACCTCCGCATACTCCTCGGACATGAGGTACTCTCTCACCACCTCGGCCAGAGCACGCTTCTGGTCGGCCTCGGCCTTCTTTTGGTCTCGGTCGAGCTGGCCCCTTAAGGCCTCGACCTCCTCCTTGTACTTTGCCGCCGCTTCGTTGAGGCTCCGGACCTCAGCCTTGGTAATCTCCAGCTTCTCCACGGTCCCATAACGAGCCAAGACCGCCTGGCGAGCGTCCTGGTTGGCCTTATCATGTTAGACTACGAGCGAGGCGTTCTCAATCAAGAGCCGCTCAAACCGAAGAAGGGTCTCCACCGCCTTGAAAAAACCCAGCAAAAGTCACCCAAGCATTAATAAGGCCGAGCCCAAATGGTGGAATCTTGCAGTAGGGGCCAAGCAGAAACTCACCATGTTGAAATCCTGAAACAATGTGGAGAGGAGCTCGGGGTCGGACAGCCCCTCCAACATCTCCCTGTCCTTGGGAAGCCGAGCTGCGTCGAGCCACTCATTGGCGTGTGCGGCAGGCCGAATCCCCAGGGAAAAGGTGCCAGCCCGGCTGAATAGGAATATTGCTGGCCGAGACCCTCCCCAAGGCCAGCTGAGCAATCTCGGGGGCGAGGCGACCCCAGGAAGGTTGCCTCCTGTTAAGTTGATGGAGATCTTGGGCCGCTTTAGGTCCCTCGGTGGGCTCTTCTCGCCCCTCCGACCTTTCCCTTTCCTCGGCGAGCTCATCGGGTCCTTGCTCTTCTCGGCCTCAAGGCCGACCACGGTGTCCTTCAGGCTCAGTAGCACTACCTTGCCCTTCACCGCCTTGGAGGACTTGCCTCGAGACTTCTTCTCGACGGCCTTCCTCCTCCTCTCCTCCAGATGCTCAGCTCGGAGCCGAGCCTGGTCCATCAGAGGAACATTGCCAACCATTACAAAAGAAAGGAAAAAGAGAATTCAAGACATGCTAAAAAGAAAAAAGAAAAAAAAAAAAAAAAAGCAAGTAGAGGGCTCGGCTTGGAGTCCCTACCCGGGGTCAGATTCCACCTCTGCAAGAACTCCTCATTTACGAGCTGCTGAACATCGAGGGGCGGATGCTGGGGAATCAAATCGAGCGAGGTCAACTCATTCTCATTCAAGGGCAATACCCTATTGAAATAGTTCAAGTCTATCTCCTTCCACTCGGTTCGGAAGGGGTAGTCAGGGATGGAAGCAAAGAAGAACCGAGGCTTCCAGTGCTTATTGGAGGTCGGCACCCCGACCAGAAATTTGTGACTGCTCAGGGCCGAACCCTTCTTGGTTCGATGGGTGAAGTAATACCACCCCTTCTCTGAAGACTTCTTCAGGTAGTAGAGCCGAGAGAAGATGGCCACTCTCGCGGCTCGGCCCATCTCGCAGAAGAAGACGTGGAAGCCGTACAACAGCAGCCACGCGTTCGATGCTAGCTGACCCAGAGAGAGGTGGAAATGGTCTAAGATCTGGTCCACCAGTCCGAGCACTGGGAACCTAGAAGCGTACTTGAACGCTATCTCGTACAGGGTCACCTCGTCGGGTCGAATGAAGCAGGCCATCTCCTCAAGGTTGGGGACTCGGAGGTGGACGTCCTCGGATATGGCATATGTAGCCCTTAGGCGTTGGAGGTCGGCCTCGGTGATTGTACTCTCCACGGTGCCGACGCTACCATCTTTCGGCTCAGGAACATCAGTGGTGGAGTCGATCGAGCCGACCCCATCTCTAAAAGATCGCTCTTCGCCTGACTCTTCATCGTCTGTAGAAGACGAACCTGAGATCTTGGCTTGGTCTTTAGGAATTGGCTGGGCCTTATGGCCGGACTCCAGGGCTAGGGGTCCTCGGTAGCATCGGCCTGGAGGGACTCCAACGCAGCGGGCTCATCCGAGGTCTAGCCCAGCAAGTCTATGGTGGGAGAGCGGGCGGCGAGCTCTCGGCTTGGACCCACATCCTCACCCACTCTGGCGAGTACTTCGCCCTCGTGACCACTACCAACTAACATAATGGGCAGAGAAGACTTATTGGTTGAGGAAGCTTCAAAGACGAGCTGAACACGAACTAGAAAGCTGAGGACGCCGAGCACTTGATAAGCCGAGAACTCTAAGCTAGCCGAGCACTCCAAGATTTGAAACAATGAAGAATAAGAGAAGAAGGGCCGTCTATTTATAGCCTCCGAGTCGTTGAGATCCAACGGCCGAGGAGAACTCAGCAAAATTCAACAGTCTAGATGAAAAGATAATTCGAATTCCCAAGCGCCATAATGGCGCCAAGTGACGTGGCCCTGACACCCCAACTGTCAGTCCGTATGACATCAAATCCACGAAGGAAAAGAGCTCAGACTCGGCCTTAGAGGAGGATAGTCAGCAAATGGAGAGATTCTACTCATCAAGGCTGAGCCGACCCTTGATGAGTGGGGGGCCTGTGATGAGTCATGGATCTCCCAACCTACCACAGGTCACCACGTGGATGTGCTGAGACCAAATTCCAGGACCGAACCGAGGCGTCCTAGGCCAGACCGAGCCATTCATTCGAAGAGGGATAACACTTTATTTCTTGCCTGGCCGAGCACCGAGGCCAAGCACTTTGCCCGTCGAGAACCGGGCTGAGCACTCGGTGCGCGATGCTACATCGGGCACAGAGCAAGGAAGAAATGATCACCACAACATGGTCAAGTCCCATGGCCGAGGCTCAGGCCTGCCGAGCCCTGAGCCAAGCCCACACAAATCGGCCCTAAACAGAGCACCATGACTCGGCTAAGCTCCCGTATGACCGGGGGAGACCCCTATGCCACATATGCTGAGGCCAAGGGCCGAGCACTGAGGCCATGGCTTCCCGTGACCGAGCTATGAAGCCGAGCCCTCCATAAAAGCTACCATAATGCCCCACCGGGGATCGCGGTGCCACGACGGTACAGCCTGAGAATCACGGCATAAGGATCGAGCCATGATCCCACGAGGTTCTGAATTGCTCTCTAATAAGGACTCTTACCTTAACAAGAGTCCAACTCTGAAAATACCTCTCCACTCTGCTCCGCGTGGAAGAGCCTTACCAATGGAGGACTCTTCCCATACAAGGACTCCTCCAACTGCCTCATCTCATCCTGCAAATACCCAAGTATGGAGCTCAAACAGTGATCTCACTTTTTACTAGCTGTTACGCTGTTACACTGGAGACCTGACTTGAGCATCGGAGAATCCCAGGCCGGAGCCACACCGGCTCTCTTGCACTCACTCAGTTTTTTGCAGGCTCATCCATGGGCGGACCGGGCGACGGAGGTTTTCACACGCAACATTTCTTTTCTCTTTTTTCTCTTTGATTTTATGGGGAGCTAGTTGTCCTCAAAAACCCCAAATCAACATCAAGGTAGAAAACTGAAATCCTATCTAAACCCTTATCTTCAACTTGCTATTTTTTTCATCGAATTAAGGGTAACATTTCTGTGAAATGAGTGGAATTGGTGATTGGTTAATTTTGTAGAGCATCACATTCGAGCACTTCTCGCTTTCAGCTAGATCTGATTCAACAGGAGTAGCCACCGAGATGATCGATCTCCATGAACTTGTTCATTTCTCGCTTTCAACTGCAACGTTTTTCGGAGTCTATGTGACATCAATGCCTCTGGATCTCACCTACTCCGGTCTCACCGTCGACACTGGATCTGTAAGCAATCGTTCCATCTCAAAACAAACATTAATTTTGATCACAATTCATGATCTATATTCTGAAATTTATCTTTTTGGGTCAATTGGAAAAAATTACAGGTGAACAAGTTATATCAATCAAGGAAAAGCCAAAGAATGGGGGCAGTGGTAGTATCCGAAAACAAGATCCCCATGTATGGAGGTGGTGCGAGTTTGAGCAGTTATGGGGGAAACCTGACAGCGCCAGTACATCTGAAAACTGGATTTCATCTGCTCAATTGTCTTTGACCCCAAGAAGATCAATGTTGCCCTTTCGCTCAAGAACTCCTGCACATACGATTAGATTTGATGTTTTGTTCAGAGTCTGAAGAATCGAATAAACACTCCAACATCAATAGATGGCTCACAGTTGTGTTCTCTATAGAGTAGATCAGATCACCGGAACGAGAAGAAATTCAATTATTGGAAACGATGGTCGAGGGAGAAAGGAATCGGTTTTCATTAATTTTTGTTCCTTTTTTTTTCAAATTACAGTGGTGAAGTCGAGGGGGATAAAAATTCTCTCCAATTCTTTAATGTGCTGCAGCTCTCCAATGGTGGGAAGAAAGGATGAAGATGAACTGAGGGAAGCTCTATAATTTGAAAGTGTTTCCTTATTTTTTTCATTTTTTTTTCTACTTTCTACGTTTTTGGGTTGAGAGGATCCGGTTGCCAAAACGGATAGAGTTCCATGAAATGGTGCAAACCATTTTTGGCCATTAGATCTGTTTGTGCCACGTGTCGCACAGTAAAGGTAGCAATGCCAGGAACTACCAGATTATAGAATTGGAGAGGTTTTTTATCCAAATGTGAGCTCACTTGGGTAGAAATTACGGCAACAGGAAAAAAAAAAAAAAAACAAAAAAGAACACATGCAACTGTTAACTACAAAAGCCATGGTCAATTTAACTGTTAAGAGTGGGAAAAAAAAAAAAAACAAAACAAAAATAGCTTATTTTTTCCATTCCATTCATTCAATATTGCAAATGAACTCCTATGTTTTTATCTAACATTGTGAATATACCTCTCTCTGAGTCAAAAGATTTTTGGTGGTGCACCTTAGCCAAGGATGGTAAATTTAGTACTAAGCTAGCTGCTAAATTTCGTCAGCCTTCAACCTTTGATCATGATTTACTTCTTTCCTCTTGGTAGAAGTTTTTTTGGAAGCTTAATTTACATCCTAAATGTAAGACTTTTTTCTGACTTGTATTACATGCAGGACTTCCAGTTAAGGATACTGTTTCGAAATGGGCTCAGACCAATTCCACTTGTGCTCTCTGTGGCACTTGTGTCGAGACCCACTGGCATATCTTCCTCTCCTGTGATTGGGTTAAACATATCGTGGCAGCTGGTCCTTTGGATCTGAGAACCGAGTTTATTTCCCACCCCTCTCTAGAACATTACTGCATTTCCACCTTGATGAATCACAAGTTTGACAAGCCTACTCTGATCTAGTTTTTCTTGATTTTTATTTTAACTTATTATTTTATTTGGGACGACAGTAACTGTATTACTTTTAATTTGGCCAAGCCTAATCCTCTCATAGTTTTGAGAAGGATCGAACGATGGATGAAGGATCTTCTTACCCCCCGCCCCCAATTTCATCCCTGGATGTAATTAATCATAATGAGGAAGTTATTTCTTTCACTTACTTATCTGCTTTACCTACTCTGGATTTTCCTGTCTTGATATGTGCAGGCTTTGAATCTAGAGACATAGCATTAGCTAGGTGGGCCTCATGCATTTTGTTAAAGGGAAAATTTGTTTTGATCGCTGCAAGGTCAATCACTCAAAAGTATGACCTGGAACTAGAACTTTTTGGAATCCTTATAGGATTACCGTATGCTGAGAAAATGGAGTTGAAAATGAAAGAAGTTTAGTGCTCTCATAAGATGCTACCCAGTCTTCTTCCATCTCCATCCCAATCTCTGTGGCCATGGGCGATACTAACTCATTTTTGCAGATCATGGTTATAATAACTAGAGAAGCTTCCTTCAAGTGTTTTCAAAATGATTTTTTGCTATCTTTTCTCAGGTTCTGGGCTCAAAAAGCCTGTGTGTCTAAGTCTCCTTTTGCCTATAAACTCGCTGTAAATTTGCCCTTGGTTTAATTAATATATTTTAGCTTTCCATACAAAAAAAATGCTACAAACGAACTCATGCAGCTTTTCCCATTCCATCCTCTGGTTCTTGTCAAACAATATACCATCAAGGGACCCTTGTCCATGTACTCATATACAAGGGCTTGCACTGTGGAATCATAACAGAAACCATAGAGTCTAACCAAATTGATATGGTATGTTCTTCCAATTGTGCTTACTTCTGCCATGAACTACTCTTTAGCTTGCTTGTCTGAAGCTTTGTAAAGGACCTTGATTGCCACTGGCACCCCATTTGGGAACTCTCCTTAATGATAAGCCATGGCTGGTTATTTTCCATTTTCATACACCAGTAAAATAGCAATCAAGTACTGAGGATTAAAGAATAGAAAAATAGAAAAGCTGTTAAACATATACATGAAGAACAAAAAATCATATACTTATGAACAAAATATCTGAGACCACAGAAACATCCCACATGAAACAACAGCAAGGCATAAAAGGAGCTGCAAAAAGGTGCCAAAAGTGCTCAGCCAAGTTCCAATAAGTGCTCAAACCATCACAAAAATTACAATACATGTGTTCAAACTACCACCCACAAAGCAAGCAAACAAAAAAACTGCTGAGTATTCAAACTATCAAATTTGTGACATAGGCCACTGAGTAGATAAAGATTGGGTATTAAGAGTGTGGCTTTGATTATGTGATGGAACTTGACTTGAACCTTTGAATGTTGTTAGCTTGCTAGGTCTGCCACCAACTGCTCCTCTTCCTCTTCTAACTACAACACTACCACCTCTTCCTCTTCTAACTACAGCACTATTAGATCCAACTTTCTGTCCTTGTCCACTTCCACCTACCCCTTTCTTTTTTACCTTAACTGCCCCTTTACAAGTTCAAGTATTATGACCAAATTCTTTGCACTTGCTACACCTCAGCTGTTGGTATTGTTTTCTGATGGTAGATGGGTTTGTGGGACTTCCCAGGTGGTCTCCTAAGTGGGGGAGGTAGAAGAAGGTCATATGAAGTACGTACCTAAAAACTCTCATCTTTTTTTTTACCAAAAAAAAATATATACTCTCGTCTGGAATTGTGGCAATCATTGGATTATAAATCCTCAAATAGCACTCCTTAAAGTAGTCATGACAAAAGTCCTCCAAATCTCTTTTGTCACACATTATCGCAGAAACAACATGACAACAAGGGATGCCAGTCGGATCCCACTTCCTACACAGACAAGTATGACCAGCCAAATCCACAACTAGTGTTCTTGACATACACATCACCTCAAAAATTGGCCCCCCCAGCCCATAGCACTTCACAATTCCTAACAACAACTTTTTATTCCTCAAGTTTTTTAAATATCTTCGGACAGATTTTACCATCATACTTACTCATCCATTGTTTCTTTTGTTGATACCTAGTCATTAGCTTTCTTCTAATCATCTCAATAGTTGTGATGATTGGCTTGTCCCTTGCATCTATGATGAACTGGTTGAAACTCTCTAACAAATTATTGCATAGTATATTACACTTAGATCTACAGGTGAAAGCTGACTTTGACCAATAAGTGGGAGAAATGCTTTGCAGCCATTTATAACATTCTATGTTTATGACTTTAATCTTGTTCATATTGTGCTCAAACTCTGGGAGTGTGTAAGAAGAGGCTGCTGCCCACATAACATCTTTCAAGTCCTTCCCCTTGAACTTCTCCTTCATATTGGCATACATATGTCGCACACAGAATCTATGTACAGCACTTGGCATCAATTGTGCCATTAATTCTCTACCAAACCATGTGTAAAAAAATGAGAAATGAGAAAATTCTGACCCTAGTGAAAATATAGAAATGCCTTCCACATTCTAAAGAAATTACCTTCTGCTTGTCAGATATGAAGGTCCAGCTCATGTCTTCTGGTCTTTCAATGACAGCAATTAGATTTTCTAAGAACCATGTCTAACTACTTTTACATTCAGATTCAACAACAACAATTGCCAGCAGATATATTTGGTCATTACCATTCTTGCTACAACATTCATCAACTGTCCTCCATATGGACCTTTCAAGAAACAAGCATCAAGCCCTATCAAAGGGCGGCAAATTGCAAGAAATCCAATTCTTTGTGCATTGAACATAACAAACAGCCTCTGAAATAAAGGTCCATCACTCCATGGGGGCCTATCAACGCTCAACAAAGCAACACTTCCTGGATTTTGCAACGTAAGTTCTCACAATAATCATACATGTGACTATATTGCTCAATATGACTCCCCTCAATAGCTTTTAAAGATTTCTTTTTTGCTCTATAAGCTTTCCCATAAAAAACATCAACCATATATTCCCTTCTAGCTGACTTTTGCATGGCAGCCAATTTTCACTTTGGGTCGTCCCTTACCCTGTCTAAGTACTTATTACACAACCACTCTGAATTTGCTTGTCGATTACTGTAAATCCTTGCACAATTGTGCTTGTCTTGGTAACTCTTTATTTGAAAAATCTCATCATTATACATTGGAGAAGCATGTATTCGCCAACCACATTCATTCTTGCACATAGCAGTGACCCTAGTACTCTCATTTTTTTTTATAAATGAAGTCATACCCATTCCGAATTGCATGCTCCCTAAGTGAAGCCCTAAACACTTTAACAGATGCAAACTTCATACCAAGTTTCAAGATAGGATTCTCCAAATTCCTATAAAAAAACTCAGGGTATTTAGGACTATCCTTGCACAACGCAACCGATCCCCTCCATCACTCATATATAGCAGCTCTCAACCCTGTTAGTATAACTAGAAATCAAACTGTACCATGAATTTTTAACCATGCAAAGAAGCATGAAATGACTTGAATGAGGATTTAACTATTTTATTTTTTTCATGTAATCATTTTAGCAGTCTGGAATGTAGGATCAAAGTATAGTAGGGATGCCAATTTGTTGGCCAAGCCTAGCACAAGGTACAATTGCCTTATGCCAGGCCTAGGCCCCGCATGGTCCAGACTTTGGACCTCACACTCAGGCTTAGGCCCATCCATTGAATAGGCTGAATTGGCCTCCAGGCTTTCCAAGCTTTTCCATGTAGCAAATAGGGTAGTTCATCTCTCTAAAATTTCCATCAAGTTACAAAGTGTATCTTAACTGGTTAGTATCATAGAAACTTTTGTATGAGGTTCAGGGTCAAACCACAAACCAAACAGTGATACTTACTTTCTTCTTAAAAGAATTGTATTTTATACATACTGTAATACGTTATATATATAGAATAAGGCATGAAATATAGTACATGCATACCCTTCCTCATAACACAAATATAGGACTATATAGATGTAAATACATTTGTTTATAATATATATTTGAATGTTGGGACAGGCTAGGCTTCAGGCCAGACTTCATATGTGAAGCCTAGCCTCCTATATATGAGTGTTTGTTTTCTATTAGAGAACCCTTCTTTTTTCAATAGGTCAACACTAATTACTATGTGTGATTAGGTGCCTAATTAACAATTCTATCCTTCATTTGATAAGGTAGGGATAGTTTTTCCTAGACCCATCACATACAATTGTAGGATCTTGAGACCATCCAACTATAAAGTTGAATTGAATAGGATGTGAAAATAACCTGTAACAAAGATTTTGATACTGCACAAGGGTTTTAGGATTGAGGAAAGCATTTAGGAAATAGCCTAGTTGGTAACGCAAACTATGATTGTAGTGGGGAAGAAGAGATTAGGGTCAATAGATGGAAAATGAAGTGCTTGTAGGGTTTTCTGACTTGATGAAGTTTAAAGGAGATTTTAATGGACAAAGAAAGTAGACTAAGGCTGTGTTTGGTGGTCATGACAAAAAAAGAAAAGAAAAGAAATTCATACAAAAAATGTACGATTTTCTTGCAGAAGTGCTAAGCATTGTTTTACTCTTCACTACCCTCCATTGTATGAAATTTTCATTTCAAGTGAAGCCACTAGGGATTGGAATGACAAACCTTTGATCTGTTATGAGAATGATATTGTTGAAGTGAAATTTTCAAGTGAAACCACAAGGGATTGAAATGACAAACCTTACTAGGTTTATCTTTTATCTGACTTGATGGATTTATTTGCCAGGTTTGCAGGGCTTATTTTTATATCTTGATGGTTTTAGGTCCCAGACCTTTGACATCCTACAAGGGCATTCAAAGGCCACCATGTTTTTAATATGCAACAATGCAGCACAAGGGATCTTGTCCTCCTTTTTCTTCAAATATGCAGGTTGATTCCTTTTCTCAGTCTATATATTTAGCCAAAACTTTTCAAAATACAAGAAGTTTCATCTCAGCATAACAAGTAAATCTACAAATTAGCTGTAATACACCCAAAAGTAAAATTAATATTTCTACCACTGCCTTAATTGTTATAATCGTTAACATGGTTCTAATGTGAAAATTAACTATAACAAAGCCAAAAGTGCTTTGTCACAACTATCAAAAGCATAGAGCATTTACCTTGACTTGAGAATGAACCACAAAATGGGACCATGGAAATGATGGATGTTAACTACAATCACAGGTAAGAATCAATCCATAGAGAAATCACAGAGCCCACAAACCATGCCTAGCCAGCCCAACACTTCACCCCTCAATTTGATAAATAAGCAACATCCATGGAAAATGTTTTAGATTCATGCTTGCTCAAATATTGTCTCTAAATTCCATCTCAAACAAGTGGATAACTCAGATGCAAAATTCAAATAAATATCTTCCATCTAGCAACCAGTCCTAAGAATCAAACCCATGGGTTCCAACGCATTCATCTGAGTTCCTTATGGGTTCCACACATTCACTTCTCTTGATTAAGACTAAACATGTGAATAAATTCTAGTGCAGATAAATTAGTCCTAAATTTCCAACAAATGACGAATCAAAATACAAAGTACAATCTTAGTAAACTGATTCATAAAGATTCTGCTTGACCTATCCCTAAATCACAAACCAATATATCAGAAGTTGATCGATTCACCACACAATGACAAATTCACTAAGTCACTTAACAATGCAATTATCCATATTCAAATTCAGAGATTCAACTTTATCAATTCTTTGGTGTTGAGAAAAGGCAATACTTGAAACTAGCATTTCTCTTGCCTCGGATTCCCCTCATATCAATTAAGGTATTTTATGAAGTGTTTATTGCTAAAAGGAAGAAAGAATAATCATTTTGTTATAGTAGAAATGGAGCGAATAAAACCAGAGTGGTCAGTGGGACACTTGAATTTGCCTTACCATTAATGTGAAATTACCATGGGCAACTTTGCCTCTGTGATTTATTAGTCCTTGTCTGTAACAATGTAATCAATCTACTCATACTTTTAGTTTTGATACAACAGCATGTCTCTATTGGTAAAACATTGGACAAGAGGTTTTAATGGGTGGTCTTTGGTTCAAAACTCTGGAATGCAAGAAAATAATATTTTGGTATCTTACGCTTATAAATCATCAACTCTTTTCTTAAGATACAAACCTAATTTAGTTGAAGAATGCATGCATGCCAAATGATTTATCTTGGATTCGAGAATCAAAGAGATTGTGGATCCTGCCATAAAAGTAGGGAATCATGCAAAGGCAATGTGGAAAGTGATTGAAATAGCATTGGCATGCACCAAACCCCACTCTGCCTACCAACGATGCATCCAGGAGCTAGAGGATCTCCTAACTACAACGAATAAAACATCTGAAGTGTACAATCCAAAAGCTTAAGCTATTAGGTGGAGAGGCCCAACCATAATTAAAATAGGAACAATAAAAAGCTTAATTTGTGGAGTACAACATGTTTAAAACAATTCGGAGTTTGAATGGAATGGTCAAATCAGATCCGCTCAAACTATTCAAGTTTGAGCGGAAAATATGTTTTTTAAACGTTTAGATTGAAAATATGGGGTCAAAATTCAAATAAACACTACAAGAAATTGGGCCTACGACGGCGTTTTTAAACGCCGCTATAAGTCCAAAAAATGCCGCCATATGATATAACGACGTTTATAAGTTGTGCCGCTAAAATGTCGGCAAAGGTACCGCCGTTTTTGTACAACGGCATTTTTTTAGCGTGTCTGTGTATGTACCTTTTTCGCGGCGCTTTTTAATAAATGCCGGGAAAAATGTACTACAACGGTATTGAATTTCTATTCTTTTGCGGCGTTTTTCAATAAACGCCGAAAAAAGTGTATTACAACGGCATTTAAAAAGTGCCGTTATTGTTAACGGCATTTGTAAAAAAACGCCGCTAAATGTATTTTTTTTAAAAAAAAAATATTTCTATATTCAATTCATTAACCTGTTTCAAAGATAATAGATTCATCATGTCACTTATTTTTATATCCAAACCAAATTCATATATAAAACAAAGATATACCTCATCAAATACCCTACCCATTTCAGATTCGATGTGCATCCACAAAGATGGGATGAAATAAGAGACTTAAGTAAATATATCCAAGTCATGTTAAAGTCTAATACATTTAAAAAGCAATGGACTGAAACAAAGATTAAGTGATCAATAGTCCAAATCAACCTCAAATCTGACCCATTTATAAGCAATACGCAAAACAAGGACTTGAGCAAGTAATTATCCAAATCAATAGACGAAACAGTGTGTCCTTTTATGCACAAATTCAAAAT
Source organism: Telopea speciosissima (assembly GCF_018873765.1). NCBI lineage: Eukaryota > Viridiplantae > Streptophyta > Magnoliopsida > Proteales > Proteaceae > Telopea > Telopea speciosissima. The sequence continues at coordinate 34,079,541 of NC_057919.1, read as the reverse complement.
TCATCACAGATCATCTAAAAAGAATTCTGAGTTTGAGATGCTCAAGTCTAACTGATGCCTTAACACACTTGAGGGGATTGTAATCTAATAATTGATGGTATATCTCTAGCAGCCTAGAACTGTCATGAGATGGTAAGTTACAATGAATGTTCCAGTACGAAACATGAAGCACATTAGGTAGTATGAGATCCAACACAAATACTTGTTAATGATTAGACAAACAATATCACAAGTATGGATGGTCAACTAAGTATAAGAATAGGTTAGAAATGAATATGTCTCTTGAAAAGTTGGTCTCAACTATATAAACTAACTTATTCCTTTTTAGCTATATCAAATCTAAAAGAATGATAAATGAAACACAATGTTAAACTAAGCATGACATAACACGAGAGAAAATGAAATTTATGAACTAACAAAAAATAGAGTTTTAATTAATTGGATCCTTATCACCTAGCATCACACTTCTTTATACTAACAATGAAATATTACTCTTATAAAGTACTTAGGCCTTCACTCATAATCAAATGAAAACATGTTTTGCAACCACAGTACAGTTATAATTTCTTCTTCTTATAAAGATGATTACTTTAACCTTAGCATTTCAAGATTCTTAAATCATGTGGATGTACACGAGAGCACCGCCAAAAAGATCGACCGAGTAGATTTGCACGGCGAGGTAAAGTCTACATCATCAACATTGACTTGAGCCATTTGAAGAGCTCTCTTTGCTTTGTCTCAACAACCAAACCCGTCAATCTATCTTTCCCTACCAAGACACAAGTCAAACCAAGAAATTCAATATTTTCATATGTAGACTATCATAACCTATAAAGTATCAAGTAAGCTTCCCCTTACCCAACAAAAAAACAAGTGAGCTTCCCAATGATTGTTCATTATGTAAAACATGAAAATGAAAAAGAAAAAGAAAGAGGGAAGTCTGAATGATGGGTATCAACAGCCAGCAACATTCCCATAGTTATTTGAGATCTGAAGATTGTGAGGGTGAGGCTACCTGAAAGAACTCATCAATTAAGAATCCCTGAAAGATTTATATGACTGCGTCAATGATTTCCTTCATTTGCCACAGAGCCAACAAACATTAGCCCAAGAATGAGGAGAAAAATGGATTGATGAGGTGTTGGATGGATCTCTCAAGTCGCTGGATGAATCAATGTGTGACAGAGCTTCAATCTTCCCTCTGTAGAATAAGAGGGAAATCTGGTCTAGCAAATGAAGTTGAAGCATACAACATGTCTAGGAAGAAGGTGACTAAGGTGATCGCAAGTGCCTTGGAGATCTAAGGAAAGTACAAAAGCAAGGTGCATTTTCATCTCTCTTAGATAAAAACCATGACATTGTTGCCACGGTTAGTGTGCTAAAAGAAGTGGAAGCAATCACCGTCGGCATGTTCGAGTCCTTACTATCATTCTTAACTTGATCGAAAGGCTATGCCGAGGCCTAATGGTTGGTCTTTAGTTTCCAAATTGATGAATAAGATTCTGGGGCATGTGATAAGAAAGAAATGAAGAGATGTGGATTTGAGATGGTGGATGTCACGGTGGGCACCCTCCTTGGCCACAAGACACACAGGGCCTTGAGTGCAGTGCAAGTTGAAGCCTAGAAGCTATTGGAGACACTGGAGTTGAGCATCCGGGATCTTGAGAATGGACTAGAATGCATTTTCTAAGTTTGATCAATACCAGAGTCACCATCCTCAATATCCTCAACCAGAGCACACTTTGTGTCTTCCATAAGCACCCACATATTTTTTATTCTAGGGAATTGCCTTAGGATTTCACTTTGTACATGGAAAAGGAATACATGTATACAGAATATAAAAACAGGTTCTCTGATCATTTCTAAGTAGGAAATAAATATGAAAAAACAGATCAAGAAAACCAAAAAGTAGATGAGAACAGGTTTTTCCAATATCACAACCCAAGTAATAAACAGTTTTGGTTGATTGGCATTTCTGAGTCTAATTATATACAATCTAAAACAAACCCAATATGGCACTTTACAAACTACCCACTGATCCACCTAGTATTTGAGTTCGAGTTGGTATTCTCAACCTAATTACTAAAGGGGTCCTTGAGAGTTTTGCAAATCACGGTTCCTTGTTGTAACTCTCCATGCTTATGCTGTAATTTCAATTAAATTGTGATACAAGAGAGAACAAAATTTATGAGTAGTATCGTAGCAAATTACGTATACAAGTGCACAAATTTATAGTTTCGGTTTCTAGTTAGAGTTGGAGATGGCTATTGAGATGTTTAGGTCTAAGTTTATACGACTTTCCTCAAGGGATTTAAAGTCCATAATATCTCTCTCTTACTACTTCTATTGAATTGAGGGATATATTCTTCCAAAGGGCAAGAGAAAAAGAAAGCATGCACACCTGCGGATCAGAAATCGGTTTCTTTTCATTTATATAGATTTCTTCTACCAACCATGACACTCAAATGAGAAGGAAATATGCATATATGTCATTGACCAAAACATAAAAGTATAAAACCAATGGGAAGATGTACAAATCCAATAAGGTCAAATTGGGAATTTTCATTTTCAATTAAGTTGCAAGCAAGTAGCAAGAATGCAACAGCCATGTAGTATCATTGATTCATCGTTACAAAGGAAAAAGAATAAATATAAATCAAATATATGTAACACTTCTCGGTAAAGATATATGTTCAATGACATGGCCCACTCATCAGAGTCGAGATTAGTTCAAAACTGGGACAATCAAAGATGCATCACATGGCCCACTCATCTCTTGACTCGGTGTGTGTGTGTGAGAGAGAGAGAGAGAGAGAGAGAGAGAGAGGGAGAGAAAGATATTAATAAATCAAGGGAAGCAGTTTTCGTCCGGGAGTGTGACCTACGCCAAGACTCCCATGTGTCTATATCTCTCCTCCTTAAAACAAGGGGCGAGAGTGTCTTTTCACATGGGGAGGAGAGAGATAGACTCATGCAAGTCTTTGGCGTAGGCCACACTCCCCAGGCAGAGATCTTTTCCGATAAATCAAACATATGTAACACTTCTCACTAATCATCTTCAAAATTTAGTAAGAAGACAAGGAGAGCAAGAGAATAATGATGGGTTGGTACTTTGCAGATTATGGGTAGTTTTACTTGCCTGGCACTAATGTTTTCTCTAGGGGCAAACCAAGGCCAAGCAAGGGTTCTTCCATCACAACCACAATCTTCGGTGCATTTTCAAGCTAATGAAAATTTGCGAGGCAGAAATGAAGAAGCAGCCCATGAAGCAAGTAAAAGAAAGCTTTCACATGGTACCTCCAAGCATGTCAAATCCAATCCGAACAAGTAATCTCCCTACCACCGATGTCCCTTCCTTCTTTTTTTAAGAGTGAGTTTTTTCATGATGAAGTTTGAAATGTGTTATCATCTCAACAATGAAATTTTTCTGTTTCCATGGATGCTAGGTTGAAGCCTCATTTTAATAGGTGAAGGAGAAGAAATACAAATCGTCGTAGCAGGTTTTTTCCACCACGAAACCATTCCCAATTTTTACGTGGACGATGGGCAAGTGCATAACATCTTTTAGGTAGTCTTGTACTTTATACTTTGTAGACTTTACTATACAACAAACAAGGCATTACGAGAAGAAAATGTCACATGATGTACAGACGAATGACCCCAAAAATAGTAATTTTCTCCACATAAAACCATCCTTGCACAGGAACCCCATTCACAGGATAGCTAGACATTGGAAATGGCAGAATCGAAACTCAAAATCATACTAACCTAATTAGTAACAATAAACCAAAGAAAATCTAAAGGAAATGAAATTAAGCAGATTAATAAATAATGAATACAAAACAAATAAGATTTAATATGTCCCTCTGGAGTTCAGACCCCACAGTAATGGCCTGCATACTGCCAACTCTCCTATATCTCTAGGAGGACAGTCACTGAAGTGCTGTTGAAATTTCTAGAAGAAATTAACATGCTCGTGAGATCTTTGTTTACAATGAATCTCAGTCATCTCAGCTATTATGGCAACATGTTGTTACGAGACAACTCTGGTTATACAAATAGTTGTCTGTTTGATAATATAAGCCTAACTCCATATGGGTCTTGTAGTAACCTCGACTTTCATATTGCAAAAACCAATGAAACAACATGGATTATGAAGCATGCAAGAAAGCAAAATCTTCATGCACGATTGTTAAATCATCAAAATATTGATAACATAAAAAATGAAAAGCAAAAGAAATCTAGACCACCAAGCACATACAATTTATGTATTAATCTATTTACTCATGGAAAGAAGAGATAATAAAGAAGACCATTACACGATTTTAAATCAACTTATTTGGAGAACCATAGTTCAGTAACAGAGTACAAGAATTGCTTCAATATTCTAAACAAATGATAAACGGATTCAACCTGACCTGTGAGTCACAGATTCTAACAGTTTTTCGGATCAAACCCCAACAGTTCTCATGTAAAATGGATGAATGGGAATAATAAATGGTTCTGAAATACCAGACACCAAAACAGTCACATAAAACCCCAGAAACACCAATAACCATATTGCTTTGTCTTCTCTAGATAAGACACAAAGACACCTTCAAAGTGTAAACCCAGATATATTTGGAAAGAAGAATTAGAAAAAAACTTGCAACATGCATAGAAACTGAACAGAGAGAGAGAGAGGATCTTTTCATACAACTCCTTCTCTGTTGGGTTCCTTTACTGGTTTTTTTTTTTTTTCATGAACTGGCTCTACTCACAATCTAATAACTGTTAGATAGACCCTTGCACTTCTTCTATATCTATTTTTATATCTTAATTAATAGGTATAACGTATACATTTTGGTTTCTTTTTTAATATTTGGGTCCTGTCTTTGTTGTATTTAAAGTCTAGTCAAATCCCTCTACTTGGTTTATTATAAAATTTCTGCTATAAATATACCATGCCTTCCTCTTCTGGAACTTCTTGGGTCAACTCTGCTTCCAAAATCTGGTTCAGAAGAAGACCTTCAGCTTGTAATGGATCAAAGGAAAAAGAAGAGAATGCTATCAAACCGTGAATCGGCGGGAAACAGAAGCATTTGGATGAACTGATGGTCCAAATGGCTCAGCTCAAGAAGGAGAATAACCAGATCCTTACAAATATGAACTTCACCACTCAGCACTACTTGGCCATTGAAGCTGAGAATTTAGTTTTGAGAGCTTAGATGGGGGAGTTGAACAACAGATTGCAGTCCCTTAATGAGATCATCCAGTACATAAATGAGGGCAATAACAGTTTTGAAACTGAGGAAACTCTAATCGGTGCTGATAGCTTTCATGAACCCATCTAATTCACTCTATCTAAATCAGAAACCTATCATGGCTTCTGCAGACATGTTTCAATACTGAAACTCCTTCCATATCCCATGGCTCTCTAAGAAGCTTGAGACTGCAATAATGGTTTGTTTGTGTTGTCAGTGGTGTTTGTTTAGGTTCTCAATGAGTGTAGAGCTACAAGGGGGTTTCTGTTTTTAACTCTCTCTGTCACTCTGTGACACTCTTTGTAAGTTCTACCTATCTTTCATCCTTTAGGGACTAAGGGCCTAATATTAGGGTAGAAGTCACTAAGCTTTCCTTGCAAAATGCAAGACAATCAAAAGAGCTGTAGGCTGCTCAAGAAATGGCATATTCTAGAGGTGCTAGAGTGCCAAAAGGTAATGGTGCTAGCCGCAAGTATTCTGATAGCAAGACTAATGGCATTTAGCCTGGGAGAAAGGGTCGTTTCTCTAGTAGGTCTAGTGAAGTTTCTGGAGTAGTATATGATGATGTGAAGTTCTGGAGTCTTGATCCAGATGATATTAAAATGGAGTTGCAGGCAAGAAAACAGAGAGAGGCTGCTCTTGAGGCTGCTTTAGTTTCACCAACTATACAGTAGGATGTTACATTGTTGAGGTTTTAATGGTTTCACTCTGAAACTCTAACAAGAGTTTCTAACCCCAAAAAGGAAGAAGAAAAGAATAGAAAAAAAAAAAGACATCCACAGCAAGTAGTAATTAGAGCTAGGTAATTTCTAATAATGATCATAATTCAGAACTGAAAAAGATATCAAAAATATAACATCCTAAACACACTTAGAAACAAATAGAACAAAGATGAAAGTAAAACCTATTCTATTTTCTTTTTCCCCACCTTTGTTTGATCAAAACAAATCCAAATTAGCTCACATTCTACTGTTTTTACTTTTCACCATCACATCACCAATATAAACACATGTTCATACATATATAAACTACATACGCAAATCCATAGATAAACACAGAATGAAACGAAGTAGAAACAGAGAGCGAGAGAGAAAGGAAGTTTAAGATAAAAAAAAATTAAAACAAGAGAACTTAACTACAGAAACCCTAAACAAAAGAAGAGTTGATCAATAGGTATGTAAGAACTAATCCTTTCTGACAAATCAAAGCATGTAAGTAAAAAGAAGAGGAGAAGGGTTGAATAGGATCGAACCTTGTGGGACTTGCGAGAATTGGTATGACTGATGAGAATCTCTGAAATCACCAGTCCAACTAGCAACAATCGCTGATTCACCATTGCTCTGTTGCTTGAAAGAGATATGAGAGTGGTTTGATGGTTGAGAGAGGAAAAAGAGCGCTGCTTCTCGAGTTTGAAAAGCTTTTCGAGAGAACTTTGAGAGAGATATGGAAAGAGCGGGGGAACAAAAGGTTTTTGAGAGAGAGATGGAAAGTGCGGGGAAGTGAAAACAATTTTGGGTTTTTTGTTTTGGAAATCTATTATTTTTTACGGCGTTTATTTATAAATGCCGTTGTATTACGACATACGACAGCATTTCTTTGAAAATGCCGTTAATAAAAATATTAAATCATCATTAACTGGTAAGCTATAGTGGCACTTGTTAAAAAAAACGCCGAGGAAACTAATTTGTTTAATGGCGATTGTGTACAAACGCCGTTATATATTCATATATGACGACGTTTGTACCAATACGCCGTTATACCTTTATATATGACGGCATTTTTAATAAAATGTCGGTATATCTTCATATATTACGACATTTGTAAAAAATGCCGCAATAGCTCAACCAAAAGTGCCGCCGTTGCATCAATTTCTTGTAGTGAAATTGAGGAATTACTACCTAATTGCATGCAAAAGGCATATAATATCAATAACCCGGCCATTCCAACCAACAATCAATTTTCAAGCTAATAATCAGTCATTTTAAACACTTATTAAGTAACAATGAAGAAGGTAGGTGTGTCAAACGGTTGGTTCGGCTCAGTTTTGGTGGGGCTGAATCAGTTTCGGTCTCGAAAAGAGTGAGACCAAAACCAAACTGTTAATAAATTTTGGTTTTCTATCGGTTTCGGTTTCGGTCCGGTGCGAATTCGGTTTATTTTGGTTTTTTCAATATCAGCTTAATACCAGTTTAGATTGGTTTGTTTTCAGCTTTAAACCATAATAAAATCTTACATTCATAATTTGTAGTAAGGAAAGATTCAATAAAAACACTTTAATTCACCTTCCCAAAGTCAAAACAAGTAAACAACCATGGATAAGATATGTTCATGTTGTAATCCGAACAAAGAAGAATAAATTATAAAGAGAAGAATGGAAGATAGCTAATATTTAAATAAATGGATAAATAGAGTTTGTATCGGAATCATTGTTAAAAATCATATAATTAATTATTTATCATTAATTGTAAGGGAGATACTCAGAAGATAACTAATATTGAAATCACAAAATGAACCTTACTATCAAATCATTTATTTGACAATCCAACTAATTTTGTCTAATAAACAAGGAGATCAATGGAAGAAGCGTTCTTACAAATCAATTTCCCTATTCATAACCTCATACTCATTGATTTGTAACAATTCCCCTTATAACCAGAAATTTGCTCACTAATAGTGAAAATCAATGGATAATCAATTCACCTATTCATGACCTTATACTCAATATTTTTTATCGGATTCATCTAGTTTGGTTTTCAGTTTGGATATTGGTCGATTCGGTGTGGTCCAGTTTTCAGTCGGTCCCGTATTACCCCAGTCCAAAACCAATCCGATAAGGATCAGTTCGGTTTGGTCTGGGTTTTTTCAGTCGATTTTGATCGATCTTAATGGTTGGGGCTAAGTTTTGACACCCTTAGAAGAAGGCCATGAGCGTGTAGAGGACTAACCATCTACATAGGCAATCAAATGCTCAAAGAGCCGAATCATTTTAATATGGAGACAATAAAGTTGAAGAGTTTTCCAAGCATAGACGGTCAGTGGTGAGGTAGAAGTTTTGGGCTAACTAAGGAAACATCTCCCATTTCTTATTTCACACTTTCTTTTCATTGAAAGAGCTTGTAATAGTTTTTGGAGAATATCATACATCCATTTATTTGGGGCTTGCAATGGTGCAAATGCATAGGGCATGGGCCCTCTTAGACTCAGAACAAGCATGTGGTTGGCATTTTTATTAGGATTCTTGTTTCTAATCGGAAGTGATCTTTGACTGGAATAATGAAGGCCTTGAGAATGTCTCGCTCTCCCATTGAGACATATATTAATGCAGGTGGGCTTGCACTTATTGAGATGGTAGGAACTATGACATGGTCTTATCAATCAATTTGGTAGGATTTGGGCATGTAACAATCAGCATTCTTGTTTATGACATCTACCCGTGATAGAGTTAGCTACATCTGTCCAAATGTGAATTCAGGTGGACCAGTGCTGATGATAACATAATAGATTAAACCAAAAGGAATGAGTCTATCTGAGGCTATATATAATCTATGAGTTTGAGACAACTATATAGCTCTGAATTTTTATTCATATTTGTTTCTGAAATGGATTTTGTTAGATATGTGTGTCCATCAAATCCGGTTCAATCCGGTTCGACCCGATTTATTATGTATTAAACATTTCATACATTTTTATTTAATATGATCACATGCGATATAAACTTTTGAGCAATGTATGTCCATAAGTATTACTTTAAATTGGTAGTCACTACTAGGGTTTGGGTTGGACAACCCTTATCATATGGTCGTCGCATTGGGTATGCCTAGACATGTTTGATGTTGGGGTACGAATGCGAGTACGCATATGTTGATGTATGTATTAGCAAAGAATCTTATTTTGTGGATTCCCTCATGTATTACTACCAGATGTAGGTTTGGGATAGACATGTATCCCTGAGACCCAATACCTAAGAGGGCCTTGTTACTGTATGATGTGAGTGTATTCTTTGGTTCACCAATGATTGCGGTTCAAGAGAACTAAAGCTGATGTTCTGGGAATGCGTATATATTATGTGAGTGAAAAAGTCACTCAATAGGATCTTGTACTGTTTTGTTAAATGTTTTTGCAAAACATATTTTCACATAAAATGATAATTTATAATTATGTATTTGATTAAAGAGTTTAATTATGTTTTGCGGATTCCGATCACGTACACAGACGCTCCGCTACAGATATGTACCATGGAATGGGTTTTGGCAGTACAAGTGTACATGTTCTAGATTCCATGACAATGATGTTGTTTAGTGGAGGGTAAGTGCATAATTTAATATGCAAGGGTATTTCTAAGATTTGCTAATTAGTAATTAATTTATATGAACTAGTATGGACTTGATCCTATTAATTAAAGACCCATTAATGCTTAAATTTTTTACCAAAAAAAAAAAAAATTTAATGTTTAAATTTATTAATTATAAATATTCCCTTTTAGATTGTGCTTCTTCACTAATTAGAAGCCCATCACTTAAGCCCATTAGGGTTTTAAGTCAAACGGGAGAGAGAGTGTCAGACTCTCACTGGGAATGAGGAGGCTCTTTAGAGCCTCATTTATTTAAACACACCAAAGGGGGGCGTAGAAAATATGCAAGCCTTGGACGAATTTTTCTACCCCCCCCCCCTAGAAAAATTGTCTCTTGGTACTCTCTCTCTTCTCCTTGGTTCTCTTACTCTCTAGAGTTGTAAGATCGGGTTAGGGTTTTGGAAACCTGGTTTTCTAGATTAGATCCAAGTTTTGGAGAAGAAATTCTGGTTTGGCTTAGAGATTTTCTACTGCATCAAGGAGATCCAGATTAGGGCTTTCTTGATCGGCTCATTAGGGGAAGAATCATTATCTGGGGGAGAAGCAATGTTTGAGGCTCAATAGGTTAGTAGATCTTAATGTTTATTTAATGTATTACATTTAATTAATTATTTGATAATCATGGGATGTGAAAGAAACCCGAATCAATCTATTTTCCTCTGCGCATTCGGGTATGGGATGGTTCCCTCTTTCCATGAGATGGAAAGGAGATGATTTTCTCTGTTCTTGTAGATCCCATAATATTATGGGACAAGAAAAAGAGAGTGTTGGGTAATAAATTTTTATACCAAACCTGAATTGGGTTGCACTAGGGTTCCCATGGGCGACCATGAGAAACCCTAAATTTGAATAGGGTGACTCAGATTTTCCAATACTTGTGAACCCAACATGATAGACAATTGATTCATGTATTAGATGATCCCATGGACTGTAATTTGCCAATAGATGTATGTGGATTACTCCAAATATAGGTATCATTAGATGCTTCGTTGGTTTGGGAACTCAGATGTGGTGTACTTAGGTCATACATGGGGTACATTTGATTACAAGCTTCCCTTTGAGAGAGAGAGAGGTTTTGATTTCTTACCTCAGTTGCAAAGTCCATGACTCGGCCATTGCATGGTGTTGCGCCGCTGCCTCCGTTGCAGAGTCTGACAAATCTGACCTTCACACGGCGTGGAGGGAACGAGGGAATGAGGAAATGAGGGATGAGGGAACGAGAGACTGGGGGGAGAGGGAGCGAGTCGAGGGACCGAAGGAGAGGAACCTTTAGCTTCACCGAAAATCAGAGAGAGGGACGATAAGATTATAGATGGTTTTGGGGAAGATGGGTTGTGCTCAATTACGTTTTAACCCTTTTTAAAATAAGTTAGTTAAAGCTCTAAGTTTTCTTTGATTTTTCAGCAGTGAATGCGATTTCACTCAATTACCCTCATAAATTTATTTCTAATTGTATTCCTAATTATAGTTTTAAGAGGGTAGTTGCGAGTCTGGCTTAGCTCCTCGTACGAGGAGTGAGATCTCACTCCTTGTGCAATAGTTGGATGCCATGTGTACTCCACAATATCGGTTACTTGCACTCACGGTTTCTAATTGTTATTTTTTTTAAGGGAAAAAGTTCTTTGTCTGGGAGTGTGGCCTACGCCAGCACTCCCATGAGTCTATCTCTCTCCTCTCCATGTGAAAAGACACCTCTACCCCCTTGTTTTAAGGAGGAGAGAGATAGACACAAAGGAGTACTGGCTTAGGCCACACTCCCGTGCAAAAAACTACTTCCCTTTTTTTAATTTTTAAAAACAAATGGGTCCCACACCCTTCTTCTCCATCTTCTGCTTCTGGTTCATCGTAGAAGGCGAAGGAAAACCAGTGGTTCCTCCAAATGCATCTGCAACTCCGGTGCACCCAGCCCTGCAAACCCACCCAAAATCCCACCCTCAACCCCTATTCCGCCTCCTAACCCCATACCCTCCCTACCAGCGTGCCATTCCTTTTTTCCCTGAACTCTGATATTTCTTTCTTCTCATCTCTCTGTCTATGCGGAAAGGTTCAATTCTTCTTCTCTCTCTCTCTCCCCTTTTACCTCTCCATTTGTTCACATTCTCACGCTCTGGTGGGTTTCAAAAAATTATAAATCTATTAATATTTATTCCAATCATTCTAATTACATGAAGAAAAAAAAAAAAGAGAAGAAAAAAGAAAAAAAGGGTGTTTTTTATGCATCCATGATCCTCCTATAACCCTGTTACTGTTTATTTCCTTCATTTTTATACTACTTGTGCATGCCTTTTTTTTGTTTTTTGTTTTGCCATTTTTATCTCTCTCTCTCTCTCTGGATCTGGATTGTACTGACTGAGAATTTAGTTGGAACTCTGAAGTCCACATGTGGCCTAGTGGGAAAGCAGTTAGGTTTCTATTCGTCTCCTCTTGTTTTAGACCTTCTATTCTCTGCTGAGAACAAATGGTGAGGAAGATGAGGTGTGTGGGGGCGGAGTTGCAGATCCATTGGAAGAATAGGGGTTGGGTAGGGCGGTGGTGTTCTATTGTCTTCGTAAAGAAGAAGATGGAGAAGAAGGGTAAGGGTCACTGTTTCCACTAAATTTGGCATCGACGGCGTGAATTGAAGATGCCACAAAATGAATTGAATCAAAGAGTGGGTTCTACCAGTGCCTTGGTAATCCAAGGACTTTTCAGAAAGAAATGCAAAGATTGCAATGCCAAGAAAAAGAAGTAATCACATTAATTTTCTCTCTAGATACATCTTTGGTAAAATGAAGGACTGCAGAGATCTTCAATTTGACTTGGAAGGATGCATCACTGCATCTGATAGTACTATTGGAGAGTAATGTCACACCCCAAACCACCCCCTGGGAGGATTAGGTAGGTGACCCGAATTGCATAACGGCAATCCACCAAATCCCACGGATCTAAAAGCAGTTAATACACTCACGGACACACATCCATAGCATTATCACAAATAATATCAGAGTGTTGCAGATAATCTACAATTAAAAGAAGAAAGAGAAAGCATAGCGATATGGGAAACGATTGTGACATATTTACATAAGTAAAGATTGTTCCATTCCCCATTACAACCTACAAACTGAATAGTAAGGACTGACATATACATAAGCTGAAGTAAAAGTAACTATGTACAGGGCGAGATACCTCAACCCCAAAAAGAAAAGAAGAAACTAAAACAGAAACAAAAACGGGATAAACTCCTAACAAAATCAAAATGGAGTCCCCAAGACAAAAGCATCAAGAGCACCCCTCACGGGTCATCTTCAGTAACCACTGAGAACACTCTGTCGGGGTCCATACCAATATCATCATAACCCCCCCACGACTCTCCTCTGTGAAACAAGCCTCCACGCCACAGTGCCATCTATCCGAACAATCATCTAATAGAAAGAAAACATACATAACAAAGTGTGAGCACCACTGAGCCCGTGAGTAAAAAAGGTAGGTTAGTGCTACTACAATCCCCAATACATGTATCCCTGGTGCGGGCTTGGTTACCCCTTCCCGCGATACACCCATTGAGTTGTCGGAGAGAACCAGTCGGCCCCAGCATCTCCCTACCCAGGTCAGCCCGACCGGCCCTCTGTGATTAGACTTGTGTGGTAATAGACTTAATATCAAATTCACCATTTTGGTGCTTCCCGGCATGTAGCTCGAGGATAAACTTTGTTTGGCATATAGCCATAAATCACCATTCGGTGCTTCCCAAGCATGTTGCTCGAGGCTTCCCAGCTTAAAGCTTGAGGCATCCCAGCATATAGCCGAGGCTTCTGTTTGAGTTAAAATAATACCGCAAGCGTACGGGTCAATCGTAGCTACGGGTCGAACACGAGGAGATATACGCCACTCTATTTAATTAACTTAAAAGTAATGCAAAGTGGACCAAATTAAAGTGTTAAATTAAACTAATTAAACTAATGAAAATTAATGCATCCTAACTCATAAGCATCTAACAAAATTAAGGGATTAAATTGGCGTCCTAACACATGAGCATCTAACCTATCAAACTAAAGCGAATTGAAAGGAATAACAAAAACGTAGCCACACTTCATAATCACATAAAAAGAAATAAGGGAATAAAAGTGCATCCACATACCACAACCATATAAAAAAAATAAAAGAAATAGAGGGAGAAGAAGAAGAAGATAGAGAGAGATAGAGGAAAGGGAGAATGAGATTAAGGGTTTAGAGAATGAGATACCTTGATGTGCTTGAATACTTGAATAAACTCACCATGGCTTCCTCTTCTAAATCTCCATGTCTTGTCATCAACATAGGAACTTGGACTAGGAAGCTTTAAACTAAAACTATTACAACCATTAAACTAGACTTATGAAATCAAAACTAAGAACTTGAAATCAAAACTAAGAACTTAAGCCAAAAATAGGAAAAGATGAGAAAATTTCACTAAGTGAATGAAATAAAAATTACACTAAAAAACTGAATTAAAATTGAACTAGAAACTAACTAAAAACTGAACTAAAAAACTACTAAAAAACTAACTAACTTCTTACAACCCAAAGGGCAAGGGGTATTTATAGGGGGAAGAGAAGAGAAGGGAGAAGAGGGAAGTGTAGGAGAAATATTCCCTAAGAAAAGAGAATATTCTCTTCTCCTTCCTCTTTTACAATGCCTTGAATCCTAAGAAAAAGAAAAAAATAGAAAGAAGAAGAAGAAGAAGATTGTTTACATGGACGCCACATTTACAGAAAAGTAAACTTCCATTCTAACAAGTGCTTCCTTTTCTTTGTAGATATCTTCTCCAAGCAATAAAATCAAAGAATCTTTGATTTTTCAACTTTCCATAGGTGAGAATATCTTTCAAAATAAGTCTATCCCAAGTAGAATTCCAGAAGTGCCCTTGAGAAGTTGAAGGAGAGAGAGAGTAAGGGTGATGACTAGGATTCCTTCAAGAATAAATAAAATACCCATTCTGTCCTTCAGAAAACGTGGAGCATGGGGTGTTTATATAGGTCTCACCATTGTGTTCCTTGCGAAAAATCACACAAAATAAACCCAAATTTCATCCAATTCGGAGTTGGGGAGCCCAAGATATCTCAAGTTGAAGTTGGACTGTCTAGAGCCTTCCAAATGGAATCTTTCGGGTACAGTAAAGTAACTTCTGATAATTGCATTAAGGCCCCTAAAATCCGAACTTCCGCTTCACTTTGTCCCCATCCGACTGTCAATAATTATAAATAAACCCCTGCAGACCATTTTCACGCGTCGTTACGGAAACGGCCATAACTTCTTCGTTTCAACTCGGAATTAAGTGCCGTTTGAACCATTGCGAAGCTGACTCGATGGGCTATGCATTCATCTACACTTCTAAAAAGCTTAAAAACATCTCCTTAGCATCATCTCCTTCATTTTCACAAGAATTCACCTAAACCCTGAAAAGCACAAGAAAGCACCGAGTAACTCTGTCCAAGGAAGAACACTAATTCTTCTTCATCTTTTTCCTTAACCCTGTCTTTGATTGCCACCTCAATTTCTGCAATTTTCTCCCTCATTTTCTTTTCCCTTTCAGTTTCAAGGGGATCCGAAGATCGACTGTCATCTCCTTCCTCTACCAGTATGGTAATCGGAGTTTTGGGGTTACAGAGGTAGTCCTTCTTACTTCTTGTTCTATAGATACAGATGTGGATCCCCCTTTGGAAATTTCATTGACTGACTACACCAACTGTGCCATGAGTTGTCACATTTCTGCCATGTCTGTTTGCAGCTTCTCTACTTGGTGCACCACGTGACTTTCAGATAGGTGATCGTCCATTGGATCCATGTTGTTCTCAAGTGATATCTCAGCCGATGAATTGGAAGAATGGGAAGAAGATGGGGAGCTTGAGAAGAATGATGGACTGGCCCGGATCAGCCTTCCATCGTGTCGGATCCAGATGGGTGAGGATGACCTTTTCGGGTATGGAATTGTGCTTCTATGAGAAAGAGAAACCCTAGTTTAGATACTAAGAGTGAATTTTATAAAAAAAAGCTCACATATCAAACAATTTAGGACAAATTTTTACTCTTTTCTTTTTATATATATTTTTTGTATTATTTTCATAAATTTTTTTTTATTGTATTTTATTTTGGCTCAAGTAATCGAAGTTGTCATTGGAACTTCCGGTATTGTAGAAGTTCTTTCCAACCATACTTCGAATGCTATCGTCGCCTAAACATTTATTGAAAGGAAAAATAAACAAACAAAGAAGAAAGCCTGGTTTCAGGTTCTTAATGATTATATCTTGCATCAATACTAGGCGCTCTATTTTTGAGGGACATGTAGGATTCCATTAGATGGGAGTGGACCCCCATCTTTCTCCGAGGGACTATCGCAGGACTATGGAATTCCCTACTCCGGGCGGCGTCTCATATTAAGGCTAGATTAATCGTTAGGTGACCTTAAACTCAGACCTTCTTAAAGCTAATAAGGGTTAGTTTGTGTCGTACCCTAATCATATATGGTCTACTTTCCTACATGATGCATGCAACGGGTAGGCTAGTAGGACAGAAACAGGTCACCCTTGATAGAACCGATATACCTGTCGCTTACGCAACTCATTGGTACGTGGATCTTTTAGTATACCTGGAGAATAGGTCACACAATCTCAGAGTAACTGTGCTAGTGCCTTTTTTGAGTGGCTAAAGCACCCCACAACGTACTAGTGATTACCCTCGCTGGTGATTCTAAACTCGCACAATAAATATCAAAAGGTGTGGCTTCGCCGCGAATTACCCATGACTATTCATGGGGTCCAACGACTAACCACGGGGTAAATGTGTTCCCATGCCGTGTATATGTGCACAAAAGTGGTATAGGAAGCGGCTATCATCCGATCTCAGAGTACTTAGTGTGACGTACCTCACCTCCCCAGGGGTAAAGGTACGACAAGGAGTACCCTCGCCGTTTGATTTCACTTCGAGTACTATGCATAATGTAGTTAGTACACAGAAAAGTTAGCCACACAGGTTTCATACAAAATTGGAGAGAATATTCTTGCATTTATTGGTAGCATCTATTTTAGAAAGCTTGACCTCAAGTGGGTGTTCACCCACTGGAGTCCCCAACGGAGTTGCCACTGTAAGTACCATGGTCCTCGGTGACTGGGTTTCCTCAGCCTTATTGGCGACATACTATTGGATCGATGATTGTGGAGGTATAAGTTTGGCACATCATCATGGGGTTGGGGTCATGCCTCATAAAATATTAGAAATAATAAGGAGTCGCCACCTAGATTTAGGGCCTAGGACCCAATGGGTGTAGCCCTATCCGTTACGAACAGAAACAGGCTACAAGATTCCGCATGGTCCAGTCAGAGATTCTGGTAAGGGGTCAGATTACAAGCATGGGAAGGTATTAGACACCCATCTTGCCCGACGAAAATCGATCTTTCTGTTATAGATGCTAGAATAATGAATATTCTCTCTTTCTATGACAATGAGGCTATATAATGTACATTATACCTATATTTACAATATATACATTAAAATGGTAAAAATATAAGAGACTACATTGTGACAATGGAAATGCAGCAATTATACCTCTATATGGGTGTACCTCAGATCTTGACGATCCCTTGGCTCATGGGGTGACGGACGAATGGACCAACACTGGTTTTTTCGAACAAGGTAACGACTCTTTTGGATATCTCTTGTTATCTATAAACGGACAGAATAATGGTGGTGAAGAGAATCTTTTGTTATCTGTACACTGAAGGGATAACGACTTGAAAGGGAACGAGATCGCTACTTTCTTGAAAGGGTAATCGATGGATCTACCCATACTTTGGAATCTCGCATTAACGGATGCTCAAAAGAGCGGGAATCGGGGCAGAAAGGGGTTAAACTAGGGCTAGGAGGGTCTCCCTACCCAAAAGTTCCATGAAATGAGGGGAGGGGGACCCTCCTATTTATATAGGGGTGTCCCACACCTTCTGACCTGGATAGGTCCTCCACAGCGCCATGGAGGACTTATCCATGGCGTCGTGGATGATGTCAGCTTACTGACGTCGTAGCCCTCTGCAACGGCGTGGTTCTGTACCCTACTGCCGTGGGAGGCCTCCATAGGGCTGTGGGGCACTGTCCACGGCGCCGTGGACAGTGTGGTCCCCCTCTTCCCACCTTTTGAGCCTAAATGAGCTTCTTTTGGTGTTCAGGGTGTGTCTGGGCCCGTGGGCCCTGTCTTTTTGGTCCTAGGAAAGGGAAAAGGGTACGACATCCATTGTCTGTGTCCCGTCGTCATCATTGCCAGAGGTGGTGGTAAAATTTCAATGTCTACAGCATGCATTTACTTAATGCCTTAAATCCAAATGAGGTTTTTATTAATAACAGGATGTGCGTGTATTGACTGGAACCTCGTATAAATGCATCACATTTGACCTCAATTAATTTTGTACGAGGCAATTAATCAAGTGTATACACAATAAATAAATGGCCATAATAAAAGATACATGTATATTCTCGAGAATAAATGTCCCAAAAGACATGAAACTAGAATCAGTTGCAATTGAACACTCAAGTAAGACTCCCACTACTAAAATGAATTAAAAGAACTAACAAGTTTCATATTAGTGGCCTGCTTCTGAAAAACTTTTGGAGTCAAGCCCTTAATTAGAGAATCATCAAGCATGCTATCTGCAATAATGTACTTTACTGAGTTTTGTGACTCACATACTTTCTCTTTAACAAGGAAGTATAAATATCAATTATCCTGAGTTAAAATTCCTCAGCCATAAAGTTTGAATAGTGGCATCATAATAAGCCACAAATCCTGCTTGCACATAGAAAAGCAGTTAGTGTCTATTAGACACATTTTTAATATATAGCACCATCTGCCATCACAGAATAGATACCCATGTGGAGTTTTAGGTCATCTTGGCAGTTGCCTAATGTGCTACTCCAAGATTGCTCAAATATCTACCGAACACACTACTATAATAAGTAATATCAATTCATATGCATTTTTTAACTTACATGAAACTTTCAATATTAGATGCATAAAGAGTATTATTGACCTGAGTTCACTGAGTGATGGCAAATCTGTCCTTTTTCATAAAAGGTCTTTTTGAGACAAATTAAGAACGCATCTGGTTCTATTACGGTGAATCTTAATGCCTAAAACATAAGAGGCTTCACCAAAATCTTTATATTAAAATGGTTATTACTGTTTTGTCTCATGTAAAAAGGTAATTATATTACTATTAAATACAAAAAAGATTAACTAACTCCATTCGCACCATCATAGCAAGTGGGTGTAAATATTACAATCTTTTTATGCAAGTGCTCTTTATAGTCTATTATGAATAATGAATCTCCTATTTATAGGTATAATGGGTTCCTTAGCACTTTCAACCAGAGTGACATTTTTCTTAATAGTCATATCCATAAAGTATATTATGACTATCAGACATAACCAATTTGACTCCTTCCACTTTTCATAAAAAACCTTTATCTTCAATGGAGCTATCAGCCAATGGCTTGGGAGGTTTGTCATATCAAAAATGGCAAAATCTATTCTCATTATAACCAGAAAAACATCAAAGAATTCGTTCCATTCTCCAAATTAGAACCATTCAAGATTTTGATGAAAAATAATTGGGAAGTCAAAACTGGTAAACATGATCACACAAAATTTACTAAAACATACAATATGCAAGAATTGAAGGCATATTAATATCCCAACAATATGATTAAAAAAAATTATTTAATTTGGGCTTATTAATCAGATTTATCCCAGTTTTATTTTCAATAACTGCAGGAAAACAACAATTGGGGAAAGATCCGGTATCATTGGGGTTACACCTGTGGTGGCAAGATCGCCCAACATGCAATGGACTCTTTCACATGCAAGGCGAGGCGCTTGAAACAACACCACTCTAAAGATTCCATTACCTATGGTGGCAAGATAGGAACCTCCAAAACAGCGAAGCCCAAAACATCACTCTCATACCGCCAAGCGAAACCGACCAAATGATGACTCACCTGTGGTGGCAAGACCACATCGTTCGTCATATGATTTCCTTGACTGCAATCCATCCGAATAGTCAATGACAATCTCACAATCCAAGTAACTAGCCCACTAAGTAGAAGCATAATCACTTAAATCATGAACTCCATAGACTTAGATTGCTACTGAATGTCCATTTTATTTCAATAATTTTCATCAAGATTGATAACATCATAAAAGACACACATAGCCAATATATTCAAGGAATGTCATAGGATATCAATATCATAAATAAGATACATGTAATTCTTCATGGCAAAACTGAATGTCACAGACTATTTAACACTGATGAGCAAATCAAAACAAGATTCATAAAAGGCAAGTGTATTGCATATAAATGTGTAATGCATCCATCACCCATATTAGAATAGGATTCTATCTCCCATGGGAACACCATAAGAATATTTCATATTATATCTAAAAACTTGTTCATTTTTTTAAACTAATAAACCTTGTTCGAATCTGTTCTAAACCAAAAAGGATCAAAATTTGTCAAAGTGAAAATCCAAACAGACAACGGGTCTTTAGGTCCAAAAAACAAGTCGACAGACCAGATTATTGAGTCGACCCAACCAAGTGGAACACGATTGCTGAAATGTCGGTGCGCAATAGTAGGACACTAACAAGTCAATAGATTCATAATTATAACATTTGTAGAAGTTTCAAAACAATAATTGTAAACGCAGAAAGTAATCCATAAATATTTCTTGATAGATAATTTTCAAGACCAGAAATGATATATAGAACCAATCTACAAAAGCGTTTTTTAGAAATAAAGCCAAACACAATTAATCATAAGGTTATAAATTGAATTTAGAAATCATTTCAATAAATTAAATTAAAACTGTATGATTTCTAATTTACTTTCATAAACAATTTATGGTTTATCCATATATAAGACTTCACAAGTAGATTTCATTAAAACTACGATGAAAGTATTTAATCCGCAACTTTATAAGCCCAAGCTTACTACTTTTAACCCAAATCTTCAATATATATGGGAATCATCTTGTCCATTTTGTACAGAAGTTCCAAAAAAAAATTTCAATGCCTTCACATATTTACAAGATTGCCCAAAATAACTTTATGGGATATAAAAAATGAAATATGTGGCAACAATATCCCCTCAACTGCAAAATTATAAATACTAGACATGGTAAGATTGTGTTTTCTAAAATATCACAAGTAACTAAATGCATACATCACTGATTTAAATATAATACATCATGACAATACCAAATGTCAAGAGGTCCTTATGTATTATAATATATATGTGGTTTTATGTAATGCCTGGTGACATAGTTAAATGTCACAACCTTAATGGTACTAAATTCACACTTAGTATAGTCTAAAATGTGATGTTGCAAATGTACATGTATGTGACATAGCATGAGGGAAAAAAAGTATAATAATCATATTAAATGATTAAAAAATTGAACAACCAATATACAGTCAAACAATTCTTTATGTATCCAAATAACACTTTAAAAAGCCAAAGGGATACATAAAACAGCCAAACAGGCCCTTATGTGGGAGTTTAATTTAATGTCTTTCTAATTGAGAGTATACTTTAACACGTTTCTGACACTGTATGGAACATTAAATTACCCTTAACTTAAATTTTATACTCCCATCGGTTCAAAGTACTCTTTAAATTCAGAATCAAAACTGTTCAAAAAATTGGCTTTTAAATAGCCTTCAATTAATTTAGAAGTCAATTTTACTAGAACTGTTTCCACAATAGAAATAATTCTCTTAATAGGAATTGTTTCCCTGAAATAGAAGTGCTTCTCTAAAACATAAATAGTATTCTGAAGTAAAAATATTTATCTGAAATATTTTCATGAATTATATCAACCAAAAATTACTTCTGTAAATAGAATGAACCAAATCAATTGCTACGAATAATCCATAGCCTAAATTGAACCAAACCAGACAAATTGAACCAAAATCTTAACAAGATTCATAATTAAATTACATCGTCCCACTGGTCGAACGATATAACCGACTTGGAGTACAAAATTTCATCCTCCCATTGATTCGACCAATCAATAGGACAATATGCAAAACATGGTAGAAAACAACAATAAGCCCTTAACAAGTAAAAGTAATACAGGTTTAGATCCATATTACACATTTTGAATTTAATGGACTTTATGATAATAAGCCACTAAAAAATAAATAAACTCATTTTATTTTCATCAAAAAATCCTTTTTTAAGCATGTAACAAATACAGTAGAAAAATTCAAAGTGTTACTATGCACAAATGTTCTCTATTGTGTCAATATGGAACATCACAAGGTATTATGATACACTAAGGTACCAGAAATTTCTTAGTATAAAAGCATTCATGTTGTTCTTATCGTGACAAAATAAAATATCACAAGTTAATATGGAACACCAAAATTTTCCAAGTATTACTTAAAAAGGAATTCCCTTATCGTTATAGCACAAAACATCACAAATTTATATTATTTATGTCCTATGGTTACACTTTGTAACATAACAATAAGTAAAACATAAATTGAAAAGGATTTATCTTGTGGCAAAATCAATTGTCACAATAAAGAATCATTGTATTGCAAAATTGGTTCATAATTGAACCTATTAGAAGAACAAAAAAAAACTTGATTAGTGTTGAACCGAATCAAACCAGATCTGAACCAGGGTAAGGGTTTGGTTAAAGACAAAGCTGCCCTAGTCAACAGGTCACCTAGGCCTGGTTGAAAAGGGCACTGGCCGGGTTGGTGGGTCAACCCAATTTAGGTGCATTTTAGCACCATGCTATCGTCACATATTAGCAAAAACCTGTATAGTTACTTTAATTAAAAAAGAGAAACCTCCTTTCTTTCCTGTTTTTTTTTTTGGTTTTTTATTAATTAAAGTAGGGGGAATAAGACGGGGAATATTCCCCATCTTTTTCCCCAAGAATTTAGGTCTTTTGTTTTAAGAAACAAAAAAAAAAAAAAAAAAACCCACCGCAACCTCTTGTGGCAACCGAACTATAGGCCTGGTGGCCAAGTGAGGTACCGGTGAAGAACCATCACCCTCTGGCGAGCATCAATCCGGTCTCAGGTTCCGGTAAAACTTTGCAGCCACCACGAAAAAGGCAAAAACCCTTGCGGTTTTAGGGGTTTCAAAAGCAATCTGCCGCCTTTGGACCTTTGGTGGTGGCAGAATCAAGGGAACGATGAGTTGAGAAGATACCGAGAATGACCCCTTGCTTTGGCAATCAATATGTCGGGCTCCGATTGGCCAAAAAACTTTAGTCCCTTAAAAATTTCAAAACAATTTTACGATTTTTTTTTCAATGCTACTTCCGGCCATAAAAACGACCGACGAATGGTCATGGAGCTCCGGTGAATCTCCAGCAGTGGTCCCAACCTCCATGAGGAGACTAATATGTCTCAGGTAGGCGTTGCAGCCATGGTCTTGACCCTCATTCCCCTCCCCCTTTTTTTATGTGTCGGCCAAAACAAGCCACGGGAGACCTCAAAACATTCCGGTGAGGGTACAACTGTCCTGAACGATCACAAAGTTGATGCCATAACTGGAGAACATGCCCACTATCGCTGCATTTTTTTTTTTTTTTTTGGTGTTTGCAGCGACCAAAACAGGGAATCCATGATTTTCAAAACGCCAGCACAGGATTGCCAGGTACTAGCGACCAATAAGCCGGTCTGATTTACCGGTAAAACCAAACGGAGTGGCCAAATCAACCCTTACCAGCCGCAGGAAATTTATGCATTTATTTATTGAAATCGACCCCATTAACACATAACAAAAAAATTAATTAAGAATTGTAGCCCCATTGATCAACCATGATCAAGCTCTGATACCATTGATAAAATAACTATTGCGAAAATATTCACAGAGATCAATGAGCATTCAAACATAATTATGGAGGTGTGATCGGTGTACTTGGATCCATGGTTATGGAAGCTGAATCCTTTCTTGACGATCCGTCGCACATGAACTGTGTTGGTCTGGTCTACCCACTTCCACACCACTTTAGGTTTTCTTAGGTTAGTTACTTAATGGGTCAGTCACGGTTATTTATAATGGTGAGGGTAGGGACCAACCCTGCAAAGAAACTAGGATTTTCTTCCCATTAAGGAAACAATACTTTAGGTCCACACATAGAACCTAGACTCATACCATTAAGGTAGCCCCCCATCAACACTACTAAATCGATTTTATTAAAACAAAAATTGGGACTATGCTAGCCCACTTTATGAAAATTTTACAATAACTAGAGAATGGAATGAAAAACATAAGCTCTTTTTTGTTGTTGACCTGATGAAAATATCAGATTTCCTTCTCCTTTGTTAAGAGGTGGGAGATGGGAGAGGTAGGTCCGGTTCTCTAGTGGTTCCAGCTCTAAGATGTCAAGACCAGATCCGGACCAATAAGCTCACTGGTTCCAAATCTGAGATCCAAGACCATTAAGTAATGGGTGTTTCGGTTCTGATTCCTAATCGGGTCCAAACATTATTATAATGAAGAGCCCAAAACAAGGACAATAGGAATTGCTCTAGAAAAACGGTAGACCAGATTATGTTCTAATGTGTCAATGTATATATTATCATCTCATGCGAACATATATGTTAGACTTGAACTAATTTTGATGGCTACTACTTTCACATAATTCCTCATAATTCGCCATTTGGCATCACCAATTTGGTGGTT
Source organism: Telopea speciosissima (assembly GCF_018873765.1). Lineage (NCBI taxonomy): Eukaryota > Viridiplantae > Streptophyta > Magnoliopsida > Proteales > Proteaceae > Telopea > Telopea speciosissima. The sequence goes on along the minus strand of NC_057919.1, from coordinate 34,055,233 downwards.
CGTGAATAAAGATTTTTATTGAAATAATAATCTATGCATTGCAGTTGTTAGGTATGAGTGGAGATAATACCAAAAACACAGCTTCTGAAGTTGTTTTTCTTTGGTTTGACATCATTCGTCAGATTTTATTGGACTTCAGAGAGAGAGAGAGAAAGAATTGACTAAGTAACTACTATAAAAAAATCCTCCAGCTGCCATATCTATTTGCATGAGATGATAATCCAGTCTTGGTCATTTCTTCTGGTTGTAAAGGTTCCTTAACAGTACTTGGGACCAAACCAGATTCGGACCAATAACCTATCACTAAGATCAGATCCGGACCAATAAGCTATTGGGTGTATCGGTTCCGGTTCCTAGCGAGACGGTTCCAGTCCGATTACCGATTTTGGTCCAAAATTGACACCCCTACAGGGGAGTGATGGGGGTGGTGGTGAAGTAGAGTAATAGAGGTAGGGGTGGGGCGGTACAGAGGAGTGATGGGGTGAGGAAGAAAAATATATAGTAGAAATGGGGGTGGGGGCAGGTAAAGGAGAGATGTGCCCAGGCCACGCCCAGGTGCAGATTTGCCCAACCATATGGTAGGCTAGGGGAAAAAAAAGAAGCATGAGTTGTATTTACCCCTAAAGGGTATTTTTGTCTTCAAACTTTTAATTTGGGCAATCAAGTCCAAAAAAATTGGTTGGGTGAGTATTAACGTTTAAAACTATATGAAAGTTAGTCTGATGGACTAATTTACTTGCTTTCAATAAATGAGGGGTGTACATGAAAACGGGCCATAGTTGAGGGGTGTCCCTATATTTCCCCCCCTTTTTTTCACTCTATTTCATGGCGTATAAAATGATCCTTATTATATTTACTTTTTAAGTGTTTTTTTTTGGCCAGAGACGGATACTGTAGACACTGAATTTTGTCACCCCACGACAATGATGACAACTAGACACGGACAGACATTGGTATCTCTCTCAAGAAGGACTATTGCCCCTACATTTGAGCCCAATCACCCTGACATCCCTAAAAATGACTTATAAGACCCTTTTACCAAATGCTGAAGGAGGTACTGCTCACCTTCCCCAATCACAGAGGTCCTACTAGCCGGTTAGCGGGCTGTGGGGATTTAGGGGGACAGGCAGCCCCCTACGGGGGGTGTAGGGGGGCGGAGCCCCCAGACAGAAAATTTTTATGGAGAGTCAAAAGGGAAGAAAAAACTGAGAAAAAAAGAGTCTAATAAGCCCAAACAGACCCAAAAGAGCCAAAAAGTGGAGGATGATGTCATCCTGAGGGCACGACACCGTGGACAACCCCACCTTCCACGGCGCCATGACGAATTTCCACATCGTCGTGGGAGGTTGAAATATCATTAGGATGACGTCACCTACAAGGCCGTGGAGGACCCCTCCACGACGCCGTGGGTACCCTCCACGGTGCCATGGTGGACCCACACGGCGCAGTGAAATGTGGGGCTCTCCCTATAAATAGGAGGGTCCTCCTCCCCCATTTTTCAAGGAGAAAGAGGTAGAGAGACCCTCCCATTTCTCCCACTCAAGCTCTCTTGCTTTCTTTTGAGTCATTTTGAGGTGAATGTGAGCGGCTCTGTCCGAGTCATGGGTAGATCATTCGATTACTCACTTGAGTGACGAATGCTCCTGTCCCAACCCAGTTGCTATTCCATCAGCATATAGATTGCAATAATCTCTTTTTTATAGCCTTTATTCTGTATGTATATAGATAACAAGAATCCCTTATATAGCCGTTGCTTTGCCCAAAGTCTGAGTAATGAAACCCATCTCATATAGTCTTTACTCTGTCCGACAAGAGAGAGGCAAGCCGATCGTCTGTCTCTACCTGAGTTGTGGGACATCGCATATTTCGTATTTGGTACATTTATTTCTTGTATTTCTTGACAGGTATCTATCTATTTTCTTTTTATTATTTTTGGCATAATGTAGACCATTAAAGTAACTTGCTTTAGTGTACATAGTAAATGATTTTTTTTTCTTTCTTTGTCATGTTTAGTACATCATAATTTAGCCTTGCATGTTGATATAAGATGTATAATTAAGGGAGAATATTCGAAAACAAGCATCTAGTAAAAAGATTGGTTTATCCGGGCAAGGTGGGTGCCGAATACCTTCCCACTCTCGTAACCTGACTACTTACCCTGAATCTCTGACCAGACCATATGAAATCACGTAGCCCTTTCCGCTAATTCCGGATGGGGCTACACCCATTGGGTCCTAGGCCATAATCCTAAGTGGCGACTCCATTTCTTTATGAAGCATGATCTCAATCCCCATAATGATATGTCAGAACGATATGCCGTTATTCATCGAAACCAGTCTTTGTCGCCATAGGGTTGAGGAACCCTCGTCCCGATGACCAGGATACTTACAGATACCTTTAGAGCTCGCACTTTGGATCTTTATCCCTTGCAATTCCCTGCCTGGTCTAGTTCCCCTAGTGCCCCTAACAGGGGGCGTAATGACCATTCCACCCCTGCTTGAGTGGGGTCCATCCCCCTCTTATTACATGCACTAGGGAATTGGACCGGGCAGGGAATTGCAAAAGATAATTTTTCTTGCACTTCGCACTTCTCAAATCCCAACTTTGGAAAATTATCTACTGCAATTTCCTGCCCAGTCCAATTCCCTAATGCCTGTAATAAGAGGGGGTGGACCCCACTCATGTAGAGTATTTGAGCAGGGGTGGAATAGTCATTGCGCCCCCTTTGTTAGGGGCACTAGGGAAAGTGGACTGGGCTGAGAATTGCAGGGATAAGATCCCCCAACTTCCCATTTCGTTTCAAACTTTTGCTGTCACGGTTTTCTGACTTTTCTCTCATTTCTATTCTCTCTCAAGTCCGACGGAAGAGAAAACCTTCAAGCTCAAGCCTTCAACCGATCGATAGTTGCTTGCCTGCTTCTGCAAGTTCCGGCAACACAGGTACTCTCTCTCTCTCTCTCTCTCTCTGGGTGTTAACTGCCAATCGAAACGCTGCAAGTTCCGGCAGCTAGCAAATTGGAGCCCACAAGCAAGTAAACGACCTAACATTATATGATTTTGATTCAAAATGGAATCTCTGATATCTGGACCAAAATTATAATTTGATCCCTAACTTAGGGTTCATGATTTTTATTTTTATTTTTATTTTGTAAAAACTTAGTGTTCCTGATTTTGATTCACAGTTTGTCTTTCTTCCCCCCCCCCCTCTTGATTTCCCCTTCTGTGATTTTATTTTTCTCCTTTGATGATTGGGAATTGTACATTACTCCATAGTTCTTTTGTAATAGATCGGACTTGTTATTCTTAAAAAACAAAAAGAAAAAAAAGATCGGACTTGTCTTTTCCTGTGGTCATTTTGAATATATTTTTTAGCACACAGAAGTGAGGATGCAGAAAATTTTGCTTTATTTTGCAATAGAATATTGAAATCTCATGGTGGCACTCTCCTTTTGTTTTCTATTATCTGTTTCTTTTTCTTATTACTTTTTTTAGGGGTGGGTTTGGTTGGTGGGATTTCATCCTAAAATTTTTGGAGTGCAGTAATTTGACATTTTTAGGGATTGGTACGCTATGTGTTTTCGATGGATAACAGCCCGAGCTTTTGTTTTACAAGTTTTCATTAATGAGCTTGTCTGAAACCTTTAATAGTAGTTGAAATGTCGAGGCTTTAGAACATTGTTTGCCTTCTATACGTAACATCATGTGGATGTTTATTTTTTATTCTGTAATTAATTTAAGAATACTTCCCCATAATTCTATCTTGCCATCTCTTTTTGCCTTCTACTAGCCCTGCATTGGTTAATGAGTTCAGATTTGAAATAGAGGCCTGCTGCAACCTCTTAGTTCTGAAAGGGGTTTCCCTTGTTTTTTCCAACGTTCTCTTGAAATGTTTGCCTAGAATCATTGGTTTAGTAGATGATTATATGCTGATGGGTTTGGTTTGGAGGTGGAAGAACTTCCAATATAAATGCCTCCTGAATGGCAAAACAGGGTCAGGGTCAAGGTCAGGGCCAATCAAGGTCAGCGTTAGGGTCAGGGTTAGTCAGGGCCTTGAATGGCAAACAGGTCAGGGTCAAGGTCAGAGCCAATCAAGGTCCGCGTTAGGGTCAGGGTTAGCCCGGCCCTGAATGGCAAACAGGTCAGGGTCAATCAGGGTTAACTCAGTCAGGCCCAATCAGGGTGGGCTTGGGCTGGGCTGAGCTCGGCAGGGTTGGACTTGGGTTAAGGTTTTTAGGCCCTGAGTCAGAGTCAGGGTCAGGGCAGGCTCGGGCTTAGCTAAGGGGACTCAGAGTTGGGCTGGGGTTTTAAAAACCCGGTCCAACCTGGCCCTGTTGCAGCCCTACTAAATCCTTCCATGAGTTTCCGAAGTAAATAGCTTCTGTCGTGGATCTTCTTGACATAAAACCAAATTGGGTTTCCGTAATAGTAGTTTCTTTGTCTCAGGCGAGTTTCAATAACTCTTTCCCATAATTTCATAGTATGAGTCGTTAGTTTTATGCCTCTATCATAATTGTAGCTCTGAATATCACCTTTAATTTTATAAATCGGAACCATAATGCTTTTCCTCCATTCATCTGGCATTTTCATTGTGCTCATAATTTTATTTAACAGTTTGGTTAGCCAAGGTAAACTCTGGATTCCTAAGCTCTTCAACACTTCCATTGGACCCCATCCGGACCTGGTGCCTTACCTACTTTCATCCTCCTTAAAGATTCTTTTACTTCAGACATCCTAATTTTTCATATATTCTACGACATGTGGTGTCTTGATGGGTAATGTAGTCTTCCAGGACTCTATTACTCAACGTGTCTTCATTTAATAGGCTGTAGAAATAATCTTTCCATCTCTCCTTACTGCCCTCATTCCTTATTAGTACTTTACCTTCTTCAATTTTAGTACATCTAACATGGTCGAAATATCTACTTTTCCTTTCCCTCATTTTAGCTATCTTATAGATAGCCTTTTCCCCCTTCATTTGTGCTCAGATTGTTATAAAAATTTTCATATTTCTTCGCTTTGCTTTTCTCAAAATCTTAGCTTCATTTATTTTTTCCCAATTTATACCTTTTTTTAGATCCGATACATCCGTACTCCTTTGCCAGCATAGTTGTCAAGGCGTCGCCTTAGTCGCCTTGTTGGTGTTGCCTTTATTTTTTACCCTCTCCAACATCTTGGGTTGCCTAGACGCCGTGACAACTATGCTTTGCCATGTCTTAAAACTAGCCTTTGTATTATTGTATCTTATAAGATAAAAATATTACGTTGTTATATTGGTTTCTATACATGGAAGTCATAGAGTATCTAGTTTTTCTTTTCTTAAGGGTACGTTGGGTTCAGAAATCCAAAATTTTTATATTTGAAATATTCCTAAATCCAAATATGCTAACTATGTGTATGCACTTGTTTCATTGTCAAGTTCAGTGCTTGATCTTGTGGGTTGTGGTTTGTTTTGTTTATAAGAATTTTGATTTCTTTCTGCTGTTTTTTGTTTTTTTTTTTCTTCTTTTCAGATTTGTATGAACTTTATGCCAAGCCTAACTCAACTAAGCTTGAATCAACCAGCATGTACTTGTTGGGTGAACCCCAATTTTGTTGATCTATGTAAAACTGACATGGTTTGGGCACTTGGGCTTGGGGTTGACTGCCTTGATCTGTGGGTTATAGAGGTAGGGGCTAAAAAGGGAAGCTTAGGATAGTGTTGAACAACTACTTCTACCAACCATTTGCAAATTATTTATTTCAAAGTCCTACTTATGCCAAGTGTGTTGGTTTTTTTTTTTTGGTAGAAAGAACAAAACTTTATTGAGTCTAACATGTAGTACACATGGGTGGAGAGGAACATACTCCATAATCCACGGATCGGAATTTGGCCAAACTATTGTACATGTCACCAACAGTGCCTTTCTTGCCAGGGAGTCATCAAAGCTTTTTTGCTCCCTTGGAACATAAGAGAAAATACCTGATGCAAAGTAGGACGATAAATAAATAATATCTTCCAAAGTAGGTTTTATATCCATTGGTGCAAGGCATTTTCTTCGCTGAAGGTAGGAAATAATATCCTTATGATCTGATTCCACCCATCAAGTGATCATACCCTTCCGAAATTCCTTCCAATAAGGCTGACTGAATGGCCAATGCTTCTCCCACCATAACTGTATTGAATGCAGCCGGCATAGAAATAGCACGTGGAACGTGCCCCTGAGAATTCCTGAAAATAAAACCAAGTCCCCCTTTTCTATCTTGTTGACGAAAACTTGCATCACAGTTCACCTACACATAATCTACAGGAGGTGGTGTCCATTGAGATTGTCATGGAAGAGGATGATCAGTCAAAGAAACACCATCTCTGATATTAGAATTCAAGAGAGTACTTTGGAATTTCTGATGGGCTTGAGCAGAGGACCGAATCACCTCTTCAGGACGCGAGATCCATCGACCAAAAACAAAGTCACATCTAGCAAGCCAGATGTACCAAAGTATAAAAGAACCAAGTGAGGCAAGATATCTACTACGTTTTTTCCCGTACTTTGCAAATGATCTCCATTTCAATAGAAAAGAAGTAATTTGTGGATCCTCTGTGGAAGAAGAAAATATATCCCAATCCCATACTGAACCAAACTGCTTTTGGTATTATTGTAGATTATCCCTTATACACAGCATACGTATCATGATGCATGGAAATGTTTTTATGGTATAAATAATTGACTTGGTTGTGTTGAGTGCAGATAACAAGTAAGATGGCATTTGTAATGGAGTTTGCAGAGAATCTGATAAGGAGGATGATGGAGGACCCAAAGGAACGGGATCGGCAGTTCAGAGAGCACGTTTATTCAGTGCAGGATCGCTGCAAAAAGACTAAAGAAATGTGGAGCCTACCCATCCGACCTTATGGGTTCTGGACATTTGAACGCCACAATGCACAGCTCGCATGGGATGCCCAGATTAGCCAGGTACCTGGACGAAGGGACCCCTATGATGACCTCCTTCAGCAGACTTATGAGAGCAGTACCCGCAAATGAGTTAGTGGTTGAAGTCTTACTCTATATCTCTGTGATGGATATTCTGAGTTCTATACATACATGCATCTCTTATGGCAACTTGGAGAATTCTGTTTTCTTTTTTATTTTGATGACAAATAAAAACAACTATTAAAACGAAATAAAAGAGAGTACATATCCACAAATCTGGATAATTTCTCCACCCTAGCAAATCTCTCTCTTGTTTAACAACCTTAAACATTCAAAATACCTTGGTAGAGTTCTTATATCTAGCTAAAAAGAAAGAGCTCCCATGACCATTGATCCATCCATTCCCTTTTGAGGAAGACCCACCAAATCTTTGCAATCAGCCCATATGATGAAGGAAATGACACCTAATTGCTTTGCTTTGTGTATCCCTTGAGAGTATTTGATTGCTTTGTTTCTTTATGGCACTACTTATATAGGTACTTTGCTTGATCCCCCGAGTCTCAGCTTCTTTGGTTGAACTTGTATGACCAAAATTCATATGGGCACAAATGATTTGTTTGTATTACCCCAAAAAAAAAAATGATTTGTTTGTTAAATAAGATTATGGTTGCCTAACCACCTTCCTTGGCAAAGTGATAGAAACACAAACACCCATCTGAAATGATGATGAACTTGTCCGTGGCTTTTGGGATGGTGTACTTCCAAGGGTGGGGTTGTGGTTCAGAGCGAGTCCTTTATAGGATATTGTGGTATGGATTTTGTTGGACTTTCTGAAAGTGGAGCTGGTTCATGGAGAGCCATAAGGTATATGCAGTGATTGACGTAATACTCAGAATTAATGTTTTGTCTCTATAATCAATATTGAGGTTATTAATGAAAGTTTCGATTAGATCACAGAGATTGGAAAGTTGAGGAGTTCCTACACAATATGGAATGAAACTACCCTTTAATCCATAACATCTTTCCCAAGTCCATTCCAGACTTCATCACTTCCATATAGTTAAGGTCCAACCCTCGTGAGGATTCCTCCTCACCTCATGCACTTATTCTGGTAAATTTACCTCCAAAGTAGCAATATCCTTCATCACTTCACAATCCTCTGGAACCACATAACTTCAAATAATGTCTCGAAGTTTATTTAGGGGTATAAATGAATAGTCGAAATCCATTTCTGAATCTGTGTCCGTATCCGTTTAGCATTATCCGAATCTGTTCGAAAGCTAAACGGATGCGGATACGGATAAGATATAGCTATCTGAAAAGCTATATTTACATGTAAACTGATAAAATATCCGATCCGTATCAGTGTCCGTATCTGTTTAGCACTACCCAAATCCGTCTGAAAACTAATAGAATGCGAATGCGGATATAGCATTATCCGAGCCGAATCCGATTGGTTTACATCCCTAAGTTTCTTTGGGCATCCAATCCGACCCTAAATTCAAACTCTTCCTATGGAAATTGATCAAAGGTGGGATCTCCACCCTCTCCAAGATTACTCCCTTCCTTGGAATTGAAGACTGATGTAAATTCTGTAATTCTGTCGCATAATTTGACTGTCATTTATTTCTATCATGCAATTTCAATAGAAGAATCTGGGCAGCTAGCTCTCTTGGACTCAGAACAAAATCCATCCAAAGCTCAAATCTCTTTTCTTTAATTGACATGCTCAACACCAATCCAAATATTCATCAAAAGAAAAAGCACCAATCCAAATATTCAAAAGGATGAAAAATGCCACATCCTTACTATTGCATCCATCACCGCATATTTCTTATGGCAAACTAGAAACCAGCTCATGTTTCAAAATAAGGTTCCAAACCCTCATCAAATCCTAAACCTCATCAGCCGTTGGGAGAATGATCCAACCCTATTCCCACAGGAACCCAACCAATCACTAGTCTCAGATTCAAAGCTACTCCCATTGTAAACTCCAAACCCACACCACTAGCATGATATTGTCAGCTTTGATCTATGGGCCTCACGATTTTAAAAGGCCTTATATTAGGGTGGGGTGTTTGAGGTTATCAATTGTCTAGGAACTTTACCCTTTGACGATGTGGGATTAAAGTTTGCACTTCTCAACAATCTCCCAAACCCCTTGGTACTATACCGTTTCTTGGTGGAGACCCCTCAACGATCTCCTAGACTGGCCAGTGCTATGCCACCTCTTAGGTGTAGGGGTGTCAATTTTGGACCGGAACCGTCCCGCTAGAAATCGGAACCGATCCACCCAATAGCTTATTGGTCCGGATCTGGTCTTAATGATAGGTTATTGGTTAGGATCTAGTCTAGTCCTAGAAACCGTTAGACCCGACAGAAATTACCAGAACTAGATTATCATCTCATGTGAATAGATATGGCAGTAGGAGGATTATTATTATAATAGTTGCTTAGTCAATTCTCTCTCTCTCTGTAATGTCTAATAAAATCTGACGAATGATGTCAAACAAAAGAAAAACAACTTCAGAAATTGTGTTTTTCGTATTATCTCCACTCATATGGTCATACCTAACAACTGCAATGCATAGATTATTATTTCAATAAAAATCTTTATTCCCGAACCACCAAATTGGTGATGACAGATGGCGAATTATTATAATATTTTGCTATTTCTAAACTCTCTCTCTCTCTAGTCTGGTCCTAGGAACCATTAGACCCGACAGAAATGACCAGGACTAGATTATCATCTCATATGAATAGATATGGCAGCAGGAGGATTATTATTATAATAGTTGCTTAGTCAATTCTCTCTCTCTCTCTCTCTAAAGTCTAATAAAATCTGACAAATGATGTCAAACAAAAGAAAAGCAACTTCAGAAGTTCTGTTTTTGGTGTTATCTCCACTCATATATGGTCATACCTAACAACTGCAATGCATAGATTATTATTTCAATAAAAATATTTATTCACGAACCACCAAATTGGTGATGATAGATGGCGAATTATTATAATATTTTGCTATTTCTAAACTATCTCTCTCTCTCTCTCTCTCTTCTCTTGGCATAAACAAAGTCTAAATATGAGGAATTATGTGAAAGTAGTAGACATCAAAATTAGTTCAAGTCTAACATATTTGTTTGCATGAGATTATAATTTATACATTGACACATTAGAACATGATCTGGTCTACCGTTTTTCTAGAGCAACTCCTATTGTCCTTTGTTTTGGGCTCTTCATTATAATAATTTTTGGATCCGATTAGCAACCGGAATCGGACCACCCATTACTTAATGATCCTGGATCTCAGATTTGGAACCGGTGAGCTTATTGGACCAAATATGGTCTTGACATCTTAGAGCCGGGACAGCTAGAGAACCGGATTGATAGCCCAGAACTGGACCAATTGACACCCCTACTTGGGTGTCACATTCTACCCCCTTACAGGCACAACGTCCCCGTTGTGGCCCTACACGCTATTGGGATCCACTCTGATACCATTTGTAATGACCCAATCCTTCCCTTGGCATGAGATTGTTTGCTTTGGCCCAATGGGGCTCATGACTTTAAAACTCGTCATACCCAAGGTTCTAAAACTCGGGTTTCGACTAGGTTTCAATCAGCCAGAAAACGAGTTCATTTCAGTTTCGACCATATCTCGGTCGAAACTTGGGACTTTCTTCAGGCTAACTCAAACCTTGGTTTTGAGGTCCAGAAGTAGTTTTTTTACCCTGATTCTTGTTGTGCTGCCTATTTTTGACATTTTAAACTCAATCCATGCATTAGTTTCACATAGAGAACACTAAAAATATTACTCGTGGTTTTGATCGAAGTTTGATACTGCATATTGTTCTTGGACATGGTATCAAATAAGGTTTAACTGGAACATAACTCCTTCAATATAAATGAGATTTAAGCAATCTTGGATTTGTTAGAAAGCTTTGTTTTGATAGCTTTTCAATAAGTCCGAGATTGCTTAAATCTCATTTATATTGAAGGAGTTATGTGCCGGTCAAACTTAATTTGGTGTACGTGAATGCTGTCAAAATCGCTCTGGATGAAAATATTTTTTTAGACATCAAAACAAATGAATGTTTTACCGCACTTTTGGTTTTTAGCAATGTTTTACCATATTAAGATTTATGGAATTTTTAGATTTGATAAAAACCCCAGCATTAGAAAGTTGAGAATTACACTTACAATCGACAATCCAGTTTATGAAAGCCGAATCTGGCTGTGCACAGCTGCACTACCCAGATTCACTGTTGGCTGGCTGTTTGGAACCCTAGATGCAAACTATGACTACACAGACCTAGCCCTGGGTAATTTTGGCTATGAATCCCTATAGTACATCTGTTTCCAGCCTTGCATGTAGCTAAAACTGAGATTCATGTCCAGAGAAAACCCTGTGACACTATTCACTGGGCTGTCTGGGCAGCCTCTGGCAGCCAAATGGTGGGCCCAGTGGAGCATCCATCTGGACCAAAATGGAGATCATCCCTAGGGCTACCTGACCCCCTAACATGCATGGGGTGATGTTGAGAACACTGCCTATGAAGCCCAACCTTAGAATCTCAGCCCTTTGTCGATTTGCAGACTCTAGAGCCATTGCCCAGTGAGGGATTTACCGCAGTTTTTGCAATCTGACTTGGGGAACCTCACCCAATGGCCATGTGATAGTGTGAAAAGATGGGAAATGACCTAAATGCCTTTTTTCATATCTGCCCTTATGAAGAATTGGCTTTGGAACCTAAGTGGGCCCCACAGGTGATGGAACCCTGCCTGTGGTTGCTCCTACAGCACAGACAAGCTATGGACAGCACTGTGAACCTAATCTGACCTAGGGTCAAGTACTAACACTGGGAATGACCATTTTACCCCTAGACCACCATCTCTGGATGATGCACCGGGACATAGGCCTAAGGCCCAGTGCAAGGCCCAGTGATTCCAAGTGAGAACCAACTGAACACCGGGTCAACCCAGTAAGCTTAGGTTAACCCTAAGACTACCAGAGACAGATTGGAAACCTAACATGGCAACTTCTGATTTATATCTAGGATTTGATCCCGCGCTCGAGGTCAACAACCAGACTGCTGTTGGGACTGAGTTTGCAACCGAGTTTCTAGAACCAAACTCAGGTGAGTGAAATATTATCATATATGTACATGTAACTGTGATGCTATGCCGGCTATTGAATTTAAATCATAATTGTTGTGTTATCTAAATTCTGTTCAATTATTCAAAATATTACACAACACTATGAATTTTATCTGATGATTGTGATTGTTAGACTAAATGCCATAGCCGGCTTGGAAATGAGGCCTATGGTAGCCCGTAGAATGGGATGCGGTTGACACCACCCGATTCATACGATGCCATATAGACATGGGGTTAGAATTTCATCACCCGTGCTACGCACCCTTGCCAACAGGGGTTAAGGTGTTGGATGCCTGTGAGGGTAACCATATATGTATGTGAGAAAAGTAAAGAAATGAAAAGAAAAGAAATGTGTTTGCACTGGAATGGTGAATATGAGCTATATGTCAGAAAAGAATGGAAATGAGAAATGTGAAGGATTACCCTATAGGTTAATCACAGAGAGCTGGTTGGGCTGACCTTGGTGAACAAATGCGGGAGCTGACTGCTCCTCTCCGACAACTCAATGGGTGTATCGCAGGAAGGGGTAACCAAGGCCGCACCAGGGATACATGTATTGGGGATTGTAGTAGCACAGACCTGACTTAGTTGTAATGCTAGGTGGCTAATAAATAATATGGACTTGCATATCATGTAGGATCATGTGGATTGTGGTTGTACGTGCATGCATGATGATATATTTTGCTCACGAGCTCGGTGGGGCTCACACTCTGTTATATATGTTTTTCTTAGATGATTTTGTAGATCGATGCCACTGTGGCATGGAGGCTCATTACGAGGAGAACCCTGGTTGTTATGATGATATTGGTGTGGACCCCGACGGAGGTCGTGCCGATGATGCGTGCATTCTCGGTGGTCATTGATGAAGACCGTTGAGAAGTGCACCTGATGCTTTTTATCTTGGGGACTCCTTTTTGTTTTTGTTAGGAGTTTGTCCCCATTTTGTTATGGTTCTGTTGTAGGTTTTCCTTCTTTTCTTTTTGGGGTTGAGTTATCTCACCCTGTACATATATGTATGTATATCTTTCTTTCTTTTAGCTTTTGGCAGTTTAGTTGTTTGTTGAGGGTTGCATCTGGGTAGGAATGTTTCAAAACACTTTATATATGTATATATCACTATCATTCCCATATTGCTACGTTTTCTCTTTTATTATAATTGTAGTTTATCTACAGCACTCTGATCTTACCTGTAGTAATGTGATGAATGTGGAACCATGGATGTAAGCACTGCTTCTAGATCCGTGGGATTTGGCAGATTGCTGTTATGCAATTTGGGTCACCTACCTAATCCTCTCAGGGGGTGGTTTGGGGTGTGACAGAGCTTGGTATCAGAGCGTGAGGCTCTTCTTACATTCATGGGATGCAGATTAGGGTTAATAAGCTACTAACACTAAAACAAGTCATAACTAAAAGTTAAAGGGGAGGTAGATGCAATTAAATAGAAAATGCATAATTTCCATTAAATAAAAGGAAACTGTGGCTGAGCCACTACATAAGTTTGAACAGGAAGTATTACTCTAATAATTACATAAGTTGAAAAAAAAACTACATATAAACCCAACACAAAAGAAAAAGCAGAAATAAGTACATAAGCTTAAATAAGAGATGTCTGAACCACGTAGCAAAGACCCCAGTACCGGTCAGGAGAACTATTCTGTAGGAGGAAGGTCACTCGAAGGAGGCTGTGACTAGTGCAAGTCAACACGATAGAATCTGTCCCAAAAATTTAAGCGCTGCTCAACAAATCCCACCCTGCTCTCTAAAGAAGTGAAGCCCTGGTCCATCCTAGTCGCCATGTCAGAAAGCTGAGTACCGAGGCTCTGGAAATGTGACATCATCTGTGCCCACTCAGAAGGCCTGGAACCTGAGAACTGGTGGCACCTGTCCCCTCATAGGCAGGTAAGTCATTGAACTGAGTGCCAACACCCTCAAAGTCACCCTGACCCACACCCTGCTCCTCTCCATGCACACCCTGGATGTCTCCCTCAATGTCTCCTAGCTCCTCGTCCTGCTCATCTCCACCATGCATCTCACCCCTCTCCTCTCCTTGCTGCTCATCACCTGGCATCACCATCTCCTCATCCTCCTGAGGATCACCCCCTGACACCTTCATCTTCAGTATCGAAGTCTTATCAATAGGCTTGGATCTGTCCTTCTCCATGTATTCACCCAACAAAGGAACCCCAAAATACTAAAAGACTTGGGTGAGGAACTTCCCATATGGAAGGTTCCCATCAACTGGGTTTTGAGTGTGATACAACATAACCTGAAGTAAAAGATATGGGAGGTTTATGGTCGGACCCCCTCTACCAACGCACAACAGACAGTATGTGATATAGGCCCTCATCATAGAGATACTACCCCTGTTGCTGCCCTTTGGGTAGATGTTGTAGGTAACACACCTACTGGTCACTCTAGCACTAGGCTTATAGGAAGCCTCAGACTTAGGTGTATCCTGTGACCCTGTCAGTGCTTTAAAAACCCCTCTCCTAGTCTCCAAAGAGATCATCTCTGAGATGTCCATCCTGGGCTTGTAGTAAACCCTCTCCCTAGTATTGGGTAAACTCAAAATCTCTGCCAGTGAAGCAGTGGTCAAACGGATATCCACTCCCTTCACCCTACTCAACAATCCAAATTCATGTGCCCCAGATGGCACCAAGTTATAGTAAAAGTACCAAACCAAGTTGGGATAACAAGGCTCGGTAGGTGTCAACATAGAAGCCCAACCTAGGGCATTAAACCTAGCAAGGAGACTGTATTGGTGAAAGTCCCCCACCTGGACCACCCAGCCGTTCACAATTTTTAGTGAACTAAAATCTTTCCAAACCTTAGCATGCTCATACCTAGAAAAGTGGAATCGATCAAATTTAGGTTCCTCTAAAGAAGAATCATCCTTAGGTGAAGAGGAAGGTACTGTGGATGATGATGAAGAATGATCGCTCTCCACTCGTAGTCTCTTTTGGGCTACCGATTTCCTAGCCGTACGATGGCTAGTGGACATCTTGCTGTAAGAAGAGAAGAAAATAGGTAGTTAGTTTATTTTTAGCAAAAACCCTAGTTAAAACAAGATGGAACAAAAGAAAACTAATAGGAGAATGTAACCAAAAAATCCTTACCCAGGCACGTGTAGATTCGTAAGGAACTTGAGGACAGGCAAGGATTTGGTGTAGGAATAGTCACACTACCCTCCAAAGACTTTTCCTAGGTGTTTAGAAGAGTTTAGAAGAACATAGGAGTGAAATGGGCCCCTTTCGGACTCATATACTTGCGCCCCGATTCTCTGGGCGATGGCACTAGGTGATGCAGGCAACGCCCAGAGACATCGCCCAATGAATGTATTTTGCTGGTTTTTGTGTTTTAACACATGGGAACTTGGGTTTCATCTATATTAACCTTGTTGAATATAAAAATAAGGATTTTATTTACTAATGTGCAAAAAAAAAAAAAAAAAATTAATTAAGTTAAATAATTAAACAAATTCAAAGTTCATGAAAATAAGGGAATGCAACTTTTACTTAGGGGTCTTGTTAGGGCATATAGGAAATTGAAAATTCTTTGTTACGTGTTTAATATAAGTACCTAAATTATGTAAATATATATACATATTTATGGGAATTGGTGTGTGTAGTACCTAATTAGTATGTGCTTGATATTGTGATGGACAAACTGACTGGAGTGTTGCCATGCAAAACCGGACATAGATATGTAGGTATGTTGTAATACGTATTTACTACGTGTAGGGAGCATAGATATTACCCCATCCAAAATCCAAGTCAGCCAAGAATAGGATCTTTTAGGCTGTCTAGTCTATCAAAACACTTAGACGCTAGGGTACCTTGAGCCAACCCAAGTATATTTTATTGATATTTTTAATTTAGTCATTTAAGTTCCAGTAGACATGTACTTAATTCTTTTAATTAAGTATGACCTGATGCTTAGAACCATTTTCTATGACAGGACCCATTACCTCAGCCTAGGATGGAGACCCCAGCATCATGCGATACATTAGGCAACTAAGAAGGAGGCTGATTAGAATACGTGAGACACGGGCTCAAGCTGAAAACCAATTGGTAGTCTACTTAGCTCTTGCTGACGCTAGTGAACCTGTGGACCGAGCTACCTATCTATACCTAGCAGACGAGGTTAGGAGAGACATAGCTCATCTCTACGTGCTGAACATCATCACAAGTTGGAAGCTACAGAGGCTTGCCTGTTAGACCAGGTAAATAATTAAAAGCCTTCTATTTAAAAATTTAAAATCTCTCATATAGTGTCATGTATAGCATACCATTACATAAAACATTTAAGAAGAGAAACCAAAGATAAAATGAAGAAAACACCTCATAATGAACAAAGATAACATATCTAACAATCCACCTTACTGGTGCAACTCATGAAATTCACTGGGATTATGGACTAGGTTTGTACCTGTACTAGCTAGGCAATAGTTGTTGACCTCGATGAGCGAAATTGGAATATTGAACCTGCTCCTCTTTTCAAAGAAGCCACAATGGTCAACACCAGAAGAAGATCCCGTGGCGGTCGCAAAGGGAAGCAACCTCGAGTTGTACCAGAGGTTGAACTGCCTAATGGGACTGAGGCTCAAAATTTTGAGGCATCGGCTGCTTCGTCAGAGTCACCAGCGACTGCACGAGCCACTACAGTAGCACTTCAGCCAAATATGGCATCCCCCGACGTAACTGCATTCATGACCACAATGATGCGGACCATGCAACAACAACAAGAATTGCTCGGGGGGTGCTGCCACACTTAGGGGCCCCGTGGCCCCCCTGTCTCAGGTGGGGGGGGTGGGTGGCGGTGCTGGCCACAAGTGTGTGGGGTTATGGCGGTTGGTGGGGGGGCTATAAGCCTTATTTTGGCTCTCCCCCCGGTTGTTAGACTTCCTAGAGAGTTTCAGGGATAGGAAAGAAGCTGAATTCATCGCACTGGTGCAAGGAACCAAGTCAGTACTGGATTACCAACAGCGATTTGAAGACTTGTTTCATTTTGCTCCAGAGCACTTGAAAGGGGAAGTTAGTAAGGCAAAGAAATTTGAGAAAGGACTCAAGACTGAGATCAGATCAGTATTGTCAATCATAGACATCTGGGATTATGCTCAGATGGTCGAAAAGGCAAAGACCATGGAAGATAAATTTAAAGAGAAAGAAAAAGAGAAAGCTGTGACGTTATCTGTAGGCAAGAGGCCAAACAATTTCCAGACCTATGCCTGGCCAAATAAAGCTTACCGCGGAACCAATTCAAATTCCGTCTCGACTCCGTATTGTAGGGTGAACGTGAGTTAGAACCCTTTCCGCCCCGCATTCAATCAACCTGCACAATCGGCTACGAGTCAAGTAACAACAGCAGCTTCGCCAGCCCGACCAGCCATAAGTCAAGTGAGCCAAGCCTCAACACTTGTTGTTTCACCCTATAAGTGCTATGTGTGCAATAAGGAAGGGCACATGGATAGAGATTGCAGATCGAGTGGGTATGGCAACAACTCGCCGAATCAGTCCTACGCTAGACCTTTCCAGCCACGGGACAATCAGACGCGAGGAAAGGTGTTTACGATGACGAATGAAGAAGCTGAGGCGAACCCCGATGTATTGATAGGTAAGTTTGCTGAACACTACTAAATTATAGGGAATAATTGGCTTACTCCATGTAACCTAAACTACCTATGAACCCTAGGTACCCTGAATGTCTCGACCATACCTGCACGAGTACTAATCGACTCGGGCGCAACCCACTCTTTCGTCTCTACCACTTTTGCAAGTGAGATGAAGGATCAACCGAGGGACATCAGGCAAGAACTAGTTGTTAGCACACCGACGGGCAGTGTCGTGAGTTTGAAAGAAGTATACGACCCCTGCCAGATTGAGATTTGTGGAAAGAATCTAACCGCACGATTGATAAAGATGGATATAAAGGATTTTGACATGATATTAGGCATGGATTGGTTATCCACCTATGGTGCAAACGTCTTGTGTGTGGAGAAGAAGATAGTATTTATGATGAATGATGGGTCAATCCTCACTTACCAAAGTGAACCAAGAAGGAAATCCAGGAAGATAACCCTATCGGCCATCCAGGCGCGAAGATTGTTAGATGAAGGGTGTCAAGGATTTTTAGCCACTGTGATAGACACGGAGGCAAAGATAAAGCCCTTAGAAGAACTTGAAGTCGTTAGAGAATTTCCTGATGTTTTTTCGAAAGATCTGACGCATCTACCGCCTGATCGCGATATAGCGTTCGCGATTGATCTGATTCTTGGCGTAGCATGCCAATCGAACTAAAGGAGTTGCAGGTTCAACTTCAAGGCCTACTGAAGAAGGGATTCATACGACCTAGTATATTACCTTGGGGAGCACCCGTACTATTTGTTAAGAAGAAGGATGGTAGTATGCGGCTGTGTATCGACTACCGCGAGTTGAATAAGCTGACTATCAAGAATCGATATCCGTTGCCGCGCAATGACGACCTATTTGATCAGTTACAAGGAGCAAGAGTTTTCTCCAAAATCAATCTTAGGTCGGGATACCATCAATTGAAGATTAAGAGCGGTGATATTCACAAAACGGCATTTTGAACTCAATATGGACATTACGAATTCTTGGTTTTGTCGTTCGGATTAACCAATGCCCCAGCGGCATTCATGGACATGATGAATAGAGTGTTCCATGACGTGCTGGATAAGTTCATCATAGTATTTATTGATGACATCCTGATGTACTCCAAGAATGAGGAAGAGCACGCTCGACACCTTACCTTCGTGTTACAACGATTGCGAGGGCACCAACTTTACGCCAAGTTCAGTAAATGTGAATTCTGGCTTCACCAAATTGGATTCTTGGGACACATCGTTACTGAAGATGACATTAAAGTGGATCTAGGAAAGGTGAAAGCAGTTCTCGAGTGGAAAACTCCAAAGAGTGCCACTGAGATTCAAAGTTTCTTAGGTTTGGCCAGTTATTACCGATGGTATATTGAAAATTTCTCACGGATCTCGGCACCCATAACAAAACTTACCAAGAAGGGACCCAAATTTGAATGGAATGAAGCGTGCGAGAAGAGTTTTCAGGAATTGAGAAACCGATTGGTGACAACTCCAATCTTGACCATTCCAGATGGCACCAGAGGAATGGTGGTATACACCGACGCATCCAGAACTGGATTAGGTAGTGTCCTGATGCAGAAAGGTAAAGTAGTTGGCTACGCCTCTAGACAATTAAAAGTGCACGAGAAGAACTACCCCCCACTCATGACTTAGAGTTGGCGGCAATAGTTTTTTCGTTAAAGATATGGCGGCATTACCTATATGGTGAAAAGAGTGAAATTTTCAGCGATCATAAAAGTCTGAAATATTGCTTCACCCAGAAGGAGCTGAACATGAGGCAGAGACGATGGTTAGAACTAGTAAAAGATTATGACTGTGAAATCCAGTACCACCCTAGTAACGCCAACGTTGTAGCTGATGCGTTAAGCAGAAAATCTCAAATTGCATCTCTTGCTTCCTTGGTTGTAAGCGAATAGTTGTATGAAGAAGCTCGAAAGGTTGATTTGGAACTCGTGGTCGAAGGAACGGCTATGCAATTAGCAGCCATGGATCTACAGTCGTCGATATGAGAAGAGATAATTGTGAAAGCAACCATTGGACCTCGAGCTAGCCAAGATCATTTGGGAAGTACAACAAGGTGTCCATAAGGACCCAGATTTTTCTTTGGCCTATGATGGTCCATTGAAGTTTCGAGACAGATTGTGCGTGCTTGATGATTCTGATGTCTAAGACCGAATCCTTAAGGAGGCGCACAACTCACCCTATACAATCCACCCTGGAAGTACAAAGATGTACAAGGACCTGAAAAAGTATTACTGGTGGATGGGAATGAAAGAGACCATAGCTATATATGTGTCCAAGTGCCTCACCTGTCAACAGATAAAAGCAGAGAGACACCGACCGTATGGATTGTTGCAGCCACTTCCCATACCTCAATGGAAGTCAGAAAGAATCACTATGGATTTCGTGATAAATCTTCCCAACACTAGGAAGGGCATGAATGTGATCTGGGTGATTGTAAACGGACTGACAAAGGCAGCTCACTTCGTACCAATTAAGATAAATTACTCTATGGAGAAGCTTGCCCAATTATATATAGAAAATATAGTCTGCTTACACGGCGTGCCTGTCAGTATTATGTCTGACAGAGATCCTCAGTTTACCTCAAAGTTTTGGAGAAGTTTACAAAAGGCATTGGGAACTCAACTGAATCTTAGTACAGCTTTCCATCCACAGACGGACGGGCAGTCGGAAAGAACCATCCAGACACTAGAAGATATGCTCCGAGCCTGTGTTTTGGAAATGAATGACAATTGGGATGCTCACATACCTCGGGTGAAATTTGCCTACAATAATAGTTATCACTCCACCATAGGCATGGCACCGTATAAAGCATTGTATGGACAAAAACGTAGGACTCCGTTATATTGTGATGAAGTTGGCGAACGAAAGTATCTTGGGCCTGAGATGATACAAGCGACATGTGACAAAGTAGATGTCATAAGAGAGAAGATCAAAGTAGCTCAGTCAAGACAGAAAAGTTATGCGGATAATCAAAGGAAGGATATTGAATTTGAAGTCGGAGAAAAAGTATTCCTTCGAGTATCTCCAGCTAAAGGATTGCTACGTTTTAATAAGAAAGGCAAGTTAAGCCCAAGATTCATCGGTCCTTATGAAATACTCAGCAAAGTGGGACCCATAGCATATCCACTGGCACTACCACCATCTTTGTCAGGCGTCCATGATTTTTTCCATGTGTCAATACTGAGGAAGTACATTAATAACCCGACACATGTACTACCAACTGAACTTGAACAGTTGGATGTGGATATGACCTACGAAGAGCAACCTACGGAGATATTGGACAGAAAAGAGTATAATCTCCGTAATCGCACTGTCGCCTTTGTGAAGGTTTGATGGGGAAATAACCCGGTGGAAGAAGCTTCATGGGAACGTGAAGAAGAAATGAAAGAGAAGTATCCTCAACTCTTCGAAATGCAAGGTAAGCAAATTTTGAGGATGAAATTTTTGTAAGGTGGAGAGAAATGTCAAACCCTGCTCCTGACTGGCTGGAATTCTAATTTAAGGACAGGAACCCCTTGATCAGGCAACAAAGAACACTATGGAGTATCACTCCAGTGATTTGGATTGATGAAGAAACCTTGTGTGGATCATCCTACATGCCTGTCAATAGGTGGATCACAGACCCTTGCGGCTGGACAACTCACAGTATGATGTATGGCCTGGACTCCAGGTAATCTCTCTCCTCCCCATAACTATGGGACCCACCCCTAGAAAAGTGTGTAAAAACCTCTATTTGGTATGAGGGGACAATGCCCTGACCAAGGGTCAAACCCCTATGCAAGCCCCAATGAGATTTAGCCTTGCTGCAATCTTTGGGCGATGGCATTGGGCGATACAGACAAGGCCCAGAGACATCGCCCAGTGAATGAAACAGCATATTTTAATGGATTTTCATTATGGGGACCATCCAAAATGGACATGGGCACCCTCTAAAGATAGAGGGGAGTCTGAGGGACCACCTCATACCCTTGGTTCATTGTGGATCCCACCAGTGTGCCCAAAATCACTCAGAATCAATTTAAAAACTCATTTTCAAAATGGGCCTTAATGACCTCAGTGTGGGCTAGGCCTATAAATAGGAATGCCTTGGGCTCATTTAGAGCCCTTAGCACTGTTGGAATCGTGAGGGGAGAAAGATAAGAAAGAAGAGAGAAAGAAGAGGGGAAGAAGAAGAAAGAGAGGAAGGAAGAAGGGGGAAGCTGCTCACACACACCTGGGTCCAGATTTTGGTGGCTCCCAGCCCTGCTCAGGTATATATCTGCATACCTACACCTGCGGCCCCTTTGAATCCCTATGCTTTGGATGTGTTTCAACTCTCTGGCAGCCCAGAATAGCTGGGAATGCTAGGGATGGTTCCAGATCTGCCATGCAAGCTTAGAGCATGGAAGATCTGAGATTTTTGAACAAAAACACAAGACTGATATGCTGTTTATGGAAGCCGAATCTGGCTGTGCACAGCTGCACTGCCTAGATTCACTATTGGCTGGCTGTTTGGAACCCTGGATGCAAACCATGGCTACACAGACCTAGCCCTAGGTAATTTTGGCCATGAATCCCTATTTACATCTACTTTCAGCCTTGCATATGGCTGAAACTGAGATTCATGTCTGGAGAAAACCCTATGATACTATTCACTGGGCTGTCTGGGCAGCCTTTGGCAGCCAAATGGTGGGCCCAGTGGAGAATCCATCTGGACCAAAATGGAGATCATCCCTAGGGCTACCTGACCCCCTAACATGCATGGGGTGATGTTGAGAACACTGCCTATGAAGCCCAACCTTGGAATCTCAGCCCTTTGTCGATTTGCAGACTCTGGGCGATGCACCCAACGCCCAGAGCCATTGCCCAGTGAGGGATTTGCTGCAGTCTTTGCAATCTAACCTGGGGAACCTCACCCAATGGCCATGTGATAGTGTGAAAAGATGGGAAATGACCTAAATGCCTTTTTTCACATCTGCCCTTATGAAGAATTGGCTTTGGAACCTAGGTGGGCCTCGCAGGTGATGGAACCCTGCCTGTGCTTGGTCCTACAACACAGACAAGCTATGGACAGCACTGTGAACTTAATCTGACCTAGGGTCAGGTACTAACACTGGGAATGACCATTTTACCCCTAGACCACCATCTCTGGATGATGCACTGGGACATAGGCCTAAGGCCCAGTGCAAGGCCCAGTGATTCCAAGTGAGAACCAACTGAACACCGGGTCAACCCAGTAAGCTTAGGTTAACCCTAGGACTACCAGAGACAGATTGGAAACCGAACATGACAACTTCTGATTTATATGTAGGATTTGATCCCGCCCTCGAGGTCAACAACCAGACTGCTGTTGGGACTGAGTTTGCAACTGAGTTTCTAGAACCAAACTCAGGTGAGTGAAATATTATCATATATGTACATGTAACTGTGATGCTATACCGGCTATTGAATTTAAATCATAATTGCTGTGTTATCTAAATTCTGTTCAATTATTCAAAATATTACACAACACTATGAATTTTATCTGATGATTGTGATTGTTAGACTAGATGCCGTAGTCGGCTTGAAAATGAGGCCTGTGGTAGCCCGTAGAATGCGATGCGGTTGACACCACCTGACTCATACGATGCCATATAGACATGGGGTTAGAATTTCATCACCCATGCTACGCACCCTTGCCAACAGGGATTAAGTGTTGAATGCCTATGAGGGTAACCATATAAGTATGCGAGAAAAGAAAAGAAATGAAAAGAAAAGAAATGTGTTTGCACCGGAATGGTGAATATGAGCTATATGCTGGGCTATATGCCAGAAAAGAATGAAAATGAGAAATGTGATGGATTACTCTACAGGTTAATCACAGAGGGCTGGTCGGGCTGACCTTGGTGAACGAATGCTGGAGCTGACTGGTCCTCTCCGACAACTCAATGGGTGTATTGCAGGAAGGGGTAACCGAGGCCGCACTAGGGATACATGTATTGGGGATTATAGTAGCACAGACCTGACTTAGTTGTAATGCTAGGTGGCTAATAAATAATATGGACCTGCATATCATGTAGGATCACGTAGATTGTGGTTGCACGTGCATGCATGATGACATATTTTGCTCACGAGCTCGGTGGGGCTCACACTCTGTTATATATGTTTTTCTTAGATGATTTTGCAGATCGATACCGTTGTGGCATGGAGGCTCATTACGAGGAGAGCCCTGGTTGTTATGATGATATTGGTGTGGACCCCGACGGAGGTCGTGCCGATGATGTGTGCATTCTCGGTGGTCATTGATGAAGACCGTTGAGGAGAGCACATGCTGCTTTTTATCTTGGGGGCACCTTTTTGTTTTCGTTAGGAGTTTGTCCCCGTTTTGTTGTGGTTCTGTTGTAGGTTTTCCTTCTTTCCTTTTTGGGGTTGAGTTATCTCACCCTGTACATATATGTATGTATATCTTTCTTTCTTTTAGCTTTTGGTAGTTTAGTTGTTTGTTGTGGGTTGTATCTGGGTGGGAATGTATCAGAATACTTTATATATGTATATATCACTATCATTTCTGTATTGCTACGCTTTCTCTTTTATTATAATTGTAGTTTATTTGCAGCACTCTGATCTTACCTGTAGTAATGTGATGAATGTGGAACCATGAATGTAAGCACTGCTTCTAGATCTATGGGATTTGGCGGATTGCCATTACACAATTTGGGTCACCTACCTAATCCTCCCAGGGGTGGTTTAGGGTTTGACACAGGGTCAGGGCCAGGGTCAAGGTCAATAGGCCAAGCTCGGCCCATTCAGGGCCAATCAGGGCGGGCTTGGGCTGGGCTTGGCCCGTCAGGGTCAGGGTCAGGGTCAGGGTCAGGGATTTTAGGCCTTGAGTCAGGGTTTGGGCGGGTCTAGGCCGAGCTAAGGGGGCTTAGGGTTGGGCTAGGGTTTTAAAAAGCCCGACCCAACCCAACCCTGTTGCAGCCCTATTTTTACATATACATAAATTTTAAATAAATTAAATAAAAGAGAATGATGAGGTGGAATTTCAACTTTTAAAACAAATAAGCATGTGGGGCCCAACTAATGTGGCAACCACATGGCACACTCAAGCATGGTGACCTATATTGCATGTTCTTTGCATACAATAGTAGGATGCGACATGACAATCCATGTGGAAGGACTCTATTGGTTAGAATTAAGAAACTTCAAATTAATAAATAGGTGGCGAGATGAGATAGGCTAGATATAATTGAAATAAACTTAAGGCTAAATGGTAATTAAGTTTTTTCACTTTATAAGGGTACCTTGGTTAAATAAGAAGACTAAACACTATTGGTGGAAAATGGAGGCAAGGTATGGCTTAATAAGGGTATGATCGGAATTTTATAGGGTTGGGACTTAAAGTCATTTCATTTAAAGTATGAGGGCATTAATGTCTTGACACACTAAAAGGGTACCCAAGATTCTAAATCCAAGAAATAACCTATTGACTATGCAAGGAATAAAGGAAGGCACTCTAGTAACTTTCTAAATAAAAAAGGAAAAGAAAAGAGGACAAAATACAAAAGGGAACTTAGATTCGTTGAGTTCAAACTCAACATTTTGAGAGAAGAAGAAGAAGAAGAAGAAGAAAGGAAAGGAAGAGAAGAAAGAGGGGTCAGAGAAGAGAGAATTTATGAGTTGTAGAGTAATATTGGAGTTGGGATTTAGAAATAAGGGAGCAAGGAGCTCGGAGTTGAGGAGGGAAACCTTTGGAAAAGAAAGGGACTGAAGCTTGGAAGAGAAGGAGACCTCCATTAAAGCTTCTTTCAAGCTCCAAAAAGTGAGTGAAAACCATAGCTGTCATGGCGATCCAAGTCGGTGGAGGGGTGTCTGATCGATATATCAACATGTCGCCTGCCATGGCGTTCATGTCAACCATGGCAGAATTGTAATTAAATTCAAAGTTGAATGGAAAACTAGTAGATAAATCAAGATTTATAAGAACAATGGTAGAATTGTAATTAATCTAAAGTTGTAAAGGAGTGGCAGAACTTTAATTTAATGGAGTTAAAGAGAAAACTGAATGGGCTAAGCAGAATAGCAATAGAGAATATAGGGGACTTATGTAAATAATATAAGTTATCCTTACTTACAATTTTAAAAACTTAATATGTCTTCTTCAACCTTGTAATAACACGATAGAAAGAAAGGCGGTGAACTGGAGTAGTTTCAGCAAAGGAAACTCTTTTTTATGAAGACGATTCTCCTTGCAATTTCTGGAACAAAATCACAGTGCCAAGGTCTACCGATCTCAACAAATAGCCCCAAAATTCTACTAGCAACCGAATGGTGAGATTTGAAATCAGATCTGGCTGATGTCTTAGTTGCAGGTTACTTCAAAAATTTGAATCTCATAGAAAGAGAGACTTTTGGATATGAAACTTCCAGGTATAGATTGCTCAAGAGAAAAGAACTTATGGTACAAATCTCAGAACCAATCGATGTATGTGTAAGGATCCTATGATGGCTTTCTAGAATCTAGTAGTACCGCCTAGAAAGAAAAAACTCAAAAACCAAGACGGAGATTTAGGGAAACACGGACGCCATGGCGTTGGTCGATATGCACATTTCTCCAGCACTAGGACGCCATGGCGGCGCCATGGTGATGCCATGGTGACACCATGACAACTATGGTGAAAACCCCTCCCCACCTCCCCATTTTTCTTAATAACTTACATGTAAATGAAACTATAGTCCTAACTATCATTTTGGAATCCTTTAACAACCTATTTAGGTTATTTTAAAACGACATTCAAATCTGGAAAATTCAAGTATGAAATTCTCATGGTGATGGTATTAAAAAACAAAAAAAAAAGAAGGGAAGGGGAAAAAAAAAGGAGAGAGATAGAGAGATGAAGGGAGAGACAAGAGGAAGAGAAGAGAGAGTGGGAGGTTCGGCCATGGTGGCTGTGTTAGAAAAATCATGGGTTTCATCAAAACTCCAATCCCAAATCTTTGTATGAATAACTAAAATACAGTGAAGCCAACAAATAAACATAAGGGAGATGTATACCTTTCACCGCGTATGTTGATGAAGAACACAAAGAATAATGCGAGTCCGCATAAAAACTTGGACAACCGCGATGGGGATCTTCTACAGTCTCCTAGACTCCAGTCCACCTTTTTTTCTTGTGTAGAAAAGAGAAAAGAGAATAGTAACTACAGTGACTCCTCATCATTAGTATTTATAATACTCTCCAAACCCTAACCCACTTCCACAGTGGGTTAAGTCAGTCCGGACCATCTCAATAAAATAAGTAGCAAGCCACGCCAGCCTTTGTATTTCTTGATTTTCATCAATGAACGATCCGATAATTAATCAAGCCCACACATTGCTATTAGAAAATATCTAACAATTTCCCACTGGGGTAGATTAATTATAAAACCATCATTATTAGATGTGGCCATCGAACCTCAATACAAAGATAATGCTACTAAAACTTGATTTAGTTAGCAAATATATCAATGTCGAATAACAACAAAAATATGTCTCAATATATGGCATGCCACTTTCTGTCAGCTACAAACAAAGATTTACTTACTAATATGAACCACCTTGAGATAAATTTTGTACAAGGAATGTCGTACACGTCTGTGATCACATAAATATCGTCCTCATTCCTAATGCGTTCTCGAACTTATCATGAGCATCATCATACTCATAGATTACCTTTGAACATCATCATATTCGCAGGTAATCGAACAACTTGGCTTATCATCAATCGAACATCCTTAGCTAGAAATAGCCAAACGACTTGGCTCATTACTAATCAAACATCCTTGGTTAGAAATAGCCGAACACTTGGTTTATCACCAATCGAACATCCTTAGGCCAAAATAGTCATCAACACATCAAACGACATGTGCATGCATACAAAAGCTATTCATCACATCAAGCAGAAGCGTCATGATTAAACAAACATATATCTTCTAAGTTCTCCCACTTAACAAGCATATCAATCAAGTAAAGAAGAACTCCTACTCAATAAACATATCAATCAAAGTATAAAAGAACTCCCACTGATCAAAAGAAATGAACAAACCAAATCAACTAAGTTTCAAGGTAAAGATTCAAACCATAAATTATGCATAAAGTAATCTAAACCATCAAGCTACTCAAACTGACTACTTCTTTATTCTCTGTCAAGTCCATACTTTCAATTTTCTTCTTTTTCTTCTCGTGCATAAAAGAATATCAATTCCTTTAAGGGTATAATCGTAGTTTGTTAAGTGCATCAATTTTTCTTTAATACGTTCTTCGTGATTTTATTCGCTCATTCATTCATCTTTATTATTCCTTATTTTATTTCAGTGTTTACCCTCATCATTCCATATGATCGGTATATTTTCAGTCCATGCCACTGAAATAGCTTCCGTCAAATGGCTCAAGACCTATTATACCCCACAGGTTTACGTATTGATTTTTAAAATATCTTTCATCATTTTAATCTTTATTGATGGATCATTCCGTTTATGGTTATCTATTATGTCAATCAATCCGTCAATTATCATAATCATTAACTTATTATTTCATCTACCATAATAAAGTATCATTTGTCAATAACACAACTCTCTATCATCATATAGAAACACAACATCATAATATCAAATATTTGTAGATCGTACAACATAGTCAACATGTTCTTTCACCATCGCGTATCCATTTATCATTCAAGTATGTACCAACACATTAACATAAAATTATTAGTTTTATACATTTTATCATCATCAACATATCAAATACATATATGTATGCATTTTAGATGATAAACATCAATAAATAATTCAATCAACAATGCTTCTTTACAATATTGCATTCTTGCCTTTTCGCGTCAAATGTACACATCTTTATCACACTACAAATACCATGAGATGACAAAAACTTTAGGAAATTTTCCTCCATCTTTAAGTGATAAGAAAATCCTTAGGTTATGCATTCCAAAATATTTTATACTGCAAATACCGAAAGATGTTGATGACTTTTGAAAATTTTCCTCCACCTTTGGGTGACAAGAAAACCCCTGGACCACATATCCTAAATACTTTGATTATACTTTGGACAAACACACTACCTTTACGTAAAGGATCAATAGTTTTGAAAATCCCATCACCTTTGGGATAATGAAACTCCTAGACTACTATTCTTTGAGTCTATGTGCATGTCAACTCATCAACTTTGGCAACATCACCTTTGGGCATATGTTATCTATTCTGCTGCTATGGCAGAATTTCAAAAGGATTGAATGTGCCACTTTGGTGGGTTCCATTCTACCTTCTCTTAATTTTCCAACTTGATTTTTAGCAATATATGTGGAAGGGAACACATTAAACGACCATAATGTGTTGTGACATGCACTCTTATCCTCAAAAAATGGCAGTGGATAACCCAAAATAGCTCAAAGTGGCATAATCGCTTAAAACAGGTCT
The DNA here is from genome assembly GCF_018873765.1 of Telopea speciosissima. Taxonomy (NCBI): domain Eukaryota; kingdom Viridiplantae; phylum Streptophyta; class Magnoliopsida; order Proteales; family Proteaceae; genus Telopea; species Telopea speciosissima. The sequence goes on along the minus strand of NC_057919.1, from coordinate 34,026,100 downwards.
CTAGAAGTATCAAATATGCTAAAACCAGGTACCAACAGGTAGGTCTTGAAAATACGAAGAAAACAAGACCAACCGAAGCCCAATCCGATGCTCCATGCGTCCAATGTGCCACCCAAAGGTGGCATAATCATCATTAAAAAGTCCCATAAGTTCATCAAAATTATTCAAATAGGGTACACCAAAACGTAGGTTTTGAAAATATAAGCCAAATGAGACATCCTAGGATATAATCAGATAAAAAAGTCATTCCAAAATAGAATCCAAACAAAAACCAACATTCCAGAACAAGGAAAACACTCTGTAATAGTTTCTGGAACAAGAAAAGTGTTCCAGAACTATTTTTGGAACAAAAACACAATCCCAGATCAGTTCTGGAATAGAAATAGTTGATTATGTTCCCAAGTTTCCTTTTTTTTTTTTAATCTCGGTCAACGTCGAAAAACCCGACGTCGATGACCAAATTTCTGATGGGTTTTCGACCAACCCATCAGGTCAAAAAATTGGATCAATGGGTCGGGTCGGGTCTGATACGTCAACACCCGGTTCGTTTCTGCCCAATTCATGGTTTAGCTCGATTCGATTTGGTTTAAGTTCGACCCAACTTAGGTTGGTCCAACCCGATTCGATTCGGTCTAGGTTTTTGTCAGCGCATTGTTTACCGGGTCAACGGATCAGATTTTGGGTTTGGCCTATAGGTTCGGTCAAACGGATCAAACTTGACCCACAAAAAATAATATTGCAGTCTAGGAGACTGCAGAAGATTCGCATTGCAGTTGTCCAAGTTTCTACACGCGCATTATTCTTTATGTTCTTCATCAACATACGTAGTGAAAGGTACACATCTCCCTTATGTTTATTTATTTGCTTCACTGTATTCTAGTTATTCATACAGAGATATGGGATTGGGGTTTTGATGAAACCCATGATTTTTCTAATAGGTTGACCACCCCCTTCCTTACTGGACGCCGCTGACAGTGGTTCAACCACTGGAATCCGACCACCATCCATGGTGGTGGTGGATGGTGGTGGTGGCCTTGCTCCACTTGAAACAAGAAGGAAACAAAAAAAAAAGGGAAAAAGGAGACTGGTTATGAAAGGAAGAGTGAAGAAGAAGGCAAGGTTGAGGATGGATGAAGAGGTGCTAGCTTCACCCGGTTCGATTCGGTTTGGGTTGGTTTAGTCTAACCCAATTTAACTAATCATTGTTTGGCTACATTATATAAATGTCACTAAAATGGCCTAACATATAATGCATAATACCAAACAAACCCTAAGCACCAATTTAAGTTGAAGCCAAAGTTCTGTTTGGAAGGACAGAAAGAGACAGAACAATAACAAGAAACCTGATATGAAAAACCAAACAGTACCTACAACATGAAACCTTTGAAAACACAATTTTCAGAATTGACGCTCGTACAAAAATAAAGATATCTCACTCTCCGATATTTCAAATCTAGTAATTTCAAAGCCTCTGTAAACTAGACTCGACGGCAAACATTTTTTGTTTTTGAACCAAAATCTGATATGGAGTTTATGGGCCCCATTTTGATCGGTGAGCAGATTTGATCTGCAGAATCAAAAATTCTGGATAGATCTGATGAAAATAGTAACAACTCACAAACTGTATATCATAATTTCACGAAAGCAATGCCAAATATTTTGTAATGAAAACATATTCTAAAACCAAGTTTTGTCCAAAACCCATTTCTAGACAGACACTCCTCAAACATAATCTCGAAGTTGAAACTTAGACAAAAACACAGATTTTGGACATGTGGGACTAAACCAATTGTACATCCCTTACCATAAATGATTTCGGTTTGATTCTAGTGCCATTAAACCCACAACAGAAAGAAGTAAAATTTTCATAAAGAAACCTAGAAGCGAAACTCAACATATAAGACTCGACAGTAAGATAAAGTCACCCGAAACGCAAATGAACAAAAAAATAAAAGTTAGAACAAAATACCGATAAAAGTTCTAATTAAATGAACCTTATAATAGGGGAATAGAAATTTCACTGGGACCAAATCTGAAGTCTATTCCCAACCCAGACTTGGTAGACCTTACACAAGAGAGGCAAGGTGAGTGGGGATATGCCATTCATATAGATGTAATACTTTCTGTTTTTTTATGTTATTAAAGTTTAAAATGTACATCATTCTTTAATTCTTGTTTTGTTTATATGGAGCTAATAAATGAAAATGTTGAGATACAATGATGTCTTTGAAATGCATGCTAATGAAATTAATAGATTAGATGTTGTAGTAGGCTTAGAAGAGTGTGGTGATCATTAGTTATAGGTTGCGGATGACACCATTCAACTCATACGATGTCATATAGAAAGCATGTGGTTAGGATTATCATCACCCATACTACGACCCCTTGCCAACAGGGGTTAAGGTGTTGGATATCACAAATGTGAGGCCCATTTTTGATCAGTCAATAGACTCATTGAGTCACTAGGACAGTTGATGTCAGTCGGCCTATCAGTCAATAGGCCTGGTGGCAGCACAATGGTAACCTAGAGGGCAGGTAGGGCTGACCACAAAAGGGGATTGCTGGAGCTGACTAGTCTTCTCCAACAACTCAATATGGTTGCTACCGAGTACAGAACACGATTCTATACTCAGAATGCAGGTATTGGGGATTGTAGTAGTACTTACTTACCTAATGACTTAGTTTTGATGTTCGGTAGACTAGAGAATAAAACTGAATCTCATGAATATAGGATCATATTGTGTTGCATCTGCATGTATGACTTATTATTCATTCATTGGGCTTAGTGGAGCTCACCCCCATGGAATCTTTTTTTTTAAATGGTTTTGCAAGTACTGGTTTACCAATGAGTGATGAAGTTGTTGATGTAACTGTAGATCTTCCTTCTCTTATAGTTTTGTGATGATTTCTTTTTGTTATTTTAATTTTCTTTCTTTCAAAAGTGTAAATATTAGGATATTGTACTTTTCAGCATAAATGAATATGTATATGGTATAACATAGGTATTTGGGAATTTACTATTAATGATATAATCAATTTATGGGTAGTTCAAGTCTTCCGTTGCACTCTGATATACTTTTATTATCTATCTACCTTTCTTATATGATTTGTGACATGTAGGTACTGCTTCTGGGTCTTGGAGGATTGGCGGATATCGTAGGATATTCGGGACACTAGCCAAATCCTCCTAGGGGTGGTACGGGGTGTGACTAGGGGTGCAAGTTTGGCCTTGTTGGCCCGTACCTGCCTTAGCTCGCCCTAAACCCGAACAGGGCCTGGGCTGAGATATTTGGCCCTGAGGGCGGGTTACGGTTGAAAATTTTTGGCCCTGAGTTAGGGTCCAGTTGGGCCAGGGTTGAGGCCTTAGGCTAAACCTGGCCCGGCTCAACCCTATTTTAAGTTATACTATAAAAATATATATTAATATAACATATATATTATAAACTTTAAACGTCACCCACATTTTGTTATACAATATATTATATATGAATATAATAAGTGATATAATACATTTTATTACAGTGTTATTTTACGTAAAATTGATAATTTTCTCTCCGGCCCATTCCAACCCATGCATTTCCTTCCCCCTCCCCATGATCAGGGCCAATCAGGGTCAGCCCGGCCAGACCCTGAGGGCGGGTCAGGGTTGGATTTTTCAGGCCCTGAATCAAGGTCGGGTCCGGCCTGGGCCCAGCTAAAGGGACTCAGGGTTGGGCTAGAGTTTTATAAAGCCCGGCCCAACCCGACTCTGTTGCAACCTTAGGTGTGACACACTGAGCCAAGACCCTCCCATGCTTCAAGGGTAAATTTTATATTTTCCTCATATAGGTGTTAAAAATAGGGATCCTACCATATATATATATATATATATATATATATATATATATTTATTTATTTATTTATAAAAAGTATTTAGGGGTTTCAAAAAATTATGATAATTTTACATGTGATGGATCACAACATATTTGATGTTTTTGAAAATTTTGAAGTCCAAATCTTTTTGGGTAGGACATTTTTGCCCCAAGAGCATTTTAGTACTTTTTTAAATAAGGGCTTGAGAACCAAAATTTGGTTTGGACTTTTTGTATGGATTTGGTGGAGCATGTTTTAATAGATTTTAATATTCCTAGGCTGACACTGAAATGGGTGAATCAGTGACTTCAAAATTTCCTCCCAACTTATCATTGAAGATTGTAACACAGTCTGTATTGATGACACTACCAAAATCATAAACATTGATTGGCTGGGGCAGTCCCAATTTTACCAATCAAATACACAATCTTACAACCACTATGTGGCTAGGTATACCAGGTAGTGTACACCCATCCTGCAAACACATACATTAATATCCATAAGCACAGCCACACAATTACACAATAACATGGTTTGACAAGTTGCCTACATCCACAGAGCAATGTCCTAGTTGGACCTCGTATATTTCTCAATACTCTTCACTAATTCGACTACTACAAAAGTCCAAGAGTTATAAAGTAATTGCAATGATCAATATAAAATCAAATTTTCCCAATTAAAAACACATGCTAGGCATTCAACACAATTACTACATATACACAAAAATAAGGATTTGTCTAAGTGGATTACCTCACCTTATCTAACCCCACAATTGACCACGTACTCAAAGTGTAGAAATCAATGCATGCAAACTCCGAACTTCAAAGTAGCCATCATTATCACCCCAAATGAGTGTTCAATAATAAAGCCCTTTTCCATAATCCTTTTTCTATCCTTTTAGGGTTTATGACGTTGCTGCACGAATTCCAAGAATTCTTCAAAAAACTAAAACTTAAAATGACATCACAATCGTATTTGAAGTTCAATCATTGGATCGGTACAGAGGGAGGCCTAGATGGGCTCCATTTGGAATCTCTTGCCATATGGCAACATCATAACTTGACAGCTTACTTCTGGGTCGTTAGATTGGCCCTCAAAAGGGTGGGTGGTCTGAGAATCATTGGATCCTATAGATCCCGTTAGCACAAAGAGGGAGTCATAGGGGCCCCACAAATGGACTCTTTATGGACAACGTGGTTCGCACTTGAGAGACAGTATCATGATCACTCCCGCAGTTCAAATAGAGACTATTAGATCAAGGTCTCAAAATGTGGGTGAAGTAATGATGCTTTACGAGTGCAACACAATTGAAGGTTGTAAGAGATGGATTGGTATATTGCGGGGCGAACGGATATACTTAGATTTGAATCAACCCTATCGATCTCTTGTGCATGTGATCCATGGAATCGGTTGGATTATGTGGTGTATCTCAAAGCATTAAAATTTCTCTTCGTGATGAATCAGAGGATGCGTACAAGAATATTCTACATTAGGCATTTGTGCCGTGAGTGTACGTTGATGCCCTCCGATCCGGATCTAGATGATAGACTCGCTGAGGGGCCTCCGATTTGCATCACCAACGCCCCATTCTCTAATGTGTGCAGGTTTGGTGCATCATGAGAATGCACTGACTTCACATTGCACCCCAGAGAAAAACTCACCGAGAGCTTCATACTTTGGGCTTCACTGAGGCATGTCATTGAATAGGTGATGCACACGCTTGAATTCGTGACGCCTCTTGCTACTGCGTGTGCACAACCCTGTGTTGTGTTCATGGCCTACAACATGACCCTTAGCCCATAGCCTGTGCCACCTACGCCCATGGCCATGGCCCATGAACTTTGGCCTTGTCCATGACCTACACCTAGGATGCTACCTAGGAAAAAGCATTTTTCTTATTTTTTTTTTTTATTTCAATATCTGATCATCTCATACCACATGTCACTTATGCCACCTCTTTTTTTCTTTTTTTTTGGTTTGCTAAAGATTAGCAAGGATTGTATAATAGAAAAAAAAAAAAAAAGATTTACAACAAATAATTAACGTCTGGGGTCTTTCCTGGAAGTGCCAAATAATGTCATCATGAACAAAATTAGGCGATGAGGCCCATGTTAAGAATGAAGAACGAAGAGAATGGATTTCTGGAATCTCGCTTACCCTTCCTGATGGGTTGCGGCTGTTCTTATAGATATATTTTGAATTTGAAATTGTTTTGTTACAAATGGATAACCACAGTTGGTTATGGATCAGCTTATAACAGCTAGATAAGGCTTTGGACAAGTTATACGGAATTTTAAATTTTGAATTACAAACAACTCTTTAACCGTTTCCCTAACATCTTCCCTCAAGTCGAAGATGGTCTTTAACTAATCTTCAACTTGTTTCTGATGCATCCAAATCGTAGCTTTGACAGAGGTTTGGTGAAGATATCTGCGATCTGGTCACGAGTAGGGATAAACTTCACTACCAACTTACCCTATGCAACCAATTGGGGAACGAAGTGCGAGCGTGGAACAATGGATTCTGAGTAAGATATGTCGCTCCTAGGTTTTCACACCATAACACTGGTGGATGTGTGAGATTCACACCGAGTCTTGCAAGAGAGATATGAGCCATACAATTTCTGCCCTAGCATTAGCGATAGCTCGATATTCTGATTTGGTGGAGGAGCGTGCAATAGTGGATTGCTTTCTTGCAGACCAGGATATCAGATTATCGCCTAGGAAAATTGCAAACCCACCTGTTGACTTCCTATCATCTGGGCAGCGTGCCCAATCTGCATCACTATAAGCCACTAGGCTTTGAGGCTATGTACTTGACAGAAGTAGGCCATGATCTATTGTCTCTTTGAGATATTTAAGTATTCTTTTAACTGTCTGCTAGTGCTCATCAGTTGGAATTTTAAGGAATTGACATACCTTGTTAACTGAGTATGATAAATCAGGCCGTGTCAATGTGACATATTGTAGAGCTCCCATGGTACTTCTGTATAGGGTTGCATCAGGTAGAGGAGTGCCGACAGAGAGAGAAAGCTTTGTTGACAATGCCATAGGTGTATGAACCGGTTTAACCCCATCCATGTTTGTTCTTTTGAGTAAATCAACAATATATTTTTGTTGAGATAGAAGTAGACCTTGGGAATGCCGTAGGACTTCAATTCCCAGAAAATAATGTAGATCTCCTAAATCCCGAATTGCAAACTCTTTCTGTAATGCACTGATTGTCTTTTGTAAGAGTGTGGAGTCTGAACCGGTGATGACAATGTCATCTATATTAACCAGGATGTATATCTTGTGTATTCCTTGCCGTAGAATGAACAACCTTGTATCAATTTTAGAACCTTCAAAACCTAATGAGATTAGGTGATTGCTAAGCCGTTGAAACCAAGGTCATGGAGCTTGTTTTAAGCCGTACAATGACTTATGCAACTTGCATATGTGCTGCGGTTTCTCTGGATCTAAGAATCCTGGGGGTTGGCTCATGTAAATGGCTTCATTCAATGTGCCGTGTAGGAAGGCATTACTTACATCAAGTTGCCTTAGCTGCCATTTGTATGCAGTTGCCAAGGACAGAACTATCCGCACAGTTGTTGGTTTTACAACAGAGCTGAATGTTTCTATGTAATCAATTCCCCCCTGTTGGTTGTATCCTTTGGCAACCAGCCTGGCCTTGTAACGTTCAATTATGCCATCTACTTTCCTTTTAATTCGGAATACCCATTTACTGCCCACCACATTTTCAGACTGGGTTGGAGGTACTAAAGTCCACGTTCCATTAGTTAAAAGTGCATTGAATTCCAGTAACATTGCATCTCTCCAATGACCATACTTATTTGCTTCAGTGAATGATGTGGGTTCCTTCTCAGAGTGAGACTCAATGAGATGGGCTGAAGGTAATGGGTACCTAGTTGAGGGCCGTGGATGTGATCGGAGCTGCATTGGGTGAGTATGCTGTGGTGCATCATTTTGGGTGGAAATAATGGATGGTAAAGGGTTATTAGATGGGGCAGCTGTGGCAATGGTTGAAGGTGTTGGTGATGGTGATAAGTTGTCCACCAGATGGGTACCTGCATCACTAAGTACAATATCTGAAGCATCAATGTTAGTTAATGGGGTTGGGAGAATATTAGCATTGGTATGAGGGATTATAGTAGGTGGAACATTGGATGTTGTGGAAGGTGGAATTTGTGTTGTACCTGTTATGGTGCCAATGGACCCAAGTGCTCTTGATGGTGTTGTAGCATGAGACGATATAGTCAACCATGGTGGTGTGGGCAAATCATATGTAGGAGAAGGCAACCTTTGGTGAGCAAATGGAAAACGATCCTCAATGAAGTTGGCATGGCGAGCAATATAAAGACGCCTAGTAGAAACGTCTAGACAGCGATACCCAAGATGTAGCGGGCTGTATCCCAAAGAAATGCAAGGTGTAGACCGAAATGCAAATTTGTTAAAGTTATATGGGTGCAGTAAAGGAAAGACAGTGCAACTAAAAATTTTAGGAATTTGTAGTTGGGCTGGGCTTTGAACAACATTTGGAAAGGTGAGAATTTATTGAGAACCATAGTTAGGAGCCTATTTATTAAAAACACTGCTGTTTCAAATGCGTAGGACCAATAGGTTAATGGAATGGAAGCATGAGCAAGTAATGACAAACCCGTATCCACAATGTGTCTAATTTTTCTTTCGGCTGCACCTTTTTGTTCATGAGTATGAGGACAGGCAACTCTGTGAATAATACCACACTTTTGAAGATATTGATTCAACTTTTGATAATCCCCACCCCAATCTGACTGCAAAGATTTAATGGAATGGGAAAATTGTTTTTCGACCATTGTTTTGAATTGTTCAAAAATGGAAGAAAGCATAGACCGTTTTGAAAGTGGGTAGAACCAAGTGAACTTAGAAAAATCATCAATAAATATTAAAAAATAATGATGTCCAGTAGTTGAAGTATGAGGTGTTGGACCCCATATATCACTAAATATCAAATCAAGTGGGCTTTCACTTATTGTACCAGTACTGGGTAAAGAAGTTTTGTGAGCCTTGCCAAGAAAACATGAAGGGCATTTGTTTAAGGTGAATGATGAACATTGCAATGAGTGTGTATGAAGCAATTGGAGGACTGTTCGTGGTTGAGGATGACCTAACGAGCATGCCAGGCGTCTGCAGTTGCTTGGTTGCTTAGTTGAACATTATTGGCAGATGGGGTGGATGATGGTTGAAGTCCTTTCAGTTGATACAAACCATCCTTAAGATGCCCTTGGAGCATAGGCAGCTTGGTCACTTGGTCCTTCACAATGAAATGAAATGGATGAAATTCAAAGTAGCAGTTATTATCTTTGGTGAAGTGATGAATAGATAGCAATTGTTTTTGTGATTTTTGGGACATGCAGGATATTAGAAAATTTAAATAAATTATTAGAAGGGGATAATAATTTGGATGAACCAATGCTACTAATATTCAATCCAACACCTTTACCTACACGAAGAGCATCATTTCCATTGTAAGCATTAGAGATTTGCAGGTTGGATAGGTCTGGTGTCACGTGATGTGTAGTGGTAGTGTCTGGAAACCACTCGGCCATTGGGCTTGGTGGTGTAGGCAATAGACTAGCCATATTAGCTGAAGGAGAAGATGTAGCAGCAGCATTATGGGATGAATTTGCATATCAGAAGAAGCAGTGACTTTCCGTGTGATTGAATTTGTTGCAAATTTGGCACCGATCCCTTCGACGGTTGTTTTGATTTCACCAATGATTGGCGTTGGAGGCAGTATTAACTGGTTGTGGCACTGGATTTTGCTGAGCTGTTGAAGGAGGTAAATGCATAGCAATTGACTTTTGTGGAAGTTGAGTGAGATTGGCTTCAACGGCCACTTGAGCACTCTTTAGGCGAAGCTCATGATTTAGAAGAAGACGATGGAGATCGTGAAAATTCAACGGTTCCTTCTTTGTAGCCAGTGCAGAAACAATGTCTTCAAAATCGCTTCCAAGATTCTTAAAGACTATGGCATTGAGTTCAGCATTACCAAGCTGCTTGTTTGCTGCCACTAGTTGATCTGAGATTATCTTCACTTCACGTAAGTAAGTGGTCACAGATATTTCTCCCTTTGATGTATTCTGTAACTGCATATGCAGTTGCAAAATACTTGTGTGAGAGTTCCAAACGCATATTGAAGAGCCTGCCAAACATTTGCTACGGTGGAGAGACCAACGACATATGGTAATGTTTCTGTAGAGAGGCTGGATATTATCCAGCTCATAACAAGTTGGTCTTTGCGGATCCATTCAGAGTAGGCTGGGTTGGGAACAACAACAGTAGAGCCTTCAAGAATTGTGGTTTCGATGGGGCATTGCAGGGTGCCATCAATGTAGCCTACAAGTTCTTGACTGTGCAACAGAGGAAACAATTGAGTTTTCCACAAGAAGTTGTCACTCGTAAGTTTCAAAGTGAGGTGGTGTTGGAAGGCAGGAATAGAAGCAGTAGATGAAGCCATCGTTGAGTTTGTTGGGGCAGAAAAAGTGCATAATTCTCCACTTTATAGAGTAACCTATGCCACCTCCAACAATCCAAAATTACTTAGGTTTGAATCATTTCGATGTGACCATACGACAAACTCTATCTCCCTTATATGGAATCAGATCGATGCAATTCCATGGAAAGAACTCAACACAGTACAACTTCCATGTTCACATCTCCTTCCAAGTATGCCATTTGCCTACTCAAATTGGATCCAAAATTGACACATCTACGTGAACCTATGAAGTTGCCATTCAAAGTGTATGTGCACATCACCCAAAGCTGCCACATGCTGCCAAACAAATCCTCACTATCACTGCCAAACTGATTTGTAATACCATTGCACTGCCCATTCACTGATTGACACTTACAACACTGCCAAATCACCCAACACATTGGTGGAGTGAGTCAACCAAGTCCAATAATGGAAAGTGATCACATATTATAATATCCTTTAATGAGAAAAGTGATTTTGCTTTCTGTTTGCAGGATTGGTCCCTACCCTCTTTATATATTATTGGCATTAAACCTTTAAGTGCACAACTAACAAACTCGAAAGTTTCAGAAATGAGAAGATAGTATACAAGACCAATGGCCATCACAAAATAGAGCTTTCTTGTAAACAACATTCTCCAACCCTGGATCCGGTTTGTCTGAAACACTCATCTCTGTATTGATTGCATGCTCATGTATATTTTCCATTTTGTGTTTGATAGCTCTCCTTCCCTCCCTCTCTCGCTCTGCTTCTCCCTCTTCCCCTACAATTTTCTGGCCAGAATTCAATACCCAATGTTCTTGCCACAAGGGTGAGACTTTTTTAATGGCTGCACGAGAAAAATTCACTTACCGAGATGAATTTTAAATAACGCCGGGAAAATATTTAGATCAAAGAAAACTGTACAAATTTTTTTATGGTTTTCTTTTCTTTTCTAATCATCCAAACACAGCCTAAATTTTGGGAACAATACATTTCAAGATTGGTTTCGCAGCTGATACTACAAAGAGAACTGAAAAAGTACAATTTGGAACTTTCCTGTAAACAATATTTAGCTGCAATTTATTATCATCTTTTTTTTACATGTAAATAGATTTACAAATCAGACAAGATTTTCCTTTTCTTTTTTTCCCTTCCCCCCCCCCCCTCCCCCTCCCCCTCCCCCTCCCTGTTTTTTTTCTTTTCTGGTTTTAGACAATTTATTGATTTCTTTAGTCAATGACTTGGTCCCCTAGTCATGAAGGTAAGCTGCTGCTCCATATTTACAACAATCTAAATGCTTCAGTGAATATATGTTGCATGATGGACGACCTCTCTCTCTTTTGTGGCCGAATCTTCTTCATCTTTTAGAACCATCCAGTCATGCTTTGGTCCCTGCACATATATGATGAATCAAAGACAATTCCTTCAATAGAATCCATAAAGCTTTTCTGGGTAGTCTTGCAAGATTGTACATTGCACTGTAGATATTTGCAAGCGGCGACAGTTTTGAATTTCATCAACTAAACTAAGGGTGTAAACTATAGACAAGTGTTGGGGGGTAATGCATCACTTGCAGCTCTTACCAAAAACAACACAAGGTATCAAAGAGAAATTGTCCCAGAACCGGAAGCAGAAGTCCTTTTCTCCAATTTGTAATTGAACATTGAAGAAATAAAGAACCTTTTCCGTTGAGTGGGTACCCACTTTATGTAGGTTGCCACTAAATATAATTGTATTAAGGACAGTCATTGACAGTGCAGATGGGGCTGTTTGAGGAGCACACCAGCTTTCTATGTTCCTGACCTACATTTTTTGTTAGTTTTAGATCACCACAAAGAGCAAAGTAAAGCACAACCGTGGAGGAGAAGGGCAGACAGGTGCCTGTGTTTCAAGCCTGCAGCTTAAGTTAATTCATGTCCTCCAAACCACCTAAAGCAGCAAATGAGTTATCAAAATTCTAATGTACAGTTCTTGAGTTACTTCCTGACCACCTAAAGACCAAGGTGAAAGATGCCCTTTTAGAAGTAGCTAAGTATGGAGTGCATTAATAATGTCTACTACACTCCAATCTATAGATTCCCTACCAAATCTCTACACTTCAGTCAACAGTTTTAGAGTCAGTTCATTACCACAAGGAAAAGTGACTGTCAAAGGAGCGCACAAGATGCCCATGTTTCCTGTTTACATATCTTAAGTTCTTTTAGTTGCACAGCGAGAGGAGGAGGATTCATGATATTGGCATCCTTAGGAATATTAGCATTTTCTCTTCGAGTCACCAAAACTGATCAGCACAACCAATTTAAGAGTTGGCAGACAAAACAAAAAAAAAAAAACAATGGAGTTGCACTATGCAACCTAGTGGGTTCAAACCCAATGCACCATTCACCTCAGGTTTTGTTAAAATATGGAATTATGTTCCAGCTTCACCTGGTTAACAGTTCTTGGAACAAAAAAAAAATGGAAAGGTGCCTATAGTGATGAAAAGTCATTCGCCTTGAATATATTTAAAACATTTAACAACTAAGACAACATACCTTTCCTTGTCGTATGATTACTGGAAGACTTCCTGTCATGTCAACTACTGTTGATGGTTCAGCTACCCTAACACCCGCATCGACAACAAAATCAAGACCCTGAAATGCATATAAGAACATACATATGTCAGACAACTCTATCAGGAAAGTTCACCCCCCCTCTCTCCCTCTCTCTTGGTGGGGTGGGGTGAGGGCTCTTTTGATGAGCAAGTTAACACAAACATCAAATAGTTAAATTGATTTCCAGCCTATGATGTCCTAAATGCAGCTAATTAAACAATAAACCCAACTTTGTAGATGCTGCCACGTATACAGCCGTGTTGGTCTGGGTAGTGGATATGAAGATGTCCTAACCCATTCATCCATCAAGTCTATTGCACAGAATAATGGTAACACTAATTAACATACTCAGATATGTTACCATATTTGAACTGAAAAAGAGAAATTCAAGAAATCTTAGTTCGTGAAAAACTAATCCAACTTATGTTAAACAGATGTCCATACCTCTCGTCCATAAATATCAGCTATTATAACTGGGTCTATCATCCACTCATCTTCCTTGGGCCACTTCACACTGACAAATCAGATACATCCACCTTAACAGAAGTCAGAACAAGTGATTTAACAAATGTGAAGTTTACAACCATTGATCTTGGCACCCAGGGGTAGGCTAAAAAAAAAACAAACACATATTATAAAAAGTGAAAAATCGGAACCTAGTAGATATCAAAGGTGCATTCATCTTTTCCAATATAGCTTGACATATAGGATCATCTGGCATGCGCATGCCTACAGTTTTCCTCAATGCATATTTAGCAGTTGTCCCATACTTGACACACAGCTTGGGCAGTTCTTTGCTTGCAGGCAAGATGAATGTGTACTGTTATAAAATAAAGTTCTGTTATACATTTAAATTACTCATCTTAGAATCATGGGGTACCCAAAGACATCATCCACTGTAACCACAGTTTACAGCATATTATCTATAAATATGGCATAATTGCACAGGGATGGTGGGACCCTGTATTCAACATAGATAATATCTAAGATGTTCCCTGAACTAGCTTGCGAACCTTCATTCAGTGATGTTAATAATTCTTTTAGTAGGTGCAGTTGAGAATACTTGGCATAATTTTTATAGTCTTCAAAAAAAAAAAAAAAATTATTGATTGGATCACTTTGACCACCCAATAAAACTAGGAGTTGGTAAAGGAGATATGCTAGGTAAAACTAAAATCCATTTAATGGTGCCCCTTGTGTCACAGTGCTCTGATGAGCATTTTCAAATTCATTTTCTGAAGTAAATCGAGGATAGATAATCTTACAGGGCCAGGCAAGCAATGTTTAACAGCTCGAAAGATATCCATTTGACCTTGATGATTACCACGAGGAAACCCCATAGTGTAGGTATCTATCTCCCGGAAGGAATGGCATAAGATACTGAGAGGCTGCATAAGTGACGGTGATACATCAAATGAAAAGAGTGATACTGCTGATATAAAGAAGAAAAAAGAAGAGAAGATGCTTGATACTGGCTTCGATAAGCTCTGTACATCTAATGCGTGAGGTATATGAGCGTGTCCTACCCACTGGCAAGCTCAATGCCATATTGAACCTTTCCTTGCCCTCAAAATGTAGAATCACAACCAGAAAGGATTTCTTGCCTTTGAAGTTTCTATGTCTTTGATTCTGCAAATGGAAAAAAACCAGACAGGACTTTTGTCACAAAAAGGTGGGAAGATATTTATACCAAAGGTTAGATAGAAGCTGACTTTATAGAAGTATAAACCTTGTATTAGTCATAAAGGCTTGAACAGAAACCCATTTACCTCTGAAGACGTTCGATAGCTGAATGGATTTTCGTATCACAAACAATTGCATACCTGACCACAAATAAAAGAGTGTAAGGAGTCATTAAAGAAAGTAACATCGTATTAGAGTTACGAAATGACAAACTAATTCACATACAGCTTAAATCCAATGATAGGGGAAGTTGCAACATATAACTTTTTATTGATCTCAACCAAATAACCAAATCGAATTCTCTAAAAAATTCTTTTCACTCTTTGTTTTATACACATCTAACAATTCATAGATGAACCACCATGGCCATTGAATTTAGAATTCAGATTTTCCACTAGAGGAAGTTTCAATTGAAGTCCAGAAGTATAATAGCCAAACCTTTACAACTACAACAACAACTCAGCCTTATCCCAACTAAATGGAGTCGGCTACATGGATCCTAGCAAAGACAATAAATAACAAAAGTAATAAACAGAAACGAGCACAACAACATTGACAAAAACTCAGTAAAACTCCCCTAAATGGGGTCGGCTACATGGATCGATTCCCTCCAAACAGCTCTATTAGAGGCCATACTTGAGACAAGGCCCAAACTATGCAAGTCTGTCCTCAATACTTCTCCTAGGGTCATTTTAGGCCTGCCCCTAGCTCTTTTAGATCCTTCAATCTGAAACAAATCAGTCCTTTGTACTGGTGCATCCCAAGGCCTCTGTTGAACATGACCATGCCACCTCAAACGACTCTCTCAAAGCTTCTCATGTATAGGGGCTACTCCCAACTCAGCTCTAATCTGTTCTTTCCTTGCTTTAATCCTTCCTAGTCTAGTTATCTACGTGCCGCTTCTTATAAGGGCAACTCCCAACTTGCTACACATTTATCTCAACATCCCCATCTCCATTACACTTAGTATATCTAAGTGTTGCTTCTTAACTGCCCAACATTCCACACCATACCTCGTGTTTTGGAGTGCATTAAAACAACAACAAAACAACATCATAGCTCAACTAAATGGGGTCGGCCACATGGATTCTTGCTCTCCAATCAGCTCTATTCGAAGTCATACATGGTACAAGGCTTAAGCTAAGCACGTTTTCCTCACCACTTCTCCTATGGTTATCTTAGGCCTGCCACTGGCTCTTTTGGTTCCCTCAATCTAAATCAAGTCACTCCTCTGTACTGGGGCATCCGAAGGCCTCTGTTGAACATGAACATGCCACCTCAAACGACTCTCTCTAAGTTTATCATGGATCGGATCTACTACCAACCCAACTCTAATACGGTCATTCCTTACTTTATACTTCCTAGTTTTCCCACACATCCATTTCAAAATCTTCATCTCCGCTACGCATAGTTTATTTATATGACACTTCATAACAACCTAGCATTCCGCATCGTACATCATATCTGGTCGAATGACAGTCCTATAAAATTCCTTCAAGCTTTAAAGGAATACGCTGATCGCAAAGAACTCCAAACACACCTCTCCACTTCATCCACCCTATTTTAATCCTCCGGGCAATGTCAACTTCTATGTTACCCTCCTTATCTACGATTGCTCACAGATATCTAAAATATCACTTTGTGGGATCTCCCTCTCACCAATATTCACCACCTCTTTTTTTTTTTTGGTAGATTCACCACCTCATTATCTATCCCAGTGTTCCTAAAGTTACAAACCATATATTCGGTCTTTGGTCTACTCATCTTCAGACCTTTTGATTCTAAGGTTGATTTCCATAGTTCCACTTTGGCATAATTACCCACTAAAACAATATCATCCGCAAAGATCATACACAAAGAAATGTCATCTTGTATGCCTCTGGTTAAGTCATCCATGATAAGTGCAAACAAATAAGGGTTTAAGGCTAATACCTGATGTAACCCAATTGAAATTGGGAATTCAATGCCTTGCCCCCCTGCAGTTTTGACGTTAGTCACCACATCAACATACATATCTTTAATTATGTCCACATATTTACATCACACCCTTCTCTTCTACAGAATATTCCAAATTAACTCTCTAAGGACCACGTCATAGGCTTTTTCTAGGTCTATAAAGACCATATAGAGATCCTTCTTGCCCTCTTGATATATTTCTGTGAGTCTCCTAAGTAAGAAAATAGCCTCCATCGTGGATCTTCCTGCATAAAACAATTGGTTTTCCGAAATAGTAGTTTCCTTTCTCAAGAGGGTTTTAATAACCCTCTCCCATAACTCCATCGTATGACTCATTAATTTTATGTCTCCATAGTTATTGCATCTCTAAATATCACCTTTGTTTTTGTAAATTGGGACCACAATGCTTCTCCTCCATTCATCTGCCCTTTTTTTAGGGGTTATAATCTTGTTAAACAGCTTGGTTAGCCAAGATAAACCAAAAAATTCTATGTTCTTCCACACCTCATTGGGATCTCGTCTGGGCCTGGTGCTTTGCCTACTTTTATCTTTCTTATAGCTTCTTTAACTTCAGACATCCTAATTTTGCATATATCTCTACGCGAAGTGGTATCCAGATGAGTAATGTTGTCTTTTGCCACCCTATTACTCGCAAAGTCTTCATTAAGAAGCCCCATAGAAGTACACTTTCCACATCTCCTCAATATCCTCATTCCTTATTAGTACTCTACCATCCTCACTTTTAATACATCTAACTCTACCATCCTCACTTTTAATACATCTAACATAGTCGAAATCTATGGTCTTCCTTTCTCTCATAATAGTTTTTTCCCCATCCTTTGAGTTTAGATTATTATAAAAATCTTCATATTTTTTGTCCTTTCTTTTTCCAAAATCTTCTTAGATTTTTTTTTTCTAGCAAGTTTGTATCTTTTTAGATCCTGTACCTCTTTAAACCTTTGCCATGTCTTAAAACAAGTTGGTAGAGGCGAACCGTTATATAGTACAAAAGGGTAAATTGGCAATGCCAGAAATTTCTCTCTGAAAGAAGCGAATGATAAAGTAAAAACAAGTTGCAAAGAGATATCCACTACTGCAATAGTAATAGACTGGAATCAAACTGTATACAAGAACAATAGAAGTCTATCCACCACTACAAAAGAAAAAGATTCTTAAGTAAAAACTCAAAAAAAAAAATTAAATGCACAACCATTCCAATAACCACTCTTTTGATGACGATGTTAATTATGATACAAGTATAACGAGAAAACTGGAAGTTGAAATTGGTACACAATAAGATTATTGAGTTGATGAGCAACATACACAGTATCTGTAGGAATAACCCCTATAGCTCCTTGTTTTAAAAGTTCAATAACAGGGTCCAATTTCCAACTGTCAGCTCCTGATGGATCAACTTCAACATAAAGCAAGCCATCCCCCTGAAATCAGAGAACCCATTCGAAATCCCAAAGAAAGAAATTCCATCCACAATTCGCAGCATTTACTTGTTACCCATGAAAACACATGATGTAAATAACCCAAAGAATACAACTTTAGTGGCAACAATGAGTCCAAAATCTAACCTTATTTGCAATCAAATATGAGAAGAGAAGCAACGAGAGCTGACCTTAACAAAGCGAGAAGTGGAGTACTTGAGGCGTTTAGGGCTTTTCTTAGCGGAAACCGAGATGAACCTGAGCCGCAGAGGCTCAACAGCGTTGAGTGAGACATCGAAGCAAATCGGAAGGTGGCGAATGTTCGCAACAGATCGCCGGAAAGTTAGTGAAGATGAGGCGGCGCCACCAAGAGTGATTGTCTGAGAAGCCATTCAATTCTAACTTCTCTGATGAGCTTCTAGCGAGAGAGAGAGAGAGAGAGAGAGAGAGAGAGACCGTTTCAGTTACAGCTCGCGCGAAGCTGCTAGTCTGCTAGACGCCTAGACTAGAGATCCCACTGAAGAAGAGACGGTGCTACTCTGTTCTAGATTTCCAGTTTTCTCGATGGGCGGGGTAATTTCGTGAATGTATTGACTTCTGGAGGGTATCATTGTAATTCGGTGCTGCAAGATTTATTTGGATATGGAATCCTGGATTTTTATCCTCTCATTTTCTGACACTTGTCAATTTTCCCCTTTAAGATGTTGACACCTGTTTTTCTTTAATCCATTAATCAGATTTCAATCTCCAAATTTCCCCCACTCAATCCTAAGAATGAATCACCCCAAGGGGTCAGCTCCTCAAATAAGAGGTGATGAGTTCAAACCACCTAGGGGCCTATCCCCATCCCCTAATTCCTTTTCCCCCTATTATACAAGCTCTTAATGCACAAAAAACAAAAAAAAAAAACCCATGAAAATGAAGCATCTGCACGTACCAACAGATGGGTTACTACAGAAAAGATGAAGAAGA
This sequence comes from Telopea speciosissima, assembly GCF_018873765.1. NCBI lineage: Eukaryota > Viridiplantae > Streptophyta > Magnoliopsida > Proteales > Proteaceae > Telopea > Telopea speciosissima. The sequence goes on along the minus strand of NC_057919.1, from coordinate 34,007,109 downwards.
TGGAAAATCCTCATGAACAAGAGCAAAGACCATGGCTTCTTGGATTTTCAAGAATACTACCATCAAGTCATTTATTTCTTCGTGGATAGACAAGTGAAGACATCCAAGCTCGTTGCTTAACCTTAGTTTGATGAGGGATTTGGGTTTTAGCCTCTGTTTTCTTCATTAGGGTCAGTCAATATGTGAAGGAATTGGGTTAGTGAGCTTTCTTCATTCTTATTGTTGTTGTAAATTGTTGTTGCTTCGGTCGGCCATTCCTGCCGAGTCCATGAAAGAAGGAATGTTTTATTCTATTCAACCAATGTAAAATCCAGAAATAAAGAAGAGTTAAATAGAAGGATAATTTGAAAATAAATGGTCTACTCTCTAAACCATAAATTCCAAAAGATCATCAAAAAGAAACTGAGGGGGAAGAATGGGGTTTGGAGAAATTGATAGAAGTGAAATGGGGTTGTCATGATGTCATGCTTCAACAAATGATCCCCACTGCAATTGAAGGTTCTGGCCGGATAAGGGAATGGAGGAAAGTAATAAAAGGAGAGATTGAGAGACATGAAGAAGACAAGAGCGAGAATGGACGAGAGTACTGCAAAGAGGAAAAGAGAGGATCCGGCTCCTCTCCAGGGAGGTCAGCACCCAGGGAGTGCCCAGGGGGCATCCAAGGGTCGGGCTGTGCCGCACAAATCTTGGTGCATGCCTAGGGATATGTGTGGCACAGCCCAACGGCTGGATGCTTCCTGGGCGTGCTGGGCTCCCTGGAGAGGAGCTCAATCCGAGAAGAGAGGAGAGGTTGCTGCCGTCGCTGGAGAGAGAGGAAGGTTGGGTTTGGAACCATGGTTAAGGTTGTGAATTGAGTCTTTAATTTTGGTCATCGAATTCAAGCAAGACACGCGTCAACATCCTAGGGGAAAATTGACAAAAATTGTGAGAGGATAAAAATCCTGGAATCCTACATTTAGATCTTTTGGTAATCACACAGAACAAGAACAAAAGGTTAACCAACTTCTAGGAATCTCATAATCCTCACCTATCGCCTACAGCATGTCAGGGTCCCTTGTGGGTTTGTTATCTTGACCCCTATGCGGGGCTGTCCCAAGTGGGCCCCTTTATGGGTCACCCCTAGTGGGTTAAATTCTAACACCCAAAAAAAAAAAATCTTGAAGGATTTAGATCTTTATAAATAGTGAAGCATCATAACAAACCCATTGTCATTGGTTGGATCTTAAAGCTACTTGAATATCTCTTCATGAAAGGAGCTGTACTTATTTATTTATTTATTTTTGAATGAGAAGGAGCATTTTCTGTAGATTTGAAAGCAACAATTAACTGGTTTGTCACAAGCTTTGTCATGTGTGGTCAATAGGATGCACACATTTAAGAGTCTCTGATTTAATAGATCCAGTCTCTAGATCATGGAGAATGGATGTATTATAACAATATTTCCAACCAATTGACATTACACCGATTTAAAAAATTCAGCTTATTCTCTTTTCAAGAGAAAATGAACAAATTAGGGGGGGGGGGGGTCAAGGAATGGTGTTTTTTCTGTTAAATCTATTTATAATTTCTTGGTGAGTCTAAATGATGAAAGACCAACCTTAAGGTCATCTACTTCTCGTTTACACAACTGGAATCAGATTCTTGAAAACGTATTTGGTCTCTTCAAACTCTACCGAAGATAAAAGAATTCATGTGGAGAACATGTAACGAAGGTGTGGGCATCGGGCGAGGGTCTCTCCAAACGCCGCATCCCAATTGACCAAACTTGTAATACATTTGACCATCGGATAGGACTCCAAAATTATCAGAGTGGCTGACTAGTTGGGACCTCTTAATGCGCCACAAGAAGCTTGCTCGAGAAACTCTCTCCTTTGCCTCTTTCTTATGCTGGTACTTGTGGCATGCTAGGAACGACAGGACTTTTAAGACTAAGGATAGGTCGCCTCTTGAAGTAATTTCAACAGTTGAAAGAGCGTTTCTTGAATACAAATCGGTCTTTACCCATCTACAATCTAGTGCTAACTTTAATGTTAATGGAACTTATGATAGAGAAAGGTGGGAGGTCCCTTCCATGGGTTCAATCAAGGCTAACTGCGACACACGTACTCTTCATGAAGGTGGTGCTACTGGCAGCCTAGGTATTGTATTTAGAAATCACAACGGCCACCCTATAAAGGTGCTTTACATTCCCCACCTCATAGCCTCTGTAATTTTAGGAGAAACCTTAGCCATTAGATCAACTCTTAAGTAGGCTCACGATTCAGGAATCATAAATCTCCTTCTCAAATCAGATAATAAGGTGATCAACAACTACAATATTGAAGATACTACTCGCATCCCCCCTCTTGAAGTAGCAACGACCATTGATGACATTTGTGAACTCGGTTCTTCTTTTGTTTCAATATCTTTTCTTTCTGTTCCACGGGCTATGAACTCTATTGCTGATGCCTTGGCAAGGAAACCTCTATCTATAATGTGTATGACAGATTGGCCAATTTTCACTCTGTGACTTGATGACATTTATTTGACCGATGCCATTGGCTGTACACATGTCTTTCATCAGTAAAGCTCCTCATTACCCAAAACTAGAAAGCAATAATTAACTCGTGAGGAAGAAGGCTAACCAACCACATGGGCAGAATTACCTGAAAGAAAGAATTAACTAGTGAAGAAGGTCTTCTTGCCGTAATATTCTTTTCTGGAATATGTTGACAAAGAAATAGTTTACTTAGCCAAATTGAGCTTAGATGCAATTTGAACTTCTCAAAGATATATAAAACCCATCAACGTTCAAGGAGATCCACTTTAGGAGATTCTAAATTAGGCAAGAAAAGAAAAAAATATTAAAGAAACAATAAAGGCAAAAAAGAGTTGACATGAAAATTGTTTCAGATGGTTTAGAGTTATAGACAAATGTCAGGTAGGATGAGATACTTAGATTCAAAGATCTAGATCCACTTTAAGCTGTAGGGGAGTTGATGGCTGACCCAGTTAGTTATGAACCAGCCAGAATGAATGCTATTTTGTGATCGTAATGCGGAAAGCGACATCAAAGAAAAAGAGGGGAAAAGAAGATTGGAAATACCTATATTTTTTTTTGGGAAGCCGTTTTCTGTCCGGGAGTGTGGCCTATGCCAGACTCCCATGTGTCTATCTCTCTCCCTCTTAAAACAAGAGGGTAGAAATGTCTTTTCACATGGGGAGGAGAGAGATAGACCCATGGGAGTGCTGGCGTAGGTAGGCCACACTCCCGGACAGAGATCTTTTTCCCTTTTGTTTTTTTGGTAAAAGAAATACCTATATTGAGTTCTTAATAGAATGTATGTTCCCATTAGGGTTTTGAGGTGAACTCTCTCAGTTAGTTTTGTGTAGATCAAACTGCTTCAATCAGACATTTACAACATCACTTGGTTTTTTCATGGTCTAATATGTTAAACGATATGGGTCAGGACCCCATGGACGCCCACTGGGTGTAATCGTGGGACCCACAGATTAAGAATGGGAAGGGCTACGATCAATGCAGGTAAAAAGATTACACTGCCGACACTCTCTCTCTTGGTTCTCTCCTCTCTACTTCGTGTGTGTGTGTCTCTCTCTCTCTAAGGATCTCCATTGCTATCCTTGGACTTGTAGGGTGGACACATTGAAGGATCTCCTTCGACAGCCTTTCGAGATCGCCGTCAAGCTTTGGATCATTAGAGTTCTTGCGAGATGATGCATAAGGCAACCAGATCTTCTCTACTGCATGGGAAATGTCGATAAGGTAAAACTCTAACCCGAGTCGTTTCCATTCTATACTAGTATTAGAGCCTTGTTGGTTGCGTTTGATCGTGCATTGTCGTGCATGATCACATGCTGCCGCACATGGTTGCATCACACTTGGACCTTCCTAAGCATAGCTAGAGCAGCAGCAACAGTTGCTACCGTAAACCCCAACCGTCGATCACACCTGCACGCACGCCTAGCAGCAACAACATGTTGTTGTTCTTTCTCCCAAGCAGACCGCGAGGGCTCAGTAGGCTCTATCATTGGCATTAATCTTCCTCGCTTGGCCAAGAAATGTATCTTACATGTCCATTGGCTGCTGCTGCTTCTAGTGCACACGGCCATGTGGCCCTTGCAGCCACCTATATGCATGGCCTTGTGGCCCTGAAGGGCTTCACCATTTTCTGCTGTAGGCCCAATGACGCTAATTTTAACACATAATGAGGGTATCAAAATTTTTCTGATATTGCCCAACATGTGGAGCTAGAAGTAGAGCTCCAAGAGGTGAACCACACATCTTCCCTTGTCGTCCAAGCGGGGCAGCACAAGACCACTGATCAAGTTTAAATGCTAGAGACAGGGCAAGCCAGAAAATCAGGATGGGGCTAAGAACCAAGTGCCAAAGGGAGACAAGGCCACCAAGCGCAAACGTGGCAAGCGTTACGGGAAGAAAGACATGTCCAGGGTCAAAGGCTACTATTTGAGTTAAAATAAAACCGCAAGCGTACGTGTCAATCGTAGCTACGGGTCGAACACGAGGAGATATACGCCACTCTATTTAACTAACTTAAAAGTAATGCAAAGTGAACCGAACCGAATTGAACTTGCTTGCATGAATACTTGAATAAACTTACCATGACTTCCTCTTCTAAATCTCCACGTCTTGTCATTAACATAGGAACTTAGACTAGGAAGCTTGAAACTAAACTAGAATTATTACAACCATAATAAAGATATAAAATTAAAGCATGAATCAAAAAGCATTATAACTATGGAATTGAAAGCATGAAATCAAAACTAAAAACTAGAAGGCAAAAACTAGAAAGGGAAAAGAAGGAATTTCATTAATGAATTGAACTAAGAGCATGAATTAAAACTAAACTAAAACTAACTTAAAAAAAAAACCTGAACTAGAACTAACTTAAAATTAACTAAAAGAAACTCTAAAAAATTAACTTCTTACAACCCAAAGGGCAAGGGGTATTTATAGGGGAAGGGAGAAGAAAGAAGAAGAGGGAAGTGTAGGAGAAATATTCCCTAAGAAAAAAAAATATTCTCTTCTCCTTCCTCTTTTACAATGCCTTGAATCCCAAGAAAAAAAGAAAAAATGGAAAGAGGGAGAGAAGAGAATATTAGTTACATAGACTTTCTATTTCTAGAAAAGTAAGTTCCTAATTCTAACTTGTGCTTCCTTTTCTTTGTAGATATCTTCTCCAAGCAATAAAATCAAAGCATTTTTTATTTTTCAACCTTCCATAGATGAGAAAATATAAATCTATCCCAAGTAGAATTCCAGAAGTGCCCTTGAGAAGTTGGAGGAGAGAGAGAGTAAGGGTGATGACTAGGATTCCTTCAAGAATAAATAAAATACTCATTCTGTCCTTCATAAAACGTGGAGCATGGGGTGCTTATATAGGCCTCACCATTGTGTTCCTTCCCAAATTTCGTCCAATTTGGAGTTCGGGAGCCCAAGATATCTCAAGTTGAAGTTGGACTGTCCAGAGCCTTCCAAATGGAATCTTTCGGGTACAGGAAATATAACTTCTGGTTATTACGTTAAGGCCCCTAGAATCCGAACATTTGCTTCACTTTGTCCCTGTCCGACTATCAATAATTACAAATAAACCCCTATAGACAATTTTCGTGTTTTGTTACGGAAATGGCCGTAACTTCTTCGTTTCAACTCGGAATCAAATGCCGTTTGAACCGTTACGAAGCTGACTTGATGGGCTACGCATCCAAGCCATTAACACCTCTAAACAGCTTAAAAACATTTCCTTAGCATCATCTCCTCCATTTTTACAAGAATTCACCTAAAACCTGAAAGGCACAAGAAAGCACCGAGTAACTCTGTCCAATGTGGTAAAATGTATGCTTTATGCCCTAAGATTTCACACATAAATGTGCTCATCAGATTTCCCCACACTTGAACGTTACTTGTCCTTAAGTAAAGCAAAAGAAAAACTAACCTAGAATGCAGAAAATCCTAACTCACTTTCGTAGGAATCACAGTTGCACTTAGCATATGCAACAAGCCTTTGAACCCCTAGGTTACCCTTAGTGGACGAGTTGTGTCTCGTGGGTGTTTGCAGTGAATATACACCCAAAATTCAATTGTAAATAAATATTGCAAATTTTAATCATGGCATAAATAGGACAGTGCACATAATCCCAAAAAGTGTTCAACTAAAGATCAAGGAGCCAAAGGTTCCCCCACACTTGAATTTTATCACCCCACATCAATTCAAGTAACAAGTATACATCAAGTTCAAGGGATCTCCTCATATTTTCTGAACATTACTCACCTTCAAGTAAACCCCCCCATAGCATCGATGGTACCAAAGACTTGGGCATTGAGTATTGTTGACTATACTTTTTTTTTTTTTTTTTTTCAGGCATTAAGGCAAAAGTTTTTTTTTTTTCTCAACCACAAACTCTATTTCTACTCCACTACTGTTCTCTGAATGACATGGTGGAGCATACACCAGACACCCAAATACTTGGTAGCTTCGCTTTTTGCATATATCCATAAGACATTGAGACATTGATGCAAGAGTTTTTTTTTTTTTGAGTTTCCTTCCAAAGAATTTCGATCAAGTCACCCTGCTTCATGAGGCACAGTGACCTGTCTAGTCCCAAGGAATTCCACTTTCCTTTTTTTTTTTTTTTTTTTTGTCATTTTCACTTTCATGCCTTGCCTTGCCTTGCCTTGCCACAACAAATTGGTCTCAACTACTAGCCAAAAGACCAAAGGGTCCATAAACCACATAGAGGAATCTAGCCATCATATGAAATACCGCTCATATTTTCCAACTCAATCTCTCTCACCGGATACAAACCAACCACCGTCCTTGAAAAGGGATTTTTTTATTATTTCGCATACTAGGACAACTAATTCCCTCTTTCTCTTGCTTTGCAAATCGAAGAGACTTATGCACATAACCAAATCATCGCCACAATCAAAATTTACCAATTAACCCGACATCTCCCCTACACTTAATTCATACAGTGTCCTCAATACATGCATAAAAAAAATAATAAGGACAAGGGAGGAGATGAAGGGGCTTACCAGATATCATAATAAAAAAAAAGGGTCATGAAGAGTCATGAGCTCTACAAAAAGTACTAGGGGCAGTAACAGAAATCTCAATCCGTGGCCAGTAAATGTAGAAAGAGCTTCAGAACCAGAATATACTCGACCATGAATTTTAGTAAAGCGAGAAATAATACGGAAGTTAAGCACAACTGACAAATATCCAATAGAAAAATCTGTCCTCATGGGACAATGAAAAATGAAGGCAATAAAACTCAAGCCATAAATCCTTCCCTTCTCTCCCATTTGCAATGTAGAACACCTGTCATTTTTTGAAAAATCAACCAAAAAACGGATCACAATAAGCATAAAAAGGATTATGAATAACCTCATCTAAATAATCATAAAAAATTGGAGGTTTACTCAAATCAATCCTAGCAATACAACTATCCGCTCTTTGCAGAACTTGGTTTGCTAAATAAGTATCATAGAAATTTGCTTGAAAAACATCATGACCAACGTTGTCCTCCTCAATAAAATTGTCAAACCTAGGAGGTTTGGACAAATCAACATGTGAGACAATGGAATCCTCAAAATGACAATTATCTAAGTTTTCCAAAGAGAGAGGGGGAGATCGAATTTCTTGGGTTTCTCTGTTATCATGAAAATCTGATTCTAAATCAATAAAAATACTAGGCTCACTAAAATCAGAAATTTCAGGAAAAAGTTGGACTTCCCCAGGTAGCTCATCAAATCTCGCTTCACTAATATCCTGAGGAGACTCAATCTCAACAAATAAATCATCATGAAAAGCAGCTTGTTAGGAATGACTCTCATTAACCTCAAACTGGGGTGGTGGACTTTCAATATCATTAAACTGGGGATGGGGTGGTTCAGGCTAACTAGGTAATGTACCCGTTTCCTCCTCTTGCACCATGATTATCAGTTGAGAGAGTTGCTTCTCCATGGTATTTTGGCTTGTTGTGAGAAGGTCTATGTATTTCTCAAGCTCATTCAGTTTGGCCTCCTCACCCATGCTTTGAAACTCAAGGGGTTGGTGATATGGTTCAAGGAGAGGTGGCCCATTGAGATTTAATGGAGGGTTGGGCATTGAGGACCAAGCTGACCATGATATTGAAAATTGGGTCTTCCAGCTTGGTTATTTCATTGATCCCACAAGAAATCGAGATGATCACTCCACCCCTGATTGTAAGTGCCAAAAGAATTGTATTGAAATTGAGGACTTACATTTTCATCACCATAGCTACCCTCATAAAGATTAGGGCATCCTTCCATAACATGGATTGTCTGGGGAAGTGACCAATCAAAATTTTTCGAAAGCCCATAGTTGGGTTGGGGAGCAAAATTGTACTGGGGTGGTGCAAAATTGTTCTCTATCTCACTACTTTTGGCTTCCCTAACCTGTTTAAATATTTCCTCCAAAATCATGGTTGCCTTAGCATAGGTCCATCTTTCCCCCAAAGTCTTATATGGAAGTGTATCTCCCATTATTCTAAATTAACCTCCTATCCCAAATTGAGGTCTCCCATAAAAAAAAGTTTAAAGAAAAATAAAAGACTAGAAAAAAAAAATACTAAAAACAAGAGGGAGCCCAAGGTAGATAGTGCATCTATCCCTCAAAAATCGAAACAATGGTTCTAAAACTGTAAGGTTGCCATATAGGTTGACAGTAAGGGAACCCGTATAGTCTTCACGAGCCACCTACGGGCAACTCCAAATGGATTCTAATGTAGGGTGGAGGACAACTATACGTTTATGTTTCCAACGCTCTCACTTTGTCGCTTTCCTGTTATCAAGAGTGATCACCTCCAAAGATAAGTCACATGTCAATCCAAACCACCCAACGAATCAAGGGGCACCAGGATTGGCTGGGTTTGGGCATATGAAGGACTTTAGATTGGGCGCACACTATTTGAAACAGAAGAGAAACAAGAAGAGGTTTTCAAAAACTGAGTTTTTATTATTTGTTTATTTTTTTTTTAGAAAAGAGGATTAGAAGAGAATAAACTAAACCACTTTGAACTACTTAAAAATCAGAAAAATAAAGTGGACAATAATCTCCCCGGCAATGGTGCCAAAAACTTGTTTGAGTTAAAATAAAACCGCAAGCGTATGGGTCAATCGTAGCTACGGGTCGAACACGAGGAGATATATGTCACTCTATTTAACTAACTTAAAAGTAATGCAAAGTAAACCGAACCGAATTGAACTTGCTTGCATGAATACTTGAATAAACTTACCATGGCTTCCTCTTCTAAATCTCCACGTCTTGTCATCAACATAGGAGCTTAGACTAGGAAGCTTGAAACTAAACTAGAATTATTACAACCATAATAAAGACATAAAATTAAAACATGAATAAAAAAGCATTATAACTATGAAATTGAAAGCATGAAATCAAAACTAAAAACTAGAAGGCAAAAACTAGAAAGGGAAAAGAAGGAATTTCATTAATGAATTGAACTAAGAGCATGAATTAAAACTAAACTAAAACTAACTTAAAAAAAAAAAAACTGAACTAGAACTAACTTAAAATTAACTTAAAAAAAAACTCTAAAAAATTAACTTCTTACAACCCAAAGGGCAAGGGGTATTTATAGGGGAAGGGAGAAGAAAGAAGAAGAGGGAAGTGTAGGAGAAATATTCCCTAAGAAAAGAGAATATTCTCTTCTCATTCCTCTTTTACAATGCCTTGAATCCCAAGAAAAAAAGAAAAAATAGAAAGAGGGAGAGAAGAGAATATTAGTTACATAGACTTTCTATTTCTAGAAAAGTAAGTTCCTAATTCTAACTTGTGCTTCTTTTTCTTTGTAGATATCTTCTCCAAGTAATAAAATCAAAGCATCTTTGATTTTTCAACCTTCCATAGATGAAAAAATATAAATCTATCCCAAGTAGAATTCCAGAAGTGCCCTTGAGAAGTTGGAGGAGAGAGAGAGTAAGGGTGATGACTAGGATTCCTTTAAGAATAAATAAAATACCCATTCTGTCCTTCAAAAAACGTGGAGCATGGGGTGCTTATATAGGCCTCACCATTGTGTTCCTTGTGAAAAATCACCCAAAATAGACCTAAATTTCGTCCAATTTGGAGTTCGGGAGCCCAAGATATCTCAAGTTGAAGTTGGACTGTCCAGAGCCTTCCAAATGGAATCTTTCGGGTACAGGAAATATAACTTCTGATTATTCATTAAGGCCTCTGGAATCCGAACTTTCATTTCACTTTATCCCCATCTGACTGTCAATAATTACAAATAAACCCCTACAGACCATTTTCGCGCTTTGTTACGGAAACAGCTGTAACTTCTTCGTTTCAACTCGGAATCAAGTGCCATTTGAACTGTTACGAAGCTGACTCAATGGGCTCCGTATCCAAGCCATTAACACCTCTAAACAGCTTAAAAACATTTCTTTAGCATCATCTCCTCCATTTTCACAAGAATGCACTTAAAATCTAAAAAGCACAAGAAAGCACCGAGTAACTCTGTCCAATGAGGTAAAATGTATGCTTTATGCCCTAAGATTTCACACATAAATGTGCTCATCAGCTACAATTTCCACAAGATGGGTCACTTTGCTCATGACTGCAGTGAGTTGAAGAAGGTACCATTTCTATCCCACTCTCTTTGTACCTTTGTGTTTACATATGTTTTGGTTGCTCATACCCAATTTGATTGGATTATGGATACAGGAGCAACAAAGCATATAACGCATGATCGAGAGGGATTTGTAGATTATCGAAAGGTTCCAAATGGCTCCCAAAACATCTACATGGGAAATGGCATGATGGAAACAATACGAGTGGTTGGAACCTATCAACTCACTTTGCGCATTGGGCGCTCCTTGCTTCTTCACGATGTGCTATATGCACCAGAACTCCAACATAATCTACTGTCTATTTCAACACTTTTACCTTTGGGATATTCATTTATTTTTTATGGTAGTTTGAAGGAATTACGTTCCAATGGTAGTTTTTTTTGGACATTGTTTACTTGTGGCTGATTTCATTAAATTAGATTCAATTAATCATCAGGTTTTCTCTTCATCTTTTGTGGTTAATATTGATTGAGATTTGGAATCAATCACTTGGCATGCCAGACTAGGACATATAAGCCGCGATAGGATGATCAGGTTAGCTAGAGAAGGTCTTCTTGGTCCACTCGCTAAGGTCAACCTACCTACATCTGAGCTTTGTTTAGCTTGTAAGGCCCTTCAGAAGTATTTTGAAAAGACAATCCGAGCTACCTAGATCCTAAAGTTTGTCCACTCTGACACATATAAACCAATGAATGTGAAGGCACGCCATGGTGCTTCTTATTTTCTTACATTCATTGACGATTTTTCATGATACAATTATGTCTATTTGATCACTCACCACTATGAAGCATTAGATTGCTTCAAACGCTTCATACAGAGATTAAGAATCAACAAGGCAAGAGTGTAAGAACTACGCGTACTGACCGGGGATGCGAATATATGTCTGAGCAATTTAAAGAACTGTGTGGGAAAAAAGGAATCACCAGGCAATTGACTATTCCTTACATCCCGCAACAAAATGGTGTAGTAGAGAGAAGGAATAGAACACTTTTAGATATTGTTAGGTCGATGATGGTAGGTCAATCTTCCAATATCTTTCTGGGGGGATTCCCTCTTGAGTACAGCCTACATCCATAACAAGATACCTTCACAGTTAGTTCCTTCTACTCCCTATGAAATGTGGAAATGTGCAAAGCCCAGGTTGGGGCATATGCGACCGTGAGGATGTGCGAGTTATGTTCACAACACCTCCCATAAGTTTGGGAAGGTTAACCCTAGAGCTAGGAAACACATATTTATTAGATATTCTAATAGCTCAAAAAGCTATATTATGTACGTGGAACATGTTAGAAAAGGAAAGCCAATGGGGGAATATTGGATATTCCACCCAAGATTGGATTCCCCTAGTAATGCATATTTTTCCTTGTAGGAAAAGATTAGATAGGCTAACAGTTGAGTCCTAATAGGCAACTCAATATGCATTGCCTATGTGAGCTACCAAATTGGGGTTGTGTGAGAAGCAATTCATATTAATTATGGGATTGCAAAATCACATTCAATGAATGCACAAGGCACAAAAATGTGGAGCTCTCCCTCTCCCTCCTAAACCATTTTCTCCTTCCCCTCTCTTAGTGTTTGATCTTAGAGATAGTCCATACTTTGTGCTCTTGGAAGTGTGGAGGAGACAGCTTGACCGTGGGAATGTAAAGTTTTCATGGTGCGTGGAACGATCGTGAAAGGGCTATCATTGATTGGAGGTCTTGCACTTGTGAGGCTTAGGTAATAATCGATCCCTGCTTCGTTCTGTTATTTGAATGACTTCTCCATCGATACTGTGATCCTGTTTACACTTCCGTTGCGATCGCATCTGCGATGCCTTCAATGGCATCAGAGCCTCTTTATCGATGGGGTTGTTTTCAATTTTAATTTGTTCATTATTATGTGATGCTCATAAAAATTTTATTCAGCTTTGTTTATTAAAAAAAGAAAATTTTTATTTGGGTGAAATGCATGAGCAAATAGGGGCCGCGGGCTTGCTGCCTGCGCCCGCCCCTAGTTGCACGCACCCCACCCCTTACCGTGCCCATGCTCCCTTGTCCGTGTGCTCCTGACCGCCTGTGGCATGCGCGCAGGGTTGCCAGCCACGTGCGTGCTTGGGCAGGCTTGCTGCATGTGATGCTGCCTTGTGCCTTTGTGTACTTGTTTTCCTGATTTTTCCTTTTGTTTTGCTATACTTTGTGTAGCAGTTTTTATCCAAAAAAAAAATAAAAAAATTTTGTTTTACTTGTTGAAAGGGAATTTCATAGGAGAAGATGGGTGGAGAGATTCTTTCCTTCACCCACCATCCCCAATTGGCATAATGGCTTATTATAATTTTATGCTTATTAATTTTATTTTAAACATGTATGTGGTGGCTTATGTGGGGGTATGTGTCATGACCATTATGACATAAGTTGTCATGGTAATGGCTATGTGATGTACTCCATAGTGACATTGAATTGTCATGGTAATGGTCATGTAATGCACATAACTATTGTGACATAATTTGTCATAGGAATGGTTGCATGATGGATGCATTGGATGCACATGATCATAATGACTTGGATTGTCATGGTAATGATGATTTTATGTATTTTTGGGCAATTTTCACATAAAATATGAGAATATTATTTTTGAGCATCATATATGTAATGAGGACCATGGTTATGAGATTTAAAAATTACATGCATTAGATGTATGTGTGTGCTAGGCATGGCATGGATGTGGTTTTATATGTAATTTCCTTCTTTCCTCCAGGCAGTCCAATTTTGGTGGACTGGTTTCCTATTATGTAATTTTATTTATTTGGAAACAATTGTAATATTTTTGGAATTAGTTTAAATTTATTCATTGTAACCACTTGGAGACGATGTGGATCGTGGATCGTGGTTTAAGGATCTTGTCGGTTCGTGGGGAGAAGATTGAAGGATAGACTTGCTCACTTGGAGTGTCCAAATTTATTATAGTTTTGGAATTTTCCTGTAATAGTTAGTTGCATATGCATTATTACACTAATTTTTCCATGTGTGGGAGTAACATATGAGGCTATGATTGCTCCCATCCATCTTTAATCAAAATGAATTCGTCTTGGATATGAACTCATGTTGATTAAAGATGCTATCCCATAACCATTGGTGTTTTTATGTTTATAGTTTTCCTTGGATGGATGTGCTATTGTGTTTATACATTGGATGTATGTTTGTGGTTTATATGTGTTCCCGTTTTCCCTCATTTTCAATACAAGTGTGATATGGGAAACCCTGGTTTGTGGGATTCTCATGGCCTCCCTTAGTTGGTGAGTGTAGAATTTTCATTGATCCACCCTTGTAGATGCCGATAGGATAATATTTGGGTGAATTGGTGAAATTGTCTGCACTCATCGCACATGTGATAGGTAGAGAATGTGGTCAGTGGTATGTGCACTATGATAATAGGCATTAACCCACAAACACCATAGTTCCCTCCAAAATTAAGGGTAAACACTTGACTTGAGTGTGCGTCAGCCAATAGGAATGGGCATGACACTCAGGTGACCAAATTACATTGGAAATCTAAGTGACGGACAGAATAGTCCACCCAACCAAGATGCGAATGATGAACTCCGATAGACTAAGTCAGGAGTATGAGGGTTGATGGTTTCCAATTCATGCCCTACAAGCTAGAGGAAAGCTTGGTGTGTAATTGACCATTGACTGTTCTTACCCCGGTTATTTCAATGGTTGTCGATCATGCTTATAATTATTATTTTTGTACACCATGTAGATTTTAAAAATGTCAACCCAAATGAACTATGTCGCCCTTATGAAAGACCATATTTTGACCGGCCCAAATTATGTTGACTGGAGGAGGAACATCAAGTTACTCCTGTCTGCAGAAGGTCTAATATCTATCCTGGACAAAGATGAGCTTGAATTCCCTAATGAGGAGAACCCCGATTCTAAGCCTGCCTATAAGGTGTTTCAACAGAAGAACTCTAAGGTAAAACTCCTTGTGTTGAGTTCTCTGGAAAAGACCATTGCTGATTCGGTCAAGGATCTCTACTTGACCAAGGACATGATGGAGGAGTTGAAGGAGATGTATGGGAGAGAAGAAAGACATGCCCATCATCAACTAGTGACACTCCTCCATGGCACGAAGATGGCTTAAGGTACTCTGGTTATTGACTATGTCATGAAAATACAGAACTTGTTCCTAGATCTGGAGAACCTTGGGACATCCTTCAAGCTGAATTATAAGACGGATGCCATCTTCTACTCTTTGCCTTAAGAGATCTACGGATCGTTTATTGTTAATTATAACATGAATAAATTTTCTGTGAAACTCCCTGAGTTGGGCAACATGTTGCAAGAAGTGGAAGCTGCATCCAAGAAGCAGAAAGTGGAGGTCTTGACTACAGAGGACAAGTCTTCTTCCTTAAAGCCCAAGGGCAAGAAAAAGAAGAAGAAGAAGGTTGACAAGGGCAAAAACCCTAAAGTTGGCAACAAGGGAATTCAGAAGAACAAGAGTAAGGGGACTTGTTTCTATTATAAGAAGGACGGACATTGGAAGAAGGAATGTAGTGCTTTCCTAGCTGCTCAGAAAAAGAAGCAGGAGAAGCAGGAAGAAGGTATTTCTGAAACCTTGGTCCTTTATGAGTCTAATTTGTCAAAGGAACCTATAAACACATGGTTGGTGGACTCGGGGTCTACTGTCCATATTTGTAACTTGTTGCAGGGGTTCAAGTTGATAAGAAGACTGAGTAAGGATGAAGTTCGTTTGTGAACGAGTATGGGTGCTGAGGCCGTTGCTGAGGCCGTTGGAGATATTACTTTAGTTTTTGATAATAGTACTTTAATTTTGAGAGATTGTTTTTATGTTCCTCATTTTAGGAGGAACATTGTTTCTGTTAGTAGGCTTGTTTTGGATGGTTACACTTTCTTTTTTGGTAATAAGTTAACTATTCGGCTTAATAATTCATTTATTACTTCTGGCCTACTAGATAATGGATTATATCTCTTAAAACCAGTACTAGAAGTTAATGAGATCTCCAATATTTCTTTGAAAAGAAAATCAGCCCAAGATAATTCAACATATCTTTGACACTTGAGGTTAGGTCATATTGGAGTAGAAATGATAAACAGGTTGGTGAAGGATGGGCCTTTGGAATTATTAAAGGTAGAACCTTATCCAACCTGTGAGTCGTGTCTACAAGGAAAGATGACCAAGAAACCCTTCTCTAATAAGGGAAGAAGAGCCGAAGATGTGTTAGAATTGATACACTCAGATGTATGTGGACCCATTAACGTTCAGGCGAGGTATGGTTACGAATACTTGGGGACCTTCACTGATGACTACTCTCGTTATGGTTATATATATTTGATGCACCGCAAGTCGAAAACCTTTGATAAATTCAAGGAATTCTGAGCGGAGGTTGAAAAATAGTTGGGTAATTGCATCAAGTGCCTCCGATCTAATCGAGGAGGAGAGTACTTATCAGATGAGTTCAGGGACTATCTGAAAGAAGCTGGGATTATAACCCAGTTGACTGCCCCAGGAACACCTCAACAGAACGGAGTTTCAGAAAAGAGGAACCGAACCTTGTTGGACATGGTTCGGTCCATGTTGCGTTATTCAGAACTGCCATTGAGTTTTTGGGGTTTCACCTTGGAAACTGCCATCTATATACTGAACAACATACCAACAAAGTCTGTGACCAAAACACCTTTTGAGTTGTGGTATTGGCGTAAGCCAAGTCTTCAACATCTTAAGGTGTGGGGTTGCATGGCACATGTAAGAAAACTACAGACAGATAAGTTGGAATCCCAAACAGATAGATGGGATACCCTAAGACTACAATAGGCTACTACTTCTATGACCCTGTTAATCAGAAAGTCATAGTTAGTAAGCATGCGACATTTCTTGAGGATGACATGATCTCACCAAGATCAGATCCAGTGGTCATTAAAGAAATAACTGATGACCAAGTACCCTCTGCATCGACAGAGGTTCTAGTTGACGTACCCACAGTTGAGCAACAGCCTCAAGAGCCTAGGAGGAGTGGGAGGTCTATCAGGCCACCAACTCATTTGAACCTTCTCATAGAGGAGGATCAAAAGGTGGAAGAATTCCACATGGTGTCTGATTGTTCGGACACAGATCCTCATACTTATGCTGAGGCTCTTAAGAATGTTGACTCGGTGAAATGGCAGGAAGCTATGCACAGTGAAATAGATTCCATGGATTCTAACCATGTCTGGACTCTTGAAGATCTGCCAGAAAGGGTAAAGCCCATTGGCTGTAAATGGATCTACAAGAGGAAGAGAGGTGTGGATGGAAAGGTGAAACATTTCAAGGCAAGACTGGTGGTGAAGGGATACACTCAGAAAGAGGGTATTGACTATGATGAAACCTTCTCACCTGTAGCGATGATTAAATCCATTCGGATTCTATTGTCGATTGCTGCATATCATGATTATGAGATTTGGCAGATGGATGTATAGATCGCTTTCCTTAACGGCTATCTTGATGAGGTCATATACATGAATCAGCCAGAGGGTTTTGTCTCCCCAAGAGAGGAAAACAAGGTATGTAGGTTGTTGAGGTCCATTTATGGACTAAAATAAGCTTCCAGATCATGGAACATCCATTTTGATCAAACTATCAAGGATTTTGAGTTTAAGCAAAACATTGATGAGCCATGTGTGTATAAGAAAACATGTGGGGGTGCCGTCTGTTTCCTTGTCCTATATGTGGATGATATACTGCTCATTGGGAATGATGTGGAGTTACTTTCATCTATAAAGATGTGGTTATCCAAAGCATTCTCAATGAAAGATCTGGGTGAGGCCAGCTACATCCCAGGAATTAAGCTTGTGAGAGATCGCAAGAAGAGGATGTTGGGATTGTCACAATCCACCTACATTGACAAAGTGCTTGAAAGGTTCAACACAGGATTTGAAGAGAGGTAATGTGCCTCTCAAACATGGAATCGATTTATCCAAGTCACAAAGTCCTCAAACTCCTGAGGAAATTGAGACTATGAAGAGAGTTCCTTATGCTTTGGCAGTAGGAAGTTTGATGTATGCCATGTTGTGTACTAGGCCAGATATTTGTCATGCTGTAGGGATTATGAGTCGATATCAATCCAATCCAGGAAAAGAACATTGGACAGCTGTCAAGGGGATCCTCAAGTACCTCAGGAGGACCAAAGATTACTTCTTGGTATATGGTTGTGATCAGTTATCAGTGGTTGGATATACAGATTCAGATTTCCAAACTGACAAGGATGATAGAAAGTCTACCTCTGGGATGGTTTTTGTGATTGGTGGGGGTGCAGTGATTTGGAGGAGTGCCAAACAAAAGTCAACAGCTGATTCCACGACAAAAGCTGAGTACTTGGCAGCTAGTGAAGCAGCCAAGGAAGGTGTCTGCCTCAAGAAATTCTTGACAGACCTAGGGGTGGTTCCTGAGCTAGTGGAGAGACCCATACAACTGTTATATGACAACAGGGTAGCTGTAGCACAAGCAAAGGAACCAAGAGCTCATTAGAGGAACAAGCATGTGGAGCAAAAATATCACTTGATTCATGAGATTATTCAGCGTGGTGATATAGCCATAGCTAAGGTTGACACTGCAGATAACCTATCTGACCCCATGGCTAAGGCATTGCCTCCTAGTGTTTTTGAGAAACATGTTGGGAATATGGGGGTGAAGTCCATGGGTGACTGGCACTGATGTACAAAAACTCCTTCTATTTGAATTAATAAATTCTTGTTTTGATTAGCATGATCAGTTATTGAGCTCAGTTATTGTCCCTAGGTATTCATACCTAAAACCGTTCACCACTAGGGATGGGATTGGACACCCTGTCCAGCATGGTGGTCACATTGTGTGCGCTTAGGGAGGATATTTTTTCAAGACACAAATGTGAGTGTACATTTGGTGTGTACATTGGACTGGATCACTTGAGAATTTCACATGTGGCGTACTGTCAATTTATAAAGAAAATGAGATTCTCTTAAGTAGTTCATGATTGGTCCCTTGACCTGAGGGGTCCTTATCGACGCATTCATATGTTGAGAGTTTTGGTGTACCAATGGTTGATGTCTTTCTTTGACTATATATCGATGCGCTGGATTCTCAATGTCTAACTGTATTTGAAAGAGATGCCCAACATGGAACCCACAGCCCATACGTTAGGAGTATGTTGAGGAGAGTATTCTATACAGGATTGGACACAAATCCGGATCCGGTAGCATCTTCAAAATGTTTTTGAAATATTTTTAGTTACATATATATATGAAACATTATCTATTTTCTTGAACATTTTGTTTGAAATGTTTTCTCTGGGTCCAATTAAGGTAATTGAATCTCTCAATCGGTGTATCGATTCATTGAGGATTGACAGTCTCGCACACATGCCTTATATTGAACCGTGCAACATTGTTTTATGGGGGACTGATGTGTGTTTTAACTACTTACCTTGGGCGTAGGTTATTACATCTGCTTGGCTTCTTCGATGCTACATTTCTTAGAAGCTGAGTAGAATCCCATTGCGATCCTACCCCTTTCCTTTCGGTTCCATTCATCCATGCTGTAATGGTTGATCATGGTTTCCTTTTCATGATCCTCTTGTAAGATGGGATCTTACAGTAGGATGGAGGAGATTATTAGAAAAGGAAGGCCAATGGGGGGGGAATATTGGATATTCCACCTAAGATTGGATTCCCCTAGCAATGCATATATTTTCTTGTGGAAAAAGATTAGATAGGCTAGCAATTGAGTCCCAATAGGAAACTCAATATGCCTTGCCTATGTGAGCTACCAAATTGGGATTGTGTGAGAAGTAATTCCTATTTAATTATGGGATTGTAAAGTCACATTCAAGGAATGCACGAGGCACCCAAACGTGGAGCTCTCCCTCTCCCTCTTAAACCGTTTTCTCCTTCCCCTCTCTTAGTGTTTGATCTTAGAGATAGTCCATAATTTGTGCTCTTGGAAGTGTGGAGGAGACAACTTGATCGTGGGAATGCAAAGCTTACATGGTGCGTGGAGCGATTGTGAAAGGGCTATCATCAATTGGAGGTCTTGCACTTGTGAGGCTTAGGTAATAATCGATTCCTGCTTCATTCTATTATTTGAATGACTTCTCCATCGATACTGTGATCTTATTTATGCTTCTGTTGTGATCGCATCTGCGATACCTTCAGAACATCCTAAGGGAGGAATGACAGAGACAGAGTCGCAAAATGTAGGCTTTCTTGAGACTATTTTCTCTAGCATTAGTAACGTTGATAGGGATCGTGACCTCTTTGAGATAGAAACTGATGATAGCAACTCACCTACTCTTGGCAAGGGTGGGGAATTAATAACTCATCCTGTAATCGTCAGAGAGTGATCATCAACCTAGTGGGAGTGCACCACTTAATGAGAGTGCACAACCTGACACTAAAGAATCCCTTACATGTAGGAGCACATGTAGACATGTTCCCCTTCGTTGATTTGAGATTGAGAGGGATGCTCTCATTTGTGCTCCAAGGGATGAGATGAATTTGCTTCTATAAGAGAAGCACTTTCCTCATCAACTAAGGAAATGTGGCAAACTGCTATAGAAGATGAATTGAGTTCTATGAGTAAGAACCAAGTCTGGGAGTTAGTTGATCTTCCGCATGGGGGCCAAGCCATTGGGAACAAATGGGTCCTAAACGTCAAATGCAAGGCAGATGGTAAAATTGACAAGTACATGGCACATCTTGTGGCAAAAGAATATATCCAAAGAGAGGGTATAGACTATGAAGAGACATTTTCCCCTATGGTGAGGATGGTCTCAACTTGCCTCATCCTAATCATTATCACAAACTTGGATTTGGGACTCTTCCAAATGGATGTTAAAACTGCATTTCTCAATGAAAAACTAGACGAAGAGATCTTCATGGCTCAACCAGCTGGGTTTTGAGGTCAAAGGACAACAATGTAAAGTTTATCGTCTCAAACGTTTCATCTATGACCTTAAGAAATTGTCTAGGTAGTGATATGGTCCAAGGACCAAGGAAGGCTTATCCTATCACTTTATGTTGATGACATTCTATTGGCTGAGATGACATTGAGATGATAGTCGCCACTAAAGAGTGGTTGTCCTCTACTTTCGAGACGAAGGACATGGGTGAGGCCAACTTTGTGTTGGGCTGGAAAATTGTGTGGGATCACCCTAGGAGATTCCTTGTTTGTCTCAAGAAACTTACATACAAAAAATCCTTGAGTGACTCCATTTAAACAACTCAAAACCTATGGACACTCTAATGGACAGGGCATGTGCTTTGAGCATAGATTAGTGCCCTAAGATTGATGAAGAAAGAAACCAAATATCCAAAGTACCCTATGTAACTATAGTAGGCAGTCTAATGTGCACGCATCCAGACATATGTTTCACAGTTGGTATGGTTAGCCATTATCAAAGTAACCCAGGACAGGGTCATTGGCAAACTATAAAGAGGATCCTTCAATACCTACGTGGGACTACAGATCTCATGCTAACCTACAATGATTCAGACTTGAGACTGAGAGGATATAGTGATGCCGATTGGACTAGTGACAGAGACGAACACAAATCCACTTCAGGGTATGCATTTGTCTTATGAGGCGTGGCTGTTTCTTAAAGCAACAAGAAGCAGAATTGCATCGCCCTATCCATGATGGAGTCAGAGTATGACACATGCTCGACAGCAGTTCAGGAGGCCATTTGGCTTAGGAGGTTCTTGTAGTGCCTTGTCATTTCTGCTCATTCAGGTGACGATGTACTTATACATTGTGACAAAATACCTGTCTTAGCATTTACAATGGACTCCAAGTTTTATGAGAAAGTCAAACACATTGACATTCGTTATCACTACATTCGAGATATGGCTGCACAAGGTGAAGTGGTTCTGAGACATATCTCCATTAGCAATATGTTGGTTGATCCTTTGATGAAGCCCATTGCTAGAGATTTTTTCCTTATTCATATTATTACAAACTTGGGACTGCGGAGGATTTGATATGTATTTTCTTGGATACTTTATTGGATGGACATTTATCTATATCACTCTTTTTCATATAGATGAGATATATTTCTTTGAGGGATACTTTTTGTGCACATCTGTTTGTTTTGTAATATGTCACCAGACATTGAATTGACCTACTCACACGGGTGATTCACCTTGGCACTGGGCTATATCGAGAAAGATAACTCTATGAGCATTTGTGCTTAGTAGCTCCTTAGTTAGAGCTAAGATGAGACTTTATGTGGTCAAACATGGAAGATTCCACACTTCCATGTAGCCTGTGTAAAGCCAAATGTGAGATTTCAGACAGAAACCATGAGGGTGACGATGCTAGAAACTCAGTTTATTGTTCTAGCGAGTAGACTTAGATTCGTATAACATTTATTTTATGAGTGACATGTCCATTCCAGTGGGAGTTACACCATAGCATACATATCATACTATATATGCTAGTGCTGACCGATAGTTGGAGTGATTAAATGGATCCTTGCTTCATCACTGTGTGAGCCACATATATCTAGTTGGTCATATATATATATATATCCTATATAAGTACGTACTCCAAATTTTTTGTCCAATTTTTTAGATTCCCAAAATGCCCTTGAGACCCCTACACAAGCTTTTTTTTTTTCACATGAACAGGCGCATCTCCTGGTTTTTCTTTTGGTATACTTTTTTTTAATACCCCTGTGAGACACGTCCGATTAGTTCTCCTTTAGTCGCTCAAATACAAAGAGTTAAGTCTATCCTCTATTTCCCCTCTCTCTCTCTCTGATAACCACTCTCCATGAGATATGAACCGAAGGCTTCAATGGTTCTGTGACCGAGTATTTGAATGAGGCGAGAACAGGGACGCCACCGGCAATGGTGACGGTGATGAAGAAGAAGAAGTCCGATAAAGAAGATGACACTGGATCCAATGGTTCTGTGACCGAGAATTTGAATCAGGCGTCGACGGCAACGAATAAGCAGAAGTTCGATGATTTTTAGAGACATCAACCTCTTCTTTTATCGAGACGACGATTTTGGCAAAGAAGAAGTCCGGTGACAATGACAATGAATCTAGTGATTTGTTAGAAACAACATTAGTGAAGAACTGCAACTTATTTAAAGGGGAATGGGTTCCTTTTCCTGAGGGACCTTATTATACAAACGAGACATACAGAGAAATCTATGATCATCAGAATTGTCTCAAGTTTAGGAAACTAGATACAAGTTTATTGAAATGGAGATGGAAGCCCTATGACTGTGAGTTAACTTGTTTCAACCTAGTACGATTCTTGAAGATTGTTAGAGGGAAATCCATGGCCATCATTTGAGATTCTTTGGCAAGAAACCAAATGCAGTTACTGTTGTGCCTCTTATCTAAGGTAACTCACCTTCCAAGCTCCAAAATCTTTAAGCCATTACGTTTAAGTAATTTTTTTTTTCATGAAAAGCAATTTACTTTGAGTTCTGTTTGATAGACACATTCACTCTTTTAAAAGCAAGCTCCCCCTTATCTATCTATAGTGTTCCCAATTCCTTGAGCAAATACAAACTAAGGCTTCTTGTCTTGTGTAGTTTGTCAAACACCACCGGCGGGTGGTCGAGGGCCAAAACAAACGGATGTAAACATATTGAAACAGAGGCATTCTCCAGTTATATAATGTTTACTAGAATGACAAAGAACATATTTCTCTCTCTCTCTCTTTCTTTTTGTGTGTGTGTCTCCCCTCTGTTTATTTAAATCCATTTTATAAATCACTGTATATCGTTGGTTTCTTTTTGTTCATAGAATCTGAACATTGCAATGTTTGGCCAGGTAATTTATGTTTGTATATGTAATTTTTAAGCAAATAAGTTTTTTTTCTAGAATATATTCAAGCATTTCATTTTGTACAGGGAAATCGATAGCGGAAAAGTAATATTCCTTTAAGTTATATTCTCTTAAGGCTGAAGAAATAGGAATTTTTTCAATGTTACTTGCTTTAGGAAAAAAGGTGAAGAACTTGTAGGAATTTGGATCGAGTTTTGCTTCTATTGTTGCCTGGGTCAAGTATACTCTAATTTCTATGGGACTTGAAGAATATATTTAAAGCTGTGTCCACTCTCAAGAGTAGTGCATCCTAAAGGTTCATCTTCATGTGCCAAAGCTGGACCAGCACCATCAATTGGCCAATTTTACTGAGGAAGTCAGGGTTGTATTACTGCAAATGGCACAAGTTACAACGTCCCATAACCTTTTTTGCCTTCATGTTCTTCTCTCGATTATAATTCCTGTGGAGACAAACCAATAGTACCATTGGTCCAACAATCTTGCCCAATTGAAATCATGACCTTAGTGACCATGACCTTATTGACCCATGACCTTAGTGACTATTCAGGCATTTTCCAACTTTCTTCCTATGAATTCTCACTATCTGTACATTTTCCTTATTAATTTGGTTGGGATTAAATGCATTTATTTGTTGAATATTTCCATAGAATTTTATTTTTACACTTTTATTGTATTAATGGTTAATTACTTCCAATATAATGGGTAGCTTTGATGCATAGATTGTTTGGTGTCCCATCAGTCAAACCTTAGAGTTAGCTTATCTGAATTTCTAAAGGGAAGTTGTTTCAATTTCCTTCATTTGGTTGGAGGTTAAACCTCAACGACATAAAGGGACACCTCCTGCATTTGAACTTATGGATCCACCTTTAATGTTTGTCCAATTCATACACCTCCTCTCTCCAAAAGGAGGTGTATGGAATTTAGAGATTTAAAATTATAAGAGATAATATGATATTATTCACATTTTCATGAGACAGGAAGAGAGGGTAGCAGCCCTATTGATGGTAGGCAACATCTGGGAAACAAGTTAACTACTTAGTATTTTCAACTCATACATTATAGTCATAAACATTAAGTACTGTTAGAAATGCAACAAGTTAACTACTTAGTATTTTCAATTCGTTGGTTCTTGCTCTTTCAAGTTACATTTTTTTATATGCTGAAGTGTTTTGGCATTGAAAATAATATCATGTAGATGAGCGCCTAAATGCGAAACGATGAACCACTACCTGGTTACAGTGGGGACTGCTTCAAAGGTGTGGAGATTCTTCTCTAGGCTGTGTGATGTGGAAATTGTTGAGTGGCAAGATGTGAGGAGTAGGATCTTGCACTGGCACAATCATGCTAAGGGGGGTTTTTGTGGGATGATTATTGGCTTACTTCCCTCCTTTATAGTTTGGGAATTATGTGAGGAAAGGAACAACCTTTCTTTTTTTTTGTTGTACATATGCACTCCCTCTTTTTTTTTTTTTTTTTTGTACATTAAAAGATTATGACTCTTTTCTTTCTTTTCTTCTCATAGAAGCACAAATTTTATTGATGACAGTTTTGATTACAGATAGAAGATGGGGAAACTGAAAATTACTTGTTTACAGCATTTTTCTTTTCCAGCTTTCTGAAAGTACAATCACCACTTCTGGGGTCAGAACTTCTGGTGCTCGAAAATCCCTTAGCTTAGGTAATTCCTACCCTAGGGATGCTAATGAAGGGATGTAGAAGCTAGTGTGGGTCAGACCTGTTGGTCAACTGGGTTAGTTGAGGTTGTTTGGAGTGGTGTTGTCATTGTTGGCAACCTTATTATCCATATTGGTGATGTGGCAGTAGCTATTGGTGGTTTGGAAGAGTTGAAATGGTAAAACAGTCACTTACACATCTATAAGGGTATTTTGATCATTTGATAGGGTTACAAGGGTACCCGCACTTGAAGAACATCATTTAACAGCATATTAAGTCCTTATATAATGTTTGGCAAAGGGGCGAAGCAGCAGGTGAAGGTTTCATATTGTTAAAGTTGCGATTTCATAGGTTCATACAATGACAGTGACTTTAAGGTCATTTTTAAAAACTTTAATGGTATTTTTGGGTGAAGTGGTCTTCATGAGAAATGAACTTTGCCAAGTTACGATGCCAACGCAACTAGTATCACATCATTTCAGTTTTGGACGAGAGAGTTACAGTTGTTTCCGTGTTGACGCACAAAAATAGAGCAAATCTGGCATAGGCAAAAGTTTTATACTTAGCCAATTTTTTGGACCTATTTTTTTTATGTGCTACTGTCAACAGAGGTGTCCCATTGTTTTATAAAATTATAGAATCATGGTGGCCGTCGGATGTTGTTCATCACGAGCTCTCTGATTGGCTTGCCCTTGATGGTGCACGGTGCTATGCGATACACCATAACATTGTTCCTTAAGAGAGTAGTACGGTTGTTGAAGTTTGAGTTTTGTTTTGGGTAAGTGCTGTACAACTGTCATAATTTTTGGAAAGTATTTTCTCGGCAAATCTTGAAACCCAAGTCATGCCTTGCCTATTGTCACGAATATTTTTTAGTATTACAAATTCGTCCTCCACTTGCCATTTTTGTATCTTTCAACTTTAAAAGGCAATATCTCTCTCATTCGGAGTCCAAATCAGTCGCTGTTTTTTTTTTTAAGTGCATATTTTTTTAAGGAGAATACATTGAAAATGTGAGGAATAGCAGAAAAATTATAGAAACGTCATAAACAAAGAAAAACCTTGTTTGAACAATAGAAGATGCTGCTTTAAACATTGGAGATCGTGCACGACATCAGGCAGGCTTTGAGCAGTGGGTTAGTCACGGGATTACTCAGGGAGAGGTAACCTTTTATTTCACAAGTCCTATTTGATATTTAGGGTTTGATTCATGTTGAAAGAATCCTAGTTTTTGTTCATGTTATTGGGAGGGACTTGTAGTTGAATTTTTATATTCATATTGTAATTCCATTCAAGTTGGGGCTTGATTGGATTGGGGTTATATCCCTAGATTTCGTTGTTGCGGAGTCAGAAGCAGGTGTTGTAGCACCTGGGCTATTGTAGTAATCGAATTCAAGTTGAGTATTTGAGGAAATACGAAACCCTTACGGGTATTCCTCCGTGGATGTAGGCAGCTTGGCCGAACCACGTATATTTGGTATACTGTGTACTTGTTATTTTGTTTTCGTATTCTTGGAGTATGTTTGCTGCAGAGTGGTGGTGCATTATCTGGTAGACCTGGCCACACAGTGGTTGCGAGGTGGACGTGCATGTGTGATTGGTAATTACGGGACTGCCCTGATCAATCTTTGTGTATGATTGTTATTGCTACAGGATTGAGTTTGGAAGAATTTTTTAAGGCACTGATTCACCCCCCCTCTTAGTGCACCTGGGATTATCAAGTGGTATCAGAGCTTAGTTACCTTGTGAATTGAAGCTTAACAGCTTGGGACAGTGTGCTAAGAGAAAGAAGGATGGATAGCAACAATAGTTACAGTCCCAGTAAGGTACCACAGTTTGATGGAACAGGTTATGGTTTTTGGCGCATCAGGATGGAGGCATATCTGAAATCATTAGGCTATGGTGTTTGGATGTCTGTGAAGAATGGATACAAAATTTTCACAGGTGATATAACTGATACAGTTGAACTTAAGAAGTATGAAAACGACTTTAAGGCTAAGAATGCACTTTTGAGTGCATTGGTCAACACTGAGTTTGCTAGAGTTGTTGGATGTGAAACTGCTAAAAAAGTATGGGACAAGTTACAAAATGTCTATGAAGGTGATGAGAAGATCAAAGAGGCAAAACTACAACACTATAGGTCACTGTTTGATAATTTGAAGATGTCTGATGAAGATACAGTGGAGAGCTTCATGAGTAAAGTGAATGAAATTATAAACGCCATCAGAAGTCTTGGTGAGGAAATCAAGGATGCAGTGGTAGTAAAGAAGATTCTCAGGTCCTTGCCGGATCTCTATAACCCAAAGGTGTCTGCTATAGAAGAGTCAAAGAACTTGAATGAGTTGAGTTTAGATGAATTACATAGTATATTGACTGCATATGAAATGAGAATGGTGAAGCCTAAATCCACAGAGAAGGAGATTACATTTAAAACCATGAAGAAGTTAAAAATTAAGCAAGAAAATGATAATGAAGATTCTGATGATGAGCTTATTGCCTACCTTGTCAGGAAGTTCAAGATTGGTAAAGGTAAATACAAGGGAAAACTTTCCTTAAAGTGCTTTAATTGTGGAGGTATAGGACATTTTGCCTCCAAGTGTCCAAAGAAAGGCAAAACAGTTGAGTCAGATGATGAAGACAGTCAAGTCTCCAAGAACAGCTTTAAAAAGAAAAGGTTCATTTCAAAGAAGAATGACACCTTCAAGAAAAAGAATTTGATGACAAAAGAAGATGACACCTCTTCAGACGAATTAACAAAAGTTGAAGACTTTGATGATGAACTAATGGTCATGGTCTTAGCAAGCAATGACCATCAAGAGGAGGAAGAAAAATCTGATAAAGATGAAGAATCAGAAGCTGAAGATCTAGAAACTATTTTTTATACTACCTTGAATGAGCTCAAGATAGAAAGAAAGAGAAGCAAGATGTTGGAGAAGCAGCTTGTAGAAGAAGGAGAAAAAATCAGTCAACTAAAGCTCACCATTGAAGAAATACAGAAGATAACTGAAGATATTATCATTAACTTATCTATGAAAGTTGATGAATGTGCCAAGCTTGAAAAAGAAATAGTAAAACTAAAGATAGAACTTGAAAATTTGAATAATAAGGACTACCTTACAGTTGCAAATACATCTCTAATAGTTACAACTGTGAATGACAATGGCAAGGAGGTTTGTATTCAAGAAACTGAAGAAGAACATGATCAAGCGCCAAATGGAGCTAGCATGTTAGATGATCTCCTTAGTAGACAAAGACCTATCAATGATAAATCTGGTCTTGGCTATGAGAATGGGAGTTCTTCAAAGAGAGTGAAGATAAATCGGAATGACACTGAATATAATCTAGTCAGGTTTGTTAGTGAGAAGAGAAGAGGTTCAAGACCTATGAATTCTACTAGCAAGAAGGTTGATGAGGATGGGTTTACTATAGTATACTATCAGAGATCCAAAGACTACATGAAGAATATTTGGCAGACTCAAAGGTTCAATGGGTATTGTTATGGCTGCAATTTGTATGTTCTTACAGAGAACAATGATGACAGTTGCATGATTAGTCAGGAGAATGAAACCACACTTTAGCACAGAAGACTTGGGCATATAAATTTTAAGAACTTAGCCAAGTTGAGCAAGAACAATTGAATTAGGGATCTTCCAAAAATTAAGAACCTCACAAATCATGTTTGTGGACCATGTCAGAAGGGTAAGCAAACAAGGGCTATATATAAGTCAAAGGAACACTATGCTAGTAAGCCTTTAGACTTAATTCATACAGATTTGTGTGGACAAATGAGGACTCAAGCAATTGGAGGAGAGAGATATTTTATGTTACTTATTGATGAGTACTTAAGGATGACATGGGTCTTTTTTCTCAAGGATAAAACTGAAGCCTTACATTGCCTCAAGGTGTCCAAGGAAAAGGTTGAGAATGAGACTGGCAAAACTATCAAGTGCATTAGATCTGACCAAGGAAAGGAGTTCACATGGAGTGCTTTTACAGAATTTTGTAATGAACATGGCATACGAATTCAGCATTCGGCAACAAGAACCTCTCAACAAAATGGGGTAGTTGAAAGGAAGAATAAAACAGTTCAAGGAATGGCTAGGGCAATACTTACAGATAATAATATTATAAAACATTTTTGGAGAGAAGCCATCTATATAGCTGTCTACATTGGCAACAGGTGCTTGTTGAGACCACAAGAATCTAAGACTCCATATGAATTATGGTTTAATAGAAGAGCCACAGTGAAACACTTTAGGCTGTTTGGTAGTCGTTGCTTCATCAAAAGAAAGGAAGACAACCTTGGAAAATTGACGATAGAGCAGATGAAGGGATTTTCTTAGGGTATTCCTCAAAGAGCAAGGCTTACAAATGTTTCAATAAGAGATTGGGGAAAGTTGTGGAGAGTTTAGATGTGAAGATTGATGAAACATTGCCCCACTCTAAACCAGTAGTTTTAGAACAAACTTTTGAAGAGGTTGATGATGATGCGACTGTAAATGATGAAGTTGTGGAAGTTCAAAAGCATGAGGATGCAGACACAAATGCTCATGAGATTGACACAGTGGCAGAGAAAGATGGAAGACCTAGTTTTGAAAAGTGGCAAAAAGTGCATCCCCCAAATCAAGTCATTGGAGATCCTAAAGTGGGTATGCAGACAAGAAAGATGAAGGCTATTACATATTCTCTATTGTCTCAGGTGGAACCCAAGTCCGTTTATGAAGCAAGCAAAGATGAACATTGGGTTAAAGCCATGAACGAAGAGCTGGATCAGATTGAGAAGAACAACACATGGGAGTTAGTTCCTAGACAAGTAGACAAGAACATTATTGGCACCAAGTGGGTCTTCAGGAACAAGTTAAATGAAGATGGCCAGATGATGAGAAATAAAGCCAGACTTGTGTGCAGGGGCTACGCTCAGGTGGAAGAAATAGATTTTGATGAGACTTTTGCACCGGTAGCAAGGATGGAATCCATTCGGATGTTCCTGGCTTTGGCGGCATACAAGGGTTTCAAGGTATATCAGATGGACGTGAAGTCAGCTTTCTTGAATGGTAATCTTGAAGAGAAAGTATATATAGAGCAACCAGATGGTTTTCAGCTTGGGGAGGATCTATATATGGTTTGTAGACTAAGGAAAGCTCTTTATGGATTGAAACAAGCTCTAAGAGCTTGGTACTTCAGACTCTATACTTATTTGCATCATTTGGGACTGCAAAAGGGTATGGTTGATAGCAACCTGTATGTGATGACAGAAAGCAGTAGTCAATTGATTATGGTAGTATACGTAGATGATATCATTTTTGGAGGGCACAATGATGAAGTGTGTAAACAGTTTGCAGAGTGCATGAAGAAAGAGTTCAAGATGTCCATGCTAGGAGAACTCTCATACTTTCTAGGATTGCAGGTGAGCCAATGGCAGAATGGCATTTTCATATGCCAGATGAAGTATACCAAAGAGATGTTGAAGAAATTCCAAATGGAGGATAGTAAACCAATGGGTACGCCCAGGGTTGTGGGATGCAAACTAAGTACAGATGATGATTCCCCCTTACTTGATCAGAAAATGTACAGGTCTATGATTGGCAGTTTATTGTATTTGACAGTGTCAAGGCCTGATATTATGCAAGCAGTTTGTCTGGTAGCTAGATTTCAAGCCAGCCCAAAGGAGACACATCTATTGGCAATTAAACGAATTTTTAGATATCTTCGGGGTACAGTTGAGTATGATTTATGGTATTCCAAGACCTCTAGATTCACTCTCACAGCATTTTCAGATGCGGATTGGGCAGGTAGTGTGGATGATAGGAAGAGCACTAGTGGCGGTGCATTCTACCTTGGCAAAAGCCTTGTTGCATGGCACAGTAAGAAGCAAGAGTCTGTTTCATTGTCTACGACAGAGGTAGAGTATATTGCAGCGGCAGCTTGTTGCACTCAAGTCATTTGGATGAAGAGGAAAGTTGTAGATTATGGCATTGACAGTTCTGAACCGATTCCTATCATGTGTGATAATATGAGCGCAAGAAATATTTCAAAGAATCCGGTACAACACTCAAGGATAAAGCACATCGATATCCGATATCACTTATTGAAGGAGAAAGTCACAACTAATGAGGTGAGATTGGATTTTGTCTCTACATCAAAATAGGTCATCGATATTTTCACAAAACCACTTCCCAAGGAGAGTTTTGAACGGCTCCGAGATAAACTTAGAGTTGTCACTCCAGTTGCTCAGTAGGAGGCATGTATACAGGGGGAGCTTCTGGATAGGGGGAGTTTCCATGACCCTTTGTACTTGTTGTCAAAGGGGGAGAAGTTGGTGTGTGTGTAAAGAGTTGCCAACAAATCCAAAGGGGGAGATTATTGGTCAACTGGGTCAGTTGAGGTTTTTTGGAGTGGTGTTGTCATTTTTGGAAACCTTATTATTCATATTGGTGATGTGGCAATAGCTATTGGTGGTTTGGAAGAGCTAAAATGGTAAAACAGTCACCTATACAGCTATAAGGGTATTTTGGTCATTTGATAGGGTTACAAGGGTACCCGCAGTTGAAGAACACCATTTAATAGCATATTAAATCCTATATAGTGTTTGGCAAAGGGGCGAAGCATCAAGTGAAGGTTTCATATTGTTAAAGTTGTGATTTCATTGGTTCATGCAATGGCAGTGACTTTAAGGTCATTTTTGGAAAGTTTAATGGAATTTCTGGGTAAAGTGGTCTTCATGAGAAATGAATGTCGTCAACTCACGGTTCCAACGCAACTAGTCTCATATCATTTAAGTGTTCGAAGAGAAAGTTACAGTTGTTTCCGTGTTGACGTGCAAAAATGGAGCAAATCTGGCATAGGCAAAAGTTTTATACTTAGCCAATTTTTTTGGACGTTGTTTTTTTTTATGTGCTACTATCAATAGAGGTGTCCCATTGTTTTATAAAATTACAGAATCATGGTGGCCGTTGGATGTTGTTCATCACGAGCTCTCTGATTGGCTTGCCCTTGATGGTGCACGGTGCTATGCGATACACCATAACATTGTTCCTTAAGAGAGTAGTATGGTTGTTGAAGTTTGAATTTTGTTTTGGGTAAGTGCTGTACAGCTGTCACAATTTTTGGAAAGTATTTTCTTGACAAATCTTGAAACCCAAGTCGTGCCTTGCCGATTGTCACGAATATTTTTGGATATTACAAATTCGTCCTCCACTTGCCATTTTTGTATTTTCAACTTTGGAAGGCAATATCTCTCTCATTCGGAGTCCAAATTAGTCACCGTTTTTTTTTAAAGTGCATATTTGTTCAAGGAAAATACACTGGAAATGTGAGGAACAGCAGAAAAATTACAAAAATGTCAAAAACGAAGAAAAACCTTGCTTGAACAATCGAAGATGCTGCTTTGAACATTGCAGATCGTGCACGACATCAGGCAGGCTTCGAGCAATGGGTTAGTCACGGGATTACTCAGGGAGAGGTAATCTTTTGTTTCACAAGTCCTATTTGATATTTAGGGTTTGTTCATGTTGAAAGAATCCTAATTTTTGTTCATGTTATTGGGAGGGACTTGTAATTGAATTTTTATATTCATATTATAATTCCATTCAAGTTGGGGCTTAATTGGATTGGGGTTGTAGCCCTAGATTTTGTCATTGCGGAGTCAGAAGCAGGTGTTGTAGCACCTAGGCTATTGTAGTAATCGAATTCAAGTTGAGTATTTGAGGAAATACGAAACCCTTACGGGTATTCCTCCGTGGATGTAGGCAGCTTGGCCGAACCACGTATATTTGGTGTACTGTGTGCTTATTATTTTGTTTTTGTATTCTTGGAGTGTGTTTACTGTAGAGTAGTGGTGAATTGTCTGGCAGACCTGGCCACACAATGATTGCTAGGTGGACGTGCATGTGTGATTGGTAATTACGGGACTGCCCCGGCCAATCTTTGTGTGTGATTGTTATTGCTACGGGATTGAGTTTGGAAGAATTTTTTAAGGCACTGATTCACCCCCCTCTCAGTGCACCTGGGATTATCAAGACCCATGAGTCTCACATAGTCGCCTCTAGCTATTTTTGATAAGCCCGCCTTGGTCTCCATCCAAGGGCAATCCCATTGTATTTCTTGAATAGTCCTCTTATCCAGATATTCTTTCCAATCTTGGATCTCGTAGAATTCCTGCGTCTCTCTTTTCAGCTGGTAATGCATTGGCCGGAGTTGAGGGCACAGAATTGGGTTTACTAACTTAGCTTCTCCATTAACCACATTTGGAAGACTGTCGGGGATCCGTAGAAGGAATCTCTTTCGAACTTCTAAGATTGGCTCATGAGATCTAACCCCTTGAAAGTTTCTACCAGAACTGTGGGGACAATGTCACAGTCTTCTTCTATTTGATTGACAACTTCTGCAATTATTGGAGGCATCCCTTTCCCTGGAGTTGTTAGAAGGTACTTTCCAATCATACAGAACAAATATGCTCGCTTTCTGCATCGGGCTCATGCTTCCTCCTCGGCTCGGTCAATACCAAAGAATCTCACTACTTTTAATGCATCAACCTTGTCATAGTTGAGAATCTTCTTCAACCCCTTTTTGTTCATGGCAAAGAATTCTTCTAGTGTTCGAAGGAATTGTTCTTTCTTCATGACTGGGAGGAACAACTTTCCTTGGAGTGGTATCATCATACAAGCCCGGAATTCTTCAATGGTTAGGGTTATCTTGATCTTTCCAAAGTGGAAGGCGTGCAACTGAGGATCCCAGCACCTCGAAACTTCCCTGAGTAACTCATGATGAATCTTGAGATATCTGATCCTTCCTAGCACTGTTAGGTGAAGATCGTCTAGAAATGTAGGACCATCCATGTGCATACAAAGAGTCCATTGGCGCAACTGTTCGTCTAACCCTTCTTTCTTTGGTCCTCGCATGCTACATGCATCAAGGATCCTGTTAGTACTTTGGGGCATGGAATGAATAAGTCTTCCATTAATAGCCAGTTCTGAGCAACCCTATACCCAGTATAAATCTAAGAATTGAAGGCTAAATGGCGAGATTTACCCATATTTATAGGAGATGTCGGATGGCAGGATCCTAGAAGGGAACTGACAGGATGCCCCTCTTTTTTTCTTTCTTTTTCTTTTCTTCTTTTTTGAGTTTTTTTTTTTTTTTTGAGACCACACCCGTATACATCGAGTTGCCTACGTTTCCCTCGATAGGAATCAGGTCGAACGTAGTTCAAGTTACTTCAAGAGACTCAGACAAAGTATTTTTTTAATTGGTCCATATTGACTAATCCCCAAAGATCTTCTCCGTCAAGATCAGCGAGTTGAACTGCCTTGCCTGGCAATATGGCTTTGACTCTGTAAGGACCACTCCAATTAGGCCAAAATTTTCCTCTTGGATCATGAATTGCAGCCCTTTGCTCTCTCAAGACCAGATCCCTTTCTTCAATGTTTTGAGGGCATACACCTTTATTGAATGCCCTAGCCATTCTTTGTTGGTATTTCTTGAGATTGTCCATAGCTTTCATTCTTCTTTCATCCAAGAGGTTGAGCTCTTCGTATCTAGCCCTCACCCATTCTCCCTCTGGCAATTGACTGTCGAGTAAAACTCGAAGGGAAGGGACTTGAATTTCTACAGGCAGCACCGCCTCCACTCCATATACAAGAGAGTATGGAGTTACCCCAGTAGAAGTTCTGATTGATGTCCGATATGCCCATAAGGCCAATGGAAGTTTCTCCGCCCAATCATTATACGCATCCGCCATTTTCTGCAATATGACCTTCACATTCTTATTGGCTGCTTCTACTACCCCATTAGTTTGTGTTCAATAGGTAGTAGACTTATGCCTCCTAATGCCAAATTTGGTACAGAGTTTTGCCACTTTTTTTTTTGAAATGCGAGCCTTGATCCGAAATCAATTGCTGAGGCACACCATATCGGCAAATGATGTTTTCTTTTATGAACTTTGCCACCTTGGCTGCAGTCAGAACTGCGTAGGATTGAGCCTCCACCCCCTTTGTGAAATAGTCAATGGCGACCAAAAAAAACTCATGCTGTTAGAAGCTTTGGGGGTTATCTTCTCGATCACATCAATTCCCTAAGGAGAGAATGGCCAAGGGGCATTGAGTGAATGCAACTCTGTTGGAGGAATATGGATAATATTGGCAAATATACCCCATTCTGAGGATCTTCTTGGCAAGCATCTTTGCATTCATATGTGGTCCACATATTCCTTGGTGAATTCCCTTCATAATGGTTTGAGCCTGCTCTTCATCTATGCATAACAGCTGGATGCCATCATAAGACCTCTTATACAACAGGTTTCCTTGGAGGATGAATTGAGTAGCGTATTTTTGCAGATGCCTCTTCTCTCTTTCTGAAAAGTATCCAGGGTACCTCCTTTCCCTGATGTAATCGACTATTGGGACGTACCAAGGTCTCCCATCCTCAATGAGCGCGTTGACTGGTTCTCCATATGCCGAGCTAGTCCTTCTTTCTATTAGAAAAGGTTGGATCCTATCCCGAGAATCGCATTCTACCATGGATGCTAAAGTGGCCAAGGCATCGGCAAACCGATTGCTATCTCTGGGCAGATATTCAAAGGAGACTTCCTGGAAGCATCGGATCAACTGCTCCAAGTAAACTTGGTAGGGCTTCAATATTTCGTCCTTAGTCCTCCATTTCCCTTGAGTTTGACAGATCACAATAGAAGAATCTCCGTAAACTTTGATTTTTTTTACTCCCAAAGATAAGGTCATTTCTAAACCAATGACACAAGCTTCGTACTCTGCTATGTTGTTGGTGCAACTGAACTCCAACGGAAATGCCATGGGTAGGTAAAAGTTCTCTGCGGTTATGAGCAATACTCCTGCCCCAAACCCTTTTTGATTTGCGGCTCCATCAAAATATAGTTGCCATGCTTCATTTTGACTACTTTCCATAAAATTCAAATCTTCATCTGGGAAAGAATCCTCTGTGGGTTGTGAATCAGTCTTC
The DNA here is from genome assembly GCF_018873765.1 of Telopea speciosissima. Classification (NCBI taxonomy): domain Eukaryota; kingdom Viridiplantae; phylum Streptophyta; class Magnoliopsida; order Proteales; family Proteaceae; genus Telopea; species Telopea speciosissima. Next base: position 33,971,015 of record NC_057919.1, on the reverse strand, counting down.
ACAGGAAATGCCACCAAATGGTCTGAAATGGCTCACCCTTTCACCGACTTTTGATTGACATAAGTTATGTCAAATTCTGATAGTAACAATAAGCACCTGGCCATCCTTCCAGTCAATGCTGGCTTCTCGAAGAGATATTTGATTGGATCCATCCTTGAAACCAACTTAACTGGATGTGATACCATGTAATCCCTTAGCCTTTTAGTCACCCAAACCAGGGAAGTGCACGTTTTCTCCACCGGAGTATAGTGGGTTTCATACTCTAGCAATTTTTTGCTTAAGTAATAAATTGCATGCACTTCTCCATCCCTTTTGTCAATTTGTGCCATCATCGACCCAATCGATGCTTCCCCTACTGACAGGTACAGGAGCAAAGGCTCACCCAATACGGGAGGGACCAGTATAGGTTGACAAAGCAGGTACTCTTTGATTTCATGAAGGCATCCTAGCATTCACCATTCCATTCTTTTGGCTCCTTCTTCCTTAGCAGTTTGAATATGGGTTCACATGTTGCGGTTAAGCGGGATATGAACCTGCTGATATATTCGATACGTCCTAAGAATCCTCGCACTTCCTTCTCCATCCTTGGTGGCGGCATTTCTGTGATGGCCTTTATCTTGTCAGGGTCCCACTTCTATCCCTCTTTCACTAACAAGGAAACCCAGCAATTTTCCTACCCTTGCCCCGAATACACACTTCTGAGGGTTCAACCTTAGCTTGTATTCTTTTAGCCTTGCGAAGAACTTTCTTAAAGTTGTAAAATGACCTTGCCGATCAATGGATTTGACTATCACATCATCGACATGCACCTTTACTTCTTTGTGTATCATGTCGTGCAGTATAGCCATGGCTGCTCTTTAGTATGTTGCCCCAGCATTAGGGCATCACCTTGTAGCAGAACGTCCCCTATGGTGTGGTGAATGTTGTCTTTTCCCTATCTTTTGGACACATGCTAATTTAATTGTAGCCCGAGAAACCGTCCATGAAGGATAGTAGGGCATGGCCTGTAGTATTGACGACTAGGATGTCGATATGGGGTAGTGGAAAATCATCCTTAGGACTGACCTTGTTTAGGTCACAAAAATTGACACACATTTTGACTTTTTCGTCCTTCTTTGGGACTGGGACAATATTGGACAACCACTGAGGGTACTGTGTTACTTGGAGAAATCCTACATTCCATTGTTTGATGACTTCTTCTCTGATCTTTTCACTCCATTCTGGTTGCATCCTCCTTGGTTTCTACTTGACCGGGCGGGCATCTGGATACGTGGGTAGCCTATGTTGCACAATCTTTGGGTCAATGCCAGGCATATCCTTATAGGACCAGGCAAAAACTTCCTCGAATTCCCTGAGGAGAGAGACCATTTGGGATATTTCATCATTATTGAGAGAAGAACCAATTTTGATCATTCGAGGGCATTGGTCAGTTCCTAGATTTATGAGATTTGTGTCCTCTCGAACGGGCTGAGCTCTTTTTTGCTCCAAATGTTCTAGCAAGTTACGATGTTCGAGAATGTTATCATCCTCAGAGGAAGAAGAAGAAGAAGAAGAAGAAGAATCATACTCGGAATCAGCAATTTCATTCATGATAAAAGGAGGAGTACAGACAGACTCAACAGATTGGAAGTTTCCAATTTCTTTTGGGAACACAGATACAGACTCAGAAACTGACTCAGACAGGACTACGCTAGAACTGGCTACAACTTTAGACCCATCGATATGGAAATTCTCCATCATTCTTGCCCAATTTGCTACGGATGCTTGAAGAGGTTGTATGAGGAGCTGTGGTGTTGGTCCTTCTTCTTCTTCATCGATGATGATTGCCACTTCGAATAGCCCGTCAATCCCTTGATCTCCTTGGGTACCATCCTTGTTTGCTTGATCTAGTTCCATGGCCATCTAGTCTACTTCTTCTGCAAAGAATATTTCAAACCCCGGCTGAAGCTGGCCTTTCTCATGATCGAACCATGGCTCACGGTTCCCACAATATGGAAAGTTTTCTCCTTCACAAAATATCCATTCAGAGTCTTGAAGTAAGGAACACTCCCTATTGCATTGTTTCTCTGTCCCCCGATTTCCTTCTTTACGTTCCTTATCGGATTGAAACCCAAACCATGACGGTTGGCATTGGCTTATATTTCTGGAAATGTTGGGATTCCTTGCTGATTCTTTCCCAACCCTAGTCCTGGCAAGTACTTCAAGTTTTTCATGATTTTCAGAGAGGCCTTACTCTAGGTAGTTGGGAGCTTTGTTGGGATCAAATCTTCTTTGCTTGCAGAAGTAATTCAGATGCTGCCGATCTCGAATCCTCCCAATTGCACCTCTGGTAAGGGCAAGTGTCCCACCTCTATGTTAGCCAAAGTATGCACCATTTCTGGGTCTCTGAAGATGGTGATCACTGTCTGGTCATGTATGAACTTCAGCTTTTGATGGAGACTTGATGCTAGGGCTCCTGTTGAATGCAACCACAGCCTTCCAAGCAGTATATTGAAAGATGCTTGAATGTCGATGACATGAAAATCTATGGCAAAACAGGCAGGTCCTATCTTGATATTGGTGGTGAGAATCCTGATCACCTCCCTCCTGGAATTATCATATACCCTGATGGTCTGGCTGGATGGCTTCATTTTGTTGAGGGGTAGACCCATGCACCTTGCAGCCCTTAGAGGCATCACATTGAGAGCGGATCCATGGTCGATCAAAACTTGAGGGACCTGATTCTTGTTATACTCTACAATAATATAAAGTGCCCGGTTGTGGTTCCACCCTCTTGGGGGTAAGTCTTCTTCTGAGAAAAAGAGCGACTGGATGGCATAAGTAGCCCCTACTATGTGAGATAACTCTTCTGGCCCCATTTCTATGGGTATTTGCACCTTGGTGAGAGCCTTCAAAACAGCTTCTCGATGAGTTGGTGAGGCCATCAATAATCCCCAGATTGAGATGTTGGCTTGAGCCTTCTTCAGTTGGCCCAACACTCTATTTTTTGGTTCAACGCGTGGGCTTAGCTGGTTAGACTAGTATTTTTCCACCGTTAAATTCTTGTTCTTGAAATTCTTGCCACTCCTGGTTTCTGCAACTTCAGAGACCCTTCCTTTGACGATTACTTCAACTGGGCACAAATCGTCATCTTCCATATCACTGTCAGTGATGATGATAGGAGCTTTGAGGTGATTTTGCCTTTTTGATCCTTGGCTATCCCCTTCCTTATTTGTCAAGGCTACAATAGATTTTTGAGCTTGGTCTAGGATCCCTAACAAAGTTTCTTGCCTTTCAATAATCTGTTGGATCATACGGTGATGATCAGGGCTTATTGAATCCTCAAAGATTAGCTGGCTTATGGCCTGGAAAGCTTCTAGGGCAGCTCGGTACATCTTCTTTGCTTCTGCTAGGGACTTGTAGAAATGGTGGTTCCTCCCTTCCTCTTGTGAACCAGAACTTTCCAAGCTTTCTTTGAGACTTGAAATGACCGGGTGTATGTTCCTTGTCGGGTCATGGGCTGCTTTTTCTTCATTGACATAATAGAGAAGGAACTCATCGTATGCCTTTATCCATGCATGATGCTCTCGGCTTCCATAGTTGGGAGAAGGTGGAGGAGTTCCGCATAAATCCTATGTCAAGGCTAGGGTCAATCTTACAGAGTTCTCCAAGTGGTGGATCGCTTGAGGGAGTGACCACTGCTCCTTAACGGGTTCCAATTGTTGGAGTTCCTCTTGGTATTTATCATCCATGACCACCATTCTTGCGAGCATTTCTTAAATTTTGTCAACACTCCTGTGGATCTTGTTCACTCGAAATGGTAAAGCCCATGGCGTTGGCCCACAAATGGTCTCATACTTTTCGAGATGCATCCTTGGTTGCCAAGGTTCTTCATCTTCGGTTTCCTCTTCCCGCTCAGGTTCTTCATCGTCTGACGCTCTTGGCATAAATTCTTGCTCGCTCTCATCTTCTTCAGGTGACTCTTCTTCTTCTGAATCCTCCCCATCGTCGACATCCATAGAATGGATGCTATCGATTAGGTCGACGTGAGATTCTCCAAGATTGATGTCATTGACCCATGCTTCCCAGGTTTCACTCCTTCTGGGTGGTTCAAGGTAGGAGAAGATATCTGAATATAGGACAAGATCTTCGGGAGGGGCTCCGAACAAATCATGTGCCAAGGCATTGGCCAACCAGGTCATATTCTTCAACTCATGGAGGGTCCGAGCAAGCACATCATATCCAAAAATAGAGAAGTAGCCTTATAGAGGATCTCTTGAGTATTGGTGGAGATGTCTAGTATGTCCGCTACCTGGAAGAAGACACTCATGCTCCAGCGCTTGAAATCTTCTCTAGACAGTCCAATCCCCTCTCGGAGCTTTCGGGGATGATATCTCCTCCTCATCTCTGCTTTCATCGTCACTTAGTAGAATGGGTTCGATGAGATTGGTTGGATCATCATTATCATCATTCCCAATGTTATTTACCCAATCCATTGTACAGAATCCCTCTTTGACGGTTGCAGGGTCTTGCTCCTCTTCAGCATATTCCATCCACTCTTCATGGACTTCTAGGTCATCTGCCTCATCCGTACTATCGTCAGTATCTCCCCCTATATGGATAAGAGAGACCTCTTCTGATAGAGTTTGACCTATGGCCAATGCCGACACTGCTTTGAGAAGCTTGGGCGTGACTCTGGTGAACTAATTCACCTCTTCTTCCTCAGGGATTAGATGACAGACTTCAATTGGTGAGAAGCCATATTTACGTAGAGGTGCCCCTATCTCGAGACCTTCCAGCCCAAATTCTAAGAACTCCATCTTCTGGAGTCGATTGTTGGATGCCATGCCCCTGCCATGGTCACACAGTTGTCCACCCATTCGGACATTTCCATCGTAGTTCGTCCTTGCACAATGGACGCAGACTTGCATCTTCTCAGTCCTTTCTTGACGTGCCTGCTCATCTTTCCCTAAATACCACGGGATAGGCTGGATTAGTGTCGTCGGGTCTATGACTGGTGTGTCATTTCCAGCATATTCACCTATCTAGTAGAGGACTCTAGAGAGTAAGTTCCTTTTAAGAGTGGCTATGGTGCTTTCCATGCCGGTACTGGATACTCTACCCAAGTAGTGCCAGGTGACCTTGGATGATAGAAAGGGGAATTTGGTTGGTCCACCTCTTGGGAAGCTTCCTTCTGAACTGGACACCTTTGCGCTCCTTTGTGCCTTTTTGCCAAGATTGTTCTATAAACATGTGCCTTCATCAATTTCTTTCTTTTTTTGATTGGTTGGATCAATGAGGTAGGATCCGCATGCTTAGAATCTTCTTGGAGCATGTTTACCACATGAGCGGGTAGTGGGTTTGTGGCAACATTCAACTGTTGTTTCACCTAAAGCTCTATCTTGCCTTCATCAATCAAATCCTGGATCGCATGCTTGAGGAATGCGCACCTATCCGTGTGATGGCCTTTCTGGTCGTGATAATGGCAATGGAGATTGGACTTATACCATGTGGGTGGATTATTCAGATCTACGAGCCTGGGGGGAACTGAACTGATCATCCCTTCCTTTTTTAGCTTAATGAATAGCAACGAGGGTGCATCCCTCCGAAGTTAAAAGTCCTTTTAGGGGGTTCAGGCTTAGCTTGGATCACGAGGGTTGTGGTTCCCGCGGTTACCACCTGGACTTCTGCTGCTTGGTGACTTGTTCCTGTCTCATTCCCTCCCTTTGTTCTCGGATTTTTCCTTACAGAGTAACTTCCTGCGGCCTCGTGGGTCATGCCTTGGTTTTGCCTTTCTTTGAAGATCTTATCTTCAATCTTCTTGCCAATAGTCATTCGGGCATCAAATGTCTTGATATGCTGGTAATATATCTTTTCGCGGTACTCTCCATACAGATTTTCCAGTAGTATCTCTACTTGTTCCTCCTCTATAGGGCGATTCCACATTTTTGTGGCCTTTTCTCTGAATCTCAAGATGAAATTCAAAATTTTTCATTTGGTTCTTGTCTTAGGGTCTCCAACTCTCTCCGGGTGATATCCATCTCAGTATTGTACGAATACTGCTTTGTGAATGCCTTTACCACAGATGCCCAGGATTAGGTTTGAGTATGATCCAATTGGGTCAACCATCTTAACGCCGATCCGGCCAAGGAATACAAGAATGCTTGTCCCATTTGGTTCTCAGAGAGCCCCCACGATCTAGCGATGGTGGCAAAAATCTTGAGATGAGCTCTAGGGTCTCCTGACCCGTCAAACTTGTCCAACTTCCATTTGAAATCTTCAAGAATTTTTCCTTCAGTAAAGAACACCAAATCCTCTTCATCTTTCTCTTTAACCTTGACTTTGACGGCCACCTCTAGCTCAGCTACCTTTTCTCTCATTTTCTTCTCCCTTTCAGTTTCAGGAGCGTCTAAAAGGCGACTATCATCCCCCTCTTCTACTAGTATGGTGATTGGAGTCTTGGGGGTTACAGGAATGGTCCTCCTGACTTCTTGCTCAGCCGGGCCACATGTGGATCCTCCCTTGGAAATCTCATTAACTGATTGCACTAGTTGTGCCATAACCTATCGCATTTCGGCCATGTCTATCTGCAACCTATCCACTCAGTGTTCGAAGTGACTCTCAGATAAGTGGTCATCTGTCGGATCCATGCTATTCTCAAGTAATACCTCAGTTGAAGAACTGGAAGAATGAGAAGAAGACAGGGATCTTGGGAAGGGTGAAGAACTGGCTCGAATCAGTCTTCCTTCTTGCCGGATCCAGATAGGCATGAATGATCTTTTTGGGTGTGGAATTGTGCTTCTACGAAAAAGAGAAGAAGACCTAGTTTAGATCCTAAGAATGAAGAAAGCTTATTCAGAAAAAAAAAAATTTATTTTATTATTATCATTTATTTTATTTTATTTTTTATTAATTTTTGTTTGCATTTTATTTATGTCATTTTTTTTTTGTTTCATTATTATTATTTTTTTTTTGTTCATTTGATTTGGCTCAAGTAATCGAAGCTGTCATCAGAGTTTCCAGTATTGTAGAAGTCCTCTAAGATCATACTTCGAATGCCATCATCGCCAAAGCATTTTTTTTTTTGAAAGCAGAATAGACAAACAAACAAAGAGAAGAGCCTAGTCTCAGGTTCCTGACGACTATATCTTGAGTCAATAGGAGATGCCCTTTATTCTCGAGGGACATGTAGGGTTCCACCTTATGGGAACGGGCTCCCATTTTTTTTTGAGAAACTATCGCGGGACTATGGAATTTCCTATTTCGGGCGTATCGTATTGAAACTAGATTAGTCATCGAGTGACCTTAAACTCGCCCCCTTTTTATAGCTGCAAAAGGTTAGTTTGTATCGCTCCCTAATCATATATGGTGTATTTTTCTACATGATGCATGTAATGGGTAGGCTTGATAAGACAGAAAAAGGTCACCCTTGACAGAACCGATATACCTATCGCTCGTGGTCGCGAATTGCGGGTACGTGGCTCTTTTAATATACCTGGAGAATAAGTCACACAATCTCAGAGTAACCGTACTAGTGCCTTTTTTTAGTGGCTGAAGCACCCCACAGCACACTAGTGAATACCTTCATCGGTGATTCTAAACTCGTACGGTGAATATCAAGGGTTGTAGCTTCACCGCGAATTACCCATGACTACTCATGGGGTCCAATGACTAACTACGGGGGTAAATGTGTTCCCATGAAGTGAGTGTGTGCAAGAAAGTGGTATAGGAAGCGACTATCATCCGATCTCAGAGTACTTAGTATGACGTGCCTCACCTCCCCAGGGGTAAAGGCACGACAGGGAATACCCTCATCGTTTGATTTCACTTCGAATACTATGCATGATGCAGTTAGACCACACAAGGGTTAGCCACACATTTTTTTTTAATATATTTTTGTACAAAATTCGGAGAGAATATTCTTGCATTTATTAGTAGCATCTATTTTAGAAAGCTTAACCTCAAATGGACATTCATCCCCTCAATCCCCAGTGAAGTCGCCACTGTAAGTACCGTGGTCTTCGTCGTAACAAGGTTTCTGCAGCCTTGTTTGGCGACATATGATAGTATGGATAATATTCTCAATGTACAAGAATGGTGTTAGGGGGTTGGGATCATACATCAAAATATATTAAAATAATGTGAAGTCGCCACCTAGGGTTAGGGCCTAGGACCCATTAAGTGTAACCCTGTCCATTGCGAACGAAATTGGGCTAAGTGACTCCATATGGTCTGACCAGAGACTCGGGTAAGGGGTCAGGTTACACGCATGGGAAGGTGTTAGGCACCCACCTTGCCCGGCCAGAGTAGGTCTCTCCCTTATAGATGCTACTAAAAGATAAATAGTCTCTCTATATTTACTGTGATGGGGTCACATTACACGCTACGTTATATATACAATATATACATTAAAATGATAAAAAACTGATGACTACATTGGATTAATATAAAATGTAGAAATTATACCTGTATGGAGGTATTCCCTTGGCTCAGGGGAGACGGACAAATGGACCGACGTCGATTTCTTTTGACAGAATAACGGCTCTTTAAAGTAGCTTGGTGGTCAGCAAATGGATAGAATATTGTCTGTAATGGAGGTTTTAGTTTGTTATCCATGCATTGACAGGGTAACAAACTCTAAGATCAGAGATTGCTCTATTATCGGACGGGTAATCGAAGGATCTACCCACACTTAAAGGCCTCACTTACTCGGGCATTTTTAGGAGAGGAAAGAGGGGGAAAGAGGGGGAATATGGGTGAAATCCACACCTAGAGGGTCTCCTTGCCCGAAAAAACTCTGAAATGAGGGGAGGGGGACCCTCCTACTTATAGGGGAGGGTGCCCCTCAGCCTGGGCCAGAGAAGCCCTCCACGGCGTTGTGGGCGACGTCAGTAGGCTGATGTCAAAAGTGGTCCCGATGGTGTGGTTTTGTACCTTGTTGCCGTGGGGCACTGCCCACGGTGTCGTGGTCAGTGTGGTCCCCCCCTCTTTCCATTTTTTGGGCTAAAATGGGCTTTTTAGAGTTCAGGGTGTGTCTAGGCCCATGGGCTTGGTGTTTTAGGGTCTAGAAAAGGGAGAAATGCGTCGCCCATCGTCCGTGTCCCGTTGTCATCCTCGCCAAGGGTGGTGACAAAAATTAGTGTCTACATGTACAAGTAAGTGTGAAGACCTATAGTGATATCTCACTTTTTCGGATAATCGGCTTCCTTTATTCATTCTCGACCTTTCGTTCGACCTTACTAATTAAAGAGTACTCTTCCCAACATCACTCCATCTTTGAGCTTTCACAGTGTTTCTTTAGTATGATTCCAATGGAAAAACTAGTTCCACCAAGGCCTGAGGTTAAAGACTAGAACATATTCTTTACTCTAGAAACTCATTAATTGCTCTAGACCAATATCCTGATAGTTATACTGGCCTAATCAAATCCCACATCGCCTGATTCACACTTCCATAAGTTGCATAACTTCTTGGCACTGATTCAGGGCACATATATTGAATGAGTACTATGATGATCAGTCAGTGGCAGATCCTCAACAATTTTCTTCTTTTAATTTGTACATTAACAAAAGATCTATTTGTCAACCTCTCTTACTCCCCCAAGAATAGGATTAGCTTTTCTTTATTATGCTTTTATTAAGCGGATGTCAAGCATTGTACTAATCATTGTCCCCTCCAATTCGCTGCCCCCTCCAATTCCTCCAATTTCTCACATGGGGGCAGGAGTGACCACCCTACCCCCTGCCCGAAAACATTGCCCAAGATGGGATCCACTCCCCCCTATTAGAGGAATTGGAGGTGCCCGCGAATTGAAGGTGACTATTTTCCACATTATAACCCCTCTACTACTTCTATATTAGGTTAGGTTAGGTTGATCCTTAAGTCATATTTTCTTTCAAAGCAAGAGGATCGTTGCTTGGTCATGTAGCCCTTGCACCAGCGTGGGGGCCAATGAAAGTGCACGCAAAAGCATCAATATAGAAGGTTTTTTTTTTTTTTTTCAAGAGGGGTTATGTTTCCCCTAAATTTCACAGCTTGGAAACTAGGACAGGGAAGGAACTACGTTTCTGCTATGGGTCCTACTCTCGCCTCGGTAATCCGAGGACTTCACAAAGATAAGCAGTATAGTGGAAACGATGGAAACGAATATTCACTGTAACTTTGTCTGAGGTGAACAATCTACAGTGTAAAGCATAAGGATATTGGAAATGAAACTCCTTAAGTTCACACCATTGCTAAAAGTAGAGACCATGAGAGGTTAGTCTGTACGTGAGTATTACAAAAATCAAGAGATCTCGGGAGGTCGGTCTATAAGCGAGTATAGTGGAAATTAGAAGACCACGAGAGGTCGAACTATATGCGAGCATAGCAAAAATTGGGAGATCACGGGAGGTCAGACTATATGCGAATATAGAAGAGATCAAGAGACCATGGGAGGTCGGTCTATACGCCAGTATAGCGGAAATCAAGAGACCACAAGAGGTCAGTCTATACGCGAGTATAGTGGAAATCAAAAGACGATGGGAGGTCGAACTATACACATGCATAGCGGAGATTAAGAGACCACGGGAGGTCAGACTATACGTGAGTGTAGAAGAGATCAAGAGACCACAGGAGGTCGGTCTATACACCAGTATAGTAGAAATCAAGAGACCACGGGAGGTCGATTTATACGCGAGTATAGCGGAAATCAAGGGACCACGGGAGGTCGGTCTATATGCGAGTATAGAAAAAATTAGGAGACCACGGGAAATCAGACTACACGCGAGTATAGTGGAAATCAGAAGACCACGGGAGGTCAGACTATACGCAAGTATAGCAGAGATTAAGGGATCACGGGAGTTCGAACTATACGTGAGTATAGCAGAGATCAGAAGAGTTAACAATTAACTTGCAAAGATGATCAGATGAAGGGTCAATTTGTACGTGAGTACAACGGGGACCAAAAGATTTATGGGGTGATCGAACTATACACGAGTAAAACGAGGATCAAAAAAGGTCAATGATCTAATTGTACATGAGTACAAGGGGGGGTCAGATTCATATGATGGTCAAAGTATACATGAGTATAGTAAGAATAATCATGTTATACACTAGTATAGTAGAGATCAATAGGTTCAAATTGCACAATCAATTTGTATGCGAGTATGGTTGAGACCAGAAGATTCACATGTGATTATACCATACGTGAGTATAGTGGGATTGAAATGATCAAGCTATACATGAGAATAGTAGGGATCGATAGGACCAAATTGCACAAGAGTGCAGAATTTTTAAAGGTTATTAATGAACTTAGCAGTGGTTGGATAATCAAATTGCATGCGAGTGGAGAAGAGATCGAAGGTTTGGTCAAACCATACGTGAGTGTGGTAGGAGCCAAAAGATATTAGGTCAGGCTGTATGTGAGTGCAACAAAAATCAACATTTAGACAACATGTGACAATGCAATCCTTATGGATGATGAAATTTTTTTATTTTTATGTAAAGAGATGAAAAAAACCCATTTTATGCAAGTGTTTATGATGCAAATATGGGCAAACGAAAAGCAATCATATATAATCATAAATGCTTACCAAATAACCTTCGTTTCTGTACTACACAACACCTGTTCTTCACAAATGGTTAGTGCATAAATGTTATGGCAGCACCAAAAACCTAGGTACAGACAAATATTTTCCATGGTTGTGATTCACCTCTTTTTTTTTCTTTTCAAAAATATTTTATTTGCAAAAGTATTTCATTTGGAAATCCTATTGCACAATTCCACGTAGGCATATTATTCACATCCCTGTTACTCGCATAGACTCGATAGACGTTGAGGGGCTAAAATCGAATGGGCAGAACTTTGCCCCAGTGAGTCAAAATGGATATGACCATAATGTGTGGATAGGTCATTCTTCCCTTCCTCCATGGGTAACATTGTCTTTCTTTTCCGTGTGTTCATCAAGGTTTTTGAATGATTAGGAACTGATCTCCATGGACAGGATGCCCCTCTTATTTCAGATGCTCTTTCCCGGTAGACTGCCCTAGGGAAATAAACTTTCTTCCTCATGCCCCCATCATCTTGGATAGAGATTGTCCCAATGACAACTTGATTCCTCTTCTGGTATTCCCTTGGTCACCTTGCTGGTTAAAAGGATGAGTACATTGCTGTTGACGCTTCAATCCTTAGGATTCTATAAACCATAAATTCCCTTGATCTTGGTAGAGAGGCTATCTTTTTTTTTTTATCTATCATTGGGTCGCATCAAAGAGAGAGATACTGACGAATGAGGGAATAGAGTGGAAATATGGAGAGTAGAAGAGATAAGAAGCAAATGGATGAATGGAGGATTGTATATGTGGGAGGACCGAACTTGATTATTCTTTTATCAAGTTGCCTACGTACCCTACGTAGGGATCAGGTCGAACGTAGTTCAGGACAAAGATGTCCCAAGGTCAAAGCCTTGATAATTAAGTTCCATCATAGCCAGGTGAGCTCGAAGCTGCTGAGGAGAGTCTCATCATTATTTAGCCCGGGAGGGCATTACTAGGTTGTTATGAGGCTTAGGATGGGGTTCCAAAGGATGGTAGGGGCTCTAATGTGCCCCTAGGGTCCAACCATGACTCGACACTTTCGCTCCCAAAATTCTACCAAGAGTCTGGTAACTAAACTTGTCGGGGAACTTTTTCTTTTCAGTAGTGTAATCGAGAAGTTTGGCAATCCCTCTCGTGTTTCAACTGAAGACTTTGGTCATTTCAACCTTGATAATTTTGACAATTCCATCTCCAAAGGAAAATTGGCAATTTTTCCCCAGGGTCTAATTGCTCTCAATTGTTTGCAATGTCTCGAGCCAATGCATCCTCTCTCTTTTTTTTTTTTTTTTGTAACTCTTGTTTCTTTTTGCTTTCATCATTTGTTTTAACTCTTTCATTACTTCTTTCTCTCCCTTTTTTTTTGTGCTCTCTTTTTTGAACTCTCATTTTTTCTTTTGAGATTGGCCCAATTTTGGGACATTTTTATGAGCAAGAGGATACATGGATAATGAGGTATAGGTGGGCCAAAGTGAGTTTTTTTTTTAAAGGAAAAGGCTAAGGAACAACTGGGGGACTAGCGGATTTTGATGTCTCAGGGTTTATTTGAGATGACTGGCAGCCAAAGGGGGCCTCCCTTAATAGGCTTTATGAGATGAAATCTTCATCTAGGCTTCCGGCTCATTGGAAGGGGATCAAATGTATGGAAAGCTCCAGATCTTTGGCCATTAAGACTTTGATATTGGAAAAATGGGTAGTAGATTTTTTTTTTTACTATCAGTCATGAGATCATCATAAACTGCTATTTGAATGAAAGCAAAAAGAAAGAGAACGAGTAGATGGAAAAGAAAACATATTCATTGACGGCTAATGGAAACACACGGTGGGCGAGTTTACAGAAGGAAATTTGACTAAATGAAAAGACCTAAGGGATGCGGACCCAGTGATGTCTTCAGTGCGATCCTGTCTACATAAGAGTGAAGTACTGTCACTGCTTTGTCACGAGACTGTGTAGTTTGTATCATAAAAAATGCCCTTCTAACCAGAGTTGGGTACTGGATCCATTTTAAGTCGGCCAACGAGACTGATGCCCATCAAGTTAATGACCGTACTTTAACACCTTCAGGCGATAGTGATGCCATCAATCAGTGTCTGCCCCTATTTCATCGGAGGAATACGGGGAACTTTCTTCGGCGATTCTACCGCTTTGCAGGCTGGCAATGTAAAAGAAGTATTTCCTTTTAAAACTGGTGGTAGCATTAAAAAGATTTCCCATAAACTTGGAGGAATCTGCTCCTTAGGGACTCCGTTAAGCTCACACAAGTGATTCCTTATCTTCTCCCAATCATCATTTCTGTATCCTCTGTTAAAGAAATCCACCAAACTGAATGTTGTACCAGAATGAAAGGTGCAGCGAGGTCGATGCATGATCAAATTAGGTTCCCTTTGAGACTCTTGTCCCTAGTGAGGACTATGGAGAGTATAGAGGACATTCCATTTTGCAAAACCAAATAATTGCTTGAGCCATTGAGTCTGTGTCTGAAATTGAAGAAGGAACTTCATTGTGTTTGACCGAGGGGAAACAAATTTGGGACGCGATTCATCCTAGCTCATATAGGTCAACAATTCTAGAACACAGAAGCTGAATGCTACCACGTGTCTTTCGCAAAGGTACCAGAGGAAACAAAGTGCTTCAGTAGACAACTGGTAAATATCTCTTATCCCAAAGATATTAAAGAAAGGATAATCTGGATGGATAAGAAGTCCTCGGAGGTCGTCACTCCCACGGTTGATGTGAGTAATTTCATGAAACAATTCCAGGCAATCTTCACTCCTTGATTGTAAGACCTGACGCATGATCTGTTCTTGGAGATGGAAAGGCAAAAGGTCAATTTGAGATTGCAATCCTGGCAAAACCTCTTCTTCCATGATCTCTTCATTGCCTTCAGGCCCATTCGGCTGGGTCATATTGGTTGTTGAAGGAAGAGAAGATTCATGGACATCTTGGGCGAACATCATTGATGGAGACTTTCGACCTATCACTACCTCTTTTGAAGGAACCGGCGAAGCTTGGATCAAGGAGGTGGGGTCAAACCCTTCTAAACCTTCTTTGAGGATGTTGATTGTTTGATTAACAGACTGCTGTTCTGCCCCTGGCTTAAACTTTCCTGCTTCTAGTAGGTCTTGGATAGCATGCCCAAGTGCAATGCATTCATCAATAGGATGCCCCTTTTGGGTGTGATAGTCACAGTAGTGATTCGGGTCATACCAAAAAGGTGGAGGATCTCTGATCGTTCGTGGTCTAACCGTGCCGAAAAGCCATAATTTCTTCAATTCGATGTATGCCATAGACCTGGTCATGCCCAAATTAGTGAACTCACGTTGACTTGAATTTATCATATTCACCTCTGGGTTTTGGTTTCGGTTTTGCATCAGGCGATTATCCTGGCCATGTGCATCTTTGAACAACTTGTCTTCAATGCGCTTCCCTGTGATTATGAGCGCTTTGAAAGTTGTGAGGTGTTGACAGTAAAGACAATCATGATATTCTCCATACAGATTCTCCAAGATCATCTCCACCTATTTTGCTACCATCGGGCGGCTCCATATCTTTGAGGCCTTCTCTCTAAACCTCATGATGAAATTGGAGAACCCTTCATTCAGCTCTTGCCTTAGTGTCTCCAACTCTCTTCGTGTAATATCCAATTCAGTGTTGTAAGAATAATGCTTTGTGAATGCCTTGAAAACTGTCGACCAGGTTTGAGTTTGAGTCTGGTCCAACTGGGTGAGCCACCTCAGAGCTAATCTAGCTAATGAGTAAAGGAAGGCCTGACCCATCTGGTTTTATGGGAGTTCCCATGACTTGGCCATAGTGATGAAGATTTTTAAGTGGGCTTTGGGGTCTCCAGTTCCGTTGAGCTTGTCAAGCTTCCATTTGAAATCCTTGGGTATTCTTCCTATAGGAAAGAAAACCAAATCATCTCCTAGCTTCGTAACTATTTTGCCTTTCACGGTGATCTCCAATTTCTCGACCTCTTCCCTCATTTGCTTTTCCCTTTCAGTCTTAGGCGGATTCTGTAGGGTGTTGACAACCACAATCTCCTCTTCTTCTATCACGACTTTGGGTTGTACCCTAGGTACCGTCGGTGTCATCCTAGGTTTTTCGGGGCTTTGTGCATTATCTCCTCTGAACTAGCCCTGCATCGCCTGTACCATCTGCATGACCAACTGTTTCATCTCTATCATTTCTTTCTGCATGCTGACCATTTCTTGATTCAGTACTTCAATTGATGGGCTGACATTTGACGGATCCATGGTGCCCATGTTGGGTGATGACCTTACTAGACTCTACTTGAGAGGAGGAATGGAAGTACTTAAGACCTTTGGGGATCAAATGGGACCAACTCGGGTTAGCCCATTATCATGATGGGCCCACACGAGTAACAGGAATATTTCTTATCATGGATTGTGCTTGAAAAAATTTATTTTAGGACTTGAGAAGTTTTTTTTTTATTTCTTTATATATGTATATATATACTTATCTATGTTCTGGTTTACACAGCAAATATACAAACATATATATACAAATAGTGGTTAGGTGTTGTGACGATCCATTCCTGACCTCTTCGCTCCACTTCTGACCATAAATCCTCTCTTGTTCTATGGCTCCTAGAGATCGAGTTAGGATCGTCACGGAGGGGCTTTTCTGAGGATCTCCTGACAGTCTATCTTCAATTAATGTAGAGTACCTTCCATTTTGGGACAGCCAGGGCTCCATTATTGACATAATGTCCTTGGTGGTGTACCATTTTTCGAGGGACTATCGAGGCTACATTTTTTTTTTGTTGACACACCATCCCGGACGATTATATTGCTTTCATCGAGGGACTATCGAGGGACAAATGGAGCCTTTTCCCATGACGGGTAAACTACATTAAGGAGGATATACTACCAAGAACCTCATTTCCGGCCCTGAAGGGTTGCTACGTTAGTTTGTGGCGTATCCTAATCATATATGGTCTAATTTCTTACATGATGGATGCACTGGGTAGGCTGATAGGACAAAAAAAGGTCACCCTTGATAGAACCTATATACCTATCGCTCGTGGTCGCGAATCGTCAGTACGTGATGCTTTTAATATACCTGGAGAGTAGGTCACACGATCTCAGAGTAATCAAACTAGTGCCCTTTTTGAGTAGCGAAGTACCCCACGGCACACTAGTGAATACCCTCATCGGCACGATCTCAGAGTAATCAAACTAGTGCGCTTTTTGAGTAGCAAAGTACCCCACAGCACACTTGTGAATATCCTCATCGGTGACTCTAAACTTGTATAGTAAATATCAAGGGTTCTAATGACTAACCACGGGGCTGTGTGTTTCCATGCAGTGTTGTGCGTGCATGATAGTGGTGGCGGAAGTGGGTGTCATTCGATCTCAGAGTACTTAGTATGATGTGCCCCACCTCCCCAAGGGTAGAGGCACAACAGGGAGTACCCTCGTCGTTTGACTTCACATTGAACACGCATGATGCAGTTAGTACAACAAAAGGGGTTAGCCAAACATGTTATCACTCAAACAATGTGAAAGGGATAATATTCTTACGTTCAATGGTAGCATCTAGTATTGAAAGCTTGACCATCAATCCCCAGCGGAGTCTCCACTATGAGGATTAGGACCCTGGATGGGGTTGGGTTATGCTCCTCGGTTGGAGAGAGAGAAGGAATGCGTCTTCTCAAATGGTTATGATTTATTAGGGGATGGGGGTTATACAATTAAATGAAATGGAGTCGCCACCTAGGATCAGGGCCTAGGACCCACTGGTGTAGCTCTGTGAAGGGCTACGAGATTTCGTTTGGTTTGGTCAGAGATTCAGGGTAAGTAGTCAGGTTACAAGAGTGGGAAGGTGTTAGGCACCCACCTCACCCGATAAAATAAGTCTTTATACTAGATGCTGGTTTTTGAATATTATTCTTTCGTAAATGTCCTATTTCCACATGTACGGCTAGAATAATGCGCAAACTGCTTAATTAAATTAACTACTGTACACTATGTAGTTATAATTTAAAGGTCTACATTGCTACGGAATTAAAATGCGGTGAAAGAATTAAAAACCTGCATGCGTTTAAACCAATGCAGTTATACGGGATGAATCGTGTCCCCCAACTCAGGTGGAGGCAAAAGACTGGCTTTATCCTTCGTCGGACAGAGTAACGGTGTCAAAAAGTAGTTACCTGGATATTAGGCAGAATAATGGCGTCGGAGAGCTTCGAAAACTAAGCTTCTTCAAATATCGGGCAGAGTAACGGTGCATGGGAGTTAGAAACTAGGACCTCAGATAGAATAACAGTGTTGGAAAGCTTTGGAAACTAAGCTTCTTTAAATATCGGACAGAGTAACGGTGCACGGGCGTTGGATACTAGGACCTCGGACAGAATAACGATGTCGAAAAATGCTTCAGAAACTGGGGATTAGGACATCGGGCAAGATGACTAGGCCATGGGAGGCTTCAGGGTTTTAGACAGAATTGGGTTAGGAAAGGTGTGTCCGGAGGACCCAGACTCTAGACAGAGAGACAAGGCTCGAAGGCTCAAAATCGGACAGGGGTAGGGCCCCAAAACTAGAAAAAAGGGAAAAACTGAAAAACTGGAGCTCTGGGGGTCCCCCCTCTCCTCTACTTAAGACCTTGTTGAAATGAGGGGTGGGGGCTATTTATAGGAAAAAATTCGTCTGGTGGCGCCGCCGGACTAAAAAACTCATTTTGGGTACCCTAGCGGCGTCGTGGCCCGAGGCACAGCACTGCCGCGTAGCACCATGGAGGGGGAGATTTCCTTGGCTGCGGTGCTGCTAGCAGCGTCGCGGTTGGGCCCGACACTAATGGGCGGCTCCGCTGCCGAGGGCGGTGCTGCCAGGCGGTACCATAACCGCTCGCGAAGCCACTGGGTTAGGGCTTTAAACGTGGGCGTCGTGGGGGGTCATTCCGGGAATGCGGGGGGGACCATGGGGGGAAACAAAATGGAATAGGGGGTGTCCGAGTTACCCCGAAGGAAAGGAGTATTTAAAGGGCATTGCCAGTCTTTCGCATCTGGTTGTCGTCATTGCTGAGGGGGTGGCAAAATTCAGCATCTACAATCTTCAACAAACTCAATAAAGAATCTGACAACTTGCATCCCATACATGATAATAACATTAAAACATTAATTATATAATATCCATGGGTGAGAAAGGTGGCTCTAATACCACATTGTAGGCAATGCTACGATCCATGGGATCATGGTGGTTCACCTTAGGAAACCAACAAAAATGTAAGTATGAGTTCCCAACTCTTGGTATCTCTAGGGTTGTCCCTAGGGAACCCTAAGGTTCCCCTGAGGCACCCTAATCTGGCTTGGGCATCCTAGTTTCAATTTGATGGTTTTCTATGGTTGCCCATGGTGCCCTACTGGAACCCTATTAGGGTTTGGTATGACAAACCAATGCCAAGTCCATCTCTTTGATGTCCCATAAAATATTGGGGATCCATGTCATAGAGAAAAGTCATCTCTATTCCATCCCATGGATCGAGGGATCCATCCCATACCCGAATGCACAGGGAAAAACAATCGATTCAGATTACTTTCACATCCCATGAATAATCATAAAATTAAATCAACAGGAATTAATATAAATTTGGTAACCTGATGAGCCTCAAGTGTTGCTCCTCCAATAGATAATGGTTCTTCCTCCGATGAGCACTCCAATTAAACAGATCCGAACCTCCAATGGTGCAGCCAAGGTTCTTCAAGCCAATCCTAGATCCTCTTCAGTTCCTCAGTCATAGATCTGGGTTTTCAAAACCCTAATTCTTAAAAGTCTAGAGAGCTAGAATAAGGGAAGAGAAGAGGAGGAGAACCAAATTCGTCCAAGGGGGGGGGAGGCAACCAAATTTATCCAAGGCTGCCCCCTCCCCTTGGTGTGAGTCTGACACTCTCTCTCCTTGTTAGCTTTTCTGAAACTCAAAGTGCTTCTAATTGGTGAAGAAGAATCTAATAGGGAATGATATAATTAATTAATTATTTTAATTTTTGAATAATTATAATTAGCACCATATCCATTAATTAAATAAATAACCAATTATCTTAGCAAATTCTAAATAACTCCCTACATGATAATTTATTATCATGTACAAAACCCCTACTAATCAACACCATCATTATAGAATCTACGGCATGTATACTTGTACCGCCAAACCCCATTCCATAGTACATATCCATATAAGAGTGTCTGTGTATCTGATCGGGTCCCGCAAAACTCGACATTACACTTTAATCAAATAACTATATATAATCTATTATTTTATGTAAAATAGATTTTGCAAAAATCATTTCCAAAGCAGCACTAGATCCAGATTCTGATCTGACCATTCACAGACAATCTCTATCTTGGTGTTCCCCAATCGGGTAGTGGTGACCATGTTGAGTAACTCCTTCTCTCACAAAGTGTTTGTGCATTCTCAGAACACCGGCTTTGACTCACTTGAGTCTTAGTCATTGATGAACCAAAGAATGTGGTCACACTTTGCAGTGACAGGGTTCCCTCAGGCACAGGGGCTCGGTGACTCATGTCTATCCCTTCCTACATCTGGGAGTAATACATGAGGGAATCGACAAAGTAGATTCTTCACCAATACACACATCGAACATGTGAGTACTCGCATTCGTACCCTAACATCACATGTCTAGCATACCCAATGCGATGATCATATGATACGGGTGGCCAGCCCAAACCCTAGTCGTGACTACCATTTTAAGTAAAACTTACGGACACATAATGCTAAAAAATTTTATATCGCATGTGATAATATTAAACCAAAATGTATAAAGGTTTAATACAAAATAAAATCGGATTGAATCGGACTGAACCGGGTTTGATGGACACACATATCCAATAGATATCGGCTTTGTCATCCGACCATGAGAGACTCGGCCACATTGTCAACAATGAGGACTTGGCCATATTATCGATCATGGGGGACTCGGTCAAATTGCTGACCCTAGAGGGCTTGACCATATTATTAGCCATGGAGGACTCGGCCACGTTGCCGACCTCGTGGGGCTTAACCACTTTATTGGTCATGGAGGACTCGCCCACGTTGCCCACCTTGTGGGGATCGGCCACGTTATCGGCCGTGGAGGACTCGACCACATTGCCGACCTCATACGGCTCGACCATGTTATCGGCCATGGAGGACTCGACCACATTACCGCTTTGCTAGCTTTATTTCTTACCTGGCCAAATTGGTTCGGCTCGGCCTTGGACAAGCCACACGTCACCCGTTGATTGGCCATCATGTTGGTAGCTCATCACTTGCCCCCCACTCATCAAGGCTCAGCTCTGCCTTGGTTAGTATGTTTCTCTGATGATCCAACTTCCTTCTTGTTGTCCAAGGCTGATCGCTACGGGTTTGGGAAATAGCACAGACATTTGACGTGACATTAAATACTATCAATGCCACTTTTGGCGGTTCCTCATTTCTCATGTGACACATCGCTTGGGTAGATCCATCGCCCCTTGATACGGACCGTTGGATCTACTTGGTTTCCTCTAGACCGTTGGATCATGGTGCTTCAACTACTCCTCAGCTACTATAAATAGGTGAATATTGTTCCTCATTTACGCTTGCTTACGTTTTTAGAGCACTCGGCTTTCCTTGCGCTCGGTCTCTTAAGCTTTTCCTGCCTTCTTCCTTCGGCATCGAAATGTGTCCGAGCTTGCTCCCTTAGACAACCTCCCCCGCCATCTTAGTTGTCAGCCTCGGCATCAATAAGTCTTCTAACCCTCAGTCAAGTTAGTCAGTAGTGGGTCAGAAGAGGAAGTTCTCGTCGAGCTGTGAGATGTCATGAGCCCGAGCCAAGAATTTACAGTATTGTTGCCCATGAAGGGGATTCAGGATAGTCCTCAGACTAGATGGGTCTTCGAAAGATGAAGGAGATGGGTTGGTGGGATCATCTTCTGAGGTCTCCGACCTTGTCGAAGGTAGCATCAGAGCTGTGGAGAGTGCTATCTCTGAGGCTGACCTGGCAGAGCTTTGGGAGAGGTATGGGATTTCTGAAAGCATCCGACTCCGAGTCCCAAGGCCTCTAGAGATGGTTTGTTTTACTCATCCCGACGAGGTGGCTCTTTATGAGATAGCCTTTAGATACAGCTTCCATTTTCTGATCCTTCGTTTAGTGGATGAGATCTTAGATCATTGGCACTTATCTCTGGGCCAACTGACTCTGAACGTGGGGCCGATCATGTACGGCTTCCACATCTTCCTCCCTTTTTTTCCCATCTTTATTATTTGAAATAGTTCAAAGACCGCTGGTGGTATTATTTCTCCCATCGACCCCAGAAGAATTCGGCACTAAATGCCTTCAAGCATCTAGAGCAAGTTTCATCCTCCAACAAGTATTAGAAACCTCAGTTTTTCTTCGCTTCCATCCTGGGCTGTCCATTTAGGACCGAGTGGAAGGAGATTAAACTAAAATATGTCAACTGAGTGCTGACCCTGACCGAGTACGATCAGGCCTCGTATAACATGATCCTTCAGGGTCAGCCCTTCAATGTCCTACAACTTCTAGAGGAGAAGTTTCTCCGACTTTGGAGGCTGACACCTGGTAAGTGGCCGAGGCCGACCTCTTATCTTAGTGCTTCACATCCTACTTTGCAATGGTAGGTGATCTCCCCGAGCTCAACACGGCTTGGATGAAGGCCAGCTCTTGGAAGAGAAGAGGAGGAAGGCCATTGAAAAGGCTAAGGCTAAGGCCGCAGCTGAGAAGTCGAAGGCCAAGGGTATGGTCGGGCCAATCCAAAAGGATGTCGTTATTGGCATCAAGGCCAAGCCCACCAAAGTCTTGATTCTTAGCCTAAAGAAGAGGGATCGTGAGGACTCGAGCCCACAGTGGGAGAAGTGGCACAAGGGGAAGATCTTGATCAACCTGAAGGGTCCTGCCTCACCCGGGGTCCCCCTGGGCTCCAATTCCAAGTTAAGGGAGAGGATCGAGGGCATTTCTAGTGGCCCCATCCTGAGGAGGGCCTCGATGAGCAATCTCCCCATCCCAACCCTCTGGCAGCTATTCTAGGGGGACTCAGCACTGTAGTCTGAGGTCCATGCTAAAGAGTGGTTAGACATGGCTCAACTGCCTGTTGATCGAGCCTTCTTGTCCAACTTGAGCAATGCTGAGCTCTTGGCCTTGCTCTTTTAGGACATGAAAATTGTAAGTCGTCTCTTTGTCAGATTTGTATGCTTTATTTTGTGCCCTTTTGAAGTCTTTCGGTTGATTATCTTTTCTTTCTCGTAGGGCTTCTCTAAGGCTACCAAGGCCGCCCTCGTTTGTGCAACTGGCCTTGGACAAGACTTCCCTCGAGGAGCAGACTGAGAAGGCTGGATAGGCAGCCAAGAAGGCCATCCGAGATCATAAGGAGGAAGAGGGGAAGAGTAAGAAGGCTGAGTCCGAGCTGGAGACCCTAAAGACTGAGATGAAGGCCTAGAGGGAGAGGTCGGCCTAGGAAATCGAGGACCTGAAGATCGAGCTCGACGTCCTGAAGGAAAAAACTGAGGCTGACCTCCAAAAGGCTCGAAAGGAGGCTGAAGATGATTATCTACAGCCGACGAACTTCCGGGAGTTGCTACACCAGCTGAGCAAGCCTACCTATGCTTCGGGGTTCAACGACGATCAAATGGAGATTCTTAACGAGCTTCAAGAGTCTCATCCCAACTTGGATCTCTCATAATTTGACGAGGACGCTGCAACTGTGGTTGAAGTTGCCAACACCGAGGATGGTGTAGGGATGGAGCAGATCCTAGAGCCGTCTGCTGGGCTTACCCCCAAACCGTCCGACCTTCCTGCCGAGGACCTCCCCAAGGATGTGCCGACTTCTTGAAGACTCCTATTTTCTTTTTTCTTTTTTTAAATTGTATGGTCGACCTCCCGAGTTCTTTTCTTTTTTTCTTTTTTTTTTTGCCTTGTATACATCTGCCATCTCATCGGCCTTCATCAATGAAATTTTCTTTCTTTTCCTGAGTGTTTATCGTCGTCTTTCCTTTTTTGTACATGATTCTTCAAATTAATGGGGTCTCGGCCTCTGACGCTGACCTAAGTTGGCCAAGCCATTTGCCTTGGTGTTTTTTCATATAAAGATTGTATACTTGGTCCTTGGTTGACCTATGAGGCCTCCCTTAAGGCTGATTTGTGAGGTTGACCTTGAGACCGACCCATGAGGTTGACCCTGAGGCCAACCTTTCAGGCAGATCCATATGCCTTAGAGGTTTTTATGGTTTCCTTCCAGGGATCACACTCTGGTTTGGGCAAAAACTTTTAAGTCTTTCTCCTTGAATATTACAGAAAGCCTTAATGTTGATTGGAAGCGACCTTGCAGGTCAAATCTGCGTCCTCGACTTTGCCAACCTATAAGGGTCGATCTTCGAGGTCGACCAATCTATGAGGACTGGTCTTGTGACTTGGGCATTTGCCAACCTATGAGGGTCGGTCTTCGAGGTTGGCCAATTTATGAGGATTGATTTTATAACTCTAGCATTGTAGACCTATGAGGGTCGGTCTTCGGGGTCAGCCAATTCTATAAGGATTGGTCTTATGACTTTGAGCAATAAACAATTTGGAGTGAACTAGGAGCTTGGATGAGATCTTCTCTTTATTGATATAAAAAATTTTCAAAATGAGAACAAACTGTTCCAAAATAAAATCGAACAATACTCTAACAATCTTCTATTGATAAAACTTCTTTAAGTTCTTAGAATTCCAAGGTCGGGGTATCTTCTTGCCCCCCAAAGTCTTCAAGCGATACGTTCCCGATCAGATCTACTTGGAGACTATGTACGGTCCTTCCCAATTTGGCACAAGCTTTCCTTGTTGCCTCAGCTGAGATGCACTAGCCTTTCTTAGGATGAGGTCCTCTTGACGAAATAGTCATTCCTTCACCCTTGAGTTGTAATACTTTGTCATTCTCTATTGGTACGCCATGTTCCTCAGTAGCGAATTCTCTCTTATCTTGTCAAGGAAGTCTAGGTTTTCCCTTAGACCATCTTCGTATGTCCTCTCATTGAAGCTGAGCATTCTATAGGATGAGGCTTTCACCTCTACCGGAGTGAGTGCCTCAGTCCCGTATGCCAATCTAAACGGGCTCTCCGCTATTGGGGTTCTCACAATAGTTCTATACGCCCATAGCACACTCGGTAGGTCTTCCACCCATCTCCCTTTGGCTTTATCCAGTCTTTCTTTACTCCTGCTAGCAACGTTCTATTGAACTCTTCGACTTGGCCGTTGGCCATTGGATGAGCCACTGCCACTAGGCGAAAGTCTATGTAGAAATGCTTGTAAAATTTTTGAAAGTTTGGATTGTCGAATTACCTTCCATTGTCGATAATCAGCACCTTGGGAAGACCGAATCGATATATGACTTTGTCTTGGAAGAACTTCTCCATATTCTTCTAGGTAATGGTTGCCAATGGATCAGCCTCAATCCACTTAGTGAAATAGTCAATGGTGACAACCACATATTTTCTGTTTCCCGAGGCCAGGATAAAATCTTCAAGTATATCCATTCCCCACATGGCGAAGGGGATCGGAGTCAACATCGGGGTCAAGTGTGTTGTGGGCTTGTGCGGGACTAGGGCGAACAATTAACATTTCTCGCAAGTCTTCACATATTTCATGGCTTCTTCTTGCATACTTGGCCAATAGAACCCTTGCCGAAGTACCTTATATGCTAGTGCTCGGCCTCCCATGTGACTTCCACATATTCCTTCATGTACTTCGGCCAAAGCGTACTTGGCACCTTTTGGTCCAAGGCATCTAAGTAGCGGGGCCAAGGCTGCCCTCTTGCACAAGACTCCATCAACTATGGTGTACTTTGCAGCTTAGATTTTGACTTTCCTTGCCTCCTCTCTACCCTTGGGGACTTGGTCATTCTCCAAATAATTAATGATTGGGTCCATCCAACTTGGACCATCTTCCTCGATGTGGCTAGCCTTCTTATCGTTCAACGACAGCTCATCTAGAATTTCAATATAGACCGAACTACTCAGACTCGGGAATTTGGCCTCAACAAGCCGTGACAAGGGAGCCAGCCACAACATTTTCTTCCCGTGGCACTCGGGTCATCTTAAAATGCTCAAACTTGGCTATCAGGCCTCGGGCTCGGCCAAGGTAAGCTATCATTAGTTCATCCTTCGCCTCATACTCGCCATTAACCTGGTTGACCAAAAGTTGTGAGTCACTCCTTGCTTTTAGTCATGCGATGCCTATAGCTTTGGTGACTCAGACCCCAGCTAGCAGAGCCTCGTACTCGGCCCCGTTGTTGGAGGGTGAGAACCCGAATCTCAATGCATATTGGATGTGGAATCCCTCCGAGCTGACCAGCATCAAGCCCGTGCCACTTTTGACCACATTACTTGACCCATCAACATTCATGACCCAGGCTTGCTCCGTCCCAACACAACAGGCTTGTGTAATATTTTCTTAAGGGGTTGGTCGGTTAGAACCGCGATCGGATGGGCTTGGAAGTATGGACTCAACTTCCTAACCGCCGTTATAAGTGCAACGCGACCTTCTCAAACTTGGAGTACCGCATCTCCGCATCAATTAAAACATGACTGAGTTGACATGTTGGCTTTTGCATCTTGCCCTCTTCTTTCAGTAGTATGGCACTGACCGCCACAGGAGTAGAGGCCAAGTAAAGCTGGAGCTCTTCCTTGGGCTCGGGTCGGGAGAGGAGAGGCGGATTCTCTAAATATCTTTTCAACTCCTCAAAGGCTTGTTGGCACTCGTCCGACCATCAAAATCCTTCGGGTTTTGAAGGTTCTTTAACTTCTTGAAGAAGGGTAGGCACTTACGCCTGATCTCGACATGAACCTTGCTAACGTAACTATTCTCCCATTCAATCTCTGCACTTCTCGGATCATCTTTGGAGGGGTCATTTCTTGGATGGCCCTAATCTTCACTGGGTTGGCTTTGATGCCTCGGATGGAGACCATAAAATCGAGGAATTTTCCCGAGGTCACCCCAAAGGCACACTTGGTGGGGTTCAGCTTCATCCGATTCTTCCTCAATACTCCAAATGCTTCTTCTAGGTCAGCCAAATGGTGGTCGGCCTCGAGGCTCTTGACCAGCATGTTATCCTCATATACCTCCATATTTTGGCTGATCTAATCCCGAAACATGTGGTTTACCATCCTCTAGTACGTAGCTCCCGCATTTTTCAACACAAAGGACATTACTCTGTAGCAAAAGTTTTCTTGATCAGTTTGGAAGGCCGTGAACGCCTCATCTTCTTCGTGCATGAGGATCTGATTGTAGCCTGAGTACGCATCCATGAAGCTGAGCATCTCGTGGTCGGTGGTGGCATCAATCAACAAGTGAATCCGAGGTAAGGGGTACTCATCTTTTGGACACGCCTTGTTGAGGTCAGTGTAATCGATGCACATTCTCTACTTCCCATTCGGCTTGGGAACCATGACGACATTTGCCAACCATGTCGAGAACTTCTCTTCTTTAATGAAGCCTAATTGTTGGAGCTTTTTTACCTCTTCCTTGATCGTGGTCAGTTGATCAAGAGCAAAGTTTCTACTCTTCTGCTGAACCAATTTTTGGGTCGAATCAACATGCAGTCGGTACTCAGCTATATCTCTCGGTATCCCGATCATGTCCACGGTTGACCAGGAAAAGACATCTATATTCCTTCTTAGGAAGTCCCCAAGCTTTTCTTTTTGCTCTGTGTTCAGCAGTGAGCCTAGTTGAACTGTCTTGGGTGGGGCCGTCTCCATTGAGAGGAAATGGGATAAGGTCTTCCACTGGTTTCCCCCGTCACTCGGTCAACTCATCCCGTTTGTCTTTCGAAAGATCTTCTACACACATGGCCATCCCTCATACATTGCCTTTGTTCTACTTGATGAACATCGCATAGTACTCTCTGGTCTTCTTCTGGTCACCTCGGATTTCATCGATTCCATTCTTGGTTGGGAACTTCATCTTAAGATGGGTTGGCGAGATGATGGCTCAGAGGGCAGTGAGAGTCGGTCGACTGAGTATGGCATTAAAGGCCACAACCAACCTCACCACCATGAACTTAACCTTGACGGTCGCTTGCCACGGTTCTTCCCTGATTGTAACCATTAACTCAACTGAGCCTTTAACCATTGCCAATGCTCCTGAGAATTCGTGTATGGAGGTTCCTTCAGGCTTGAGCACGTCATCGCCGAAGCCAAATTATCGATATGTGTCAAGAGACATCAGATCTACTGATGCCCCCATGTCTATCAATACCCGGTGAACGAGTCTTTTCGCAATCTCTACCTGCACTACAAAAGCATCATCATGAGGTAAGCTTATACCTTTGAGGTCTACGTCGGTGAAGGAGATCACTGTCTCTATCTTTTCTATCTTGTTGGGCATCTCCGCCACTGCTACGAACTATGCATTAGCTTTAGCTTTTCTTGTTGACTCTTATCCAGGGTCTCCAAGGATAGTGTATATTGGTGCCCCCTTGGTACCACTCGGCCCCGAACCCTCATCTTTCTTTTTGGGTCGGGCCCTGTTCTCACCGTGCTCAGCCCTTCTGTCATCACGACTCGGCTCATCTTTCTTCCAATCACATTCTTCATTTCGCCGACCTCGGTGTTCATCTCGGCCCCCCTTCACGCACCCCTCAGATGTCCCACTTTTATCAGCTCTTCAATTTCTCTCTTCAGTTGAAAGCAGTCCTCAGTGTCATGGCCGATGTCTTTGTAGAATTGACAATACTTATTGGGGTTTTGAGATGACCCCGCTTGCATTGGTAGAGGTCGGCGCATTTACCCCTCATCCTGGATCTGCATCAAGATCTCCTTGCGGGATGTATTCAAAGGAGTGTACTCTAGACTTCGGGCTTGGCCCGTTCTCTCGGGTCGGCAGTCGGTCTTAGTTCACTTTTCTTCTTTGTGGTCATCCATCGCCGACCTCTTCTTCTCGATCTTGCCTTCGCTTGCCTTCCGGGCTTGGAGCACTTCTGCCATATTAGCGAATTCATTACATCTCTCTAAGAGCTCGGCCATGTTTTTGGTTGGTTTTTTAGCCAAATCCTTGATGAGGTCCATGTCCAAGAGGCCATTGCTCATCGCCGTGTGGGCCGTAGCCTCATTTAGATCCTTGATGTCGAAGGATTCTTTGTTAAAATAGGAGACGAAGGCTCAGATGGACTCGTCGGGCTTCTGCTTCACACTCAAGAGGTTTACCGTCATCTTCTTATGCTTCATGCTACTCTGGAAGTGCGTGACAAACGGTTTGCAAAGCTCGGAGAAGTTTGTGATGGAGTTCGGCCTTAGCCATGAAAACCAAGAACTAGCCGCACCCTTGAGAGACGTTGGAAACGCGCAGCAGGAAACTATTTTCGATCCTCCATACATAGTCATCATGGAGTTGAAATAATTGACGTGGTTGATAGGGTCGGTTGTCCTGTCATATTTGTCAAAGGAGGGAGGTTTAAACCCCAGTCGCAGTGGCGTGTTTATGATCTCGGGGGGATACGATTGCTGCCCGAGCATCGAGAACGCATCCCCCATTGTCTACTTTTTCATCCCTTTGAGCTTTTCACCAAGTTCCCTCAGTCATCATTCCACTTCTGTTTCTTGGGGTCGGGCCATTGCGTTCCTTAGCATGGGTTCAGTCGACTCCTCGGGTCCGGGCGTTGCGCTCGTCCAAGTTGCCGGTCATACAGTCATCTTGGCCATTATGTTTAGCTCGGCCATTACGTCCAACTCAGCTATCCTCCCAAGTAATAACTCTTCGAGGACTTCGATGTTGGTCTCCTCTTCGTGTCAGACTTCGGAGAAAGTGGCTATAGCGTGACTCTTCTTGGCACATGTGACTCCTTCGGGGGTCCTTCGAGTGACCTCGACGGCCTCTGTGCACACTATTCTCACCTAGTTGACTCGAGAACAACGATCTTCATGATACCGAGGCCACTGGCTCAAGGTTCGCTCGTGTCTTGGACCCCACATGGCCATCCTCATCCCTCGAGTTGGGATTCCTGCTCGACCACGGAGGGGGAGTTCGACGAAGTGGTCAAGATGATGCCGCACGATTCGGCTCTCCCCTAGTTCGATTATCTACGACCCGAGGGATGCCGACAGGCACGAACGACAATGGTGGCGCAATTGGTGGCTGACCCAAGTTCCCCACCTTAAGCCAACTGAGCCACAAGGGTGTGTAGCGTCTCATTGGTGTGAAGCACTTGCAATTGAAGATCCATGAATCGTCGATTATTGGTTGGAGATTCAGGGTCTAGATTCTCTACTATGGGAGGCGGCGGCGGCAAGTTAACACCAACTACCGTTGGTTCACCCTGTGGTCGTCCTTGTGCCATATTCAGCAGGCTACCTTCATTGTCGCCGTCCCCGGGCAGGGCCGGTTCGGTAGCCACATCCATGCTACATCGATTCCCTCCTCCTCCTGGAGGTCTTCTTGTTGCTCCCTGATGCGAAGTCTCCGGTGGAGGCGAGTCTCTCGCACCTCCGTCGAGCTGCATTCCCTCTCCTCGAGAGGCAATGCTGTGCTGACCCGATCTCGTATGCACCATTGTTTTTGCTTTTTCGATTGGTAGAAACGACTATGCTTTGCAGACGACACCAAATCTGTTGTGTGTAAAAACCTCTGTCACCCGGTTCGCCCATGGATGAGCTTGCAAAAATCGAGTTAGGACAAGAGAGCCTGTGTGACTCTGATCGAGGACTCTCCAATGCTTACGTTAGGTCTCCAAAGCAACAGCGATTCAACTTAGTGAAAAGTAAACTGAGTGTTTGAGCTCCATATCTGAGTATTTATAGAATGAGAGTAGGGCGACGGAGAAGAGTCCTCATATGGCAAGAGTCTTATTTTTGGTAGGAGTCTGTCAAATGGAGTCGTATTTGGATGTGGACTCTTTACTTGGTAAGAGTCCTTATCCGAGTGTGATATGATTCCGTCTTTGGATGGTGATCTGATCTGGTTGAGTGGGCGTATACATCGAATGTCAGGGCGTCTAACGTGGCTCCGTGATCCAAATTACCCGAGCTCGGCTCTGGGCTTCTACCCAGTGGTCGGCCAGGCCGACAGTTCTAGCAACTTGGCTGGGCTGTCAGCCATGGAGATCTCGATAACTGAATAGAGGATGCGTGCCTCGGCTAATGGGTCACAGATGAAGATATCGGCTTTGTTGTCTGACCATGAGAGA
This sequence comes from Telopea speciosissima, assembly GCF_018873765.1. Classification (NCBI taxonomy): domain Eukaryota; kingdom Viridiplantae; phylum Streptophyta; class Magnoliopsida; order Proteales; family Proteaceae; genus Telopea; species Telopea speciosissima. The sequence goes on along the minus strand of NC_057919.1, from coordinate 33,940,298 downwards.
CTTGGACACGTTGACGACAATGAGGACTCGACCACCGGGGACTCGGTCAAATTGCCAACCCTGGAGGGCTCAACCATGTTATCGGCCACAGAGGACTTGACCACGTTGTCGACCTCGTGGGTTCGACCACATTATTGGCCATGGAGGACTTAGCCACCTTGCCGACCTCGTGGGGCTCGGCCACATTATTGGTCATGGAGGACTCGGCCGTGTTGTCGACCTCGTAGGGCTCGACCATGTTATCAACCATGGAGGACTCAGCCACGTTGCCGGTTGGCTGGCTTCTGTTTCTCACCTGGCCAAATCGGTACGTCTCAGCCTCGGATAGGCCACGCATTACCCGCTGATTGGCCATCATTTTGGTGGCTCATCACCCAAATCCAACCTTCAACTCAAATGAAAAATCTTTAAGTTGGCTTCATCATCAAACCTTAATCATGATTCCGACAGCCCTTCTTGTTTCTTTCGAAAGCAAGATTACAATGGGAGTATATTGGCCACTACGTCACTCCACACAACCATTAAACTCACCTCCCAACACCTAAGCTAGAAACCAAAAGAGTTGCAGAGAACTTTACCTCGTAATCCCCTTTCAAACTCGAAAGGATTGATGATGTGTGACTCAAATTTTTACCCAATCCTTGACAGCGCTTTTCCCCTTCAAATCCTAGCTTAGACCTCTTGTTCTCCATGGATTCCCCCTTGGTACGGTGCAACCTTCCCTTCTTTCCTCTTCTTTCTCTCATTTTCTACTCCTCTTTTCTTCTAAATGACTAGGTGAATAGTCCTAGTTAACCCAACTCAGCTCCTTTTATGGATCTCCTATTGAGCTCATAGTTCATCCACTGCTGTGCCATTGTGCAGCGTAGCAACGGCCATGTGTGCACAGTGGGGCCCGTTGTACACACATGACCGCTGCTACACCGCAGAATGGCACAGCAACGCTGCAGTGCATAGCAACGGATAAAAATTCGACGTAATGTGAACTCAGCCATAATCCTTATACTCATATCTCAAATGAACCATATTGGACCAAATTGAATTAACCCATGGGCCCACTCATAAGTCATAACATCACCATGAAATCTTATAGTTAATATAACCTCTGCCATAATTATTAGTATAATATTCAGCACATTATCAAGCCCATCTCCTAGTGTTGGCATTCTCATAATTATGAAATTGTCACTACTAGTGAAACTTGTGTATCCATTGATCCAATCGAAATAAATTTTATAATATTTTCCCCATCAAAGAACCAAAATTATGAAAAAAATTATTTAAATTTCTCATAACATCATTAAATTCCTCCAACTCCAAATTGGGGGTTTTACATCCTCCGTCCACCGCCTCTCCTTTCTCCCGCTTGTCCTCCCCAAAATATCTCAAGTCTCAACCGATGCTGCTTTTCTCTCTCTCTCACCAAAACCTAACCAGGGCCCACAGCCGCCTACACACTCATTAATAAGTACAGAGGAATTAAAACATAAAATTAAATCACCCACAAATACCCAAGATCAATCTAACCCATTTAGGGCTTGTTTAATTCATATAGCCATGCATCATGCATATGAATTAAAGTACCTTCAAAATATGCATAAAATATTCTTTCAAAATATCTCGAACTTTTTTGCGCCTATCTCCAAAATGTCACTTCCAAATTAAATCTCTCAAATGCTTAAATTAACCCGAAGACTTGACCATACCCTGGAGTTCTAGTCAGTCAATTTGAAAAATTCAATAACAATAGGAGGGGGTGAGTAAACTAGCTCAGTAATCACATTTTATGAAATAATAAAATCAATAGTATATTATTAAATCATAATGAAAGATATTAACTTGGAATTCCAATGAGGGACAAATCTGAAACTTATTCATGTATATGCATATTCCAAAGATTTATTCCATATGTAAATATATACTTCATTTGCACAAGAGAAACGATTCAAAACAAAATTACATAAATCCAATAATTCACATTATTAACAAATAAATACCCAATTCCAATAAAGGGAAAAGATTTTAATAATAAAAATATATCTCCAAAGGATCCATATCATTTTCCAAATGCCAATTCCAATAAGGGAAAAGGTTCAATTACAAAATATGCATTTCCATTCATTCTCAAAGGATTAACATTATTATGTTTTTTTCCATAGATTTCAGTCCCTTTGGAAACACTCAATGTGGTCCAATCAATAATCCCTATTGACAAGTCAAATGAGGGCCTAGAACCCTTTTTGGGGCTCATCCCACTATAGTCGAGGGCCCGATTCCCATGCTCACCCCACTGACAAGTTAGACAGGGCTCAATAACAACATTTTCCAAGATGCACAAAATATACCTACAATCGACATCTCGGGTGTGGCTCAATCAATCATACTCACAACCGACATTTCGGGTGGGGTTTAATATCAATATGTATATGTGTATCCATAACCCTTGTCTCAGATGGGACCCAGTATATACCCACAACCGACGTCTCGGGTGTGGCTCAACATATTCCCATTATCGGAGTCTTGGACGGGGCTTAGTATATACCCACAACCACGTCTTGGATGGGGCTCAGCATATATTCATAACCGACATCTTAGCACAATCCAAATCCCACTAGCCACAAACCTTCATTGAGCTTTTCCAAATTGAAAGTAAACTGGTCCATAATTCTAAAGCCATTATAGTAAACAGATTTAGGATTCCATCATTCATAATATATCAATTCATGAACATACAAACCATTCTTATATTGATTAAATTTGGAAAAATAATAAAGGCTTAAAACCTGAATTCAAGAGAGTGATTTAGGGCAATGAAAGTTATTAAGTGCATCACTTTGGAGGAGTGATATAATGCAGATTAGAGGAAGTAAGAGACCAAAGTGTAGATAAAACAAAATTTTTGTGAAGAAATGATAATAGAAGTACAAATCCGGGCCAATCGCCGCCCGGTCACACCCGCTCCATTAGGGGAACGAAGTGGGGGCGGGCACCACTCGGCGCTCCCGGGGGCCCACGGCCACCCGGGGCGGCCTCACGGCTACCTAGGCGGCCTCACCCAGCGCCTCCCCCCACGCGCTCAAACATAACTTTAAACAAAGTAAACATAACTTAACTGGAATGATAAAATAAGGTTTATGTAATCAATCTCATTTAGTTGAAAAAAAATGTGTTATTGAATTTTAGTTAAAGATGTGAAAAGATAAGAGCGAAGTGTCACAACCAATTTTAAAATGGAAAAGACTAATTGCATCACACTATCAAGTCAAGTTGAGTTATATGATAATTAATAAACAATTCTTAGAAGATTGGATAGATCACTTCTCAACTTCACAGTTATACTCTTACCTAACATTTAATCTTCTTATCTTAATTAAAGGAATCCTTAAACATGATGGCTAAGCTATTTTGTGCAAATGCATTTAATTGCACTCTCTAGCTTATTGTGAGATTCTGGTTGTTGGCATGAACTGGATCGGATCAGACCGGATCACACTGGATCGCATGTCCATTTCTTTATTCATTATTACACCTACATCTTGATCCACATAGCTATGCTTTAGGTCTAAAGCTGTTTTGTTTTTCTTGGGCAGGATTTTTTCCTTTTCATGGGGATAGCGTGGTACTTTTGCATGTTCCTTTGTCTAGGCACACGAGCCATGCTAGCCACACGATCAGGTAACATTTTTTTCCCCATTTTTTTTCTTCAGTTTTAAGGGAAAGAGTAAGGGTATCAATCGGATCAGTTTCGGCTATTCGATTCGGTTCCAAAGAGTGTTGTTGTGATCTGAAACCGAACTAAGAATTGACTCAGTTCTGAAATTCGATACTCAAAACGAACCTACTTGGTTTTGGTTCTTATTTGGTTCCGAAGTTCAGTTCTATCAAGTTCTTACACGATTCAGTTCTGTTTCCTCTACTCAATCCATATACTATAATATACATACTATATTATTGTAGTATAGCATAATATTGTTATAAAATTTAGGGTTTTTGCCAAATGCCGCTCTCAAAATGCCCATTTGTACAAACGCACCCCTACAATTTTACAATTTCCAATACCCCCATACTTTCAAAACATTATAACACTTTAGTCCAGTCCATTAGTCTGGGACATTAGACGTTAGTTTCAGCGAATCTAATGATCAAAATTCCCTTCTAATAAAAACCCACCAAAATTAAAAGATAAAGTGACCAAGTTGCCCTCATATTTCTCAAATCGTTTAGGGTTTGAAACTGAAAATCGATTTGGGAAAGATTTGGGTTGAAACTGAAAATCGTCGTCACTGTACTAACCTTAGCTTATACCCAATTCCAAATCCTAGCCATCGTCTCTAGGGATTCCACAATAGGCGAAGGGGACTGTGAAGCATCATCACCTACCTCTTCAGCCACAGGTTCGTCTCCAGCCTGTAATTTTGCATCCATCTCTGGCTTGGGTCATGAGGAAGAGTTTGAACTCATTCACCATGACGAGCACCCATGAAGTAGCCCAACTCAATCCGCCCTGGAATTTTCCGTACTCATTCAGGGAAATTAAGCTTAGCTTTGGTCCCTTTGAACCTGAGAGCCGCCTTGTCATAAGCCATAGCTGCATCCTTTGCGATGTCAAATGTGCCAAGCTACACTCGACTTGCCCTTTTTGGGTCACGTATCTCTGCAGCCCACTTACTCCTTGGCCTTTGCCTTACTCCTCTATAATGCCGCCTCCTCATATGCCCTTCACAATTCACAGTTTCAGAACACATACACACATGGGCATCATATATCTTTGTTCTTTAGTCCATTTTCTTAGATAAAGAGATTTCGATCCATTAGGAGTTTATACAAGAATTTTACATAGGACAGTAAGCAGAACTGAAGGTCAATCGGTCATTCTATAGCACTCTTGTGATGGGATATTGCCGATTGATGGAAAACATGACAAAAGAGACCTAATTTCTTACCAAACCAATACAATATTTAGTTTAGTTAACAAGGATTGTAAGTTCAATAGTTTGATGGAGGAAGAAGAGTTATAAAAGAGATAATTGGGTATAAGCTAAGGTTTGTATAGTGACGATTTTCAGTTTCAACCCAAATCTTCTCCAAATTGATTTTCAGTTTCAAACCCTAGACGATTTGGGAAAACTGAGGGCAATTTGGTCACTTTACTCTTTAATTTTGGTGGACTTTTATCATGACGCATTTTGGTCATTAGATTCTTTGAAACTAATGTCTAACGTCCCAGACTACTAATGGACTAGACTAAAGTGTTACAATGTTTTGAAAGTTGGGGGACATATGGAAATTGTATAGTTGTAGCTAGGGGTGCATTTGTATAAATGGGCATTTTGGCAAAAACCCTAAAATCTAAAACTAACATTAGTAATATATACTGTAACATATTAGTATTATAATATATTAAATGGATCTACTCTGACTACTAGAATGGATTTGGAAGTGGAGAGGAATAATATTGAAGCCAACACACGTCATGGACCTCTACAACAAGTTGGCGAGGCTAAAGTTAAAGAGGCTCTACAAAAGATGAAGGTAGGCAAAACACCGGGACCGGATGAGATCTCAATTGAAGTGTGGAAAAGCTTAGGAGTACGGGGGGGGGGGTATCTTGGTTAACTAAGCTGTTTAACAAGATTTTGAATACAAAGAAAATGCCAGATGATTGGAGGAGGAGCATTGTAGTTTCAATTTATAAGAACAAAGGTAATATCCAGAACTGCAATAACTATAGAGGCATTAAACTAATGAGTCATACCATGAAACTATGGGAGAAAATCATTGAAGCTCACCTAAAAAAAGAAACTATTATATCAGAGAACCAATTCGGTTTTATACCTGGGAGATCGACAACAAAAGCTATTTACCTTCTAAGGAGGCTTATGGAAATCTTTAGAGCCTACAAAAGAAATCTCTATATGGTATTTATCGACCTAGAAAAGGCCTATGATAGAGTCCCTAGAGAGTTCATCTGGCATGTCCTAGGGAAGAGAAGGATCAGCTCACGTAATTATGTGGATATAATTAAGGACATGTATGAGGGTGTGGTGACAAGTGTCAGAACTGCAGAAGGCCAGAGTCGTGAATTCCCAATTACAATAGGGTTACACCAGGGATCAACACTAAACCCTTATTAGTTTGCACTCATCATGGATGATTTAACTAAGCAAATCCAAGATGAGGTCCATTGGTGTATGTTTTTCGTTGATGATATTGTTTTGATAGACGAGACAGTGGAAGGGATTACTGCGAAGCTGGAGTTATCGAGATCATGCTTGGAATCAAGAGGCCAGGCTTTAAGTTAAGTAGAACAAAGACAGAATATATGATGTGCAACTTCAGCCAAACCAGGAGAGGCGATGAAGTAGTGAAACTTGAGGAGTGAGAGATACTACCAAGTGAATACTTTAGATATTTGGAGTCAACCATTAACAAAGAAGGTGATATAGAAGATGATGTTTCCCATAGGATTAACGCAGGATGGATGAAGTGAAAAGGTGCATCAGGAGTTTTATGTGACAAGTGCATGCCTATTAAACTTAAAGGAAAATTCTACAGGACAGTAATAAGACCAGCGATGATATATGGGGCGGAATGTTGGGCTGTTAAAAAGAGTAATATAGATATGATAAGTGTAGCGGAGATGGGGATGTTGAGGAGGATGTGCGGTAAGACTAGGAGAGATAGAGTAAGGAATGATTGTATTAGAACCAAATTGGGAGTTGCACCAATTCAGGACAAACTCCGTGAGAGCCACTTGAGGTGGTATGGCCATGTACAACGGAGACCCGTGGATGCACCAGTAAGAAAGAGTGACCAGATTCAATTTGAAGGAGCTAAAAGGGGTAGAGGTAGGCCTAATTTGACTATTGGAGAAGTGGTAAGAAAGGATATGCATGTGGTAGGGCTCGAGCCTAGTATGACCGTAGATATAGTTATTTGGAGGACAAAGACCCGTGTAGCTGACCCCTTGTAGGGGGATATTCCTGGGATGTTGCTTTGACTACTGCTTATGCTTTTTCCTTTAGTAATTTTATTTTTCCTTTTTTACTTCCTTTTACATCGCTTACTTCTATTGCTATCACGGCCTCTTCGAATCCATGTAGCCGATACCATTTAGTTGGGATAAGGCTATGGTTGTTGTTGTTGTTGTTGTAATATATTAATATGCTATAATAGATTAGTATTATAATAAAATAAAATATTTGGTTCGGTTTCGGTTCCTATGTTTGATTTGGAACCGAACCGAGAACCGAATCAGTTTTGAAATCTCATATTCAAATCTAATCGAATTTTATTTGGTTCGATTTGGTTTGGTTTGGCTTATTCGGTTTCAGTTTCGGTTCTTTGTTTTGATTCTAATTTTACACCCTTACAAAAGAAAACGCCAACCGATCATCCAGTGCATGCCATCCTCGCTCCCAAACACAAGGGCACGCAAAATGACTGCCACATACCTAGTCATTTCTATCTTTTCAGGGGTGCGATGGTCATATCGTGCACCCTTGTGTTTGGGCACAAAGGCCACGTGCGCTACATGACCGGGTGCCGTTCTTTCTCCACCGCTTTAAATATGTGGGCTCATATAAATGGTACCTTTTCAAGACAAACAACTATTGATGTAACATGTAAATTCTTTCCCACACAGGTAGTGTAGGAATTATTATGCAGAAAGATTATGGCACTGCAGACCAATTAAAATCCAATATTCATGCATACATTTGGAGCCCGCTTGAAAACCTTACGAGAAACAGTTTCTGGTGTTTTTCCGTTTCTCATTTCCGTTCTGAGAAACGGAAAAACACCTAAAAATCGGTTGATAACGAAGTATTTTTCGTGACTGTTTTTGAAAATATAAATCAAAATTTATGCTCCCTGGAAGACTTTTGACAGAACATGTTGGACATGTTCTGTCATTTCTTGGCTGAAAATTGGAAAAGTGTGCCTGATAAAAACTCCTATATTCATTCACTATGCTCTTTTGTAAAATTGGAAAAGTGTGCCAAACTTATCCTTTTGTTAATATTTAAAAAAAAAAAAAAAAAAAGGTTTTGCTTGTTTCGAAGAACAGGTTTACCAAGAGGGTCAAAAACGGTTTCTCAGCACAGAAAATGAAAAAACTGTTTTGCTATTTCTCAACACATAATCAGAACAAAAACACCCGTAAGATTATCAAGCGGGCACTTGATTTCTCAATACTTGTGGAATAAGTGGCTCTCATATTATTCCAAATGTTAAAGTTTTTAACACAACAACTAACAAATTAACTCCCCAATGTGAATGCTTCCATTTAAAAAATAAATAAATAAAGGGAAAAGAACTCCCCAATGTGAATAATGTGGCACCAAACTAACTGTTTTCTTGGACAGGGAATTTACAACATTTGTTCTACCCAAAAAAAGTAATTTTCACATTTGGATTTTGGACACAGACGTCTCCCAAAGGGTAGGTCAGTCAATTTAATAGACTAACATTAAATACATGATGTTGACACATGGCATCACCTTTTCTGAAGTGGGTTCCCAATTGCATTACAAGTACCTGACCCCACCGTAATGGCGTGTCTTTGTTGTTTACAAGTCAAATAGTCATAATAAGGAGAGAGATATCTATGATTCTGAATAGTATTAAATGGATCGTTTACCAAAAAAAATAATAATAGTATTAAATGGATAACCACTTTCAAGTTTCAAATAAAATAAAGGGGAAAAGCTACTAATACGAGGATTTAATATTTATATTTTTAGAAAAAAATAATAAAAAATCTTATGTGAATATATAAAAAATCTAATGTGAGTAGGCATAGGAAACGCCTCACGTTCATAAAGACTAGGGCTGCAGCAGGGTTTTTCAAAACCCCAGCTCAACCCTGAGTCCTCTTTGCTGGACCCAGGCCCGGCCCGACCTTGACTTAGGGCCTGAAAAATCCAACCTAGACCCGTCCTCAGCGTCAGACTCGGCTGACCGTAATTGGCCCTAATCATGGAGTGGGGGGAGGGAGAGATGCATGGGTTAGACTAAGTTGGGTTGGGTCGGGGAAAAAATTATCAATTTTACATAAAATAACACTATAATAAAATATATTTATAATTTATTATATTTATATATAATGTATTATATAACAAAATATGTGTGACATTTAATGTTTATAATATATATTTTGTAGTATAATTTAAAACAGGGTTGGGCTAGGCTGGACCAGGCTCAACCCAAGGCCTCAACCCTGGCCCAACTCAACCCTGACTGAGGGTCAGAAATTTTCAGACCTGACCCGCCCTTAGGGTTAGGTATCTCAACCCAAGTCCTGTTCGGGCCAACATAGCCAAACTTGCACCCCTAATGGTTAGTGTATATGCTAATTCCCAAGCTCTTATTCATTACTTGGTGAATCGTAACAACCATTGATAGAATTTTCCAATGTTATCAGTGATATAAGGTTTGTAAAGGAGTTCAAAACTTGGAAATCGACTCTCCTGCGAAGGGGTAAGGTTGCATACATTTACCCCTCAGGCCCTATAATAGTGGGAACTCTTATGTACTAAGACGCTTTGAGAAATGAGTCCTTTCTCTTTTGTGTTTTTCACTTGGTTTGTAGATTAATTCTCATGCACATGGTATAGTCAGGTGGATTTTATGCTACCCAAGGTCAGGTCTTTGGTCTCTTCTTCTTCGTAGGAACTCATACCTATTGTACACTTTTTTTCACCCTTTGAGGATGAAAAAAATTTACTTCATAAGTAGATTTGTACTCGCCCCCCCCCCCATCCCTTCCCCTCCCCACCCGAATTATTATCATATGCAGTTCCCTGATCGGTGCGGTTCCCTAGTGCCTCTCACAAGAGGAGGGTTGATCCCATTTGGGCAGAGTGTTCGGTCAGGTGCCCCAGGTGGGTCCCACCCCCCTCTTGTGAGAGGCACTAGGGAACCGCACCTGTCAGGCAATCGTAGACAGTAACGATTGCCCCTGATAGAATAAAACATGTGGAATATTCATGGAGACCAATGAGCATACAATAAATTATGGAGGTGTTCTTGGTGTACCTGGATCCATGGTTGTGGAAACCGAACTCTTGACGATCCCTGTCGCATACGGACTGTGTTGGTCTGGTCTGCCCTCTTTCACTCAACTTTAGGTTTTTCCAGAGAGGTCACTTAATGGGCCAGTGATAACTATTTATAGTGGTGAGGGCAGGGACCAACCCTGCATAGAAACTAGGGTTTCCTTCCCATTAAGGAAACAATACTTTAGGTCCACACATAGTAACTGGACTCATACCATTAAGGCAGCTCCTATCAACACTGCTAAACCGATTTTGTTAAAATAAAGTGGGACTATGCTAGCCCACCTTTATGGAAATCTTACAATCTCCCACTTGGGCTGCATATGTCACAAATTTTTGATTTTGAAAACATTTTAAAATGGCTCTCCGATTTAGACAAACTAATTGTGGCCACAAAAGATAATGTTGAATGGAGTACACCTTAAAACTGATGCCTTGGTCCGAATGAAACTACAAACACCCAACAGTGCAGATCGTCACATCTAAGGAGACATGAGACCTAACACGTCAAAGTGCTTATGGCCTCACCGACTTGGGCTGTACAGTATGAGAGTGTGGTATGGAAAATGCATGATATAATGATCAACATGTCAATTTCCAAATTGGTCCAGACTCGGAAACCGAATGAACCGCATGAGACAAAAGCTGGAGGTCTTATTTACCATAAGCGTCGCCCAAACATAAACACTTCACATAAGGAAGCTCGTTGAGACTGGGTCCAAATGTCCCAACATACTAGTACACGTCCTCGAAACCGAATGAGGCTCTTCTAGTGGATAAATGTGCATGTATTTACTGTAGGCCTCAGATACCATAGGAGCCAAATACACCACATAGCCTCAAATATCTGAAAGAGGCAAAAATCAAGTGTACACAATAGAATTTGCATGCATTTACTTAATAACTGGATGTGCATGTATTGACTAGAATCTCGTATACCGAATGAGATAAATACACCACATATGACCTCAATTGATTCTCTATGAAGCAATTAATCAAGTGTATACACATAAATAAATGGCCATAATAAGGATGCATATATATTCTCGAGAATAAAATGTCACAAAAGACAAGAATCTGAAATCAGTTGTAACTGTATACACAAGCAAAACTCCCACTAATAAAATGCATCAAAAGAACTAACAAGTTCCATATTACTAACATACTCCTAAAAACTTTTGGAGTCAAGTCCTTAGTGAGAGGATCAACAATCATACTATCTACAGTAATGTACCATACTGAGTTTTATGATTCACATACTTTCTCTCTAACAAGGAAGCATAAATATCAAATTCCCTGAGTTGAAAAATTCCTCAGCCATAGAGTCTAAACAGTGACATCATAATGAGCCACAAATCCCCTGTTTGTATGTGGAAAATCAGTTAGTGTCTGTTAGACACTCTTCTAACATATAGCACCATCTGTCATCACAAACAGATATCCACATGTGATTTTATAGGTCATCTTGGCAGTTTTACCTAATGTGCTACTCCAAGATTATTCAAATATCAATCCATATGTATTCTTAAGGTTACATAAAACTACCAATCTTAGATGCACAAAGAGTATTATTCACCTGAGTTCACTGAGTGTTGGTGAATCTATTTTCTTTCATAAGAAGTCTTTTGAGATAAATCAAACATGCGCATAGTTCTATTACGGTGAATTTTAATGCCTAAACATAAGAGGCTTCACTAGAAAAATTATCTAACTCCCACTAATCTTTAAATAAATGTTGTCAAACTAAGACAAGGATAACTGAATAATATACCATACAAGAAAACATATCAAGTATTTTATCTCCATTTAACCCAACTTGTATGACATAACTAGTAATTTGTAATATATTCACAACACACACTCACACTATTATAGGAAATTGGTGGAAACAACACAAAATCCATGTAAGTGTCCTTTAAAGCTCATTATGAACAATGAATCTTCTGTTTACAGGTGTAATAAGTTTCTGTTCCTTAGCACTCTCAATCAAAATGATACTTTTCTTGATGGTCATGTGCATAATGTATATTATGACTATCAGACATAACGGATTTGATTCCTCCTACCTTTCATAAAGACCTTTATCTTCAATGGAGCTGTCAGCCAATGGCTGGGGAGATTTGTCAACTTTGAAATGGCAAAATCCATACTCACTGTAGCCACAAGAAAACATTAAGGAATTCGTTTCATTCCCTAAATTGGAACCATTCAAGATTTTGATGGAAGATAATTGGGAAGTTAAAACTGGTAAACATGATCACACAAAATTTACCAAAACATACAATATGCAATAACTGAAGGCATATCTATATCCCAATAATATGACTGAAAATTGATTAATTTGGGCTTATTAATCAGATTTATCCCAGTTTTATTTTCAGTAACTGTAGAAAAACATAAACTGGGGAAAGATCCGACGTCATCGGGGTCACACCTGCAGTGGTAAGATCACCCAATACGCAGTGGAATCTCTCACATGCAAGGCGAGACGCTTGCAACAACACCACTCTAAAGATTTCGTCACCTGTGGTGGCAAGACAAGAACCTCTAAAGTAGCGAAGTCCAAAACGTCACCCTCACACCATCAAGCGAAACCAATTAACAATGACTCACCTGTGGTGGCAAGAGCACATCATTCGCCATATGATTTTCTTGACTGCAATCCATTCGCATAGTCAATGATAATCTCACAATCCAAATAACTAGCCTACTGAGTGAAAGCGTAGTCATTTAAATCATGAATCCCATAGACTTAGATTGCTACTAAATGTCCATTTTACTTCAATAATTTTCATCAATATTGCTTTTATCACAAAACACATATAGCCAATGTATTTACAGAAATGTCATATAAATTAATCTTTTCGTGACGTCCAGAATTATCTCAAGATGTCAACATCATGAATAGGCTACATGGTGACGAAACCGAATGTCACAGACTGTATAACACCGATGAGCAAGTAAAAAATGCATCAAATTGGCTAAAGATTAATGAAGAGGCAAGTGTTTTGCATATAAACCAATGTGTAATGCATTCATCACCTATAGTAGGATAGAATTCTATCTTCACATGGTGACACCATAAGAGAACTTCATATAAGATCTAAAACTTGTTCACTTTTAAATTAATCATCTTTGTTTGAATCTTTGTCTTAAACCAAAAGATCAAAATCTGTCAAAATCAAAAGACCATATTGACAATGAGTCAACTGGGCCCAAAACAAATCGACAGGCCTGATTATTGAGTCGACCCAACCAAGTAAAATACGATGACAGAAATACCAATATACAACAGTAGGACTAACAAGTCAATAAATTCATAATTACGACATCGTAGAGATTCCAAAATAATGACTATAAGCACAGAAGGTAATCCAAAAATGTTTATTGATAAATAATTTCCAAGACCAGAAATGATATATGGAACCAATCAACAAAAGCAATTTCTAGAAATGAAGCCAAACTCAATAATCATAAGGTCTAATTTGGAATTATTTTAATAGAACAAACTTAAAATCATATGATTTTTTATTCACTTCCATAAATAATTTATAGTCAATCCATTTATAAGACTTTTCAAGTAGGTTTCATTAAAACTATGATGAAAGTATTTAATCCGTAACTTTATAAGCCCAAGCTTACTATTTTAATGATCCAAAACATCAATTATATGTAGACATCATCATGTGCATCTTGTACAGAAGTTACAAAAATTAAAATTTTAATGTTTTCACATATTTATAAGATTGCCTAAAATAACTTTATGTGATATGAAACGATGGAACATGTGATAACAATACCCCCTCAGTGGCAAACTTGTAAATATCATACATTAAAGATTGTGTTTTCCTAAATGTCACAAATAACCAAAAGCGTACATCACTAATTATAATACCTCATGACAATACAAAGTGTCACGACTTCCTTATGTATTATAACACATGTGGTTTTACTTACCGCCTTGTGACTTACTTAGATGTCACAACCTTAATGGCACTGAATCCACACTCAGAATAATTCAAAATGTGATGTTGCAAAAAGTATATGTATGTGACATAGCATGAGGGAAAACAAAACACAAATGATTAACAACCAATATGCACCAAAATTTACTTTATGTATCCAAACAACACCTTAAAAGGCCAAGGGATACTTAATGCAACCAAACAGACCCTTATGTGAGAGTTTAATCTAATGTCTCTCAAAATTGAGAGTATACTTTAACACGTTCCTGACACTATATGGAACATTAAAATACCATTGACTCAAATTTTATACTCTCACCGGTCCAAGGTATTGTTAAGATTCATGGTCAAAATGGTTCAAAAATGACTTAAAAATAGCCTCTAAAATAATTTAGAAAATCACTTTTATTAAAACTGTTTCCAAAATAGAATTGTTTCCCTGAAGTAGAAAAACATAAATGGTATTTTGAAACAAAAATATTTCTCTGCAACATTTTCATGAATTATATTAACCAAAAATTACTTCTGTAAATGGAATGAACTAAATCATTTTCTACAAATAATCCATAGTCTAAATTGAACCAAAACAAACAAACTGACCAAAAACTGAACAAAGTTCATAATTACATTGTCTCACTGGTCGAACCATATAACCGGAAAACTGAAAAAGTTCATAATCATATTGTCTCACTGGTCGAACCATATAACTGGCTCGGAGTACATAATTTCATCCTCCTACCAGTTCGACCAGTCAATATGACAATACGATAAACATGACATGAAACGATGATAAGCCTTTAACATAAAAAATTAATACATGCTTATATCCATATTACACATTTTCAAATTTAATGGACTTTATAAAAATAATAAGCCACCAAAAAATCGAATGGGCTCATTTTATTTCTGTTAAAAGTTTTCCTTAAGCATGTAACAAGTACAATAGAAAAAAAAAAAAAAAATTTCCAAGTGTTACCATACATACTAGTTTCCTGTCGTGCCAGTTTGATTCATAACGAGGTACAAATCAAACACATAAACGTGTTCCTATTGGAACACCACAATGTACAAGCATTGCCTCATGGTGACAATGACAAACAGTTACTAGATATATATCACATATGTCCTATTATTATAATGTATACCATCAAAGATTCGTACTGTAATATGGAACATAAGAGCATGAAACAATTAATATATATATGCAAGGTGTTCCATCATGCCATTACTAGACCCAACAAGTAAATAATTTTCTATCATAATGGTAATCACAAAATCACATTATGTGAAATTGAAAACATATCAAAAATTTCTAAGTATTAGAAGTTATATGTTCTCTATTGTGACAAATCAGAACAGCACAGAATATAAACAAAAACCAGAATTAAAACAGAAAAGTAAACCAAAACATGTTTTTTTTTTTTTTTTTGGTTTCTGTTTACAAAAACAAAAAACCTGTTTTTCTGTTTTTGTTAACCTGTTTTTTTTGTTTCTGTTTACAAAAACAAAAACCTGTTTTTCTGTTTCTGTTAACCTGTTTCTGTTTAAAAAAACAAAAACCTGTTTTTCTGTTTCTGTTATCCTGTTTTTTTTTGTTTCTATTTACAAAAACAAAAAACTGTTTTTCTGTTTCTGTTTGGGTGAACCAGAACCAAAATTGTCAAACCATGGACCAGACCCTAACCCGATAAACCACCACAAATCGGGCAGACCAATGGTCAACGGTCAACCCCATTGACCAGTCAACAACCCATCTGGGTCGGGTCAGGAAAAAGGGTCGATCTTTCGGGTTTTTGGGTCACCCAACCCGACGCAGGTTAGCAACCCTTCTTGTGCGCACGATAGCAAAAAATGCCAGGTACAAGTTAGCAGAACCCATTTACTTTTATTTTATTTATTTAATTTATACCTTTTTAACTTTTTGACTTTGACTAGTTGGCCTTTTTGACTTTTTTTTTTTAAATTCTAAATGAGGGAATCGGATGGGGGAATATTCCCCCATCTTCTTCCCCAAAACCTAACCAGAGAAAGAAAAAAAAAACTCTCCATCGCCATCCATTGGCCGAAACAGGTGACCGGCGACCAGGGTAAATGCCAACGAGTAATCCACTCCCTCCGACGACTTTAACCCCGCCCTCAGATGGCCTTAAAACCCAACGGCAACCACAGTTTAAGCGAAAATTTGTTAGGGTTCCAAAAAAAAAAAAAAAACAAAAAAAAAACTTCACAGTCGCCCCTAATGGTGCCAGACCAGTAACCGGCGACCTTAAAAAAAACCTGCGAGCAACCCCTTCACTGTGGCGGCCACAATCCCGGTGCCAAAAACGGTGAAACCCCCTTACCAACAACCAGATTTCCAAAAAACAAAACATCAAAATCTGGGGTTTTATCATTGCCATAATTTCGGCCATGGCAGCGGCAGATTTTCCCTTTTTTTTTTTTTTTTTTTTTCTTCTCTTGTTCTTGATCTATGATGCTTTCACACACAACAAAAAATAAAAAAATTTGCAGCCCTATTGATCAACCATGATCAGGCTCTGATACCATTGATAGAATAAAACATGCGAAATATTTATGGAGACCAATGAGCATACAATAAATTACGGAGGTGTTCTTGGTGTACCTGGATCCATAGTTGTGAAAATCGAACTCTTGACTATCCCTGTCGCATACGGACTGTGTTGGTCTGGTCTGCCCTCTTTCACTCAATTTTAGGTTTTTTCAGAGAGGTCACTTAATGGGTCAGTGACAACTATTTATAGTGGTCAGGGCAGGGACCAACCCTGTATAGAAACTAGGGTTTCCTTCCCATTAAGGAAACAATACTTTACGTCCACACATAATAACTAAACTCATACCATTAAGGCAGCTCCTATCAACACTGTTAAACCGATTTTGTTAAAATAAAGTGGGACTATGCTAGCCCATCTTTATGGAAATCTTACAGCCCCTCCCCCTAAAAAAAAAAAAAAAAAAGAAAAAAAAAAGGCAAAACAGAAACATAAAACTTGATTTGAAAAAAAGTACCAAAAAAAAAATAAATAAATAAATAAAACAAAAGAAGGAAGTTAGTATACATCATTAGTAGCATGAGAAACTAAAACCAGTATTTTTATCTATAATATGGTAATTCAATCAACATCCAAACTAAGTATGTGTCCATCTCACCATCTAATCATGTGTTAATTAAATATTATTTCTTTAAAAATCAAAATAAAACTTTATTTGAAGAACTTGTATTGCTAAGAAAACAAGAAGAAGGTCATAATGAAAGATGAGACTACGAAATTGAGATGGTAGTCAGTTGATATTTGGCATTTCAAATGGATTCTCCATATATCTTATGGTGAAAATGACGAAATAATCTCTACATGTGACAATAATACTCATTGGTGGTAGAAATCATCCCTTTTTGTTGGTGTCAAAATCTATCTTCTAAATTGCTTGCCGTTGCAATAAAATTTGCGGTTATCAAAAAAAATCTATCTTCTAAATAAGGGAAGGAGGAAAAATTAAAAAAAAAAGAAGCAAAAACCAAAACTATATTTGTGGGAAAAAAAGCCAATCCGGGAGAGTGGCCGCTGCCACCCTTGCACTCGGCCAATGGAAGAGGACGTATGGACATCGATAGGGGGACCAAGGGCACAGTGGTCATTTTACACTCATTATTGATAGGGACCATGCTCCCCCATATTATTGATAGGGTTTTTATCCATATCAAAGGAGGCTCTTCAATAACCTATGATGCGGGCTTCCTTCTAGAGTCCCACTATACCAAAAGCAATAGAAATGCTAAACCTTTTTCTTTTTCTTTTTCCTTTGCGCTCCCATGCCCATGTCGCCACAAGAGAAACATGGGGGCGTAAAAAGGGAAATCCAATCAATTTGTTCGAAATGCCGAAGTCCAATGTTTGCTTTTAAAGAGCCCAAGTTTGTCACAAACTCATATTTCATATTAATCTTAGCCAAATATAGTTGTACTGTTATTTTCCTAATAATTAATTGCATCTTTGGTACTCATTCAAAACCCTACCCAAAAAAAAAAAGGTATTCATTCAAAAATTCTAAAAGAGAGATGGAAGAGTGGAAAGAAACCAAGGCCATCTATGCCACTTAGATCAAATTCATCCTTATAGTGATGTTCTCTAGTTGAAGGGGAGTCAGATTGGCCTTGGGAGCTCTCGTCCGTTTTGTCTATATCTCTCCTCCCATATTAGGAGCAGATGTGTCATTTCATAGGATGAAGGAGAGAGATAGACACAAGGAGATGCTAGCGTAGCCTGGTAGCATTCTTTTTGCCTCTATTATTACTTGTAAGTCTTTTTTGTGTAGTTAAAAAAAGAAAGATCTTTTATTTCCATGGTGAACTGGTTGGCTAGAAAGATTGAACTTGATGGAAAAACCTTGAAAAACTGTTAAGTTATAGATATATACATATATATAAGGGAAAAACAACGCTGCTTGATCATGTGGTTCCTACACCTAGACACATGAGTGTACAAAATTACCATCCAGCCCCTCCTAAAATATAAATAAATAAATTCATCTATATTGATGCTCTTACGTGGACTCTCATTCACATCCACGTTGTTACAGGAGCTACACGAGGAAGTAGCAATCTCTTGCCCCCATACATAATTGTTCAACCCTAAGATGCCCTTTTCCCACCCCTCATGTGCAAGCTTATAGAGGATCCACAAATTACGTTTTTGTCTTTATAATTGACATAATTAATATTCTAGTCATGACTTGACAATCCACTTGGATAGATCGGAGATCCAATTTTTTTTTTTTTATATCTTCTTCTGCCCATCAAGTGAATGGAATTTTCAATTCTAAAACACCTGTGCTCAACCCATTGAATCATTCTAAACCTAACCATCCAAATCTACTGTTTTAATGTCTCCATGGCCATTCAAAGTATCTCAATTATTGATGGGGGGCTGAGCTTTACCAAGCCTACCCTCTACCAATTTAATAATTGAAGAGATCAGAATTCAGTACCTAACTTAAGACAACTTAGCCTTACCCGCGGCATCTGCCTGATTTCCATGCTTGAGCTGTTGAGTAGAAGGTTTTAAAAATTGGGATTGGATCAACTGATTCCGATTCTTACCGATTTGTTTCAGCTTATGCCATTCCAAAATCTTTTTGTTAGGGTTACTTTAGATCAATATTGATCGATTATTCACTGATCATGAATTATTTTGATCCGGGTTCGATCAAAATCAATTGGAGTTCAGATTTTGGGTTTTTAAACCTGCTTGGATGTAACAACGTGGAAGATGAAATACAAGTTTTTAACATCCATGGAGTGGAATTTGACTAAAACGTTTGATGAACCCAAATTCACTCCAACCAATCAGAGGTTGCCACATGTCCCGGTCCAAGGAAGGGAGCCAAAACAAGGCCTGTAAAGGACCAACCGCAGGCACTGACCACCAACACCCACGGGCGCGAACCCCATCGGGCGCGACCACCCTTGGGTGCCAACCACCTTTGGGGGTATGGACCTCCCTGGGCGCCAACCCCTTTGGGGCGAAGACCTCGGGACATGGATTCCTCGAACACTTCATCCCCGGGCACAGTCTCCCTCAAACACGGCAGTTGCCACCGCCATCAACAAGACACAGATCGCATCGCCAAGGACTCTAGGCCACCGCCTATTGAGTCACGTAGTATGAATGGACTCATATACTAGGAACCTCATCTACCACGTAGATGAGGTCTATCCACCAAGGATGCCAAGTCAATCATGACACTACATCTCATGGGAAGACAACCTATCAAGGATAAGCCCTGCTACTCAGGGACTCTACTACCTACGACAAACACTCTACATCAACTGGGACTCTCCACACTGCCATGCTCTACTATAAAAGGCAAGCTACACAACCCCATCAAGGGACATCTGAACTCATCTTGAATACTACTATTCACTCATCTGTTTGCTCAGAGAGATCTAACTTAGGCATCCGAGAGTCCTAGGCTGAAATCACACTGGTTCTCCTTTGTCACCCAGGGTCTTTTACAGGTTATGGCACTCGAAGGAACGCTAAGCGATTTTTTGATGCAATAGATTGGTGTCGTACGTCTATGGGAATGATGCTAGCCATTACCTTTACTTGCTTGTTTCCATAACTGTTCATACCATGGCACCACGAGGCAAGAAGATCGCTCCCTCCACCAATAATGCCCCGAGGGAGGGGAATGGATCACCTCCTCCAGAGAGCTCACATCGCAGAGTCAATAACCAAGACCATGTCTCTCTAGAGAGGGAGATCCCAGATGATGATCAAGTTACGGTGGTCGAACCCAACAACGAAGTGGTGGTGGAGGTGGTACCTAACCCCAATGCCCCAACAACTATGGGTTAGATCAATGACCTATAATGACAGATCCTTGAGGATCAACGACTCTTCCATGACTACCTGAAGCAACATGCGACATCACACCATCGTAGGACAGACCCTCGATGGGAACAGAGCCCCAGGAGGACCCCTCCCAGGGGTGACAGATTAGAGAGGCATACCAGGCAGCGGGGAGAGCCTTCCCAACCTAGAGGGAGATCGACAGATCCTCCAGCACGGTCGAATCAAGGGAGAACACCATCACACCGATCCGTGGTACCTAATCCTGAAGGGTCCATCCGAAGGTCGGTGTTTGATGGTTGACTAGGAGGAAGCTATGCGCCAGAGCAAAGCCGGACTTACCATGAAGCAAGCCCCTCACGGTCAAGATAAGATCCATCTCGCCAACAGTCGAGACGGGAGGGGACTTCTAGGAGAGGACGCGAACGAGCTCGCAGTGAATGACTAGTCAGACGTGAAGGCCAAACACAGGATGAAAAGTTAGACAAGAGACTCCGAGAGTTGGACGAGAAGCTGGAAGGGTTGAAGAAGTAGACCAAGGGTGAGACACACTCAATCCCTGGACAACACCCCTTCTCAGAAGAGATCATGTCAGCCTCACTCCCATCCAGGTTCAGGCTACCTACCTTTGAACTCTACAGTGGTACCACCGACCCTAATGACCGCATCAACTATTTCAATGGCATGATGACGCTATATGGTGGATCGGACATGGTATCTATTAAGCATTCCTTGCATCCCTCAAGGGTGCGACAACCTCATGGTTCTTCAAACTACGACCATGGTCGATTGGGTCATTTGCAGAGCTATGCTAACAGTTTGTGACCCGCTTCCAGAGCAGCGTTAAGCAAAAGAAGACCACGATCAATCTACTGAACGTGATACAAAATCTTGGGGAGTCCCTCAGGGAGTATGTCAGCAGGTTCACCAAGGAGTCCATAGAAGTTAGAGACCTAGACGATCAAACCCAGCATGTCGCCTTAGCTGGGGGCATCTGAGACATGGAGTTGATCAAGGACCTGGCGCATCATGAGACCAGGACTATGGAAGAGCTCCTGGAGCGATGCAACGAGTTTACCAACATGGCCGAGATAGTACAAGCTCGGAAGAAGGCAATTGAAGCCAAGCCACAGGACAACAAGAGGTCAGCACCAGATGATCGTAAAGAGAGTAAGAGGTCAAGGACTGAGCGTCGACAAGAGAAGGGCGATCGCCCAACAGGAAGAAGTGACCATCGCCCAGAGAGGAGTGAGAGAGCAGGCAATCCAGAGTTCACCCCGTTGAACACCACCAGGTCCCAAATCCTTATGTAGATCCAGGACCGTGACCTAATTCGATGGCCACGACCCATGCTAGCAGGACCTAAGAAGCACAATCCCAATAAGTACTGTCTCTTCCATAAGGACTATGGGCATGACACGGAAGACTGCTACCAACTGAAGAGGGAGATAGAAGGCCTTGTGAAAGTAAGGAGCTTGAATAAGTACATAAAGGGGAGACATGATGGCCGTTCGGGCTAAGGAGATCGAGGACGTGACCGAGAAAGAGAACCAAGGAGGGAAGAAAGAAGAGCGGACCAAGATAGGGAGAGAGACCGTACTGATGAAAGAAGAGATGTAGTAGAGCCCAGTGGCACCAAGGGAGCCCCCATCCTCACCATACTTGGAAGACCGGGGTAAGAATCAACCAGGAAGTCCAAAGCCCATGCCAGGTTCGTGGGAGTAGCAGAGAAGCCAAGCAAGATGGCCAAGACTGAGATGGTGATCTCCTTCTCGGATGATGACTTGGAAGGTGTGAACTTTCCACATGAGGATGCCCTGGTAGTACAGGTAGAGATAGCCAATCGACCCATGCACAGGGTGCTGATAGATACAGGGGTGTCCGTGGATGTACTCTCACTGGAAGCCTACCGCAAGTTTGGATTCGGAGACGATCAACTCAAGCCAGAGCCTACCTACCTCCATGGATTCTCAGGCGCCACAGCCTACCCAGAGGCACCATAGAGCTACCCGTCACCTTTGGAGAGCACCCTCGACAGGTGACCATCATAGTAAACTTCATGGTCGTCAGGTTCGTGGTGTCGTTCAATGGCCTCCTAGGGCGACCTTCCCTGATAGCCCTTAGAAGTGTGGTGTCTCCACTTCACCTGAAGATGAAGTTCTCCACTGACAACGGAGTGGGGGAAGTTCGAGGTGATCAGAAGAAGGCCAGAGATTGCTATGCCACCTTCGTGAAGAAGAACAACGGCAACACACGGGGGATGGCACTATGCGTAGAGAACCTGGTCAGTGACCAGAGAGATAAAATGATAGAAAAAAGAGGAAGACCAGTGGAGGACCTCATCCCCTAGCCACTCAGCAAAGACGACCCTTCCAAGGTCGTACAGGTTGGCTCATTATTGAGCGATGAACAGAAAGAAGAGCTGGGGCACCTCCTCCAGACTAACATAGATGTCTTCGCATGGTCAACTGTAGACATGCCAGGCATACCCAGATCTATAGCAGAGCACAGATTGCATATAGATCCAACCAGGAAGCCCGTGCACCAGAAGAGAAGTAATTTTACCCTCGACCGACAGGCAGCCATCAATGAAGAGGTCGAGAAGTTAAGCCGAGCAGGGTTCATCAGGGAAGAGAAGTTTCCTAACTGGCTCGCAAACATGGTCATGGTACCCAAGCCTAATGGGAAGTGGAGAATGTGCATGGACTACACTGACTTGAACAAGGCGTGCCCAAAAGATGAGTACCCACTACCCAGGATTGATCTGCTGATCGACGGCACCGCCGAACATGAGATGCTGAGTTTCATGGACACCTATTCTGGCTATAATCAGATCCTCATGCATGAGGATGATGAGTCTTACACCGCCTTTCGAATGGACAAGGAGAACTATTGCTATCATGCCATACCGTTCGGATTAAAGAATGCAGGGGCCACCTACCAGAGGATGGGCAACAAGATGTTCAAAGAACAGATTGGGTGCAATATGGAGGTGTACGTAGATGACATGCTCGTGAAAAGCGTCCAAGCCCACCAATACCTAACCGACCTAGAAGAAGCGTTCGCCGTGCTGAGAAGGAACTAGATGAAGTTAAACCTTGCGAAGTGCACCTTCGGGGTGACGTCAGAAAAATTCTTGGGGTTTATGGTGTCAGTACGGGGAATAGAAGCCAACCCATCCAAGATCAAGGCCATCCAAGAGATGACACCACCCCAGACAGTCAGGGAAATATAGAGATCGAATGGAAGGATCGCTGCCCTTTCAAGGTTCATGTCATGGTCGGGAGACAAGTGCCTGCCATTCTTCAAGATGTTAAAGAACCTTCGAAGTCCTAAAGACTTTGCATGGACAGAGGAATGCTAAAAACCGTTTGAAGAGCTGAAGGTGTACCTCGAGAATCCATCATTGCTTAGGCGCCCAGAGCCCAATGAAGAGTTGTAGATCTACTTGGCGACGACACCCGTCGCAGTGAGTGCAGTGCTACTAAAAGAAGAGGGTAAGATACAGAGACCCATCTATTATGTCAGCCATGTCTTGATTGATGCAGAGACCAGGTACACAAGGATTGAGAAGGTAGCGTATGCACTGGTGATCGCGGCTAGGACGCTGAGAACTTACTTACAACCCCATACCATCACAGTCCTCACCAACTTACCATTGAAGAAGGTACTGCACAAGCCAGACATCTCTGGGTAGTTGATCACCTGGGCGGTTGAACTAATCAAACACGACATCAGGTACCAACCCAGGACGGCCATTAAAGGCCAAGCTCTAACGGACTTCATTGCCGAATGCACCCTACTTGAGACTGAGGTAGAAGCAGAGGAACTAGAGGACCAAGACCGAGGATCATGGGAGATGTTCATGGATGGTTCGAGTAACGCCACAAGAAGCGGAGCTGGTTTCATACTCACCAACCCCGAAGGATTTCGAATCTAGTATGCTCTCTGGTTCACCTTCCCAGCATCCAATAATGAAGCAGAGTATGAAGCACTACTGGCTAGACTCCGGGTGGCCAAAGCCATTCAAGTCACACACCTATCCATCCGGAGTAACTCCCAGCTAGTGGTAAATCAGGTGAATGGAGAGTATGAGGCGAAGGTCGAGCAAATGGCGTCATATCTAGCACGTGCTCAAGAATTGATCGAGGGGTTTATGAAGTTCGAGATGGTTCAAGTTCCCAGGGTAGAAAATGCCACCGCCGATGCACTGTCTAGGCTAGCCAATGATGAGCTTAGAAACCTAGCCAGTGCAGTGTACGTGGAAATATTGCATGAACCAACATACCAGGAGTAGGAAGTCAACGAAATTGAGGAAGGGCCTAGCTGGATGGACCCTATACTCAACTACCTATAGAACGACGTCTTGCTAGAAGACAAGGTCGAAGCAAGGAAGATAAGGATGTGAGCATAAAGTACACCGTCCTGGATGGAGTACTGTACTAGAGGGGGGCCAAAACACCACTGCTTTAGTGCCTAGGACCCAAGGGAGCCCATTATGCCCTGGCAGAAGTACATGAGGGGATCTGTGGAAGCCACATGGGAGGATGACATCTAGCCTACAAAGTCCTTCAACAAGGACATTATTGGCCGAGAATGCAAGAGGAAGCGGTGCAATATGTCAAGGCTTGCGAGTAATGTCAATTGTTTGCCCCAGTACCCCATCTACCCGCTACTAAACTGACATCGATCCTCAACCCTATTCCCTTTGCCATGTGGGGGGTAGACATCTTGAGAGACTTCACAGCAGCATCAGGCAATCGCAAGTACTTGGTGGTTGCCATCGACTACTTCACCAAGTGGGTAGAAGCCAAACCATTGGCCATGATCATAGAGAATGAAATGGAGAAGTTCATCTGTGACGATATCATCTACAGGTTCGGTGTGCCAAAAATCATAGTCTCCGACAATGGGAAGCAATTCAACAACCCCAAGTTCAGAGCCTTCTGCCAAAGCTACAACATTGACTATCAGCCTGTTTCGGTAGCATACCCACAGGCTAATGGTCAGGTGGAGGTAACAAACCGAACCCTATTGGATGGCATAAAGAAAAGACTAGAAGGAGCCAAAGGGAAGTGGGTTGAAGAACTACTGAGTGTCCTGTGGGCATACCGTTCCATAGTAAGAACATCCACAGGGGAAAGCCCATTTCGCCTAGCATATGGCACACAGGCACTGGCACCGGTAGAGGTCCTCGCCATGTCCTATAGAGTACTGCACATCAATGAAAGGACATACACAAATGGACTGCGATGGATGAGAGCTATAAAGTACACCATCCTGGATGGAGTATTGTACAAGAGGGGGGCCATAGCACCACTGCTTCGGTGCCTAGGACCCAAGGGAGCCCAATATGCCCTGGCAGAAGTACATGAGGGGATCTGTGGAAGCCACATGGGAGGACGACATCTAGCCTACAAAGTCCTTCGACAAGGACTCTACTGGTCGAGAATTTAAGAGGAAGCGGTGCAATACGTCAAGGCTTACGAGCAATGTCAATTGTTCGCCTCAGTACCCCATCTACCCGCCACTAAACTGACATCGATCCTCAACCCTATTCCCTTTGCCATGTGGGGGGTAGACATCTTGGGAGACTTCACAGCAGCATCAGGCAACCGCAAGTACTTGGTGGTTGCCATCGACTACTTCACCAAGTGGGTAGAGGCCAAACCATTGGCTAAGATCACAGAGAATGAAATGGAGAAGTTCGTCCGTGACGACATCATCTACAGGTTCGGTGTGCCAAAAATCATAGTCTCCTACAATAGGAAGCAATTCAACAACCCCAAGTTCAGAGCCTTCTGCCAAAGCTATAACATTGACTATCAACCTGTTTCAGTAGCATACCCACAGGCCAATGGTTAGGTGGAGGTAACAAACCGAACCCTACTGGATGGCATAAAGAAAAGACTAGAAGGAGTCAAAGGGAAGTGGGTCGAAGAACTACTGAGTGTCCTGTGGGCATACCGCACCACAGTAAGAACACCCACAGGGGAAAGCCCATTCCGCCTAGCATATGGCACAGAGGCACTGGCACCGATAGAGGTCCTCGCCATGTCCCACAGAGTACTACACTTCAATGAAAGGACATACACAGATGGACTGCAATGGATGAGGTACGAGAGAAGACACTTCTGAGAAATGTGGCGTACCAACAACGCACAACCAAATACTACAATGTCAGGGTGCGAGAGAGGTTATTTCACCAGGGGGACCTAGTCCTAAGGAAGGCAAGTGCATCGCAGCCACGGAAAGAAGGGAGGCTATCAACAAATTGGGAAGGACCATACATAGTTTCCAAGCAGATATGTCCAGGGACATACCGATTGAAAACTCTGGGGGCAATAAGGTAGGCCGTACCTGGAACTCAGAACACCTGAAGAAGGACTATTAGTAGAAGTAATAGCAGCAGAGCAGCAGCACCACCAACAGCAGTAGTAAAATAGTAGCAGTAGTGGTAACAGTAGTATTAGTAGTAGCAGTAGATGGAATCATTGTTTCAAGAATAATTTAAAATTTTTTATTGAAGTAAAGAGTTAGTTTCGGAAATACTCGTCTTCTACTACTCGACTGGATCACTGCCATCGCCCCAAGGTCCGTTGACCACCAAGGTGTTATGCCACCAAGGCGTTATGCCACCAAGGCTCGTTGGCCACCAAGGTCCGTTGACCACTAAGGCGTTATACCACCAAGGCCCATTGGTCACCAAGGTCCATTGACCACCAAGGCGTTATGCCACCAAGGCCCGTTGGCCACAAAGGTCCGATGACCACCAAGGCGTTACTCGTTGGCCACCAAGGTCTGTAGACCGCCAAGGTGTAAACATCACTAAGAACTACAGACCGCCGGGGGTTACAAAGGTAAGAGAACCATCAAAGCAACAAGGATTACGTACATGCAACATCCACATCGAAGAAGATAAAAAGTTAAGTGCATACAATCAAAAAGAGATCATAATCCAAAGTTCAACATCCAAAAAAAAAAACACCTATAAACTCAGGGTGCATCAGACGGAGGGCCGGCATATGACCCAGCGGGGGACGCTCTCCTTTGGCAAGACCACCCCTCCTCCATCGCCACAGCGTCGCCCTCAGGAGAAGCACGAGCCATAGCCGTAGTCACATGCAACAACATGGTGACCTCTGGGAACCCTGAGAAATCATAGTCGGGGGTCGTCTCCAGAATGCGGACCTCCAAGTCTTGGATGCCTGCATCATATATCTCCTGGTTATACTTATAGAAGTACGCAGTGATCTCAGGAGACTTCTAATAAGCTACCACTACTCGCTCCCCGGCCTCGGACACCTCAACCTCATGACTCCGCCTCAAGGTGCGAAGCTCCTCCTCCAGGGGACGAACTCTAGATGAGCTCTCAGCCGCTACAGCAGACGCCACCCTGAGCTCCTCAGCCATACTCCTCTCTCATGCCACGGCCTCCTCCCGGGCGACCTTATGCCCCTGAAGCTCCTTCTCCAAGCCCTGGAACTTACGGTTCAGTTGGATCTCTCGGAAGGCATGACTCTCCAGGCGAAGCACCATCTCTGTGACACGATGTTGGACCTGCAAGCAACATAGCCACAAAGAATCATCCTAAGTACAAGAACAATAACAACACCAAAAGCAAAAGAGTGAGAAGCACAACTCACAGAAGCCATGTCCTGGTAGAGGGACTATGTCAGAAAGGCGTCGCTAAACCCCTGCAGGATCGAACGCTCGTTGGGAAGCCTTCCCATATCCAGCCACTCTCGGCATACACCGCGACTGGTCAACGTCGCTCCGTCCTGAAGATCCCAAGGTAGCACCAAAGGAGAGGAGGTGGGCGGATCAGCAACAGTGTCAGAAGAAGAGGAGACCACCCCTTTGCCTCTAGAAGGGGGTGGAACAGAGGATCCAGGAGCAATGATAATATGAGACGACCGCGAAAGGATAACCCGCGGTCCAGTCCTCCCTTTCGCTTGGTCCTAGCGACCCCGGAAGGAGAAGAAGTAGGAACTGGAGGATCAACAGCAGAAGAACCAACCCTAGGTGGAGCAGTCTGAGTACTCCTCTTCCGCAGATCCGAGCGAAAGACACTAAGATCAGGTCAAATATCCACTACAGAGCAACTTACAATCAAGAAACATAAAACAAGTCAGCCAACAGGTACACAGAAGAAAAGTACATAAGCAAATACCAAAGAAGCCAAATGTCTTACCAGGACTCAACTTCCAAAGGCATAAGAAGGCCTTGGAATCCAGCTAACGGACGTCGAACGGGTAGCATCCCTGACATGTCTGGAGGGAGTCATGCTCAAAGTCACTCAACTCAAGAGGGCGGTTCACCCTCTTGACATCAATAACCTCCCAGGTAGATTGCAAGGCACATCGGGGGACCACGACAAAAAAGAAGCGATCTCTCCAATACTTCACCAAGCTGGTGATCCCCACCAGAGGATCAAGAGCGGGGAGCGACCCCCTGGGGAGACGATGGTCGAAGTGGTAACACCCCCTTCCCCTTCTTCAACACATAGAAGTAAGAGAATAGGGAAACGATAGTGGCACGCCCCATCCGGGCGAAGAACACATAGAAACCCAGAATGACACACCAAGAGTTGCGCAACACCTGCCTAGGAGCGAGACCCCAGTGCTCCAACACCAACTCCATAAAATGGGAGACAGGGAAACGAAGACCATGGGAGAAGAAGATATGGTAAAGGCAGACCTCATCTGCTCGATGGGAGTAAGCGCGATCTCGGGACCAGGGACACGGAGGACGACCTCGGAGGGTATATGGTACTCTCGGCGAAGTGATGCCAAGTCCGAAGAAGTCAAGATGCTCAGAATGTGAGCCAACTTGCTCCTAGGGTCACTGACTGAAGTAGAGGCTATAGAAGACTTACGACACCTACTAGGGGCGAAACCTCTAGAAACCTCCTCTTCCCCATCACTGGCAGTAGGGGAAGGCAGAGAAGAAGTATCCGTGGGGGATGACGACCCCGAAGAGGACTCTTCAGCAGATCCAACAATGACTGTAGTCAGATCAGAGTCGTCCGATGATGACATAGAAAAATAATGAAGCAGACTAACTACTTACTCAGAACGACGACCTCCCAGGACCAAGCAACCGAGGAGAAGAGAGGGATGACAACCTGCAAACACCAATGCAGAGCCAATAAAAAAAAAAAAAAAAAAAAAAAGAAAAAGAGAGAGAAGAAAAGAGAAGAAGAGAAAGAAAATAACATACCAGGAGCGACCGAGTAGGCGTCGACCAAAGCGTGGACGTCGAATAGGCTCAGGCGCGGATCAATTGGGCACAACTGTCACACCCTAAACCACCCCCTAGGAGGATTGGGTAGGTGACCCGAATTGCATAACGACAATCCGCCAAATCCCACGGATCTAGAAGCAGTGCTTATATTCACGGAACCACATTCATCTCATTACCATAAGTAACATCAGAGTGCTGCAGATAAACTATAATTTCAATAATAAAAGGAAGCATAGCGATACGGGGAAATGATGATAATATATACATAAGTAAGTTTGTACATTTCCCACCAACCCACAAACATAGAAACAAAGCTGACAGGAACAGAACTACATACATAAATTTATACAGGGTGAGCATACTCAACCCCAAAAAGAAAAAGAAGTAAAATCTACCACAAAACCACAGTCAGAACGGGGATAGACTCTTGACAACTCAAAAAGGAGTCCCCAAGCCAAAAATCATCAGAAGCACTCCTCAACGGTCTTCATCAATGACCACAGAGAAAGTATGTAGGATCGGTATGACCTCCGTCGGGGTCCACACCAACATCATCGTAACAACCAGGACTCTCCTCCTCGATATAAGCCTCCATGCCACAGTGGCATCGATCTGTAAAATCATCTAAGAAAAACAATGTATAACAGAGTGTGAGCCCCCACTTAGCTCATGAGCAAATAACATCATCATGCATGCACATGCAATCACAATTCATAGTTCATATGATCCTACATGATGTTCAAGTCCGGATTATTTATTAGCCACCTAACAATACAACTAAGTCAGGTTAGTGCTACTATATTCCCCAATACATGTATCCCTGGTGTGGGCTTCTAACCCCTTCCCGCGATACACCCATTGAGTTGTCGGAGAGGACCAGTCAGCTCCCGCATCAGTCACCAAGGTCAGCCCGACCAGCCCTCTGTGAGTAACCTGTAGGGCAATCCATTTCTTTTCTCTTTTCTTTTCTTTTCTTAGGCTTATAGCCCATAATCACCATTCTGGTGTTCTTTCATTTCTTTTCATTTCTTTTCTCATATACATATGGTCACCCTCACAGGCATCCAACACCTAAACCTCCGTTGGCAAGGGTGCGTAGCACGGGTGATGAAACTCTAGCCCCATGTCTATATGGCATCGTATGAGTTGGGTGGTGTCAACCGCATCCCATTCTATGGGCTACCACAGGCCTCATTTCCAAGCTGACTATGACATCTAGTCTAACATTCACAATCATCATATAAGAATTCACAGTGTTGATCAACAGACAGTCATTATGCAGTGATTTGAGTAATTTGAACAGAAATAAATAACACAGCATATATAATTCAATTCTTATTAGCCGATATAGCATCATAATTACACATGCACATATGATAGTATTATTCACTCACCTGAGTTGGGTTCTAAAACCTCAGTTGCAAACTCAGTTCCAACAACAGTCTGGTTGTTGACCTCGAGCACGGGATCAATTCCTAGATATAAATCAAAAGTTGTCATGTTAGGTTTCCAGTCTATCACTGGCACTCCTAGAGTTGACCTAAACTTATTGGGTTGACCCGGTGTTCAGTTGGTTCACACTTGGAATTACTGGGCCTTGCACTGGGCCTTAGGCTCATATCCCAATACATCATCTAGTGCCAGTGGCACAAGGGTAATATGGTCATTTTCAATAGTTGTATCTGACCCTAGGTCAAATCAGGTCCACAGTGCTGTCCACAGCTTGCTTGTGCTGTAGGACCAAGCACAGCAGAGTTTCCTTCATCTGTGGGACCCACTAGGGTTCCAAAGTATTCCTTCCCATC
The DNA here is from genome assembly GCF_018873765.1 of Telopea speciosissima. Lineage (NCBI taxonomy): Eukaryota > Viridiplantae > Streptophyta > Magnoliopsida > Proteales > Proteaceae > Telopea > Telopea speciosissima. The sequence continues at coordinate 33,908,853 of NC_057919.1, read as the reverse complement.
AAGGACAAATGTGGGGAAGGGCTTTTTGGTCATTTCCCAACCTCCCACAGTGTCATAGGGCCAATGGGTGAAGTTCCCAAAGCCAGATCACCATTTCAGCAATTTTCCATTCACTAGGCGATGGCTTTGGGCGTTGGGTGCATCCCCTAGAGGCTGCAATCGACATTTGGGCTAAGTTCCCAAGGTTGGGCCCACAAGGCTGAGGTCAGACTTGATGCTCTGCATGTTAGGGGGGTTAGGTAACCCTTGAGATGACCTACCTAATGGTCCAATTGGATCTTCCATTAGATCCACCATCAGGCTGCCAATGGCTGCCCAGACAACCTAATGAATAGTATCACAGGGTTTTCTCCAAGCTTGGATCTCAGTCTCAGCCACATGCAAGGTTGGAAATGGATGCAAAATAGGGTTTCTCGACTGTGATTACCTAGGGTTAGGTCTGTGCAGCCCTAGCTTGCACCCAGGGTTCCAAATCATAGAGCAACAGGGCAATCTGGCAGTGTAGCTGTGCACAGTCAGTTTTGGTTCCCATAAACAGCATATCAGCCCATTGAAATTACACCTAGATCACAGATCTTCCATGCACAAAGCTTGCATGGCAGATCTGGAGTTGTTCTGGGCAAACCCTAGCTGTTCAGGGCTACCCAGGGAGCAAAAACACAGTAAACACAGAGAAGAGATGGGGACAGCAGGTATAGGTATACGGGTTTATACATGAGATGGCTGAGAGAACTCGATTTCAGCTTGGTTGCAAGGCTGCAAGCAATCCCCTGCCTTTCCTTCTTCTTTCTTCTTCTCCTTCCTCTTCTTTCTCTCCTTTTTCTCTCCTTCTCTCCTCATGGTTCCAACAGAAATGAGAGCTCTAAATGAGCTCAAGACCCTTCTATTTATAGGCCCAACCTTCACTAAGGCTTGTTTGGCTGTGAAGGCCCCTTTTGAAAATCAGTTTTTAGACTGATTCTAACTGATTCTGGGCACACTGGTGGGGTCCACAGTGAACCAAGGGTATGAGGTGGTCCCTCAGACTTCCCTCTATCCATGGAGGGTGCCCATGTTCATATTGGGTGGTCCCCACAGTTAAAATCCAATAAAATATTCAGAAACACCCACTAGGCGATGTCACTGGGCCTTGCTGCATCGCCCAGTGCCATCGCCTAGAGAATTCCAAGAAGCTGAAATTCAATGGGCATACACAGGGGTATGACCCTTGGTCAAGGTATTGTCCCCACATGCCCCATAGGAGATTTTACACACTTTACAAAGGTGGGTCCCACCATTATAAAGAGGAGAGAGATTACCTGGGATCCAAACCATATATCAGACAATGAGCTGTACATTTGTAGGGGTCTGCTGTCCACCTACTGATAGGCATGTAGGATGATCCACACAGGGTTTCTTCATCAATCCAAGTCATTGGGGTGATGCTCCACAGTGATCCTGGTTGCCTGATCAGGGGTTCCTGTCCTTCAATCAAAATTTCCAGTCAGCCAGGGGCAGGGTTTGACAACAAACCCTTGGGCGTACAAACCCCTGGGCGCAGACACCTGGGCATAGATTGCCCCTTGGGCACGGATCGCTTGGGCACAGATCGCTGGGCATGGACACTTGGGCGCGAATCAGAAGGGCGTGGATCGAGAAAGGTGCGAATCAGAAGGGCGTGGATCGAAAAGGGCGCAGACTAAGAAGGGCATGAATCAGAAGGGTGCGGATCGAGAAGGGCGCGGACCAAGCCGGGTGTGAACCAGAAGGGCACCGATCGAGTCGGGCACGGACTAAGCCGAGCACCGACCGTGACAAGCAAGGATCAGAGCCCTGCGCAGATCGCAATGAGCGTTAATCGGCGGGCGTAGATCGTGGATGGCGAACAATGGATGAGCATCTACCAAGGCAAGCTAAACACAGATCAACAAGCAAGAGAGTACAACCACAAAGCCAAGGCCAAGTACTAAGCCATGCACATTGAAGCAAGCCAAGTCAAAGCTAGTAGCCAAGAGGTGTCAAGCAAGCAAAGGGAGAATACTACTTCTCATTGTGACCCAAGAACAAACACATGGGGGCCATAATGAATAGTAACCAAACTCAAAGCCCAAGCAAAAGTGGAAGATGCAAAAAGCAAAGAGAGCAAAAACAAGAGAGAGAGGAAGAGAAATGGAAGAAGTGAAAAAGGGAGAATGAGACAAGAGCATATATCTACAAAAAGGAAAAAAAATAAAATGGGAGAGGAGAGGTTTGAGCCCACAACCTCTCCCTCACCAAGTAATTCATAGGCACATCCTCAGAGAAGAGATTATTTACAGGGAACCCCCTAATTGGTACAAGTATGCAAAGGATACTCTCTTGAGCACTCCGTTCCAAGAGAGTGGGGGGCAAATGATGAACCCAAACTCACTCCAACCAATCGGAGGTCATCACGTGTCCCGGTCCAAAGAAGGGAGCCAAAACAGGGCCCGTAAAGGACCAACCGCAAGCACTGACCACCAACACCCATGGGCGCGAACCCCATCGGGCGCGACCACCCTTGGGCGCCAACCCCTTTTGGGGGCACGGACCTCCCTGGGCGCCAACCCCCTTGGTGCGAAGACCCCGGGACATGGATTCCCTAAACACGTCATCCCCGGGCACAGTCTCCCTCGAACACGGTAGTCGCCACCACCATCAACAAGACACAGATCACATCGCCAAGGACTCTAGGCCACCGCCTATTGAGTCACGTAGTATGAACGGACTCATATACTAGGAACCTCATCTACCACATAGATGAGGTCTATCCACCAAGGATGCCAAGTCAATCATAACACTACATCTCACGGGAAGACAACCTATCAAGGATAAGCCCTACTACTCAGGGACTCTACCACCTACGGCAAACACTCTACGTCAACTGGGACTCTCCACACCGCCATGCTCTACTATAAAAGGCAAGGTACACAGCCCCATCAAGGGACATCTGAACTCATCTTGAATACTACTATTCACTCGTCTGTTTGCTCAGAGAGATCTAACTTAGGCATCGGAGAGTCCTAGGCCGAACCACACTAGTTCTCCTTTGTCACCCAGGGTCTTTTGCAGGTTACGGCACTTGAAGGACCCCTGAGCGATTTCTTGATGCAATACCATTGTACACTGTCTAGACAGGGCCTTCAGGCTAAGGAGTCAACAATGTCATTGACGAAACCATCGTACATTTCGTAATACCACTCTCTATTCATTTTTTAGGCCGCTTTAAAAAGGCATATGTAGGAGTAGGCCTGTGAAACTAGATCACATATATTTAAAGCCTACCCTTGTCTAATGCCTTATCAAGTGAATACAATCAATAAAGCACCAAGTTGGAATTGATATCTTTAGTTAGGCTCTCTTTGGTATAATTAATTTGAGAATTATTTCAAGGGGTGATTTCAATTTTGGAACGTGATTGATATAATTTTTTTCACACTTTATTTCTATGAAACTAAAATCAATTTTAATAGAAATCCTAAAATAGTTGAACGAAAATTTCATCTATTTAGGAAGAAATCCATTTCAACTATTTCATGCTAAAACCCTTTAATGAATATGTATTTATAATGAAGGTAAACATGTCATTTGACATTTGTAATAGGAATGAAGCTAAAACAAACAAGCATCTCTCTAACTCAACCCTTTCTATAACCGTTGCCCCACCCAAGAAATAATAATAGGGGAGTGTGGTCCCTATGCGTGCGATGGCCAATGAGAACGCACAGAAGCATCTTGGGGGGGGGGGGGCGAGAAGGTCATTTTACCCCCTGTGTCTGGGCGTGGGTGGTACATTCGCCTGTAGATACCTCATTATGTCAATCCTGGAGGTTTCCCATGACGATGATGAGCATCTTTCAAGACGTAGAGTCTGGGTATCCATAGACCATGTAGGGTAAATGTCCACTTCCTTGAATTTGTCCACAAATCGTTCACCTAAAATACCCTGAGAGGGAGAACCCTGCAAATCCTCATACGTACTCTTCACTGAAGTCAAAACTTGAGCATCTGGACATTCCAAACCACCCTTGGAAAGGCTAGACCCAGCCTAGTTCAATTTGGAATCAACGTGATGCAGCACAGAACCAGCCCAAAATGCACTCTCAATACCCACACCTGAGGTCAACGGTCAAGAGGCCCGAGTCGACATTGACCCTCCTCTTGTTAATGTCAAACAACACATATTTGAATGTACATGTACAATCGACATTCAGAATTCATCAATCAACAATGACCAACCCTTGAGTAGTCATTGAGGCTTGTTCATCAACACCATGTCAATGTGGACTCCCACTCTCTTCGATGTCAATTCCTGTTTAATTTGAGACATCCAAAACTTATCTTGTTTGGCCAAGATTTTGATTTCTTTCGCAATTAAGCCCCATTTTGGCAATTTGGATTTGAATTTTGGCTTCCTTAGGACTCTAGAAACCCTAACTTTGTCAACAAAACACTTGTCCACACCCCCATTGCCAAGTTTGTTGGTAAAACCCCCATCGACGATGCAAAGACACCTCACAAGATGGTCCTTAATTAGTTCATGTACTCTTTATTTGAAGCTTAGAATCATCACTTTTTAGTGAGTTTTGAGTGCTACGATGAAGTGCTATCCAAGGGAGAACCGACTCAACCCCTACAATCGACGATATGATCCTCAAACACTCCTCCCCTGAATCACAAGAGGAAAGCCTCCTGGCCACTTTTGTTCTTAAGTCTCATCTCCACTAGGTAAATCCCTCTTTTTCTCCACCTTTTTACTTTGACTTATTTTCTCACCCCTTCTCTTCTATTTTGCATCTTAAAGAGAGGTGTGTGATTTCATCTCTTTAGATGGCCATCACACACACACACACACACAAACCCCCTTGTTGTGATACTTAGCATGTCCTCTTCCCGTAGAATAGATCTTTTTCATGCATGTCTCCTCCCCCCTCCCCCTTATCTTATCTCTCTTTAGATGTGCTTTGCATGACTTGATGCTTGCATGCCTTATTTTGATTTCCTCATCTTTCTTGCAATATTTAGCATGTTCATTCATCACCTTTCATGATTCCCAAACTCCATAATCATCCATGCATAATAGGCTCATACCTCCATATATCACCATATTTTAATTCTCTCTCATGCATGTATGTAGACTAGGCTTTTTTCCTTATTCGCTCCATGTCTCTATCGTTATTGCACGATTGTTATTTTAGTTTAGCATCTTGTCAACACCATCTCATTCATTCATATATGATGTTATATGTAATATATTTTCGTTCTCTCATACATCTATTCTTCTTTATTTTCTTGTATACTAACTCTTCCCTTGTAGCTGAACCTTTGGGTATATCTCCCTCACTCTCCTTTGTACTTTTACCCCTTTTTTTCTCCTTTTATCGTATTTGACTTTCTTTCCTTAAGCATATTATTCTATTAGCCTAGCCAAGTAATAGAATATATTGGCTTGATCGGGCGGACTGGGGTGCCTAATATCTTCCTCCGACTGTAACATGACCTGTACCCAGACCAATAGGTTGATCAGTCCTCAATGGACATTCCAGGAATTAACTTTACTTTACGGGTCCTAGACCCTATTCTAGGTGGTGACTCCAAAATCTAATTCACCTCTCTGTCTCTCTCTCTCTCTCTCTCTCTCTCTTCTCCCCAAGGATGGATGAGATGGAGGACACATGGCGATCCCCCACCACCGTCGTTTGTCCTCACATCCCCCACAAAGAACTTTTTCTCCATAATAACAAATAAAAGATTGAGTTCCATGTTCGGATGCGTAACATTCACTAGCTTTCATGTGTCTCTCTCTCCTCCCACAAAGGGGTAGATATGTCAATTCATAGAGGGGAAGAGAGATATAGACACTGGGAGGTGCTAACGTATGCTACGTAGCTTGACAAAAAATTTTCCATAATAATAATAAGGGAAGTGTTCTCTATTTAGGAGTGTAGCTCCTATGCCTGCGTGAGACCCAATCAATGTCCCACTTTTGATTTAATCTATTAGGGGCAAGGAGGTCATTTTACAAGGAGGAAGAGAGAAACACAGGCACGTACACAAGGATGCAGGCATAGAAGCCATGCTCTTGAATAGGAAACTTTCTTCCTAAAATAATAATAATAATAATATAAGGGCTCTCCTTGGTGTGATTCTAAAGAGAGCCCTTATTATTAATTTTGTTAATTATTAGTATTATTATTGCATTTGATATATGTGTCCATCAAACCCAATTTAATTTGGTTAATTTAATTAATTATATTTTTATATTATGTACTTGTTGTAATTGTTATAGTTTGTGCAACAGCCCAAAAAAGTACCACTTATTGTTTATAACTATGGACAGACTTGGGTACTCTGCTATAGGGTTGTTGTATTGTATGTTTCCCAATATCGATTGAATGGAAATATAAATACGGGGCACTTTAATGTTGTGAACATTCATACATTGAAATTCTTGATGGTTTCACTGCCGTTTGTTTTTTGGCAGCAGGAATTCAAGTAGTTGCTTTTTACCATCTCTGAGAGGCACTTACTATTACGTTTGTATTTTATGCGCTTGTGGTAAGCCAAAGGTTGATGTCTGCCGACAGAATTGACTACACACCGGCAGCTCGGTGTACACAATACGAATGGTTATTGGCGTGACACTCAATAAGGTTACCACTGTTCGTTAAGGGAAAACATCCATGTTTGTGAGTTGTCAAACTGTGATTGGTTGAACCCTTGGTGTAGTTAGTTGTTTTGTAAAGAATTTGCAAAAGCATTTTTTTATTATATTATATTAAATTAAATATACTTGAAAAGTGTTTTCGAATTGTTTTTGGTCTAGTCATTGGTCATGACACTCCTGTAGTTAATTGCGGTTGACCCGTTTACATGACGATGATTTTTGTACCATGGTTGCAAGTCTACTATGGACGATGGTTGTGGTGGGGAGAAAGTGTAATAAAAATATTTACCACTAGGATTTTTCAAGTTACGCCTTTTGTTGAAATGTCCTTTTATATAACTAATGATAACTTAAGAGGCTATCCTTTGACACCACTTCGCGATCTTGTCCTTTAGATTGTAATCTCCTGAGTAGACTTCCTCTATTTAAGAGAAACTTGGCACAAACCCTAAATTGCACTACAATTATTGTTTTCACAGTATTACCCTTAGAGAAGAGAAAGAGAGAACTTGAGAGAGAAAAGAAAGTATTTTTTTCCCCTTAAGCTAAGGTTTTTGCCATTGGAATTGGTGCAATCAAACGAAGTTCGTGACCTCATGTTGCTTGTGCTAAGTAACCTATCAAACACGGAATTGATTTATTATTTACACATGTTCACGCTAAAATTTTGTTATGTATTTGGTTTCGTATTGCTTCTACCGCCATTTTCATTATTATTATTATCATCATCATAAATAGAATCTATTCTTAAAATTGGATTATCAAATGTATTTCTTATTCTACAAATATTTTCAATTTATGCAACCAACCAATTTCAATTTCTTGACAAAAAACTATTTGTTGACTTAGTTTAAGAAATCAATCTGAAATTGAAATAGAAATCCAACCAAAGAAAACCTAAGTAAAGTAGGCCAAAACGCTACCAATGTTCCTATAGTGGGGCCCACAAGAAAGGCTTTAGGGGATGATAATATAATGTACTAGAGATGTCAAAAAGGAGACCGGATCAATTGCTCGATTTAGTATTTGTTTTGATTTTTAAGAAATCGTTGAAAGACGGAAATCAATTAGAACAATTGAAAGAAATCATTCAAATCGAATTGAAAAAAAAAAATTAAAAACTCATTAATTAAATACTCCTATTTTATACATATTTTGTGTATGTGTATCAATATTCTACATATTATTGTTCACTCCCCCAATTATGAATTGGAACAAATAGTTTAAATTAAAAAAAAAAACAATTAATTAGCTTAGATTTGGTGAATTTCGAAAACATCACCTTCCATAGTTACATGGTAACTATCTTTTTTATTTTAATACGAAAACTAAGATTGAATCATACATAAATGACCAAACTCTCATATGTCCGTAGAGTACATAAGACTTTGAACTCAAATACATTATCCATAATCGAAGTAAACATGTTAATAACATAACCTTCATTAAAAAAGTCTAAAGGGTAAGCTACATAAGCAATATATCGATAGATCACAAGACACGATCAATAGAAACCAATAAGAGGCTGAAATCAACTTGATCAATAGCTTTCGGTATCATTTTGACTTTTATATATAGGTCAAACACCTTCTCAGCCTAATTTTGATCCAACTCAATATATATATGTTGCGTCAAGAAATCGTTCGATGGTCCCTCGAGTGTCGTAACCTGCAAAAGGACCTGGGTGACAAAGGAGAACCGGTGTGGTTCCGGCCTAGGACTCTCCGATGCCTAAGTTAGATCTCTCTAGGCAAACAGATGAATGATTAAAATTCAAGATGGATTGATGGGGTAGAGTACCTTCCCTTTTATAGTAGAGTATGGCGGTGTAGAGAGTCCCAGTTGATGTAGAGTGGCCTTCGTAGTTGATAGAGTCCCTGGGTATCAGGGTTCCTCTTTGAATGGTTGTCTTCCTGTGGGACGTAGTGTCCCAGTTTGGTTGTCGTTCTTAGTGGATAGATGTTGATACATTGTCAGATATGGTGCTTAGTGCTTATGTCCATCTGGGACTGTACAGTTGATAGGCAGTGTTCTAGAGTCCTTGAGGCGGTGTACGTCCCATTGATGACAATAGTGACGATGGTGTTGGTCTCCTATCAGGATCCACATCCGCACTTGTATCCATGTGTGTCTGAGGTCCACGTCTGCATGTGCATGGAAGTCTGCACCCCAAGGGGTTTGCACCCAAGGGAAGCGTACCCTAAGGGGTTGGCACCCAAGGGAGGCCATACCCCAAGGGGTTGGTGCCCAAGGGAAGTGTACCCCAAGGGGTTGGCGCCCAAGGGAAGTGTACCCCAAGGGGTTGGCACCCAAGGGAAGCCGTACCCCAAGGGGTTGGCGCCCAAGGGTGTGGGTGGTCCGCACCCATGCTAGTTCCTCCTTTGGTCCTGTTACGGTCCACCTCCTTGGACCAAACACGTGGCAGCCTCTGATTGGTTGGTGTGAATTTGGGTTTATCATTTGCCCCCCACTCTCTTGGATTAGAATGTCCAAGAGAGTAGACTTTTTCATTTTTATTTTTGAAGTTTTGTCTTCCTTACTCTCTTCTAGTTTCTTCCTTTCTTGGCTATTAGCCCTTGGCCTTCCTAGTGGCTTACCCAGCCTTGGCCTACTTGGTGTTGCTTACTCTTGATCTTGATCACGTCTGCGGTCTCGGTCACGAGCTTATCGCTTCCTTGAGCCCGTGTCGCCCGTGCCTCGGTCTCACGTTCTTTGCTTGTACCTTGGCCTATTTGGGCTCGTCTGCACCCATTGGCACCGCTCAACTATCAGCGCCTGTTGGCGCCTGTCGACCACGGTCCCTTGGCCGTGACCAAAGACCCCCCTTTTATTTTTCTTTCTTCTCTGTTCTCTCTCTCCTTTTTCTTCTTTTCTCTCTTCTCTCTCTTTTTCTCTCTCTTCTCCTTTGGTTTTGGGCGGCGATCATTGATGGACTTCGATTTTTTTTTTTTTTTGGTATTGAGTCGAATTCGTCTTTTGCCATAGACACATCTTTACTTGAACCTTGTCCTGCGAACTTCGACGTCGGACCTTGAACCTCAACCTCGAACCTCGAACCTCAACCTCAAACCTCGAGCCTCGCCCATGTCCATGGCCTCTCATCTACGGCCCTTCGCCGTGGCATTTTTTTTTTCTTGGGTACCTTTCCTACTGGGTTCGCTTGTTGGTTGTTGCAGCTCGCTTTCCACTCTCCTAGGTCGATCGCTTGACGTTGGGGGACTACTACTCAAGTAAGTAGCCTTCCTTGCCATTGTCCATGATGTCTAGCGAATCTGACTCCGCCACTATTGTAGTTGGGTCTATGGATGGGCCCTCTTGAAGGTCATCTTCTTTTGTAGACACTCTTCCCCCATTGCTTCCTCCCGAACCTACTTCTAGTGATGGGGAGGATGCTGTTGATAGTCTTGGCCCAGATGGTAGTCCTCCTAGAGATGATGCTGGGGTGGCACCCCTAGTCAAGGATCCCAATAGTAGGATGGAACGGTTCTCGAGCCTCTTAACCGTATCAATCTTGGTATCTTTTCGTCAATTGTACCACATACCTTCTAAGATTATCCTTCGCGCCCCTGGGGAGTCAGTCATGCCTTCTCCCACCGAGCGGATGAGGTCTGCCTTTATGAAGTTTGTTTCTCCTATAGGCTTCTTTTTGGATTTCTGTGGTTGGATCCGCGCTCCTTCGTGTATTGCTCTTCGTCACTCGTATATGGCCGATAGGCCTTGGTAGTCATTCAACCTTGATGGCCTTGAGCCTTGATAGTTCTCGGATTTTGGTGGTCTGTGGATGCCGGTGGTCCGTGTACCTTAGTGGCCTTGGGCCTCTGTGGTCTGCGAACCTTGGTGGCATCGTACCTTGGTGGTCTGTGGACCTTGGTGGCTTTGCGCCTTGGTGGTCCGGAGACCTTGGTGGCATTCGTGCCTTGGTGGTCAGTGGACCTTGGTGGCATTGTGCCTTAGTGGTCACCGGACCTTGGTGGTCTACGAACCTTGGTGGTCTACGGACCTTGGTGGTCTGCAGACCTTGGTGGTCTACGAATCTTGATGGCACGTGTACCTTGGTGGCCTTGCACCTCGGTGGTCTGTGGACCTTGGTGGCATCGTGCCTTGGTGGTCTACAGACCTTGGTGGCTTTGCGCCTTGGTGGTCTGGAGACCTTGGTAGCATTCGTGCCTTGGTGGTCTATGGACCTTGGTGGTCAACGGACCTTGGTGGCATTACGCCTTAGTGGTCTACGGACCTTGGTCGCATTATGCCTTAGTGGTCTACGAACCTCGGTGGTCAGTGGACCTTGGCGGCATTGCGCCTTGGTGGTCTATGGACCTTGGTAGTCTTCGGACCTTGGTGGTCTACGAACCTTGGTGGCCCGTGTACCTTAGTGGCCTTGCACCTCGGTGGTCTGCGGACCTTGGTGACATCATGCCTTGGTGGTCTGCGGACCTTGGTGGCTTAGCGCCTTGGTGGTCTGTGCACCTTGGTGGCATCGTGCCTTGGTGGTCTGGGACCTTGGTGGCTTGTGCCTTGGTGGTCCGGAGACCTTGGTAGCATTCGTGCCTTGGTGGTCTACGGACCTTGGTGGCATTATGCCTTGGTGGTCTATGGACACCTTGGTGGTCAACGGACCTTGGTGGCATTACGCCTTAGTGGTCTCTACGGACCTTGGTGGAATTACGCCTCGGTGGTCCTTGGACCTCGGTGGTCTACGCCTTAGTGGTCTACAAACCTTGGTAGTCAACGGACCTTGGTGGTCTATGGACCTTGGGTGGTCTACGAACCTTAGTGGTCAACGGACCTTGGTGTGGTGGAAGTGATTCGATTAAGTAGACGAGTATACCCGAAATCAACTATTTACTTCAAATAAAATTTCAAATTATCCTTAAAAATTGTAATGCATCTACTGCTGGCATCTGACTACGCTACTTCTACTGCAGCTATTACTACTATCAGTACTGCTGCTGCTACTCTTCCTGGTAGTACTTCTTCAGGTGTTCTGAGTTCCAGGTACGTTCTTCCTTCTTGCCCCCCTGAGTTTTCTAGCGGTAGGTCCCTGGACATATCTGCTTGGAAAATATGTACGGTCCTTCTCAATTGGCAGACAACTTTCCTTCCTTTCGTGGTTGTGATGCACTTGTCCTCCTTAGGACTAGGTCCCCCTGGTGGAATAGTCTTTCTCTTACTCTGGCGTTGTAGTACTTGGCTGTTCGCTGTTGATATGCTACATTCTTCAGCAATGCCTTCTCTCGTACCTCATCCAGGAAGTCCAGGTTTGCTCGTAGTCCATCGTTGTAGGTGTGTTCATTGAAGTACAATACTCTATGGGACATGGCAAGGACCTCTACCGGTGTCAGTGCCTCCGTGTCGTACGCTAGGCGGAATGGGCTTTCCCCTGTGGGCGTCCTTACTATGGTTCGATATGCCCACAGAACGCTTAGTAATTCCTCGACCCACTTCCCTTTGGCTCCTTCTAGCCTTTTCTTGATTCCATCTAGCAATGTTTTGTTCGTCACCTCCACCTGACCATTGGCCTGTGGGTAGGCTATCGATACAGGCCAATAGTCAATGTTGTAGCTCTGACAGAAGGCTCTGAATTTGGGGTTATTGAACTGCTTCCCGTTGTCTAACACTGGTATCCTTGGTACCCCAAACCTGTAGATTACATCGTCTCAAACAAATTTCTCCATTTCATTCTCTATTATTTTGGCCAATGGAATTGCTTCGACCCATTTGGTGAAGTAGTCTATGGCAACCACTAAGTACTTGCGGTTCCTTGATGCTGCTGTGAAGTCGCCTAAGATGTCCACCCCCCACATGGCAAAGGGAATGGGGTTGAGGATTGATGTCAACTTGGTGGCGGGTAGATGGGGTACTAGGGCGAACAGTTGACATTGCTCACAAGCCTTGACATACTATATTGCTTCCTCTTGCATTCGTGGCCAATAGAGTCCTTGACGGAGGACCTTGTAGGCTAGAGCTCGTCCTCCCATGTGGCTTCTGCATATTCCTTCGTGGACCTATGCCAGGGCATACTTGGCTCCCTTCGGTCCTTGGCATCGGAGTAGTGGTGCTGTGACCCCCCTCTTATATAGTACACCGTCCAGGACTGTGTACTTTGCAGCTCTCATTGTTATCTTCTTTGCCTCGACCTTATCTTCCGATAGGATGTCATTCTGTAGGTAGTTGAGTATAGGGTCCATCCAACTAGGCCCCTCCTCAATCTCATTAACCTGCTTTTCTTGATATGTTGGCTCCTGCAGTATTTCAACATAGACGGCATTGGCCAGGTTGCGGAGCTCGTCGTTAGCTAGCCTGGATAGGGCATCGACCGTGGCATTCTCGATCCTGGGAATCCGAACCATCTCAAACTTCTCGAACCCCGATCGATGCTCGAGCACGTGCTAGGTATGACGCCATTCGCTTGACCTTCGCTTCATACTCTCCATTCACCTGGTTTACTACGAGCTGGGAGTCACTCCAGATAGATAGATGTGTGACTTGAATGGCCTTGGCTACCCGGAGTCCAGCGAGTAATGCTTCGTACTCTGCTTCATGGTTGGATGCTGGGAAGGTGAATCGGAGAGCATACTGGATTCGAAATCCTTTAGGGCTGGAGAGTATGAAGCCAACCCCACTTCTTGCTGCATTACTCAAACCATCTACGTACATCTCCCATGATCCTCGATCATCTTCCTCTAGTTCTGCCACTTCTGGTTCGCCTTTAAGTAGGGTGCATTTAGCGACCAAGTCTGTCAAAGCTTGGCCCTTGATGGCCATCCATGGTTGGAACCTGATGTCGTGTTCACTCAACTCTACCGCCCAGGCTATCAATCGTCTGGAGACGTCTAGCTTGTGGAGCACCTTCTTCAATGGTAGGTTGGTGAGTTTTATGATTGTATGGGCTTGAAAGTAGGGTCGTAGCTTTCTGGCTTGTGTACCTGGTCTCTGTTGGGAGTAACCCAAAATGCCCTGCCCAAATCTTGGCTCGAGTAAGGGAGCGATGCGCGCTGGCTGGTGTGCAATAAGGAATTAAAGTTACACCTTCCCTCACTAGACGTCTTTTGGGGGATTGGCAAGCGCCTAATCCTACAATTGGTATTAGAGCAGGTGGTTGCGAGTTCGAGTCTCCCCAATGCCATGGGTGCTCTATTATTGGGCGTGCATTAGTGCCATGGGTGCTCTATTGTTGGGCTTGCATTTGGGGGGATTGTTGGGAGTGACCCAAACTGTCTTGCCCAGATCTCGGCTCAGGCCAGGGAGCGATGCGCGCTGGCTGATGTGCAATAAGGAATTGAAGTTGCACCTTCCCTCACAAGGTGTCTTTTGGGGGATTGGCAAGCGCTTAATCCTACAGTCTCCATGTCAATCAAGGCATGAATGACATAGTAGATGGGCTTCTGTACCTTCGCTTCCTCCTTTAATAGTACTGTGCTTACCACGACTGGGGTTGCAGCCAGGTAAACTTGCAGCTCTTCATTGGGTTCTGGTCGTCTGAGTAGTGGTGGACTCTCCAGGTACTCCTTCAGCTCCTCGAATGCTTTCTGGCACTCCTCCGTCCATGCAAAGTCTTTTGGACTTCAAAGGTTCTTCAACGTCTTGAAGAAGGGTAGACATTTGTCCCCTGACCGTGATATAAACCTCGAAAGGACTGTGACCCTTCCATTCAACCTCTGTACTTCTCTGACAGTCCGAGGTGGTGCCATTTCTTGAATGGCTTTGATCTTAGATGGGTTGGCTTCGATTCTGCGTACTGAGATCATGAACCCTAGGAACTTCCCTGACGTTACTCCGAAGGCGCACTTTGCAGGGTTTAGCCTCATCTGGTTCCTTCTCAGTACCGTGAATGCTTCCTCCAGGTCGGTCAGGTGTTGTTGGGCTTGGACGCTTTTCATGAGCATGTCATCCATGTAAACCTCCATATTGTGCCCAATCTATTCCTCGAACATCTTATTGACCATCCTCTGGTAGGTGGCTCCTGCGTTCTTCAGTCCTAACAGTATGACACGATAGCAGTAGTTCTCCTTGTCAGTTTGGAGTGCAGTATAAGACTCATCATCCTCATGCATGAGGATCTAATTGTATCTAGAGTAAGTATCCATGAAGCTCAGCATCTCATGGCCGGCAGTTGCATCAATCAATTGGTTAATCCTGGGGAGTGGGTGCTCATCCTTCGGGCATGCCTTATTCAAGTCGGTGTAGTCGACGCACATTCTCCACTTCCCATTGGGCTTGGGTACCATAACCACGTTTGCGAGCTGGGTAGGGAACTTCTCTTCTCTGATGAACCCTGCTCAGCTCAACTTGTCAACCTCTTCCTTGATAGCTGCCTGTCGATCGAGGGTGAAATTCCACCGCTTCTGTTGGATGGGCTTCCTAGATGGGTCTACATGTAGCTGGTGCTCTGCTATGGATCTGGGTATGCCAGGCATGTTGGCAGTCGACCATACGAAGACGTCCATGTTGCTTTGGAGGAGGTGTCCCAATTCTTCTTTTTGTTCATCGTTCATTAATGAACCAATCTGTACGACCTTGGAAGGGTCATCCTTACTGAGTGGTTATGGGATGAGGTCTTCTACCGGTCTACCTCTCTTCTCTATCTGTTCATCCCTCTGGTCACTGACTAGGTTCTCCATGCATAGTGCCATTCCCCGTGTGTTGCCATTAGTCTTCTTGACAAAGGTGGCTAGCATTCTCTGGCTTTCTTCTGATCGCCTCGGACCTCGCCCGGTCCATTGTCTGTAGGGAACTTCATCTTCAAGTGGAGTGGTGATACGAATCCTCTAAGGGCTATCAGAGATGGTCGCCCTAAGAGGCCGTTAAAAGACACCACGGACCTGACAACCATGAAGTTCACCACGATGGTTACTTGCCGAGGGTGTTCTCCGAAGGTGACGGGTAGCTCTATAGTGCCTCTGATGGAGGCAGTGGCACCAGAGAACCCATGGAGGTAGGTGGGCTCTGGCTTGAGTTGATCGTCTCCAAATCCAAACTGGCGGTAGGCTTCTAATGAGAGCACATCCACGGATGCCCCTGTATCTATCAACACCCTATGCACTGGTCGATTGGCTATCTCCACCTGCACTACTAAGGCGTCCTCATGTGGAAAGCTCACACCTTCTAGGTTTGCATCCGAGAAAGAGATCACCATCTCGGTCTTTGCTACATTGTTTGGCTTCTTTGCGACTCCTACGAACCTGGCATGGGCTTTGGCCTTTCTGGTAGACTCTTTCCCCGGTCCTCCAAGTATGGTGAGGATGGGGGCTCCCTTGGTGCTGCTAGGCTCTGGTACATCTCTCCTCTCTTTTGTGCGATCTCTCTCCCTATCTCGATCCGCCTTCCTTTCTTCCCTTCTTGGTTCTTCTCTTTCTTGATCACCACCTCGGTCTCCTTAGCCCGAACGGCCATCACGCCTTCCTTTCACGTACTTGTTCAGGGTCCCTGCCCTTACAATTTGCTCAATCTCCCTCTTCAGTTGGTAGCAGTCTTCTGTATCATGCCCGTTCTCCTTGTGGAAGAGACAGTACTTGTTAGGGTTACGCTTCTTAGGTCCTGCTAGCATGGGTTGTGGCCAACGGAGTAGGTCACGGTCTTGGATCTGCATAAGGATCTGAGACCTAGTAGTGTTCAGAGGTGTGAACTCAGGGCTGCCGGCTCTATCACTTCTCTCTGGACGGCGGTCGGTTCTTCCTGATGGGCGGTCACCCTTCTCTTGTCGACGTTCAGTCCTTGACCTCTTACTTTCTTTACAGCCATCTGGTGATGACCTCTTGTTGTCTTGTGGTTTGGCCTCGATCACCTTCTTCCTAGCCTGCGGTACTTTGGCCATGTTGGCGAACTCATTACACCACTCCAGAAGCTCCTTCATGGTCCTGGTCTCATGGCATGCTAGGTCTTTGATCAAGTCGAGGTCCCTGATACCCCTAACCAAGGCTGCATGCTGGGTCTGGTCATCCAAGTCTCGGACCTTCAGGGATTCCCTGGTGAACCTGAAGACGTACTCCCTGAGAGACTCCCCAGGGTTCTGTACCTCGTTCAGTAGGTTAACCGTAGTCTTCTTCTATTTGATACTGCTCTAGAAGCGGGTGACGAATTGTTCACACAGCTCTGCGAATGAACCTATCGACCTTGGTCATAGTTTGGAGAACCATGAAGTAGTTGCACCTTTGAGGGATGCAGGGAATGCTTTACAGGAGACCACGTCCGATCCCCCATATAGGGTCATCATCCCATTGAAGTAATTGATATGGTCATTGGGGTCCGTGGTACCACTATAGAGTTTGAAGGTGGGTAACCTAAACCTGGATGGGAGTGAGGCTGACATGATCTCTTCTGAGAATGGATACTGTCCAGGGATCGAGTGTGTCTCACCCTTGGTCTGCTTCTTTAGTCCTTCCAACTTCTCGTCCAAATCTCAGAGTCTCTTGTCTAGCTCTTCATCCCATGACTATCCCTCACGTCTAGCGGGTCGCTCACTGCGACCCCGTTCTTGTCCTCTCCTTAAAGTCCCCTCCCATCTTGAATGTTGGCAGGATGGTGAAGGGTCACGTCATAATGAACCTTGACGTGAACGCGAGGGGCTTTCTTCATGGTAGGTCCGACTTTGCTCTGGTGTATGACTCCCTCCTAGTCGAACTTGGAACACCGACCTCCTGATGGACCCTTTAGGGTTAGGTACCATGGATTGGTGTGATGGTGTTCTCCCATGGTCTGATCGTACTGGAAGGTCCGCTGTTCTCCTGGGAGGTTGGGAAGGCTCCCCCCGCTGCCTGGTGTGCCTCTCTAACCTATCACCCCTGGGAGGTGACCTCCTAGGGCTCTGCTCCTGTCGAGGATCTATCCTGCGATGGTGGGATGTTGCACGCTGCCTCAGGTAATCGCGAAAGAGTTGTTGGTCGAGGAGGATCTATCGCTGCAAGTCATTGATCTGACCCACAGTAGCTGGTGCATTAGGATCAGGTGCTGGCTCCACGGTGGCTTCAATGGCTACTTCAGGGTTGAGGTCAATTACCCCAACTTGTTGGTTCTCAGGGACCTCCCTCTCCTGAGAGACATGGTCAGTGGCTCTGCGACATGAACTCTCTGGAGGAGGTGATCCGTTCCCCCTCCCTCGCAGCATTGTTGGTGGAGGTAGCAGTCTTCTTGCCTCGTGGTGCCATGGAGTAAGTAGGAAAACTAGCTGGTAGCGTCGTTCCCATAGACGGTGCCAATCTGTTGCATCAAGAAATCGTTCGATGGTCCCTCGAGTACCGTAACCTGCAAAAGGACCTGGGTGACAAAGGAGAACCGGTGTGGTTTCGGCCTAGGACTCTCCGATGCCTAAGTTAGATCTCTCTGAGCAAACAGATGAATGAGTAGAATTCAAGATGGGTTGATGGGGTAGAGTACCTTCCCTTTTATAGTAGGGTGTGGCGGTGTAGAGAGTCCCAGTTGATGTAGAGTGGCCTTCGTAGTTGATAGAGTCCCTGGGTAGCAGGGTTCCTCTTTGATTGGTTATCTTCCCGTGGGATGTAGTGTCCCAGTTGGGTTGTTGTTCTTAGTGGATAGATGTTGATACATTGTCAGATATGATGCTTAGTGTTTATGTCCATCTGGGACTATACAATTGATAGGCGGTGTTCTAGAGTCCTTGAGGCGGTGTACATCCCGTTGACGACAACAGTGACGATGGTATTGGTCTCCTATCAGGATCCACATCCGCGCTTGTATCCACGTGTGTTTGAGGTTCACGTCTGTGTGTGCATGGAAGTCCATGCCCCAAGGGGTTGGCACCCAAGGGAAGCGTACCCCAAGGGGTTGGCGCCCAAGGGAAGCGCACCTCAAGGTGTTGGCACCCAAGGGAAGTGTACCCCAAGGGGTTGGCACCTAAGGGAAACGTACCCTAAAGGGTTGGCGCCCAAGGGAAGTCGTACCCCAAGGGGTTGGCACCCAAGGATGTGGGTGGTCCACGCCCGTGCTAGTTCCTCCTTTGGTCCCGTTACGATCCACCTCCTTAGACCAGACACAGGGCAGCCTCTGATTGGTTGGTGTGAATTTGGGTTTATCAATATATATATATATATATATAAGTTATAGGAAAAGATTCTCTAAACCGCTCAGGGTTTTAGTTTATGGTATTGGAGCAAGTATCGGCCAATTACAAAATGAATACCATATACGATACGTATTGATCCATATCACATGTATTTGTTCTCAAAGACACTGATACTATACCATTTTATGCTCTGTCCATACCATATCACCGATCTAATATTAGCCAGGTATTGATGTTGACCGATATTGATATGATATCAAATCCTACAACCCTAAAACAGCTAGGGGAGGGTTCACTAGTAGTATTGGGATTCGACTCCTCTACTTCCGCCTGCCCGGTACTGTCGTGCGCCCCTACATACAAGCGTGGTGGAAAGTACCACCTTACCCCAGCTCAGGCAAGAAGCTCGGGCAGGGGTAAGGCGGTACATTCCGCCTTGCTTGTGTGTGGGGCACACACGACAGTAGGGGCAGGCGGAAGTAGAGGAGTGGAATTGAGTAGTATTGTCTATCTCTCTCCTCAGGTGAAATGACCTTATGACAGTGGATATTAGCATCCCTGGGTGAGGACAATGTGTCACTAGAAACAAGATACGAGAGAGGGACAAGAACACCACCTATGTGCAATAAGTTAGCAGGAAACACCAATGATCCAAGTCCATATCATCGATACCAACAACAATATCCACCTTGCTCCCTGCCTCTTCCTCTTGGAACACGCCGCCATCATCAATCAAGACCCCATCTTTATCACCAGCCTCTTCACCTTGCGCTTCATTTATCCCAGATTTATCGAAAGCGTCTAACGTTTCAGTAACCCTAACGTCTTCTGCCTCTTGTAATTCCACGGCTCCATTATCCAGATCTATCATCACGTCTACCTTTGAAGAATTTGATAACTGACTGTCAGAAGCCCTAGTTGTTACTTTATCCTGTTCTTCTTCATCCTTTTCTTCCATTTCATCCACCTTCTTACTATCGGTCCAATTCGAAGTGCCATAGTTGCTCTCCTCAGGAATCTGGTCTCTCTCTTCCTTCTTAGCGTTATAAGTTAGGACAGAGATACTAAAATTGGGAGCTCCAAACAAGAAATTTTCGTCATCGCTATGATTGTTAGGGTCGGATGAAGGGTTTGCGAAAGAGCCTGAGACTGCAAAGGAGAAGATTGAAGGCTGAGAAGGATCCGATGAAGAGAAAGGGCGTAGGACGTCTGTGTAGAGTTCTCTGAACTCATCATCGTCTTCCATTAGATAAGGAGAGCGAGCCAAGGAAACGAGAGGAAACCACAGATGTAACGCCCCCAAAACCACCCTAGCGGTTTAGGGACATTGACGGTCCACAAGATTGTTTATATCAAGGAGATATAAACCAGAGTAGAACCAAAACACAAACACATGTCCAAAATATATAGATTAAGACTTCAACTAAAGTAGGATAGTTAAACTAAGCTATTACAACTTTCATATTAAACTTAAAATTATGAAATAAAGGTTACAATCTCCAAAATTAAATTAAACTCAAACAAATTATAAGTTCTTCTAAAATTGAAAGAAAGTGTAAAGTTTCTAATAGTAGTTGTCCTCTTCTAATCCAAATGCTTCGTCCTCTTGGACCTCCTCCTCTAGTACATCCTCACATCCAGGTTCGCATTCATGAAATTGTTCATCTGAAAAGTGGTGAGGGTAAACTTTGGAAAAAGCTTAGCAAGTAAATCCACAACAACTATACATATGTAAAAACATGCACAAGTAATACAAAATGTAAAGACATACAATAATATGTATATATAAATCCAAAAAAAAACAAAACAAAATGATCATAACCATATTTTCTTATCACCACTACTGTAATAAAAAGTATATATGACAACAATCAACAAAAGATATATCGAAAGATCGTAAAATAACAAACACATCACTCCCTAATGGACTAGTGTGAGCTAGTTACCATATATTGGTCAAGGCCCTAATGATAGCGGCATATGGACTCCAGCTATGATCAACTACAACACCACTGTCCCCTCTCAACATCAAGAAACTAATGGAGAAACTAGTGACCAAACTTGCCCCAGACCGAGTCAAAGCCCCCTAAGGTTTTACCAGCAATGCCCTCCTGGAGAGTTTTTGATCATCACACCTCTTTCTAGTAGTCCATATAGCTCCAATAAGGGTAAGTCCGTAGCTCAAAAACTCGCCAACTTATCCTTACCCTAACATATTCACCAATGTCGGTAAGATAAACAATAAAATAACAATCAAGGGTTTGCTTATAATTTAAAGCTATACATCCAAGTTCGGAACTTAGGTGTCATGACTCCCCAATTCCACCCTAACACATGCTATCGAAAAGAATGAAAATAAGGTTTGAAAATAGTAACTTTCATCAACATATCAATGCATAAAGTAAAGAACAATAATAGGAAAGATTAGGCAAAATCTTTGCAATCACTTATCCAACAATAACATCAATGAAAAATAAAAGATAAATCCTAAACAAAATCAGATTTTTATGCATCATCCAAAAATATCATGCATTAGGTTATAATCATGAAGAATCATTCATAGACCTTCATCATACTATCAACAAATAGGCATTGGATTCATTAGTCTATAAACATGACATTATTAAAATTTTTATACACACATATGCGAATTAAATCATAAGAAAATCACCATTCCTTGCAAGCAATTATGTATGAACAATTTAATTGAATAAAAACATGAATGAAATATGTTTTTGGTATGATAATCTCAATCTAAAACTAAATTCTATATTTAAAACAATGTTTCAAAACAAATTTTATATGTAAGAAAATATCAAGTATAATGGTTGAAGATCTATTCACCTTGTGCGAAGCGACGAGGATTCCTATAAGTGACCTCAAATCAATGCTTCAATAATGTTGATATATGTCTTTCTAATTTAGAACCACTTTAATGGAATCCTATGATTAAGGTAATGATGAAATCAACATCACTATATTGCATAAACTCGGATTTGGGAAACAGATTTTTGACAGAATAACCTACCTTCAGTAAATCAGCAATATCTCTCTGTTCCGATCTTCGTTTGGGCTGATTCAAGTTGGGTTACGAAGATAAGAGATGAAGCTACGTTTTATTGTGAATAATATTTTCTCAATTCGGCTCTAAAAAGGATCTAAATTGGACGTTAAGTTGCTGATTGTGCACAGTCCGAATCTCCTTCTTCTCCTTCCTTCTTCTTGTTCTTCTCTCATCTTCTCCTTCTCTTCCTCTAAATAGTCAACGAATTTTCCTCTCTTCCTCTCTCTCTCTCTCACTCAAATTTATGATAAAATGAATGAGGATTGGGATTTAGTTATGGGGATTTAATCCTAACAAGACAAAAGATGGGAAGAATCCAATTTTGTCTCTAACTACATCCATTTACTTGTCGTCCAATGAAAATATTTTAGAAGGAATCTTGACTTAAGATTTTTAAATTAAAATTTTAGATTAAGTAATTTAAATTTAGCTAAAATTCCTTCTTTTTATTGTTGGGATTTTATTTTATGAAGACTTTATTTTTTCAAGTTTGAGTTTCCAACCAATTGAAGATTGCCACCTCACTTTTCCTTATCAATCCATAATACTTCCCTAGCTAAAATCTATGACCACCCAAGTTAGAATCGTGGAAGCCCATTCTAAGCCCTATAAAATTATAGAAAATAAAATATTTAATTGCACCTCTAAAGAATAGAATCTTAGACCTCTAACAAATTGAATTAAATGTTTAAGCGCTAGGCTAGGTTACTAACTATGAATTATTTTCCAAATCAAATTATATATTTTATAAATAAAACCCTAATTCTACACTTAGGCAAGGAATAAACTCAAAATGAGTGTGTTACACTAGGGCACACTACTTACCATGCATGCATGTGTGCTCGTCCAGCTAGTCCAAGTTCCTACACTTCAGCTTGCCCTAATCCTGCATTAGGTAAAAAGATCAAATTACCCCCAGTCCAAAATCAGGGTATTACAATTCTCCATCCCTTAACAAAATTTCATCCTCGAAATTTACATATTTGGATCTTCCCATTATGTCGAGATATTACAACAGAGATGTTCTGTAGAGGAGGATCTTCAGGGTCACAGTAGGGAAGAAAACGAGAGAGTTTGTGTCATTATGTGTGACTATATTTTGAAAAATTACAATTCACTTCTTGCAAATCAAGGTATTAGCACATACCTGCCTAATATTTCAAAAATTCTTTTTACATGATTGCCTTTTTTGGCAAGAGATCGTTGCCTGGTCATGTAGTCCCTGCACTAGGGTGGGGACCAATGAGAGTGCATGCATAAGCATCTGGGTGGGATTTATCACTGGGGGTTGGACAATAATTTTGTGTACTCCTGTATCTGAATAATTATCACCTCCAATTCGCTGCCCGCTCCAATTTCCTCCAATTCCTCACATAGGAACGGAAATGACCACCCCACCCCACCTCAGGCAGTGTGTTTGGGCAAGGAGTAGGGTGGTCATTTCCACTCCTATGTGAGGAATTGGAGGAAATTGAAGCGGGCAACGAATTGGAAGGGATAACGATTCCATGTATCTAGGCACAAGAACATGAGATCTTGTTTATACCCTTATTGACTATTGCGCATGATAATTTTCTATTATATCTTTTCAATAAAAAAGGCATTCTTACTACTAAAGGGGTGGCAATTTCCTTTCTAACTTTTTTTTTCTTCATAATGATCAATCTAATATTGTAAGATTATTGGCAATAGGTCCTTTTGGTCATTCTTTTGGAAGTCTCACTGTCACCCTAAGTTCTGGTTTTCTTATGGAAACTCTGGAATAGGGGGGTATATCGACTAAATCCTGATTAAGTCGGTTTATGAATATTGATAATCTTTGCCTCTTTTGTCATATGGAAATTGAAAGTGAATGACACATCTTTTTTTCATGTGCTTTCTCTAAATGCATATGGGCAATTGGGTGACTAGGATTAAGAACAGAGTACCTCAATGGTTCTGCCATCCTTGATGTTGTAATAAATTTTGTGCAATCCTCTTTACTATCTAAAGCTTATCGTTCTGATTTCGTTGCCATCTTTACAGTTACTAGCTACTTTTTGTGGACTGAAAGAAATCGATATGTATGGTCTATGTTTCAAAACAATTTCAATTTTTTGACCAAAAAACTATTTATTGACGAAATTTCAATAGAAAATGGTTCTTCCTTCGATGAGCACTCCAAGTAAACAGATCTGAACCTCCAATGGTGCAGCCAAGGTTCTTCAAGTCAATCCTAGATCATCTTCAGTTCCTCAATCACAGATCTAGGTTTCCAAAAGTCTAAAGAGCTAGAAGAAGGGAAGAGAAGAGATCACAGGAAAGAGAGGAGGAGAACCAAATTCGTCCAAGGCTGCCCAAACCGTGGGCTGCCCCCTCCCCTTGGTGTGAATATATAATAGGGTTTCAGACTCTCACTGAGATTGATCCAAGTAGGGTTTTAAAAACCCTATTACATATTCACACCAAGGGGAGGGGGCAGCCCACGGTTTTGGCAGCCTTCCCCCCTGGACTTATCTGGTTCTCCTCCTCTCTCTCCTATGATCTCTTCTCTTCCCTTCCTATTGCCCTCCAAACTTTTGAGAACTAGGGTATTGGAGACCCAAATCTGTGACTAAGGAACTGAAGAGGATCTAGGATTGGCTTGAAAAACCTTGGCTGCACCATTGGAGGTTCAGATCTGTTTACTTGGAGTGCTCATCGGAGGAAGAACCATTGTCTATTGGAGGAGCAACACTTGAGGCTCATTAGGTTAGCAAATTTATGTTAATTCCTATTGATTTAATTTTATACTTATTCATGGGATGTGAAAGTAACCCAAATCGATTGTTTTTCACTGCACATTCGGGTATGGGATGAATCCCTCTATCCATGGGATAGAATAAAAATGACTTTTCTCCATGACACGGATCCCAATATTTTATGGGATGTCAAAGAGATGGACTGGGTATTGATTTATCATACCAAACCTTAACAGGATTCCAGTAAGGCACCATGGACGACCATGAAAAATCCTAAAATTGAAAATAGGATGCCCAAGCTAGATTAGTGTGCCCTAGCACAACCCTAGGGTTCCCTAGGGACAACCATGGAAATCTCAAGAGTTGGGAACTCATACTTACATGTTTGTTGGTTTCCAAAGGTGAACCACCATTGTAATACCTTGATTTTGGATTAGGGGTAATTTGGTCTTTTTACCTAATACAAGATTAGGGTAAGCTGAAATGTAGGAACTTGGACTAGCTGGAGGTGCACACATGCATGCATGATAAGTAGTGTGCCCTAGTGTAACACCCTCATTTTGAGTTTATTCTTTGCCTAAGTGTAGAATTAGGGTTTTATTTATAACATATATAATTTGATTTGGAAAGTAATTCATAGTTAGTAACCTAGCCTAATGCTTTGACATTTAATTTAATTGTCTAGAGGTCTAGGGTTCTATTCTTTAGAGGAGCAATTAAATATTTTATATTTTTTTTTTTATAATTTTATATGGCTTAGAATGGGCTTCCACGATTCTAACTTGGGAGGTCTTAGATTTTAGCTAGGAATGTATTATGGACTGATAAGGAAAGGTGAGGTGGCAATCTCCAATTGGTTGGAAACTCAAACTTGTAGAAAGAAAGTCTTCCTAAAATAAAATCCCAACACAAAAGGAATTTTAGCTAAAATTAAATTATCTAATCTAAAATTTTAATTTAAAAAATCTTAAGTCAAGATTCCTTTTAAAATATTTTCATTGGAGGACAAATAAATAGATGTAGTTAGAGACAAAATTGAATTCTTCCCACCTTCTTTCTTGTTAGGATTAAATCTCCATAAATAAATCCCAATCCTCATTCCCTTTATCATAAATTTGAGAGAGAGAGAGACAAAGGGAGAGAGGAAAATTTGTGCACTATAGAGAAGAAGAGAAGAAGAAGAAAGGAGAAGAAGGAGATTCGGACTGTGCAAAACCAGCAACTTGGCATCCAATTTCGACCATTTTTTTAGCCAAATTAAAAAAATCATATTCCACAATAAAACGTAGCCTTATCTCTTAGCTTTGCAACTCAACTTTAATCAACCCAAACGGAGATTGGAGCAGAGAGATATCACTGATTTACTGAAAGTAGGTCATTCTGTCAAAATTCTGTGTTTCCCAAATCCGAGTTTATGCAATATAGTGATGTTGATTTCATCATTACCGTAATCATAGGACTCCATTAAAGTGGTTCTGAATTAGGAATACATATATCAACATTGTTGAAGCATTGATTTGAGATCACTTATAGAAACCCTAATTGCTTTACACCAGGTGAGTAGATCTTCAACCATTATACTTGATATTTTCTCTTCATATAAAATTTGTCTTAAACCATTGTTTTAAATCTGGAATTTAGTTTTAGATTGAGATTTATCATGCCAAAAACATATTTCATTCATGTTTTTACTCAATTAAATTATTCACATATGATTGCTTGCAAAGAATAGTGATTTTCTTATGATTAAATTCACATATGTGTGTACAAAATTTTTAATAATGTCATATTTATAGACTAATGAATCCAATGCCTATTTGTTGATAATATGACGAAGGTCTATGAATGATTCTTCATGATTATAACTTAATGCATGATGTTTTTGGATGATGCATAAAAATCCAATTTTGTTTAGGGTTTACTTTTAAATTTTCATTGATGTTATTGTTAGATAAGTGATTGCGAAGATTTTGCCTAATCTTCTTTATTATTGTTCTTCACTTTATGTATTGATATGTTGATGAAAGTTATTATTTTTAAACTTTATTTTTATTCTTTTCAATAGCATGTGTTAGGGTGGAATTGAGGAGTCATGACCCTAAGTTCCGAACTTGGATGTATAGCTTTAATTATAAGCAAACCCTTGATTATTATTTGTTATTTACCTTACCGACATTGGTGAATATGTTGGGGTAAGGATAAGTTGGCGAGTTTTTAAGCTACGGGCTTACCCTTATTGGAGCTATATGGGCTACTAGAAAGAGGAGTGATGATTAAAAACTCTCCAAGAGGGCTGGGGCAAGTTTGGTCACTAGTTTCTGTATTAGTTTCTTGATGTTGAGAGGGGACAGTGTTGTTGTGGTTAATCATAACTGGAGTTCATATGCCGCTATCATGAGGGCCTTGACCAGTGTATGGTAATTAGCTCACACTAGTCTATTAGGGAGTAATGTGTTTTTTATTTTACGTTCTTTCGATATATCTTTTGTTGATTGTTGTTATATATACTTTTCATTACAGTAGTGGTGATAAGCAAATATGGTTATGATCATTTTGTTTTGTTTTGTTTTCTCGGATCTATATATACATATTATTGTATGTCTTTACATTTTGTATTACTTGTGCATGTTTTCACCCATGTATAGTTGTTGTGGGTTTACTTGCTAAGTTTTTTCCGAAGCTTACCCTCACCACTTTTCAGATGAACAACTTTATGAATGTAAACCTAGATGTGAGGATATACTAGAGGAGGAGGTCCAAGGGGACGAAGCGTTCAGATTAAAAGAAGACAACTACTATTAGAAACTTTACACTTTCTTTCAATTTTAGAAGAACTTATTATTTGTTTAAGCTTAATTTAATTTTGGGATTGTAACCTTTATTTAAGAATTTTAAGTTTAATTTGAAAGTTGTAATAGCTTAGTTTGACTACCCTATTTTAGTTGAAGTCTTAATCTATATATTTTAGATATGTGTTTGTGTTTTGGTTCTACTCCGGTTCATATCTCCTTGACATAAACGATCTTGTGGACCGTCAATGTCCCTAAACTGCTAAGGTGATTTTGGGGGCGTTACAGAGTGGTATCAGAGCACACTTGATTTGACTTAGGATAGGATATGAACTAGAAATATGAACCTAGAACACTAAACCCAAACACATAAGAACTTAGAAACACTGAAACTTTGGATTTGAACACTTGCAGAAAATTTTCAGAATTCACTGTGTAGGAATCCGAAATTTCATAATATTTTAGACTCACTTAGAAATGAAAATTATACCTGAAATGTTTACTGTAAGTACCTAGATATGTCTAGGGAAAGTCCACAAAATCTCATCTAAATTGTAGTAATTTTTCTAGGTCAAATAAATTTTGTTTTTCAGACCGTACAGTTGTTGTCAAAACCTAGAAACTGAGAAAGATGGTGATAGCAGAGAGACTTAGAAGTGGAATTTTAATTTGAAAATTTTATAATAGTTTCCTTAATGAGTATACTTTCTACTATAAAAAAATTGGAATCTATTGAATTCGGAGAGAGTACTTTACACATTGTTTATCAAAGTTTGGTCAAAATCTGCCAGATTTGAAAACCTGATTTTGGAGAGACTAGAAACCTAGGTTAGGAAGACATTCTTAAAGGAATTTTTAGATATATTTTAAAACTCTAAGTTAGGTTTCTTTGAAAATTGATTTCATCAGGTTTGAAATCTCAGAAGTATTAATTTCCTAATTTCTACTATGAACGGACAGAATTTGAGAAGACAGAAATTTTAATGAGTTGGAATTTGGGGGTGAGTTGTTGATCTTTTGTATTTGGCCATAATGCTTTCGTAAAGAGCAAGACAGAGTGATGAAAATCTTCCACCACCACCAACTAAGGATGAACATTGATTTTTGAAATCACATGAAAATTATTGGAGATGACTTCTAGTGAACCCTGAACATAGAAACTGGTAAGCATAGAGACATTAAATATAGATTGAAACTCTTTGGTATTTTGCAGTGGGCCGATTCGATCTTTTTTTTAAGTGACAAAATTTGATGTCTTACTTGACATGAATTGATTATCCTCCTACTATGCTAGTGTTTATTATTTTTTTAGGGAACAATTTTGTTGGTACGAAGAAAAAGGTTAAGACCTAGACTTTTGGGACCCTCCAAGATTGAAGAACACATAATTTCAAGGACGAAATATTTTTATAGGAGGGGAGGATGTGATACCCTGAAAATTTTTGAAAACTTATTAGTGGAACATGCTATGGTAAAAATGATTTGACTTATATTGTGAGGTGCATGTAGCGAGATTTGGAGATTCATGAATCTGGATGGTTCACACAAAAGAACTTGAATGGTTTGAGCTTGAGTGATCCTATATGGATAAATGTCGAATGGTTGAAGACCAAGTCAATTATGAGTCAATTTATTGGTGAGTCCAACTCAAGTGTGAGTGGTGCAGTTATAGCAAAGTTTATTTTGTGGATCTTTGATATAGACTATGATTGAATAAATAAAGATATAGAGATAACGTCCAAGAAGCTTAAGGTTTTATTTGGCCAGATTTGCATATTACATCAGTGGTTCAAGAATAATAAGATTGATTTTGGTTCAGTTTAGTGATACAACGTTTTAACCAATAACCAAGTTACCATGTTGGATACTATTTATATTGGTCAATAGATTTAGTCTAATCAAAGTCGAATTTTTTGGGTCTAATTTTATAAATTGGTTAAATTTTTAAATATAATGTCTTGACCAATAATTGATGGACAGTCAAAGAGAGTGACTCAGGCTTCGAGGAAACACCTATTTGCTTTGGATCACAAAGAGTAAGTCCTATATAATCATACTATTTTAATTATGACGATTATTTGGAGGAATCATAATATTCAAAAGAGGCATTGTGGGAGAAAGAAGATGAAATGCATTACAAGTATCCGTAACTGTTTAGAGATCTAAATATTTAAATTTCGAGGACGAAAACTTTTAAGGAGGGTGGATTGCAATATCCTGGCATAATGGGGAGATCCAAATATGTAAATTTTGAAGACAAAATTTCTTTAAGGAGGGTGGATTGTAATATCCCGATGTAATGGAGAGATCCAAATATGTAAATTTCGAGGACGAAATTTTGTTAAGGAGTGGAGAATTGTAATACCCTGATTTTAGACTATGGGTGATTTGGTCTTTTTACCTAATGCAAGATTAGGGCAAGCTGAAATGTAGGAACTTGGATTAGCTGGAGGTGCACACATGCATGCATGGTAAGTAGTGTGCCCTAGTGTAACACCCTCATTTTGAGTTTATTCTTTGTCTAAATGTAGAATTAGGGTTTTATTTATAACATATATAATTTGATTTGGAAAGTAATTCCTAGTTAGTAACCTAGCCTAGTGCTTTAACATTTAATTTAATTGTCTAGAGGTCTAGGGTTCTATTCTTTAGAGGAGCAATTAAATATTTTATATATTTTTTTTATAATTTTATATGGCTTAGAATGGGCTTCCATGATTATAACTTGGGAAGTCTTAGATTTTAGCTAGGAATGTATTATGGACTGATAAGGAAAGATGAGGTGGCAATCTCCAATTGGTTGGAAACTCAAACTTGTAGAAAGAAAGTCTTCCTAAAATAAAATCCCAACACAAAAGGAATTTTAGCAAAAATTAAATTATCTAATCTAAAATTTTAATTTAAAAAATCTTAAGTCAAAATTCCTTTTAAAATTTTTTCATTGGAGGATAAATAAATAGATGTAGTTAGGGACAAAATTGGATTCTTCCCACATTCTTTCTTGTTAGGATAAATTCCCATAAATAAATCCCAATCCTCATTCCCTTTATCATAAATTTGAGAGAGAGAGACAGAGAGAGAGAGAGGAAAATTCGTGCATTATAGAGAAGAAGAGAAGAAGAAGACGAGAGAAGAAGAAGAAGAAAGGAGAAGAAGGAGATTCAGACTGTGCAGAACCAGCAACTTGGCATCCAATTTCGACCATTTTTTTAGCCGAATTAAAAAAATCCTATTCCACAATAAAACGTAGCCTCATCTCTTAGCTTTGCAACCCAACTTTAATCAACCCAAACGGAGATTGGAGCAGAGAGATATCACTGATTTACTGAAAGTAGGTCATTCTGTCAAAATTCTGTGTTTCCCAAATCCGAGTTTATGCAATATAGTGATGTTGATTTCATCATTACCGTAATCATAGGACTCCATTAAAGGGGTTCTAAATTAGAAAGACATATATCAACATTATTGAAGCATTGATTTGAGGTCACTTATAGAAACCCTAATTGCTTCACACAAGGTGAGTAGATCTTCAACCATTATACTTGATATTTTCTCTTCATATAAAATTTGTCTTAAACCATTATTTTAAATCTGAAATTTAGTTTTAGATTAAGATTTTTCATGCCAAAAACATATTTCATTCATGCTTTTACTCAATTAAATTGTTCACACATGATTGCTTGCAAGGAATGGTGATTTTTTTATGATTTAATTCACATATGTGTGCAGAATTTTTAATAATGCCATGTTTATAGACTAATGAATCCAATGCCTATTTATTGATAGTATGATGAAGGTCTATGGATGATTCTTCATGATTATAACTTAATGCATGATGTTTTTGGATGATGCATAAAAATTCGATTTTGTTTAGGGTTTACTTTTAAATTTTCATTGATGTTATTGTTGGATAAGTGATTGCGAAGATTTTGCCCATTCTTCCCTATTATTGTTCTTCACTTTATTTATTGATATGTTGATGAAAGTTACTGTTTTCAAACTTTATTTTTATTCTTTTCAATAGCATGTGTTAGGGTGGAATTGAGGAGTCATGACCCTAAGTTCCGAACTTGGATACATAGCTTTAATTATAAGCAAACCCTTGATTGTTATTTTGTTGTTTACCTTACCAACATTGGTGAATATGTTGGGATAAGGATAAGTTGGCGAGTTTTTGAGCTACGGGCTTACCTTTATTGGAGTTATATGGACTACTAGAAAAAGGAGTGATGATCAAAAACTCTCCCGGAGGGCTGGGGCAAGTTTGGTCACTAGTTTCTCCATTAGTTTCTTGATGTTGAGAGGGGACAGTGTTGTTGTGGTTGATCATAATTGGAGTTCATATGCTGCTATCATGAGGGCCTTGACCAGTGTATGGTAACGAGCTCACACTAGTCTATTAGGGAGTGATGTGTTTGTTAATTTACGTTCTATTCGATATATCTTTTGTTGATTGTTGTCATATATACTTTTCATTACAGTAGTGGTGATAAGCAAATATGGTTATGATCATTTTATTTTGTTTTATTTTCTCGGATCTATATATACATATTATTGTATGTCTTTACATTTTGTATTACTTGTGCATATTTTCACACCTGTATAGTTATTGTGGATTTACTTGCTAAGCTTTTTTCGAAGCTTACCCTCACCACTTTTCAGATGAACAACTTTATGAATGTAAACCTGGATGTGAGGATGTACTAGAGGAGAAGGTCCAAGGGGACGAAGCGTTCAAATTAGAAGAAGACAACTACTATTAGAAATTTTACATTTTCTTTCAATTTTAGAAGTAGTTATTATTTGTTTAAGTTTAATTTAATTTTGGGATTGTAATCTTTATTTAAGAATTTTAAGTTTAATTTGAAAGTTGTAATAGCTTAGTTTGACTACTCTATTTTAGTTGAAGTCTTAATCTATATATTTTAGATATGTGTTTGTGTTTTGGTTCTACTCCGGTTCATATCTCCTTGACATAAACGATTTTGTGGACCGTCAATGTCCCTAAACCGCTAGAATGGTTTTGGGGGCGTTACAACCATGATCCCATGGACCATAATATTGTCCACAACTACAACTGTTAATTTTTTCTTCTCTATCAACTCCATAACTCCAGTGTTTCAGGCAACCCTATCAATTAGCTTTTAATAATTCTAGTAGCCTTTTTGTGTGGCAACTATTGCTCCAGCTTCCAAATTTTGCTTTTAGTAAGGCTCTGTTTGGTTGCAAGGGGAATTAATGGGAAGGAAAATGAAATTTTCATACTGAAAAGAAATTTTTGTAATCATTACCCCATATGACAATATAACTAACTCCAAATCATTCCGTAATTGGTTATTAAATTCCACTTTACTTTACATCCAATTCCCTTTGGTTTAAAATGTAAAATAAATATTACATGTAAAATGTATCATTACTAAATATGATGAGAAATTTAAGTAATTTATACAAAAGTTGTTTTTTTTAGGTTGAAAAATTTCCCTTCCCTTCCCTTTAATTCCCCTTGCAACCAAACGGAGCCTAAGGGAATATCCGTTCTGTTGGCTTGATAGTGTCCCCCCCTCCCCTCTCCTCTTTGGGTTTTGGGAAAATAGATTTGATTTAAATTTGCCATCTTGAATTCTCAAGCTGCTATGCTTTAGCCATGAATCCCAACTACCAAATTTAAGTGATTAAGTGGACAAACCATTTCTTATTCTTTATAGAAATGGATTAAATGCCTAGATGAACTAACAATCAATGTTTCTAGAAAAATGCCTAAATGTGTTGACTGAGGATACTAATGGGGTAACCAGAGAAATTAGTTCCAATATTACTAATAGTCCAAGGAGGGATTTGTTAGTTCCAGATTGTTACTCTCTCCCCCTCCATGGTGGGGGATGGGGAAACTTTGTAATAGCATTAGAAACAACCACCTTTGAGATAGAGTAAAACTGAAAGACACAGCAATTAAGCACAAGCAATAACAATATAGACATCAACATCGCCCCTCTTACCATGTCCGCCTGACTTCTTCCTACGGCCGGCTAGCTTCCCTGACCGATCACCCGACCTTGATCTGGCTTCTAGCCTTACCACAATTTAAACAAGTAGAGGAGAGAGACTTCACAAACTGGGAACACTAGTTGGTACCACAATACACAAGCAGTAGGCATACCATGGCACCATCTCTGAGCTTCTTGTAAAGACAAAGTACAAAGTCCCGTTTCATGGTCAGAGGAACTCTTCTCTGCACTCAAACACTGAGTGTCTAAACCTTTACTTTCAGGTGTACTCCTTAATTATGGCAAAAAAAAAAAATTTTTTTGAACTTGTCATGATTCTCCTTGCAATGACAGTTCTATATAATAATCATAATAGTTTAAAAGAAGAGAAGACTTAAAACACCATTCATAAATGAAATGCTTCAGAAGTAAAAAGAAGAAACTTTAATGTTTAAAAAGTCTTGTGCAGAATGTAAGGTATCAAATGATAACTGGTGGGATGCATTACAGATCAAATTTATCTAATGTATCCAAATTAGCAAATCCACAACTTGTTGGTGATCCCTCTGCATTTGCATATAATCAGATTTGTTTGTATCAGTAGGGAGTAAGAAATAAATATTTTAAGATTCACCATGATTTATAGATCTAAAGTTTTGGTTAAAACTTTTACTCGAAAGAATCCAAATATTCCCTTCTCAATAAATAGAAAATAATAAATGATGGATGCTTAAGGGAGTGTTTAAAATTAAGTTGGTTGAGGTGCCAGCACTACTACTGCAGTCTCCAGGTGAAAACATTTCAGTGTAACCAGTAGGATGGTGGTGATAAAGAAGTTACTACTGTCTGAAGAAGAAGCCGTCACAGGTGTAGTCTCCATTTGGAAAATATCTTCCAAGGAGCTGCTGAGTCACGAAATCACGAACAGCCACTGCACTCTTGTTGTAGTACCTACTACACTCTCAATGAAATAAACAACTAAATCCTATGGAAGAAGGAAGGATTTATCAAAACTCAGAGAGAAAAGAGAATGATCTCTTACACGTATGACTTAATATGCATTTTGGGAGAGTGGAGAAGTAAGTAATCATTGTAACACCAATTGATATTGTAAAACCAGAGAATCGAAGAAGAGAAGAGATGGGAGAGAAAGGGGTGCTGCTTAATTAGGAACAGAACTCGATACCCTCGCAGCTCCCCCCCCAAAGTCTTTATTTATAATGAGAAGGTATTACATAGATAGATAGATTCCAAATTCTACGTACTAGGAATCAGAATTAGGAATTAGAAATTAGAAATACCACCTAGGACTAATCCTAATCATAGAGGGAATATCCCCACTAGTATAGAGTTACACAATATATATACCCCCGTGTATAATTAACAATCATATATAGACTCTGTAATTAAGACTATATATAATTAAATAATCAATAAGACCAAGAGGGCTCCAAGGAAAAGTAGAACTTAATTCTCCTTTTTCCTTGTGTGATCCAATCAGTGATCCCTTTGTATGATCAGAATTATTATTTTCAAATGAGAGAGAGAGAGAGAGCCGTCTCACATAGGAAAACAATCAAAGAACAAATACTCCATTTAAGTTACACTGCCTAGTAGAAGCAACTTACAAGTAATATATATTTGACCATAATCAAATGTCAATTCCATGAAGCGAAGAGAGTATCTCAGTTCACTTCTTACTTCTCAATAAGTAATATAATCAGTACTTACCACTAAAGCCTTGGCATATGGTGGAAGAAATGCCAACCACCTCAACAAGGTGACTCGAATATTTTGGAAAGGTTTGTGAGTCTTCTGGCTCCAGGTTAAGTATCTGATTCACAATAAGATTAAAGGTATACTTCCATGGGTCACAAAATCAGTTTTTGGAGATCAAAAGAAGCGATCAGATGTCTTGAGAAGTAACTGATATAACTGTTCTTGCCTTCTCAGCTGCTTCACATCAACCAACTTTCTCTCCTACCATGAGTACATCATTGAGGTGGCCAGCCTATCTATGCCATTAGGGCATAGAAGAAGAACTCGCGAGATCTCGAAGAGTTTCTCGCTTTTTGAATTTGTCGAGACGAGATGCTACTACACTAGTCGAGAAAATACACCATCTTGGGCGAAATCTCGACCCGACCCGGATTTCGACCCTTTTTCCCTTTAAAGACTTCCAGAACTCGATAGATCTCGTGAGTTCTCTGTCGAATTATACTGAGACTGCCATTTTTTCTCTTGTGAGCTGCTGCTCCCTCATTTTGCACCTGGATTTCAACGTACAACCTGCCAAAGACTATATTCAGCTACAAAATTAAGAATTTGCATCATATTTGTGATTCTTCATCTCAAATTTGAAGAATTTTTTAAACGTAAACAATTTTTCCCCAAATCTATTTTGGAATGATAGAGATATATGTAAAATATTTAGACTTATGATTGATGTATTGTACACTTTTACATTCGTAATGTTTATTTAAGTTGTTTTATATTAATTTTATGATTTGATTGCTTTTAATTACTAAATTATGTGTAGAATAGGGCCTATCAGTACGGCATCGCCTACCAAGCTAGGGTCCGAAGTAAAACTCCTATTTGGACTTTGTTTTTGCAAAATCTGATAGTACCATTGTGTTTTAAATGGCCTAAAATAAACCGAGTACCAAGTTTAAGTCCCAAAATAGGTCTAAAACCCATCGAAACCAGCCATCGAGTTGGAAAAAAAAAAAATTACCTCAACCCGTCGAGATCTCGACCCAACTCGCTATTTTGGTTGGTCAAAACCTGTACTCGAGACGAGTTCTAGTTCCTTGCATTAAGGTACTATAGTTTTGACTTCAGATAGTGGTAAAGCTAGGAGCAAAGCCCCATAGATTCCTATGATGTTCTAACCCATGATTACATGAAACTAAGGTTGAAGATCCAAATAGATGAGATCTAAAAACTCTCCCATACTAAAACTAGTTGGTGATATGATCCCTTCGTATAACCAAGGTTCTAAAACTCAGGTTTCGACTAGGTTTTGACGCTTCTATGATGTTCTAACCCATGATTACATGAAACTAAGGTTGAAGATCCAAATAGATGAGATCTAAGAACTCTCCCATACTAAAACCAATTGGTGATATGATCCCTTCGTATAACAACTCGAAACTAAAACAAATGACATGTGAGAAGAGAGAGAGAGAGAGAGAGAATATGAATAGATGACTGATGACCCAAGAAGTAACCGTAAGAGTTGGATAGGTTTTAAACTAAT
Organism: Telopea speciosissima; assembly: GCF_018873765.1. Classification (NCBI taxonomy): domain Eukaryota; kingdom Viridiplantae; phylum Streptophyta; class Magnoliopsida; order Proteales; family Proteaceae; genus Telopea; species Telopea speciosissima. Next base: position 33,872,351 of record NC_057919.1, on the reverse strand, counting down.
GCATCAAAGTTTTTAGAAGAGAATTTCAATTTTTTCCAAACTATGGAGGGGGAAATGATAGCAATTGTGCAAAATATACTTGGTTCCAATGGCTGAATAAGTGATAGGAAGAGTCGAGACAGAGAGAGAGAGAGAGAGAGAATATGAATAACATTAACTTATTCAAGGTTTAAACTAATGCAATCGTGAGGAAGGGGGAGAAAAGTGTGGCCGATTGGTAGGAAGGTGTCTACATTAACTTATTCAAGTTATGTAGGTATGTACCGGTTGCCGCCATTACTTGGTTGCAGCACTAGAGAGGTGATTTACTTGATGGCCCACTTTGGGAAGTCATTCTTGGACACTTGATATCTTCTATGTGACAAGTTGGATGAGAACCAAATTTTGTGCACAGGTAGGGCCTAGGGTCTCCGGCTCACCTGTCGATTTTCAGGCCAAATAGAGTTCTCCACATGGCAAAAGAAAGCTCTGAAATTCACCAAAAAAATGAAACTTGGGGAAAACAAAGGAATGACTAAAAACACAAAGGGCGATGCTAATATTGGGGTATATGATTGAATTAGGCTCTGAAATTTGACATGTGGCTAATCCAGACGATGCCCTATCTATACAATGGCCAAATTGCCACATCACTTCCATATGGCACAATTAGGTAGCCCATGTAACAGAAGTACAACAGTATTAACCAGTATATAAGCATGAAGAAGAAGAAGAAGAAGAAGAGAGCAGATAGATTTGGGAAAGAATACACTAATCAGTTGTTAAGAATATATTTTTAACAACATTAATTCTATAAATTACACTTAAGCCCCTAATTTATGTATATTTACACATAAGACTCTGATGAAAATATAATTACGAAAACCTCATGCAACACAGAATTTAAAACTTAACACTTCCTCTCAAGCTGATGCATAAATATCACTCATGCCTAGGTTAGAACAACCTTGATGAAAAACATTCTGAAACAAGGCCTTGGTAAGCATATCACCAAGTTAATTTGCACTACTAACAAAAGGAGCGGAGATTAGCTTTCGCATCACAATATCTCGAACAACATGACAATCAACTTCTATATGTGCGGTACACTGGTGGAAATTGGATTACTAACAATATAAATAACAACTTGATTGTCACAGAACATTATCAATGGATTTGTTAACTGAAAATCCACACTCCTAGATAAGTGATTTCAGCCACATCAACTCGCAGTATATGCCATGGTTCTATACTCACCTTTTGCATTAGATCTAGCCATTGTTATTTGTTTCTTACTCCTCCAAGTGACAAGATTACCACCAACAAAAGTATACTAACTAATCATAGATCTCATATCACATTTAGGCCTATCCCAATCAACATTAGAATAATCAACAATATTGATATGATTATAAGGCCTACAAATAAGACCATTTCCTAGAGCACCCTTGACATATGTCAGCTACTCCTAGTGAACCCGCATGGGATTCTCCATGAGCTGACTAATGATACTAATTGCAAATGATATGTTAAGTCTGGTGATGGTAAGATAGATGAGCTTACCAACCAACCTTATGTACCGATGCTTGTCCACAAAATCCTTATCATCACAGACCTCAAGTTTCAGATGAGGATTCATAAGCGTATCAAAAGGCTTAAAGTTTAACATGCCAGTCAGTAAGAAGATCTAATATGTACTTCCTTTGAGATAAGTTAATTCCCTGAACATATCTGAGAGCTCCCAAATCCTTATTTGAAAGTGCTCCTATAGATAATCTTTGATATGATCGAAACCTGCTAATCATTACTAGAGATGATAACGTCATCAACATACACAACTAACACTCTCACCTTACAATCCTAGTGATAAACATAAACAGAATGGTCAGCTAGCATTGTGTAAACCTATAATCAGTAACAACTTTGTTGAACTTGGCAAACCAGGCTCTTGGGCTGTGTTTGGATGTCTTTAAATGGATAGAAAAGAAAAGAGGAGAAAAAAAGAATCTCTAATAGAATTATAAAAGAAAAGAAAAGAATAGAAACAAAATGAAATGAAAAGAAAGAAAAAAATCTGATTGTTTGGTTATAGGATGGAAAAGAAAAGAAAAAATAAAAAACTCGGCCTTGATTACCCTCTTCAATTCCTTTCCACCGTCATTATTGATCTGGGTTCGCGTTGATAGTTGGACTCAATCCATCTGCACTTCATCCCCTTCCCCCAAAACTCTTCACTTAAACCAATCCCATCGCACCCACTTCCTTCAATTTGACAATTGTGAAGTAGGGGTGAAGGGGAAAAACTCTCTAAGACAAAAAGACAACATATAATGGAGGGTTATTTGTGTATAGAGCCATAATGCAATTTAGAGCAGGATGAGCTGCAAAGGCTGGGACATGGTTCAGTGAACTCGCCTTCAGCTTCATAGATGAGACTTCCAGGTGATTCAGGGAAGTTCCATTCATCAGAGCAAAGGAAAAAAAAATAATAAAAAAGAAAGTCAAAGCGATAAATCAGTGCGACTAAGAAAGAGAGAGAGGTCAAAGGTGACCATCACCACCCAAGGGGGAAAGGATATTGAGAGCCTCGCTCAATTGGAGTCGTGGACCTTGAGGGACAGTTCATTAGAGCCCTCGATGTTGTCCAAAATTGAGCGATACCCTTGGGGTACTTGGGCATCGAAGGGTAATGTGGTCGAGCCTCTCTCTCTCTCTCTCTCTCGTTGCATCTCTCTTCCCCTTGCCATCTCCCTTCTCTCTTCTTCCGGTCTCCGTCCTTTGTCCTAATCCAAAATGGAGATCCAACCAGGTTTCTGTCACGGCCCTAGATGATGGCAGTCTTAAAGCGGGCCTTGTCGCCAGAGATCTCGACCTCATCCAGGAACTTTCCCCCAGATCTCGCCTCACACAGCTGCCGAATCTCACGTCACACACCCCCACACACTCTCTCTCTCTAGCACTTCTCTTTCAAGAAAACCCAGATTTCTCTTGGCAAGGGCAAGCCTTTTTTATGGCAGCGAAAGAAAAAAATCACCGTTCCCGAGGTGAATTTTAAAATTCAAAGCATGGATCTTCTCTGGGCCCAGACATACTAAATGCCAAGAAATTTCTAATAACCAAGAGAATCATATAAATTTTGTACAGTTTTCTTTCTTTTTATGTCTTCCAAACACAGCCTTGGTGACTGCTTTAGACCATAAATGGCCTTATGAAGCTTACACATTTTCTTCAAATCTCCTCCTGAGCAACATATCCAGGAGGTTGCTCCATTTAACTTCATGTAAATCACCATAAAAAAACATTTGTTTAAGTTGGAGTTGAGCAACAGGGGAAAATATCTCAAAATGATCAACTCCATAGGTCTAAGTATACCTTTGGCAACTAGCCCAGCCTTGAGATGCTCAATAGTGCAATCAGGGTTATACTAAAGGGCTTACACCTAATGACACTTCACAAGTTCCTTACACCTAAAGGCAAATCAACCAACTCCCATGTTTGGCGACTGTGAAAAGCATCCATTTCAATATCCATTGTCATCTTCCACCCAGAAAGAGAGCGATTCTTGATAAGTTTTGGGAATAGCATTCTTAGACAAGGACAAAGAAAAAGAAAATGGTGAAATAAGACAATGAGATACATAGACAAATTGAGCAATAGGATAAGTAAAAAAAGATTTTAAGGTACCCAAACAAGTACTTTTTCCAATGGCCACAGGTAAGTCAATGTCTAATGGAAGAGGTGTTGGAGCTCCAGATAAGGATTCTGCTAGTGAAGAGGGCGGTAAGGTGGGAACTTCACCATGTGCTTTAAGACGATGCTAGTACACTAAAGAGGTTTAGAGTTCAATCAAGGAGGATCACCTACAAGTGAAAGTTACACAGGAATAGAAGAAAGTAACATCAGCATGAACATATTGTTGCCCAAAAACAGGATCATACCATCAATAACATTTTTTAGTACGAAAATACGCAAAAATAACACAATGGCACTAGGAAACAACTTATCAATTCTAGGGCACAATTAATGAACAAAACAAATGTGACCAAAAACTCTAGGAGGTAAAGAAAACAATGAAGATCAAAGCCCCCTTGTTTGTAAACCCAACGAAATCCTATAGCCTATTTGCTCGGTGGTAGAATAAAAAAATTTCTCCTTTTCTAAAGCTTGAAGTTTTTCCTCTCGACCAACAAGGTTGACTGGTAATTGGGAAAAACAACAGATAGAGGGGATTGATGTCCAAGGACAGTAGAAGACATGGGATTAATGAGACAACAAGCAGTAAGTACATCTCCCCAAAATATCATAGGAATATTCATATAAAATAACAGAGGGTGGCCTTGGTGCAATGATAAGGTTGCTCCATTGTGACCAAGTGGTCACGGTTTCAAGTCTGGATACAGCCTCTTGCTAAAACCTCTTTGTGTGTGTCTCACAGATTGCCACGGGACCAACCATGTCGGCAATGGATAAGAAGATTGACGCCACAGAAAAGGAGGTAAGTCTCCATTCCATCCTGACCAACTGCCATCTCTCTGTTATTACAGAATGCCTTTAATGTTTAATCCTGATTCTCCAACACGCTTGTATTCTCATCTACCGAGTGAGTTAGCTTGTTTACAGTTCTTCAATTCCACATTGTGGCAGTTCCGGACCTATTGGGGTGGATTTTATAGTGAGGTTTCTGCTTGTAATTTATCTACATGATTTGATCTTCGTCTACTTATGAATATATGGGCTTTATTAAAGTTTACGTATTGGATAAATTGAACGGTTGCTGAGTATAAAGGCCCAGGATTTTGATTCTTTGGGCTCAGCAGAAAATGCGAAATCTGTGGGCAAACCATGATACTAGTTAGTATGCAGGAGCCTATGAACCTTGACCTTGAACTGCAAGTCTCTTCTCACTTGTATATGTTTGAGGTATCTAATAAACTGTCCAAGATTAAATTTTGGGTCCATATGCACACATTGCTGCAAAATGATGATTTGAAAACTGGTTTGTTCAAATATGATTGCGTTACAACTTAAAAGTCTAGCACTTAGAATTTGTTTGCCTCCTGTTTGGAAAGTACTAATTCTGTGTATGAATTGCTTGTTCTGTTTATCAATAATGCCACTTGCTACTAGTGGTTTTAGCTCAATAATGCGTTTTATTATCAGTTTTTTTTTTTTTTTGATGAAGATATTTCTTCGGTTGGTATTTATAAATTTTATTGGGAGAGGGTCACTTTTTATTTTTATATTTTGAAATTGATTTCCTCCCCAACCATTTTTCCTGTTTTAATTCCTGTTCACCATCTTTAATGTGGTTAGGTTCTTGCCGAAATTGTAAAGTGGACCCAAAAGCAGGGTATGAAGAGAGCCAAAGGGACTTTGGGATTCATTTTTGTTCATGGGGTTGTTCCATATTCAATAATATTGTAGTTTGCAACATTCTTGATTGCAGTTTTTGGCTAAAGTTATGCAGTGCCATTCAAACCGTAAAGCAGTTGTGGAGCTTTCTAACAGCTCTCCAGACCTTGAGTCCCCTCAACAGATATGATTTAGACACAACTTCCTCAGTCGTAGTCAATAGGCATCTGTAGATTCATCAAAGATTATATATAAGGATTGTTTACCTGCATTCTTTGGGTTAATTGTACTATTACTTCTGTTGTCTGTGTTGCTGAACCTATTCAATACTCCCTTGTATTGGGTAACATTTCATGTTGTGAAGCTAAATTGAATTACCATCTATGCACATGAAATTGAAAGCTAACTTATAGAATTGGATAATAAGTAGGATTAGAAAATTCACCTCAGTAATCAATATCCACTTTGAGACTAATGGCGGTGGTGGTGGTAGAACAGATGTTTCCCCAATATAGATTAAACATTGTGGACTTCGATTATACAGGCTTTACAATGGTAGTGCATTACAGTTCTTTTGGTATAGGAAAAGATAGACTGGTTTACTATATCATATTTATTCTGATTTTCAAGTAATCTAAATTTTGGTTTTAACTTTTGACATAGGGGTACATGATGTAATTTTACATAAAATAGGATTTAGTGCCTAAAATGATTAAAGATCCAGGAAATTGATCATGATGCTTCTTCTTCTTGCTCATCACTAGTGCGTGTAACTCTGCAAGTGCCGGTCTCTCTCTCTCTCTCTCTCTCTATCTTTCGATTGGTTGGTGGCGATTCTCCAGATTAGTGAGGAAAGAATGAGTTATGCAGGCAGATCAGGTTCTGGTAGTGGTGATGCTGGTGGTTCCTCTTCGATCCAATTAGGACGATACCGATTGCAGAAGAACCTGCTAGGTCCCACAAAGGGGGCGGCCAAGAATCGGTCTAGGTTCGGATATATTGGGAAGTTCATTTGGAAGGTTCATAATTCAGTCTTTGTAAGGAGATGATCAAAAGTCAGAAGATAATAAGTCATGTTTTCCCTGCTGGGGAATGTAATCTTTACATTAGTGTTTACAAGACCTCTATTTGGGGTTTAGTATCTCAACGTGTCTGGAGAGCAAGGAAACCGAGAAGTCTGTTGTTCCCAACCAGAGCTATTGGTGTTTGTTCCAAATGTTGGTATTAAACCAGAAACCTGACCACATGCATAGTGACTCGTATGGGTGCTTTTTGCGGCGAATAAAAGAGAGTGGGGGCAACACTAGTCTTGGTTGGAATGATTACATGAAGATGTCGAACTTTAATGGGATGGAGTCGTTGTTTCTTGTCGATGATATTGCTGTATTTGGCACATCATTCCATGTGATTAAGGAGTCCAATAATAATGCAACCCCGGGTAGTCCCAAAACCTTGCTTTTGGATTGTTATGAGCCGACAAGAATGTTAAATAACTCAAGTTAAGAGTACAATGACAAATTTCATAATTTTCAGGTAGGCTCAGGACCCATTTTGGTAAAACACATATAAGTTAGGACTGAACCGTAATCAAAATTGAGGAAAAGGAGTAATCTGGTAATTATTATGGCCTTAGGATTATAACAGAAATAACCTTAACAAATAAGGGCTGTTTAGTAAATCAGGAAGAACCAACCTGATACAGTTACATGCTAGATATATTAGAAGTTGTTTTATTTGTGATTTTATTCCTTTGATAGAGTCGTAACCCGTAGGAGTTGGGTTGTGGAATCTGATTCAAAATCCACTTCAGTGTTTGAGTTTGAGTTAACTTTTGTTTTTAGTAGGATTATGACTTCTTTGTTTGATTCTATAAAACAGCACGTAAGCCAACAAGTATGGAGGTCTCCAAACCTTTTCTTACTAATAATGGTATTTTGTTAATCAGCTTTCATGTGTTGAAACCTCCAATAGAATGGGGTGGCTGAATGAAAAATCACCATCTATAGAAACTATAAGAAGCCTGTTGTTTGGCATGTGTGTCCCTAAGACTTTTTGTTCTAATGCTCTTCTTGCTGCCACCTTGATTAACCATATGCCTTCTAATGTAGTCCTAGATAGGTAGAAGACCTACTAGGAGCCAGGTAGATCAGACCCTCACAAAGGTGTTGGCCGATTGGGACAAAATGGGGTATTTTAGGTCAAATCTAGGGTTAGGTTTATGAGAATGGAGTCAAATCTTATATGGTTTTAAGAGGCAAGTCTAGGAGAAACTAATGGTATAGGTTTGCTGAAGTTTTAATTTAAAAATTAAAATTCAGAATTTTAGGGTTAGGATTTCGGGTTTTGGGTTTTAGGAAAACACTTGAATTTAGGGTTTGTAATTGGAGATTGGAGTAGGACTTTTGGTCAAATTTTAGGGACAGGGAGGAGGATGTTCGGTTAAAGTTTGGGTGGATTTGGATGGCCAGGTGTTTGAGTTTTGATGGAGGAGGGGGATTAGGGCTTAGCTGTTGGAATGGGGGCAAACTAGGGATCGAGTGAAGGAGATGGCCTGCTGGAACTATGGTGTAAAGTTGGAATAGATCTGATGGTGGGAAGGGGCTGGACAGGATAACTAGGGTTTAAAACAATTAGGGTTTTAGGGGGATCGATCAGGATTAGGTTGGATGGAGAAGAAGGAAACTTACAGGGAATTAAAAATAACTCACTGGTTTGATCTCCTTCAAAGGTAGCAACAGCTTGATGTAGCTTGATAGCAGAAAAGAAGAACCTCCGGATCATAAACAAATGCAAGGAGTCACCGGAGTCCACAAGTCCTTCACCTTGAGATCCACAAGGCAGCACTCACACAAGGGGAGCTATGGCAGTAGCAGCAAAGGCAGCAACAAACGAAATTTTTAAACTCTAAATATTGTGGGGGAGCCTCCCACGTTTTCTATTTAATAATAAGAGGCCAATGGCCCAATCCTATTACAAATCAAAGTCTTGCCTCACTTAAAATCGTGGAGGGGGGGAACCCAAATAAAACAACTTAAAATTTAAAAGGTAAAAAGACCTATCTACCCTTAAAAACTTAAAATAGAAGAAATCACTTAAACTAGACCAACTTAAATTGAACCAATTGGATGCAACCAATTTGAATCGGTTCAATTAAAAACTTAAACATAAAACTAAGAATAGAACTGAAATAAACAAAAACTTAAACTAAATATAGAACTGAAATAAACAAAAACTTAAAAATAAAACTAAGTATAGAACTGAAATAAACTAAGTATAAGACTATACTACGGCTCCTACTATGACCCTATGCTTAGGTGGTTTCTTCAACCCAAGGAGGCTTGGATCTACATCACCGTCCACTATTCTTGGCCTTAAATCACCTATGGAAATATTGTATGTTATACCCGCACCCCGGGAGTATAATTAATTATTAATTCTTCCCTGTGACGTGTAGTTATCACTACCACGTATGCCGGTGAGTTGTTCTCACTGGTGGTCAAACCCAGCTATACTGACCATAGTACGAGGTTGCCTGTGGAAACTAGTCGGGACCATGGAGGTTGCCCCTTGACGTGTCAGGGGTAAGTAGTTGACCAAATTTTATTGTGTGCTTACTGCCCTCTCAAAGCCCTCGAAGTGTGGTCCAAAGGCCCTGACCTCTTATGGTGGGAACCACCTTCCTACTCGCATCGGATGCAAGGTTACTGGCTGCCTCCGACCCTGCATCCAATGCTGCTGACAAGGACTCTTGTGGGTGAGACCCTATGGCTAAGGTGCTATGGGTGTCCTGCCATGTTTGACCCTACCCAAATAGACCCTAGGTTACACTTATGAGGCCTTATCCAAACAGGCCATTAAAAGTGATTTTCTATATGAGAGAGAGGGGTAAGACTATTCCTTAGTCTTTCTTTTTCTTTTCTTTCCTAACCTAATCGTGAAAAGGAGGAGAGCTTTGAAGAGAGGAGGCGGCAAGGAGGAGAAGAAGGAGAAGGAAGGGAAGAAGAAGAAGGAAATGGCTTGGGTTTGGAGCTTTAAAGAGGGCACATCTTGTGTATCTCAGACCAGGTAAGCCAAGTGCCCCTTTTCCCCCCTTTTTCTCTCTTTCCCCTTTGCTCGTTTGAGCTTGGGTGGTTCTTTGGTTGCAGCCCCAAGATGGGGATTTCTTTTTGAAACCCAAAGGGTTAGCTCGAGTCATGTGTAGTTTCCCCTTGTAGGATGCTTTCCTATTTTCATTATATTCCTATAAAGACCTCTATTTTGACCTCTTGCTGAATCTATTTGATTCTAAAGCTTCAACCACCAAAGAAAACCCCAAATCTGGATTTTTGAGCTTTTGATCCTTTAAACCCCCTTAAATCTTTGAATGTTGGGTGTTTCTAAGACCCAAATAGACTCCAAGACACCCCTCCCTTGTCCCTTGAGGCTTAGAGAACCAAATGGGACAACCCTGGGCTTTTAAAGACCTTGAAATCACACTTGGGTTGCATCGGAGGCAAGATGCGTGAGTCCGATGTTTGCCTCCGATGTGTCCCGAGCTGCAGGGAAGGTCGGAGGCAAGACTCGCGTGAGTCCGATGTTTGCCTCCGATGTGTCCCGAGCCAGGAAGGTCGGAGGCAAGGTCGGAGGCAAGACTGCGTGAGTCTGATGTTTGCCTCCGATGTGGCCTAAGCCTGCAGGAAGGTCGGAGGCAAGGTCGGAGGCAAGCCTGCTGAGTCCGACGTTGCCTCCGATGCAATTTTTAAGGCTTATAACTTATGTAAACTGTGGGGTTTCTCTATGAGGCCTCCCCTACACTCTCTCACACTCTTATTCACTTCCATAGGCACCAACATATGTGCAATGCAGTGATTTTGAGCGGGAATCGTTGCGCTTATACAAATTTCATTTGAAGTAATTGGTGAGTGGGTTTGGGTGACTGTTTGAGCTTGTTTACTATTGCTTATTCATGCATTTATGAATTATATTGTGATATTATCATTCAAGCATGATTGCATATTTGCATTTATTTTTATTCGATGATGATGATTTGGATGATATGGATTTGTGTTGGGTTCCGGTCTGGGAAGTATCGGCACCGGAACCCCGTGATACGTGGAATTGTATATTGCATCTCATTCTTGCTCGTATGCGCCGTGTTGTTGGTACCGGTGTTAGATGGAATGGGACGTTGACACACCCGGATGTACCTCTCAACACGATAGGATTCATGTAGTATATTTGTGGTTAGGCTCAGTTCCCTATGCTACGACCCTTACCAACAGGGGTTTAGGTGTTGGGTAGCCAGAGCACCTGCTGCCTGTGGAGAGTTAGAGAGGCCAGGCCAGGGTAGTAATGGTTATCGGGTCTCGCTCCGGGTGGTGATGACTACGACCGGCGCGGCTCCATAGTAATAATTGAGGTTGCATTGTGGTGAGAATGGAAGGATCCACAATGTCTTCCCGAGTTATTGCGTAGAGCATATACCCATTGACTTAACATTGTGTGTTAGGTGGTAAATGAATTAATAATAGCATGCACCATAGACTATTTGTGATTGTGTGATTGTGCATCCCCTTTTCTCTCTCACTAGCTCGGTGGAGCTAACCCCGGTACACATTCTTTTTAGATTTGGATGCGATGATTACTGTGGAGCCGAGACAGGATCGAGGATCATGGCGATGGTTGCCCATGATGATTGTGCCTACGGGTTGTACTGCTATTCTGGGATCGTTCCGCTTTTATTATTATTTTAGAGCATTGTGCTTTTGTATAAACTTTTATGTTTTACCTTTTTGGTAGCTACTTGATGGTCATAGGAATTTTGTAACTATGTTACTTATTATCATTAGCCAATGAACATCTTATAATCATTTCATTTACGCTTTCGCAAACTCTGACCTGTCTTGGAATGTAATATTCCTTTGTCTTTCGTACTCTGATAGTATTGTATTTTAATATTGGTTTATGACTGTGAGTTGGCCACTGCATCGAGATCCTGGCGGTGAGGTGGGATGACGCGTGTCACCCCAATCATACCCTGATATTGTATTCTATCCCTTGTCGGGATAGGGGTGTGACAACATGGTATCAGAGCCAATGATGCTCTGCACCAACCACAGTCTTGCGGACTCTTGATTTACTCTCCACAATTAGGTTCTAAATTAAAAATCTTCAAGAACATAAATGATTGTGTGCAGACATAGGAGAAGACTGATTGTGGTGAAACAATAACTTAGAAGATAATAGGCAACATGAAACTTAGGAATTGAACCATAGGCTGTTAAGCTACAACTATGTAATTGCTTGGTTGAGTCTTAAGTAGGTCATAGATGGGCAACTATATGTTAAAATTCATAAATAATAATGAATCAATTATAATCACCCACAATTATCAACAATAAATTAAACAAGAAAGAATTAAGTAAATACATAGAGATACATATAAGATTAATTACAAATATCAAATTGTTCCAAATTTTCTTGGGAGGCAATCATATCCTTCCTATTTCAACATTCATGATTTCATCTATTCCAATAAAAACATATGACTCCATCCTGCTCAATCAAGAGATACCAATCTAAACACCATAATTGTTCCAGATTCTCTGTTTGGCCATAACTGTGCCTTTCCCAACTCAGAATGCAAGACCCCATTTGTTCCAACTCAAACATTTGATTATGTTCATCTCAGATTAAATATACAAGTCTACCATTTCTAAAAGTTCCCAGTTGTTCATCCTAAGACAAGAACTAGAAGAACTGATCCGAGATAACTTCAATTTGTTGAGAGAAAGTTGGGATAGTCATTTGCACCACCGCCACCATCGCGACCAAGAAAGGTGTTGATGTCATCTACCCCTCTCTCGATACCCTCTAGGCGCCGAGTTTGGTCGAAGAGTTGCTTCGTGACCTCATCGAAGCCATCCACCACTCATAGGTTCAACCGCCTTATGATCGTCAGAATGTCAATACCTCCCACCTGATGAAGGTATAGGGATTCCTTCTAGGTGAACAATAGGTCTTTGCTCCTCCAATGGACATGTTGATAACGCCGATCAACTGTGCTGCAGTGAAGGCTATAGGAACCCCCTTGACATATGAGACAACCTGATAATTTTGTATGCCCGGGTTCTCGGTGTCCAGATTTGTATAGAAATGGCGAATGAGTTTCAAGTAGTATGGTTCAGGAAGGTTGAGAATGTTGGTCCACCTCAATGCCTCAAATCTCTGCCCCACCTTGTAAGCTTGAGATCATCCAACACTACATCCCGCCCTTCCATTATATTTCTGAAGCGGAAGTAGTCTCGATAAAGCTCTTGGTCCTCTATCTTTTGGAACCATAGTGGATCTAGGACAGTTGGTGCAATTTGTTCTACGCATGTACGTCGTGTTCTTGGAGCCATTGATTGTTTTAACCTGCAGCCAAAAGCCAAGTAGATAGCAAAGTAATACCTTGAATGTTAAGGCCTAAGTAGATGATCAATGTAAGGTTATGGGGTTTAAAACCTAGCCTTTGATTCTTTTTTCAAGGCAATTAAGTTACAGCAGGATTCTTAGGCTAAAAAATTCTGATTTTTTTATCAAATTGTGATCTAAGAAGTTGGAGAAAAAGGAAAGGCATGGCCATTATGTGAATGACATGATAAATAATGAAGATTCATGGTCATAATATGCCTAAAAAGTAATATTTTATACAAAATAGTGGGTTCAAGCAAGAAATGGGTTTATTCAATCATGGAGCATGCCTTAAACTTCAAAGAAAATTTTCAGATTTTGTGGTTGAAAGTTTGAATCTTGGGAAACAAGTAAATATGATTTGTGACAACTCGGAGAATGTAAGCTAAGCCCTATCTAGTAAGACTGAATCAAATATGGCAAAAGAGAAGAGGAAAGATTCTAAGTATTTTATCAACAATCATGTATACAAGAAAATATGTTTGAAGATAAGACAATGTGATAGTTTTCTATGAGATTTTATGGCATGTAAAGAATTAGATTTGAACTTGGAGAGTTTTTCCAAAATATTGTGATTTGATAACTTTACCACAATCAAAACCTGAACATAATCCTAGTAAAATTCAACTAGACTTGACAAACATAGCAAGAGTCTCTAAAATGCTTGCAAAGACTTGAAAATTTATAAAAGATGCAATAATCAAACAAAGATCCAATAACTTAGTGTCATCGATCAAATAGGACTTGATTTACACCTAAAAACCCTAGTTTCGGCCAATCGATTTGGTATGAATTTGGTGTACATGGCCATGGGATTACAAGCAAAATCAAGACATGATCACAACTTGAGATGATTCATCCCAAATCCAAGAAAGAGAAAGTAGGAATGAGAAGAAAGTCATATCATGAACAAGTAAGAGTTGAACCTTGAGGCTTAAGATTACAAGAAAACCACCTAAGGGGAGCTTAAACGGAAGTCCCTGTAGAGCTTTTTCTCCCTGCGGTTATGTCCTTTTCTTTGGAGCCAAAAAAAAAAATGAGTTTTAAAACTCGTGGCTCTGTTTTGTTAAAATTCTACGAACAGACGAACGAACGGATCCACTTGTCGTGAATCCGCTCTGCACAAAACTTGAAATTATCATTTTAAAACTGTGCGGATCAACGAACGGATCCACACTCATGCGTCCATCCGTAGATCCGTTTGACTTCAACTCTCTCGGCCTTTGAGACTTCTGAGACCGGACGAACGAACGGATTTGCATTCCACATCCGCCCGTTAGTCCGCTCTACCTATTTTCACGGAGGAGCCACGAATGCACCCGGAGTGCTGACGTCGCTCGTGAGTCCACCCGATTTTCTTTTAAGATTTTGAGCCTATTTTGGAGACCTTTTGACCACACCTATATGTGATGATCTTGTGCCTATACCCTAGATCGGACACCCCTGTTGTGTGACCCATTTGTGGGGACCACATGAGTCTAGTTAATACCTAAAAATTGAAAGAGGTTAGGACTTGTACCCGACTGGGCCAGCTAATAAGAACTAGCAGGCATTGGTAACCGCTGTGACTCCTCTCTTACCTAAAAGGAGAAGAGTTACCCTTGAGGATGAAGATCCTTAGACCCTATGAATGTAAGGACTCAAACCTTATGGATAGGGAAACCTAAATCTATGCGGGTAGAGACCCTTAAGGGGGTGCGTAGAATCTAAACCTGTGGGTAGGTACTAGGAAAGGAAAGTAATAGGCTGGTTTGGGCTATTTATTTGAGTAAGCCATGAAGGTCACGTGTATTTGGAAGTCACTCATAACACCTCAAGCTAGTGATGACTCTATTTGGACTTTACTTGGTCCATCCAAACCTTGTTTAGACTCATAGAGAAAGTCCTACACCGTGATTCGACTCTCCAAAGAAAGGACTTAGCGAACCGTACCTGAGAACTTCTTGTTCTGGTGGATTGACCTAGATGACAGATATGTCCATAGGAATTTGAATGTAATTATTGAATCTATGCTTACATATTGGTGTGATATATATATATAGTTATCCCTTAGAACCTTGGACTTGTGTGACTAGAGTGATTCTCTGGTACTATAAGTATGACTTACCTCGACCTTCTTGTGAAACTAGTTGGAGCCCCGACCTTGGTTGACCAAACCTTAGGGTAATGAATAATGAATTTAATGACCGAGTAGGTTAATTTATTGAGACCTGCTTGAAGAGTTGACTTGGACCAAAACTATTAAAGGGTTATTGGTTCTCGAAAGAGGACTGATGTGGACTCTTCCTTGTGGGATAACTGTGTAGTAGGTTTAAAGGTTGTGAAAGTTGAAACTGAAGGATGTAACAAGACCTTCTCCAACGCAGAGATATGAATGGGGTAATGGATCACCAAATGCGTTCCTCCGTCGGGGAGTGAACAATAGGAGATTCCATCAATATTCCAAATCATTCTAAAGTTGGGTTAGGTAATGAGACAACCGGATGTGAAAGCCTTCGAATGTAAACCCTATGTTGGGTCATGGACAAGTTAAATCCTCGTAACCCAAGAATGACCAGTGTAATCGAAGGCTAGAGTGGTATCACCCGATCCGGAAGATCTAGGGAACCTTTGTTCCTTGAGACTTAACTTAGTAGTTGGAACCCTGTTTTCCTAGGGTTATTGTGAACCACACCCCTGTGGTAATGTGACCCTGTATGAAAAAGAGAGTTGTGGAACCTGACTTGCTGTGACATGTAGGCACTGCCTCATCTTGACCCGACCTTTGACTTAGTTTAAGATGTGGGTGACTTGGGATGTTGTTATCCAACAACCCTTATCACTTGAGACCCTAGCTGCCTCAAATTTCGGGGATGAAATTTCTTGTAAGGTGGGGAGAATGTTATACCCGCACCCCGGGAGTATAATTAATTATTAATTCTTCCCCATGACGTGTAGTTATCACTACCACGTATGCCGGTGAGTTATTCTCACTGGTGGTCAAACCCAGCTATATTGACCATAGTACGAGGTTGCCTGTGGAAACTAGTCGGGACCATGGAGGTTGCCCCTTGACGTGTCGGGGTAAGTAGTTGACCAAATTTTATTGTGTGCTTACTGCCCTCTCAAAGCCCTCGAAGTGTGGTCCAAAGGCCCGACCTCTTATGGTGGGAACCACCTTCCTACTCGCATCGGATGCAAGGTTACTGGCTGCCTCCGACCCCGCATCCAATGCTGCGACAAGGACTCTTGTGGGTGAGACCCTATGGCTAAGGTGCTATGGGTGTCCCGCCATGTTTGACCCTACCCAAATAGACCCTAGGTTACACTTATGAGGCCTTATCCAAACAGGCCATTAAAAGTGATTTTCTATATGAGAGAGAGGGGTAAGACTATTCCTTAGTCTTTCTTTTTCTTTTCTTTCCTAACCTAATCGTGAAAAGGAGGAGAGCTTTGAAGAGAGGAGGCAGCAAGGAGGAGAAGAAGAAGAAGGAAATGGCTGCTGGGTTTGGAGCTTTAAAGAGGGCACATCTTGTGTATCTCAGACCAGGTAAACCAAGTGCCCCTTTTCCCCCCTTTTTCTCTCTTTCCCCCTTGCTCGTTTGAGCTTGGGTGGTTCTTTGGTTGCAGCCCCAAGATGGGGATGTCTTTTTGAAACCCAAAGGGTTAGCTCGAGTCATGTGTAGTTTCCCCTTGTAGGATGCTTTCCTATTTTCATTACAATCCTATAAAGACCTCTATTTTGACCTCTTGCTGAATCTATTTGATTCTTAAGCTTCAACCACCAAAGAAAACCCCAAATCTGGATTTTTGAGCTTTTGATCCTTTAAACCCCCTTAAATCTTTGAATGTTGGGTGTTTCTAAGATCCAAATAGACTCCAAGACACCCCTCCCTTGTCCCTTGAGGCTTAGAGAACCAAATGGGACAACCCTGGGCTTTTAAAGACGTTGAAATCACACTTGGGTTGCATCGGAGGCAAGACTGCGTGAGTCCGATGTTTGCCTCCGATGTGTCCTGAGCCTGCAGGGAAGGTCGGAGGCAAGACTGCGTGAGTCCGATGTTTGCCTCCGATGTGGCCTAAGCCTACAGGAAGGTCGGAGGCAAGGTCGGAGGCAAGCTCGAGTCCGACGTTGCCTCCGATGCGCTTTTAAGGCTTATAACTTATGTAAACTGTGGGGTTTCTCTATGAGGCCTCCCCTACACTCTCTCACACTCTTATTCACTTCCATAGGCGCCAACATATGTGCAATGGAGTGATTTTGAGCGAATCGTTGCGCTTATACAAATTCCATTTGAAGTAATTGGTGAGTGGGTTTGGGTGACTGTTTGAGCTTGTTTACTATTGCTTATTCATGCATTTATGAATTATATTGTGATATTATCATTCAAGCATGATTGCATATTTGCATTTATTCTTATTCGATGATGATGATTTGGATGATATGGATTTGTGTTGGGTTACGGTGCCAGGAAGTACTGGCACCGGAACCCTCGTATTACGTGGAATTATATATTGCATCTCATTCTTGCCTGTATGCGCCGTGTTGTGCTGGTACCCGGGTGTTAGATGGAATGGGACGTTGACACACCCGGATGTACCTCTCAACACGATAGGATTCATGTAGTATATCTGTGGTTAGGCTCGGTTCCTATGCTACGACCCTTACCAACAGGGGTTTAGGTGTTGGGTAGCCGAGCACCGCCTGTGGAGAGTTAGAGAGGCCAGGCCAGGGGTAGTAATGGTTATCGGGTCTGCCTGCGGGTGGTGATGACTACGACCGGCGCGGGCTCCATAGTAATAATTGAGGTTGCATTGTGGTGAGAATGGAAGGATCCACAATGTCTTCCCGAGTTATTGCGTAGCATATACCCATTGACTTAACATTGTGTGTTAGGTGGTAAATGAATTAATAATAGCATGCACCATAGACTATTTGTGATTGTGTGATTGTGCATCCCCTTTTCTCTCTCACTAGCTCGGTGGAGCTAACCCCGTGTACACATTCTTTTTAGATTTGGATGCGAGATGATTACTTGTGGAGCCAGAGACCGTGACCGAGGATCATGGCGATGGTTGCCCATGATGATTGTGCCTACGGGTTGTCTTGCGTTACTTGGGATCGTTCCCGTTTATTATTATTTTAGAGCATTGTGCTTTGTATAAACTTTTATGTTTTACCTTTTTGGTAGCTACTTGATGGTCATAGGAATTTTGTAACTATGTTACTTATTATCATTAGCCAATGAACATCTTATAATCATTTCATTTACGCTTTGCAAACTCGACTTGTCTTGGAATGTAATATTCCTTTGTCTTTCGTACTACGATATTATTGTATTTTAATATTGGTTTGAGTT